>NC_080559.1:25291071-25937500 GCF_030253575.1 Rhododendron vialii
CTATTACCAACATGAAACAGCAAAAATCATGAAAGGAGCATAGAGCCGTTACATGGTCCTCATGTTATGCAGACGATCAGCAAGCTTGATCAGCTCCACACGTGGATCATCAACCCTGCCCTGGAGCATGACTCGTAAATTATTTGCCTGGAAGACAGTGCAAACCATCAGAAATAGAATATTAGAGCAGGCATAGGCAATGCATTCTCCTTTTGTACAAGAAAGAACGGTAATAGTCATACTTCTTCATCAACCAATATGTAGTTTGCTAAATGTAAAGCCACGATATTTTACAGATTGCCTTTACAAATCAAGCACAAATTTGGGATAGAAATGAACTCTTCTTTCATCCCTCCATTAAGTAACTCAGAAATCTATTTAAATACTCCATGGAAAACAAATTTGCACAACGGGAAGTACACAACATTTTGCGATGATCAGTTTTACAAACACAAGCAACGTGAAAAGTCAAGGTAGCATTAAACTATGAAAGAGGCAGGCAAATAGGACCAACAGTAGTTCATGTTAACAAGAGTAATCATTTTAAGAAACCTGAACCACCAAAATTGCAGATTAGGATGATAATCACTTTTCTATCCATAGAATACTGTAATGGGGATAAGGTCTTCACTCCACTTTGGATTATGCAACTGAAAAGCACCATACAGAATCACCAACAAGCATTACATCAGCACTACTACATTCTTTGGACTATTTTGTTAATATCACTAACGTATGTCATACGATTATCCCATCCAAAAATTTGGTTTCCCATGCAAACATTTGACCAAGGGGAAAACCAATGAAAGGAGTATATAAACCCATTGGGATTTACAGCTTCTGTTTTATAGCTTCAAACGATGGTACGTACCACTAAATAAACTTGTTTTTTTATCATGATAGAACAAAGTATATACACAGTCTTTCTAGTTTCTTTCCAGCTTGTTTCCACAGCTTGGCTGATAGTTAACTCCCTATACACAGAAAACTTACCGCTTCATGACCAAGGGTGCCGTGACTCATGTTAACCCTCCAGTGTCTCCTCAACAACTGCAGAACAAAGTTATCAGTTGACACAAGATGAATAACACAAACAGCATGAGAAAGGGCAGCAGCGCAATATCAAAGCATGCAAAATGAGTCAACGATGTATACGAACATGAATTACGATTTACCCACGTATTTGAATGAAACATCAAGATGAGATAAATAATTGGAATAATGCCAAAAAGGGCTCATCAAACGGCCTCGAGAATCCATGATAACCGAAAGAGCATAAGTTAGTAAATTTTCAACCCTTAAGCATTTTAGCTTAAAGTTTAAAATACATATACCATCAGGTACAATTATCATATATCACATACCACCACTTATGGTAAGTGGAAAGCATTTCGGATCAGACCCATATGGGGCCTACTATATCCAAATCCCTCGTCACTAACGGGTTTACACTAATAGGCATCGCCTGACTGGCTATTACAAATCTATCCCATACACCTAGCAGTTAAATTACATGAATAGCGTAATGATTCACAATTATTGGAGACGGTTATTTCTTGCTAAATGCCAAAAAAGGATCAATGCTGCAAAAGTACTCTACCAGATTGACATAACTTAACCTGGAAACTCCAGCTTTCAACTTTGCTACGTCATCACCAAACTCTCTTTCTATGCTGTCCAAACTTTCACATGTATCATCAACCATGTCATGGAGAATCCCGGACACAACTGTATCAATAGCCTGTCCACATAGCAAAAACTCAGTAAGTGTTTAAATATTGGACTGTTAGACTCATACTAGATACTGCACCGCAATAGCAAAAGATGACACCTACTTGTTTTCCAGTTGATGGAACCAATACTGCTATGATTCTTCCTGCGTGTATACAATGAGTCAAATAAGGGTCTCCCATTTTCCGTAACTAGCCATGTTGAGCTTTCCTAGCAAACGCAATTGCCTCTGCCCCTGCCTTCAAAAAATTGGCATCTTATAGCACTTCAGCAATAGATCATATGCAATCAAACAATGCAAGTAGAGATGGTAAACCTTTGCATCACTAAATATGGGATACCCTGTTACTTTCTACTTTTATGTTTCAATGTTCTGTTTTATTTCTCTTGGTGTGACAAAGCAGTTTTAACTTTTATGGAATGGAAAGGAAAGTCACAACTAATGCCATAGACAACTGAGACAGTAACTTCTTTCTTTGGCTCGTTCCTCGTCCACCTGCTTTGTGTAGCATTACACCCAAGTTCCGCCTGCTCCCGAAACATTGGCCAAAGCAAAAGATCAAAGAATACAAACTTAGAGTATGATTACTGGGATAAGATGCTCAAAGAAAAGGGCAGACCATATATCAAAGTGTCAATCATTTCTTACTGGCTAATTAGCATGCTTATGTGGATAATAAAAGTCCTAGATACCAGTTCCATTACCTTGTACATCTGGCATAACCACAGGACCGCTCACGTTGAAGTATCATGGTAGCTGCACCAAAGATTGATCCACCCAGAGAAGTGTTGAATCAGTAAAACGATATTTCTCCAAACGAAATTTTGCATGTCAAAAAAAGGAAAAGAACTTTGATGGGGAAATAATGCTTTTCTGGAAGACAAAATTCTCCCTGTGGTCAGTGTGCTGATAGCAAACTACCAAGAATCTGTCCTTTCATCAGCTTGCAATCTATATGCATAACGGAGACTCTGTATATGAGAAGCTAAATTGAATATCCCACAAAGCCAGAAAGTTCTTTGGCGCTGAGAACCAAGGACAAAATGGAATCATTCTGATTGTGCAACCAGTCACTCCTTCCCTGATCTTAAACCTGCGGGTGATCCTTCTCAAGCTTCTTTCTCTTCTACAAAAAGCTCAACCGCTTCCCCGTAGTTCTTTCATAACAAATGCATTTGTTTCAGGATGAGAAAAATGATGTCATGTCACGCCTTGTCTTCAATAAAACCCTGATGCATTTCTCCTTAACTGCCCACAGGTGGATAAATTCTTACAAAACCCAGCTCACCAGTAATTGCCACAAGAGCATTCACCATTCCTAAAATGATGAAACCTCTTCCCATCTCTCACAACAATGTCTCTTTCTACCACCTTTGACATGAACTTGAACGCATTATGGCAATCCCCACATATCCTAAGGTTCTTGAACACCCTAACTGTGGCTCCATGAGGAAGTTTTAGGAGACCAAATACAACTGCAAGCTTCTCACTGTGAGTTGATAAACCATGTTGTTTTTTATCGGACCCCACATCATGCAAAGCATACTTGGTGTCAGGAACACACCCTAATTCCCTCATCTTCATTCCCAACTCTTCAAGATAGTTGTACACTGCTTGCACCTCAGGGTGTGCTGTGTCATCCGCCAAGAATACATGTACCTTGTTTTCAACCTCAACCCAACTACAACCGGGCTCCTTCTTAACCCCTCTGTCCCTCATCAACTTTCTTACTTTTGCCATGTCATCCCATCGACCCACATCAGCATACATGTTCGACAAAAGGATGTACGTTCCATCGTGTTGAGGCCTCAGCTCCAATAATCGTTCTGCCGCCTGGACCCCTAAATCCATGTTCCCATGAATTCGGCAACCACCAAGGAGAGCCTCCCAAATTGGTACACCTAGCTCAAAAGGCAGTCTTTGGATTGCGTCCTCTGCTTCAGAGAATTTTCCAGCTCGACACAACAAATCAATCAACCGGGCATAATGATCTTCATCTGGGCGTATACCATATAATCCATTCATGGCATTGAAATAACTACGTCCTTGGTTAACTAAACCTGCATGGCTACAAGCAGAGAGAATAGAGAGGAAGGTTATCCGATCAGGTAATATTTCTTCCTCCAACATCTGTTCAAAAAGCTCTAGAGCTTGAGCACCATGCCCGTGTTGCCCTAAAGCAGCAATCATGGCATTCCAAGAAACTGAATCCACAAAAGGCATTGTCAGAAACAAACAGTGCGCAGCCTCAACAACACCGCATCTTGCGTACATAGTTATTAGTGCATTGCCAGCTGAGAGGCTTGAATCAAACCCTAATCGGACAAGCTGTGCATGGAGCTGGCGTCCATGCTCCAATGCTGCAAGCACAGCACAAGAAGAAATAGCTCCTGCAAATGCATAGTCGCATGGCTTTAATCCCTCTAACTTCATCTGGTTAAACAACTTCAGACCTTCTTCCCCCAACCCATTCTGGGCCATTCCTGATATGATTACTGTCCATGTCAAAAGGTTCCTCTCTGGCATCTCAATGAAAAAGGACTTAGCTTCATTAATTCGCCCAGCGCTCACATACGTTGATAAAATTGCATTCCACGAAACAAGGTCTCTTACGGGCATGTTATTAAAAATCATACGTGCTTCATCTACTTTGCCACATTTCCAGTACAAGGTAATAAGTGCATTATCAACAGACAATGAAAAGTCCCGCGAAAGTTCGTCTTCCATTCGTAGAATGTACGCGTGCACTTGCTTCCCAAAGAGGAACAATCCAGCACTAGCACAAGCGCTAAGAACGCTAGTGTATGTAAATTCATCAAGCTTTATTCCCGATAGATTCATCCTTCTAAACATTTCCAATGCCTCACTCACAAAGCCATTATGCACGTAACCTGAAATCATGGCATTCCAAGCAACCACTAACTTCTCTTCCATCCCTTCAAAAACTCGACGAGCTGTATCCAGGTCACCATTCCTGACGTAACCCGTAATGATTGTAGTCCATGTTAATTCATCTCTCATGGGCATCTCATCAAAAAGCTTTCTAGCAGCACCCATCAACGAAGACGAAGACACTAACGGAGAAGATGCACATTTCACGTAAACCGATATAAGCGCATTCACGACCGAAGTCACCAACCCAGTTCCTGACTTCACAACTGCACAATGCAACTGCTGGCAATGGGTTTCTCGATCCGCTACGAGGGCCAACGCGGACAGGACGCTAGTAAAAGTGAAGTTATCGGGCGGGAAACCCTCCCGCCTCATGTCACGAAAGAGTTCGATAGCGGCATGACCGTCCTCGTCATGGCAGTGGGCCGTGATCATGGCATTGTAGAAGACGGTGTCCCTCATCCTCAACGGGGTCGTGTTAAATATCTCCAGGGCCACGTCTGGTTTTCTAGAAGCAGAGTATGCGGCGAGCATTGTGGTTCTTGCGACGATGTCCGGTAGGGGAATTTTGTCGAACAGTTGGTGGGCGGAGACGAGGTGGGAGGATTTGCAGTAGACGTCAATGAGGCGGTTGAGGATGTGACCACGGGGTTTGAAGCCAGAAGTGGTCATGTGGGCGTGGACGCGACGGGCGTGGGGGTACGAGGTGGGGCTGTGCGGGCAGCATAGATGGAGCTGGGTTGCGTAAAAGTTGGCCACGGCACGGCTGTCGCAGGGATTTATGGATTTGGATGCAGCATTCTTCATGTGGAGAGAGAGAGAGAGAGAGAGCCAGTGAAGGCAGTGAGCCAGTGAGGTAACAAGCAAGAAGGCTTATTAACCTTTTTTGGTTTCCAAAATATTAAAAAAATCCCAATTTAGTCCCCAATGTAATAATAGGAGCGATTTTGTCCCTAATGTTTCAATTTTGTTCCAATGTAGTCCCCCAGTCAAACGCTGCTACCCCGAACCGTCAAAACTAGGGGCAACCAAGACATTTCACACCATCCAAACACCGTTGAAGCCAATTGGTACACCAAGGGATCTGCCTTACCAATTTCTCAACTCCCAATATCTGAAAATCACATGTTTGAACTGAAATTTGAAGAATCTGGTAGTGAAATGTTCATGAGACGACGTTTAGATATTAATTTGAAAACTTCCCACGCCCTACTTACATTTCCACACCTAGCATACATGTTAATCGAAGAAGTTACAAATAACCACATTTCATATCATAACCATTAGAACAACAACCCAGTTCATGAGCTCCCACCTGAGAACAAGACAAGACAGTCACCAAAGTAGTCGAATCGAACCTAACACCTGAATCCCGCATCCGGTGAAACAACCAATTGCCTTGACTGAAAAAAGGCTGGTTTTTTGGTTGAGAAATAAAAGAAATTCATATTCATAATAATGGGTGGTGTGAAATGTCTTGGCTGCCCCTGGTTTTGATGGTTTGGGGTAACAGCATTTGACTGGGGGACTACATTGGAACAAAAGTGAAACGTTAGGGACGAAATCACTCCAATTATTACATTGGGGACTAAATTAGGATTTTTTGAATACTTTGAAAACCAAAAATGTTAATAAGCCAAACAAGAAGTGTAAAAAAGGTAACCCCTACTGAAGAAGACCTGGCTTGTTTAGATGATGAGTACTTCGAGAGCGACCCCTGTTTTACTGATGACAAGAATGAAGATTGCAACCTTTTCGATTATGAAACGGTGGCATCACCCGAAGAGATCGCTCAAGCGAGAAAGATTGGAAGATAAAAAAAAAGGGGGCAATATCGATCCTGCACCCAAGTGCGTTCACATCACGGTGAGGAGGGAGGAGAACAAGGAAGAACCTGTGAAGTATCCATCGACTTGTAGTACTACCACATCGTGATCAATAAAATTCTTGATGGAATAGAGAAGAGGAAGGAGATCAATAAAATTTTTGATGGAATAAAGAAGAGGAAGGAGGAAGAGATGGGAAGGGCCAACGTTGACGAAGATATGAAAAATCTCAAGATCAAGGACGAGGAGGAGAAAGGAATGCTAACAAGTAACTAAGGGAGTGGCACAATGGCAAAATCAACTGTCTTTTTTATTAAGTGGAGGGCTAAATTGTGTTTGGAACCTCATGAAAATGAGAGAAATTAAAGGGAAAAAAAGAAGTGGCAGGAAAATTTTAGTCTGCACAAAACTTGGATATGCTATGTCTCTCCTTTTTCTCTCCAAGCCAAATAATGAAAGAGATTTTTTTTTTTAAGTTTCCTTTCTTCCCTTTTCTTTTTCATAAGTTTCAAAGGAAACCTAGAGATTCTGATTTTGGTGCGCGGCGGTTCCCAAGCTATTTTAGAGACCATCATACTCGAAGTCGTTAGATATCACATATTACATTTTATATAAGCTCTCAGTTTGGAAGGTCTATAATTCAAATCTCACAAAGTACAAAGTGGTGTTATTATCGCATTATATTCTTACGGTAGTATATATCTTACCTCCCTTTTTCCTTTCTGTTAAAAAATATTTTTATTTTTATTTTTTTACGAATTAAGCTACTTCAAAAGATGTCAATATAATATAAGAAGTGAGATTTATTGTAATTTTTTTAGTTACTTAGAGATATGGAAAAAAAATTAATAAAAAGTCTACAGTTCCATTATTCCCATAATTGTAGTTAAGAAAAATGCTTAAATTTTTAGATTGTATGTTCGGTAGTCAAGATCTTAGTTTTATAAGTGTTTGAAACCTCAAAGGCGCTGTTAACTTTTAAAGGACTAATCCATAGACTTTAACTGGATCTTCAATTAGCAAACAATTAAATTAATTTATAATAAATAATCGTGGTGCAAGTAAGCTGACCAAAATACCTTAAATTGAAAAAAGGCTTCGTGGACTCACACTACTACAAAAGAATTGAATCATCAAACGTAGCTCTCTTCGGTTAGCAAACAATTAAATTAATTTATGAATTTATTCTCTTAATTGCTAATTTAACACTGTTAAATTTGAATTTTAGACAAAAATTAACACTCTTTTTTGGACACTTTCCCAAATATAACAAGTCCTAGATCTCATTTTGTAGATCTTTACAAATAAAATTCAAAAAATAACTTTTAAGAAAAACATGCGCAATAAAAGTTTTTAAACATTTTAATATTTAAAATATGAGCTGTGAGTAAGTTGTCTCTGCGCAATTTCAGCCATCCGTTTTCATAATTAATGATTGAGATATATTATTAAAATATTACCGGTATTAAATGTCTATTAACAATAATAGTTTATTTTTAATTTAAACTATCCAAATACAATTTTGGACGTGCGAAATTGAGCGTTGTACGGAGTAAATTTTATTTACGGGAGGCACTGCTAAAAAGTTGTCTTCTTAGTAAAATAAAAAGGAGAGAGATAAGTGAGAGAAGGAGAGAGACTGATGTAAGAGAGAGGAGAAAAGGAGAATAAATTAATCGGAGAGAGAGAGAGAGTGAGTTGTCAAACACAGATGCCTATTGCCTAGGTGACTGACTAGGTTCTGTCATACAATTACAGATGCTACGTACGTTATCATTCATCCACTATATTATTCATTATATTTTTATGGGATTCATTCTGAATTCTAAAAAAATATATAAAAAAATGTTCATAAATTTTAGAATAATATTTTGTGGAGGGCTCTGCAAAAAATCAGCTCAAATATCGGTAAGTATTATTTCTTGATTTGTAAAGGCGAAACTGCTCAACTGAATAGTTTTGCTCCTACGAATCAATAAATAATACTTATCAATATTTGTTGGAGCTGATTTTTTACAGGACTCCATAATATATTATTTTAAAATTTATGAATATTTTTTTATATTTTTTTAAGACTCGGAATGGGCTCTACAAAAAATGTAATGAATAATATAGTAATTGGATGTAATGCATCTAAACTTATTGCCGTATGAATTGGAACGGTAAAATGATGGGGTGTGCGTGCCTGTGTAAAGTGTAAAAGTGAGGTAAGAAAAAGGAGAGAGACAGAAATGTGCCGAAAAAAGAGGGAAGGGAGGCGCGAGCGCTGGGTCAGGACCTCTTGGAAAATTAATTGTGTGTATTTGTGCGTAAAGACCTAATGGGACACAATCCACTTAGATAGGACCGGATGAGAAGAACCCCTTTCCACTTTCACTTTGGTCATTTGTGGCCATCTTTGCTAGTGTGGGACTGTGGGCTAAACTATCCGCGGGCCTTAATGGGCCGTAGATCCGTTTAAGAATGGGCCAAGATGAGCCCATGATGAAGATGATCCTTTCCTCTTTCTGGCTTTCGCGGAATTGTTTGTTCTTCCGGCGATTGAACAGCTCCGAATAACAGACGGAAATCTAGAGGGAGAGGGAGATAGATTTCTTCGAATAGGTAAGTTCTGCATTCGTTTTCTAGGATTTAGTTGAATTTCTTTTTTATCGTCTAGGATTTCGTTATATCAGCCTCTTTGGATTTTTAGAAATGGTTAGATAAGAAAGGAAGAGCCATTTCTCATCCAAACTCACAATTTTTTGTCGGAAAGGAGAAGGGCCAATCAAAATTTTTAATTTTTTCACTTTTCTCTCTTCATTTCTCACCAAGATATATACTCAATCCAAATGAATGGTTTGGCTAGAAACCATAACCATTTATTTTATTTTCTTGTCAAAATCCCTCAATCCAAAGGGGCTAGGGTTTTGCTCCCTTCTAACGGAGGCGGAGCCAGGATTTATTGACAGTAGGGTCGTCAATTATCTATATCATGTATGATTTATTTTTCTTACTTGACAATTGAAAAATAATACACTACACTGCTAAAGAAAATGTAGATATGTAATCATACTATGCAATTCAAAACTTGACCTGGACGATTTTTCATATGTCGAAATCAATGCATGATAGCCTCATCGATAGCCTCATCTATAGTGTTAGTTAGAGACAGCCGCACTGCTTCCACAAACTTCTCCACCGCCAACCGGCACCAAAAACACCTCCGCCAAGAAACCTCCAGTCATCCCACCGCCGCCATAAACGCCTCAACCACACTCTCAGATGCAGCACAAAATGCCCCCAGCAAACACCTATAAAACCCCCAAACACCATCTACCGGAACCGACACCACGGTTGCCTCTCAAAATGGGAAAGACGAAGGAAAATTGTTCTCCTCTCTATAAAACTTCTTTTTATATTTTTATTTTTTATACAACTGGAGTATTTATTTGTGTTTTCATTACTTAATATTTGAATCTGATTATCTATTTCATTGAGTGCAGGACATTGATGTATTATGGTTTAGGAACCCATTTTCCATTCTCAAATGAAAAGATAGACTTTCAAATTAGTACCGATAGATTCAGAGGGCCCAAATCCAATCGCATCAACACCGGTTTCCACATGATTAGATCGAACAACAAGACAATTTCATTGTTCGATTATTGGTATGCGAAAAAAGACGACTCTGTCGGAATGAAAAAGCAAAACGTTTTGGAGACGCTCATGAACAATGGTTTGTATGGAGACTTAGGAGTTAGGACTCAATGTTAGGTTTTGGACAGACTTTATTTTAGTGATTTTTGTCAAAATAGTAGAGATGTTGGAGTTGTAGTGATTGTTCATGCTAATTGTTGTTTTACTATTACTGCGAAGGTGGCAGATCTAACAGTTGTAATTCATGATTGGAAGAGGACTAAGGATTTATCTGCCAATGAGACCTCGACATTTCGATGGTCAAATCACATAGCCTATAGAAATTCTCGCAAGAAAGTTAATTAGACTTCAACTTAACTTGGACTTTTTTTTTGTTTTTTGTTTTTATCATCAGCTTAGCTTGTATGATCCTATAAATTCATCTAGTATTGTTTAAAGAGGGGTTGGTGATGCAAAATTGTTACATTATAATGTTACTCGAAAAGTGTAAGAAAAAATCAAGTTCCACAAACCCGGGATCCTGTTGTTCCTAAGGGCCTTTAAAACGACATCGTTTTGGTACAATTACACCAGTTCAACAGCACCCCGTTTGGCATTCCATAGTAAGAGCATCTCCAAAGATGCTACTTTAACAAATGCAAAATGAAATTATACTTGAAAAGTCATGTCAGTACAGTAAACTAGTTACATCATTTGTTGTATTTTTCTCACCTTTTTTTTTTAATCAGCAAAAGAAAAAATATACTAATACGAATCAATACAGGTACATCAAGGGGAAAGAGTAGCAACTAGCAAAAAGCAAGAACAAAAGTCGAATAACACAAGAAGAGAAAAAGGAAGGCAGAATCCTCTTGAATCCATTATCAACTGTATAGATCAAAGAATATCAAAATTCTGGGTTTGTTCGTTTGAGAGTCTCAAAATCTATGCGCACGGTCTTTAATAAATTTTATCTATCTAATTATCTATCTCTATCAACTCATTATTCTTAAAAACTTCTATCGAAATCCAAACCGACAGAATCACATTTTTTCCAAATTCGATCGCGAATCCATTATCAAACCAAATCGACTCAGTGGCATAACAATTCGTGTGTTTCAATCAATCTTTTTGCATGCGTTATGTGTGTTAGTTCGGTCGTATCCCAATAGCTTTAACTTTTTTGAATTTTGAGAATCCCCATTTATCGAAACATCTATATAATCCCTTCAATTAGTAGACTTTGATCTATAAAATTGTACTCTGTGCAGAAAAGCTTAACTAGAAAAATAAATTTATCTCGGGAGTAAAACAAAAATGTTGACCGGATACCATCCTAGCTAGGTCTGAGAAAGGAGAAATGTTTGGGTGCCGACGGCCTACCATGTGGCGGTATCTGTCAGCGATTCCAATTGTCCAAACGTGTTTTAGACGATCCAGATTTATTTCCTCTCTCTCCCCTCACCCCAAAACTCTCTCTCCTCCTTTCCTACCTCTAAAATCTGGACCGTTCAAAATATGTTTGGAGCGATTGAAATCGCCAACGGAGTATCACGTGTGTGGTACCCGTCCGGTACCCATAAACTTCTCCCGAGAAAGAGTGGGTTCGAGAAAAGCTTCTTTGGGAGATGTGCATAAAAAATTACTTGATCTATTCCATTTCTTAATTTTATGAGCTCTAAGCCTAGATTTGTGGACCTAAAATAAACTTCTACTCCTTTTTTATAAAACTGCAAAGTTCCGTAGTACTAGGAAGTCCACGGCCGATGTAAATCTCAAGGTAGAAATAGGAATCAGGGACTCACGGCGCAGTATAGTAAATAATATAGCAGCAATTTATTTTAACAATTAACGGTTTGAATTTAAAAGAATTTGTTTTAAATCTGAACCGTTGAAAATATCTTTGGACGATGCAAATTTTCAATGCAAACTCACTACATACACCCTAAAGTGAGTTTGCAGGCGCCCGCGGGAGGGATCCTTAGAAATAAGATCCTTTCGGATTCGCAAGAGGTACCGTAAATCACAATCTAGCTACCAGAACAGAGAGATGAAGAGATCCTCTACCGCGGGTTTCCCCCATTACACGCAATCGAATCATATTATGACCCACAAGATGAAGGAACGAGCTTTCGATTTTACAGTACTGTCACTCTTGTTCCTGGGTTTCCTTTTCATCTTCATCTTCTCCAATCCCTCCAGTCTCAAGACCCTCTTCTCCAGCTCTAATCCCGAATGCAAGTCCTCAACAACCATGGTAATTAGCTTCTTTCTTTTTCCTTTTTCTTTCTTGGTTGATCCCCCCATTGGCCCTTATTAATAACGAGTTGTTTTGGGAATTAATCACTGAAACATAGTGGCTCCAAGAGTTTCTTGGGGGGTGAAAGAGAGTCAAACTTGTAAGCTCGAGGGATGTATAATAAAAATCACTTGAAAGTGGTTAATTCAGATCAACCACTTGGAATCAATAAGCATTTTTCTTGCCATATAACACAACCTCCCATCTGGCATCTGCTTATAGTAGTACCCATATCACTGATTTACACATATTCAGTTTCGACGATTTATCAGTTATTATGGATATGATCATGATTTGCTAATGCTACAATCAGTTAAAAAAAAGAAGCAGCTATAATCATATAACAATTTTACGACTGTGAACAGTTATTTCTTTTATCAATTTGTCAACGACATCTTTTCATTAACTTATTTCCTACCGGGAACACCCCATTAAAAGTTTCTGGTTGTACAACAATTGTTTCATATATCACGAAGATAAAAGTAGAAACGCGTACAGTAGGAAGAGGAATGTATTGAGAGAGCTTCAATCTGAATTAGTAGATAGTACTAAAGAGAGTTCGGAACTCTTGTAAAACAAAAATAAAAATCGAGAGTTCAGAATTCCTTCACGGCTGCACCTCTATTTGAAAGATACATCCGTCATAATTGCTCATATTACCCGAAATGTGACCATTTTATTGATACGACTATTTACGCATTCTACAGATGAAAATGATTCTTCACCGAGATGAACTCGATGAGGTGTTAGCTGAAACATCGATGGAAAATAAGACTGTAATTATCGCTATGGTAAACAAAGCCTATGTGGAAGGGGACAAGTCGATTCTTGATCTATTCTTGGATAGTTTCTGGCTTGGCGATGGTACTCAGGGGTTAATAAATCACCTTCTAATTGTGGCCACGGATGAAGTATCCTACCAGCGATGCAAGTTTCTCCAGCGTCATTGCTACAGGCTTGAAACAGATGGTGTAGATTTTGCTGAGGAGCAGTTATACATGACTAAAGATTATCTCGAAATGATGTGGCGGCGGACTCAGTTTCTTGGTGATGTTCTTAAGCGTGGCTACAACTTCATCTTCACGGTACATTTCTTTGGTTTCATGGGAACTTAGACTTTCTTTAAAACATATTTATGAGTGAGTATTAGATTGTTTACCACCAATTCATCTAAACGCTTAAACTATTAGAGAGATGCAAAACTTTATTATTTATATTCTCAATATGCTCCTCATGTGTAGCCGAGCTCTTCTTCATGGCTAAACATGTGTAAGTCTTAATCATTAGGTAGGCGGTGAGGTTTGAATACAAGATCTATTGCCTGCTCTGATATCATATTAGATTGTTAACCACCAATTCATCTAAAAGATTAAATTTTTTTTTGATAACTATCTAAAAGCTTAAGTTATTAGAGCAAAAGAAAACTGTATTATTTATATTTTCCAAATGAGAATATACACTAGCATGTGGTTACATTTCTCGCACTTAGCATATTTTTTTGCACTTATTGGTCTACATGGTGGACAATCTGTTTGACATGAAAGGAGTTTTTTCTTTTTCCTCCTTTTTCCTTTCTTTCTTTACTTAATATTTAACTTGATCAATTATTTCATTGATTGTAGGACACCGATATATTATGGCTTAGGAATCCAATTTCCATTTTGAACTCAAACGAAACGATAGACTTTCAAATCGCCACCGATTTTTTCAACGGGTCCAATTCCGACCACCTCAACAATGGTTTTTCAATTGTCAGATCGAACAACAAGACAATCTCATTGTTTGATTACTGGTATGCGCAAAGAAAAGACTACGGTGGATGTACTGAGCAGTTCGTGTTAGTGACGCTCATGAAAAATGGTTTGTTTAAAGACTTAGGACTCACTTTCAGGTTCTTGGACACACTTTATTTTAGTGGCTTTTGTGAAAAGAGCAAAGATGTTGGGGTTGTGGTAACTGTTCATGCTAATTGCTGCCGTACTATAAGTGCCAAGGTCGCTGATCTAACAACTGTAATTCACCATTGGAAGAGGGCTAAGAAGTTATCGGCCAACGAGACGTCAACATTTCGATGGCCAGAGCATGTAGCTTGCATAGATTCCTGGAAGAATTACACAAATCCTTGGTGATGGAAAATGGATAAATCATTCTTACAGATAATTTACGGATTGTAAAAGTGCAAAGATGACGAAGAATTTGTTAATATCGAGTTTTGCCAACTCTTATTTCATGCCATATATATGCTGTTGGATTTATTCCAATTTGTGGACCAACATATTCATTTATGTTAAAAAGTTCTGGATTATTTCGACTATCAAATATTATGGAGTATTTGTTTGGGACCCATTTTGGTTAGTGATCACCATTTAGATAATGGGTCATTTTGGTGGCACCTAATTTTTGTAGTATATTTGGGTTAAGTGTGGGCTTGTGCTTTTGTGTATATTTGGACCCATAATAAACTGGGCCATTTATAAGGCACAAGAGGAGTATCATGCTCTCATCCTCTGTGTGTGTGTGTTTGGCTCACTAAAACACATACTTTTGAGCATTCAGGAGAGAGAGTAATAAAATTGTAAAACACCTTCTTCTCTCTCCACAAAAGGCGAAGAATGTTCTTCTTCTTCTTTTCTAATCTGATCAATCAGCTTGCAGCATAAATAAGGGCTTGACTCTTTTATTTAAGAACATGGCAGCTCCATTTCTCGCAAGTATGTGCTTGAATCTCAAGTTTATTTCATATGTCATGGATTGTAGCAAGATATTAGGGCTTGTAGTTGTGGAATTTTTAACATATGCATCTTGTTTCTGTGGGCGATTTCTATGTCCATGAAATCATTGTTCATTTTTAGGTTCGCAATGAAATTGTAGTCCTCCTTATGTGAAGCTATGTAGGCATTGTTTTGCCTTCGGAGAGAGAGAGATCGAAGAAGTAAGAACACACATATGTTGTTGTACCTGTATACCGCAATTTCTTCGACGTTCGCTTTGAACTCTCGAAATGTTATATTCGGCTCTACCGCAGGTAAATCGAGTGCAGTATGTTCCGTTGTGACGTAGATTATTTTCATTGATTAGTACTACTACTTTATTCACTTTTCAACTGTAGTAACCCAAACCATCTCTTCATCAAAAGTTGGAAAAAAGGAAGAAGAAAACCATCTCAGGGCAACCAGCGTACAAGTGTGCTGGGACCACACGACCAGGGCCACCCTGAGCCTCTGCTTTGTTTGGTTTGTATTTTGAAAAGTTTTTTGAAAAATAGTAAGGATAATAAGTGAAGAGAGATAGAGAGAGAAATGTTGGAAGTAGGGGAAATCTAGGGGGAATTTTTTGAAAAATTCTTTTTGAAAAGGGAAGAGAACAAAGCATGATCATTCTAGACTTTTTCACTCCCCGAACAAATTCCCAAATGCTTATGTTGTTTGAGAGGGAAGAATAACTTTGTTATTTACTGGATCACGGGCACACGTACGCGATGCACATGTAAATTAAATTTTTATGGTGTCTTCCTAATAAATAAATAATATTAAAGGATAAATGAGAAATTATTTGTCAAAATGAGCGTGGTTAAAGGTGAAAAGTCAACCCCATCCTATATTGCTTAAAGTTGTAAATTTTGATGGATATATTTAACCCAAGTTGAACATAAAGGCCCAAATCCCTTAGAATTTTGGTTTTGGACTTTTCTCTCTGCACACAGTCTTCAATAATTTTTTTTTCTCAATTATTACTCTAATTTCTCTCTCCATTTCTTTCACTCATTACCCAAAATCCAAAACCAAAATACTGAAACGAACATGGTCATGTTTAATAGGGGAGAGGGTATGGAACTTCGACCTACTTTCCACACAGGCGCGTGCTGCCCAAATGAAACCATAAACCTTCAAATCACTACAGATAAATTCAAAGGTGACGATTGGTTTGAATCTAACCACGTCGACAAGTGGTTTGAATCTAGCTAACCACGTCAACACTGGTTTCTACACAATAAGACAATTTCAATGTTTGATTCTTGGTATGTGAAGAAAGATAACTCGATCCGGCGGATGAAAGAGCAAAACGTTTTACAGACAGTCATGAATTAATAATGGTTTTGTTTAGAGACTTTTAGGATTCAAGGTTAGTTTTTTTGGACACACTTCAATTTAGTGGCTTTTTTGAAAAATAGAAGAGATGTTGAGGGTTATGGTGATTGTTCATGCTACTGTAATTGAGAGTTGTAGCATAAGAGCCAGGGGCTAGCTGATCTCGTAGTTTCATTTTGCATGATTAGAATTAAGGGCCAAGGTCTTATCCATCTACAAGGGTTCAAAATTTGGATCTATTGTAAAAGCACGTAGCTGGTAGAAATAACTGAAACAACTGGAATTATTGAGAAATCCGCTTAAGTTGGAGTATGAGACTAAAATTTCATCTATTTTTGTTTCCTGAGGGGTTGGTGATGCAAATTAAACTGTCACATTCTTGCTATAACGCCGTGAAAATTTGATTTGTTATAGAAGGAATTTAACGAAAAAAGCGAAATAATTTCAGCTATTTCACTAAAGATAAAGTGTGGCTCGGAAATTAAAGTTACATTATTATAACTCGTGGGTTAATGAAATATATTTTCTTGAAATAAAAACATTAAAGAGAGTTAACAAAAAAAAAAATTTACAGAAAGACGGCTACATTCTACGGATAAACCCGAGGTTCCATCGACCCCTTAGTCCGGACGCGGGGGCTCTGCTGCCCAGGGTGGGCAGCAGCCCCTACCCACACTCACACACACTCACACACGGCACCGTTTTATCAAATGAAAAAAAAAAAAAACTCTTCCGTTTGCAATTCTATGGAACAGAATCGTGATTATGAGAGCCTTAGAGTTAAAATTTAATTATGTCTCTTTAGAATAATATGATCAGAATAATAAGATCTTCACGTCAATTCAAACGGATTGAAAATTGGAGTACTTAATTTTTTAATCATATTTTTAATATATAAACGGTCTAAAAAATTAAAAAATTAAGTGTGCCACTTTTTAATTCGTTTGAACAAGTACGAATATCTTATTATTCTAATTATATTATTCTAAAGCAT
The DNA here is from genome assembly GCF_030253575.1 of Rhododendron vialii. Taxonomy (NCBI): domain Eukaryota; kingdom Viridiplantae; phylum Streptophyta; class Magnoliopsida; order Ericales; family Ericaceae; genus Rhododendron; species Rhododendron vialii. Next base: position 25,308,521 of record NC_080559.1, read on the forward strand.
CATAATTAATTTTTGTCTCTAGAACTCTCATAATTAAGTATCTGCTCTTATTTAGGATCTTGTAGATCAGAAACGTGATTATGAGAGTCCTATAGACAAAAGTTAATTATATCTCTTTAAAATAATATGATTAGAATAATAAGATATTCGTACTTGTTCAAACGAATTTGTTCAAACGAATTAAAAAGTGGCACATTTAATTTTTTAGACCGTTTATATATTAAAAAATATGATTAAAAAATTAAGTGCTCTAATTTTCAATCTGTTTGAATTGACGTGAAGATCTTATTATTCTGATCATATTATTCTAAAGAGACATAATTAAATTTTAACTCTAAGGCTCTCATAATCACGTTTCTGCTCCATAAGATTGCAAGCGGAAGATTTTTTTTTTTCTTTGATGAAACGGTGCCGTGTGTGAGTGTGGGTAGGGGCTGCTGCCCACCCTAGGCAGCAGAGCCCCCGCGTCCCCTTAGTCCTCTAGTTGATCTCAACTCCATTAATTTACACCTGGTGTGAAATGTTAGTGAAAAAAAAAAAAAAGAAGCACAAGGCTTGTCTGCAGTCACGTTTGGACTGCAGAGGTGCAGTTGGAGTGTTCGCAACCGTCGGATGATATTTTTACCGGTCGAGATTAACAAAAAAAACTTTTCCGAAGAATTTTTTTTAAAAATCTGAACCGTTGAATGCAAAGATGAATGACTGTGATACAACTGCATGAGCTCTCTGCAGTTGGATTGCAGAGAAGCCGGATCCAAAAAGAATACCACCATTTACCCCAATGCATGAAATAGCGCTATGATAATTCTATAATACTCAATAAGCCCCGTAAGCGCAAAAAGTAACACACGTCTATTAGAGGGGTCATAAGGAGTGACATTGAATAAATAAATCCATGGGGACACTCCGGCCGAACAATCCCTCTCTCACGATGACGCTTCCATGACTTGAATTCATGACTACCTGATTTTGATACCACTTATCAGATCGCTTTTCCACCATATCTCCTAAAATCAATTGGTATTAGGAAGGCTTTCAATTAAGTCTTTTTTATTAGAGTTTGACATCGCACACGCAAATATGTTTCTAGAACATAAGTGACATTGTATAACCAAATCCATTGAGATATTAATTTTGGGCCAACAAGTAGTGTTCGCTAACATATTCCAAGTTTGTGTAATCAAGTTCACTAAAATAGGTCTTAATCCGTCTATTAACAACGATGATATCATTAAACATCCATTAATTAGAAGAGTACGTAGCTCGGTGATGATCAAAAAAGAAAGGGAAAAAGAAGAAGTCGTGATCTTAATTTCGAGATTAGTTTTATATTTTCATAGTCTTTATTATATATAGGACAACGTGTGAAAGACACATTCTAAAATATTGTTTTGGATTTGGACTGGCAGTATTTTTGGTTTAAAAAGTGCCAACTTAGAGTAAAACCTACGTACGGATCAAAAGAAAAAAGAAAAGAAAAGAGAGAGAGAGAGAGTAAAACCTACGATGAATATAAGTGAACTTTTAATTCGGAAAGTCTAAGCTTACCGATCCAAAATTCCGATCGGAATCCCAACGCCCCGCCGGGCACACTCCGACCACCGGACGGCCGATCCGAGCCGTCCAAAAATTTTATAAAAAAAAACCGAGTGGGCTCGCACGAGAATAAACGGCATCCGACGTATGTAGATGGCCGATCCAAACAATCCATTTTTGTGTTTGGATCGGCCAAAAATGGAGTGTTTGGATCGGCCAAAAATAGAGTTCTTGGATCGGCCACCTACACATGTCGGATGCCGTTTATTCTTGGTTAGGCCCACTCGGTTTTTTTTTATAGAAATTTTGAACGGCTCGAATCGGCCGTCCGGTGGCAAGGATGTGTTTGGCGGGGTGTCGGAATTCCGATCGGGATTCCTCTCGTCGGGAACTGTAGCACCACTCCTTTTAATTTCTGTGTATTATTGAAGTTGACTACAGCTAGAGAGCATTTCCAGAAAGCTTAGGTGCCGTTTCGAATGCGCGGTAAAAAGAACTTTAAGAAAATGAAAGTTTTTCGAATTCACGTATTATAAAAATGAAAAATAATTTTTTGATTTTTTTTTGAATTGTTTAAAAGATCTCAATGAGATCTATCAAACAAGATCCATATTGATAGAAAAATTATTTGCGTAAATACATGATTTTTAAGCTTGAAAAATCTTTATATTCCTAAAGTTCCTTTTACTGTTCATTCCGAACACCCTTAAGGGATCAAGTGAGAAATACGTGCTCCCGTTTGTAGATTCCGTAAACCACCAATAATTTTAAGTCAACCCTTCTAATTTACATTCTCCCACTTCAAATTTAATAATTGTCCCTTAGCATCGAACACCAAAATACATATTTTTATGTACCCAACTTGCCTATGAATATGCGGATCAAAAAAAAAAAAAAAACTTGCCTATGAATATGTAACGTCGTTTTCAACGAGTTATTATTATTATTTTTTTATTTTGGGAAACTAATCCATTTATAAAGCAAACCAACCAAAACAAAGAGAGGACCCAACTACAAGGAACCAAACAGGCAGCTCTAACATGAACCTAACTGCCTAATGAACGATAAAAAAATCTTATCTCGTGTTTCTTTCTTTCACTTGTTTTTCTTTTATTACAATTGGGCTTCTAAACAAATTGTATGTAGGCAGTGATTGGTTTCGACTTAATTTGGGGTTACATTTCGAGGTTTTTTTTAATTTTTTTTTTCTAGAGTTTGTTAGTTTCGCATACTTTTTCAATTCGTTTTGAGGAGAAAAGTTTAAAAAGTAAAAATTACTATAAACATGGTATTCTAAACATGATAACCAAATGTGGCCACCAAAGCACGGTCTACTCCACTAAGGTTTTAAGAGCATCTCCGGTCCTTACCCTTTCCCTTCTTCAAAGTTGGGTCAAATTTTGAGAAAAAACTTATTTTGGGTAGAAGTATCTCTAATTGAAAAACCCTATTTGGACCCAAATTTATCATTTTTTAAATATCCAATGGCATTCATGTAAATAAGATAAGAGAGAATCCTCAGATCAGTAGCTCCACTCCGGCAAAGCTCCAAACGTCTCACGTGCAGGTTGGAAGAGATGAGGTGGAAGTCGTTCGGGCCATTTTTTGATGAGTCGTAGCAGAGGGAGATGTAGGCGTCGTTGAGCTTGAGAGCGTCATGGAGCGAATCGAAAGAGCTCGGGCAGGACTAGGTTTCGAGACATGAATATACAATGAGGTGTGGATGTGAATTTGTATCTACAATGAGAGAGAGAGAGAGAGAGAGAGAGAGAGAGAGAGAAGCGGAAAAATGGATATGAGTCTGGTTTGTCTCAAATTTGGAAAAGAAAATGGGTAAAACCCAAAAATGAGGAAGGGTTTGGGTCATGATTGGAAATGAGTTTTTGATGATTTTACCCAAAATTTTGGTTTGAGTCTTAAAATGGGTCAACACTGGAGATGCTCTAAGGGTCCTTAAGTGAACCCTTTGGTTCAAAAAATAGACTAAAATTTTGTACTGTATATGTTTATTTCGTGTGTGTGTAATTTGATATTTCTTTCATATTGTCTAGTCTGAATTAGCCCAACGAAGCCACATCTTTAAATTTAGTTGAACATGTGAGTAAGTAGATCATATATCTCAACGGACAAAATAAAATAAACTCAGCCTAAATTTTTTTTTTAAACCAAAATGATTACCTTTATTGATTTGTTTATATTTTTGTCTCCACTGAGTTAAAATCCTGTAGTTGCCCCTGCGACATAACATTGCTATTCTTGTTTTTTATTGTCTGCACATTCTGTGTTGGTTATAGGCCGATTTAATTCTCAATAACTTTACGGTTTCCATAACCTGTGTATAAAGTCCATGGAGTCGGCCAAGTACCAACTCCATCTTCTAGGTATAAAAAGGATACTTTGGATTCGTACGAATTACTACTCCTGTAGCTAATACCCCTACCCAGCACAAACCACAACTAAGAGATCGATGAAGAGCTCCTCTAGTACTCTGGAGTTTCCCCCTTGCCAACAATCGAAACTCGATTCTTCTTCTGTGACGAAGAAGAATCGAGCTTTTAAATTCACAATATTGTCCCTCTTGCTCGTCGGTGTACTTTACATCTTCATCGCCACTCCTTCTAGTTTCAAGCCTCCCCTTTCCAGCCCCAGGTCCCAATGCAATTGCTCAACCACGGTAAGCTTCTTTTCTTTGTCTTTCTTGGTACCCATTTGCCATTGATCAGTACTTGAGTTGTTGCGGGAGTCATTGGGTGGCTCCATTAATGGTTTTTTTTTTTGGGTGGAGAGAGTCGTACTGTTGAGCTCAAAGAATATCACTTACATGTGGTCTTGCTTTCACTCGATCAACTACTTGGAATCGATAAGTGTTTTTCGTACGATACACAAGCACATATGGCATATACGTTATACTAGTATTTTGTTATTATGATTTCTTTACATATTCGGTTTCAATTATTCATATATCAGTTATTATGGATGTGATGATTTTACGTGTATGGTTCAATTTTAGTTGTAATCAAGCTAACACTATCACAATTTTACAATTTTACAACTCCGAATTGTTATTTCTTAATGTAGTAACCAATATTGTAAGTTATCAACTGATATACTAATACATTCAAGAAATAATACAAAAAGCGAGATTTCAAAAATCAGGTACCGCTTTAGAAGATATATCAATTATAGATAGTTGTACGTTACAAACCCAAATGTGTTCCTATTATTGATACAGTCTATTTGATTACATGATCTACAGCATAAAATGGTTAATTACCAAGATGAACTCGACAAGGTTTTAGCCGAAACATCGACAGAAAACAAGACTGTAATTATCGCTGTGGTCAATAAAGCCTATGTGGAAGGGGACAAGTCGATGCTTGATCTATTCTTGGATGGTTTTTGGCTCGGCAATGGTACTCAGGGGTTAATAAATCACATTCTAATTGTGGCCACCGATCCAGTATCCTACAACCGGTGCAAGTTTCTTCGGCTTCATTGCTACAAGCTTGAAACAGAAGGTTTAGAATTTGTTCATGAGGAGATATACGGGTCTGGAAATTATTTCAAGATGATGTGGAGGCGGACTCAGTTTCTTGGGGATGTTCTCAAGCGTGGATACAACTTCATCTTCACGGTACGATTTTATTTTCCAAGAGAAACAGAAACACAACTTGTATTGATAAAGTCATATACAAATTGTGCGGCTCATAGGTTTGAAAACAACAAAACAAAATACAAATAAAGAAACAAAAAATATAACAAAACAAAACAAGAAAAGCTGAATGAAGTTAACTTTGGTGTCGGACTCGTCAATCTGCTCAAAATATTCTTTTCCCATTGAGGTTGTTTAGTGATCACTAACAAAATACTCGTTGATATCTAATAACTTGCAAAACAAAGTTTGCAACTCTTTTAACAAACTCATATTTTTGTACTTATCGTTCTACGTAGTGAACAATCTTTCTTTCTGACACGAAAGGAGTATTTATTTGTTTTTATTTACTTAGTATTTAAATTTGATCAATTATTTAAATGATTGCAGGACACTGATATATTATGGCTTAGGAACCCATTTTCCATTCTGAGCCCAAACGAAACATTTGACTTTCAAATCGCCTGCGATGGTTACCAAGGGAACAAGCCCTGCGCTGTCAACAACGGTTTTTCCATTGTTAGATCGAACAACAAGACAATTTCATTGTATGATACTTGGTATGAAAAAAGAAAAGTCTACGTCGGAAAGAACGAGCAGGCCGTTGTGGAGTATCTCATGAGAGATGGTTTGTTCAGAGACTTAGAACTCAATGTTAGGTTTTTGGACACACTTTATTTTAGTGGCTTTTGTGAAAATAGTAGAGATATTAGGTCTGTGGTGACTGTTCATGCTAATTGTTGTATTACTATAAGTGCTAAGTTGGCTGATCTAACGACTGTGATTCATGATTGGGAGAGAGCTAAGAAGTTATCCACCAATGAGCTGTCAACATTTGAATGGTCAGAGCACAAAGCTTGTATAAATTCCACAAAAAATTGGTAAGTATGTATTCAAAAGTTTCAAGAAATTGTATGATCTTTGGATTTCATTTATGAATTGCAAGAACGACCAAGATTTGTTAAAATTGAGTTTCACCGACTCTTCTTGTTTCCGTAAGCAATTTCTATGTTCTTGAAATCGTTGTTCATGATTTTTATGTTGGTAATTAATCAAAATTGTACTCTTCCACTGTAGACTCCATTGCCGCGATTGAGAAGTGATATACATTTTTCTTCCTTGGTATATTATGCACCCAGCACCCCATAACATTTATCAAAAAAAGGCACGACATTCACCTCAAAGAGACATAACATATTATCACAAAGAGAAGAAACTATAACATTTTGAACTGAAAAGAGGCATAACTCTTCATCATAAAGAGGCCAAATATGTCACCATAAAGAGGCTTAACATTATACCGCAATAAACATAGCACATATATCGGTGCATACGGTCCATAGGTCTAAGTAGTTTCACGCCCCAAGACAGAGCACGACCCAAGACATAGTACGGCAGTGTGTCGCCTCACGACATCCCCACTTCCCATGGTTTATGCAATTTGATGTTTGAGTTCAATACATCATTTGTTCTAAACCTATTGGTGTTGGGGAAAGTTTTAATTAAGTACTTTTTTTTTTGTCATTCAACATCGCACTCGTAAATCTATTTTTGAAAGAGCCACAGGGAGTGATAGTGTGTAACCAAATCATGGAGGCACTCTGGGCCTAACAATGACTCTCTGACTCTGATCTCACTTGTCGGACTGTTTTTTCACTATCTCTCTTAAAACCAATTAGTGTTATAGAGGATTTCAATTGAAGTCTTTTTTATGACATTCAACATCACACATGCAAGTCCGTGTTTAGAGAGGGCGCAAAGGATTATATTGTGTAATATCCATAAGTGTACTCTGGGCCCAACAAGTAGTGTTTTTTATACTATACTAACATATTCTAGGTTCGTTTCATCAAGATGCCCACAATATTTCAATGAAATAGGTCTTAATCCGTCTATTAACAACAATGATCAATAAATTAGACATCCATTAGAAGAGTAGCTTGGAGATGAAAAAAAACAAGTCGTGATCTTAATTTCGAGATTAGTTTTATATTTTTATTATGGTCTTTATTTATAGGACAACGTGTGAAAGACACATTTAAAAAGTGCCAACTGGAGTAGTACAACCTACTATACGATAAAAAAGTGGACTTTTAACTTCCTTGTATATTGGAGACTTGGAGTTGACTCCAACTTAATTAAGAACTTCTCCAAATAGAAAGTTGATTTTTATTTCCAGCTTAATTTCAAGAACACCTTCTTAACTATCACTTTTTTTCAACATTACTCCCAATTATCAAAACCAAGTAACATCACCCCCTTGGTCCAATTCTGTTAGCAAATATTAACGTTTTGGATGAAAATTGATAATTTGGGCAGGAAATGAAATTCTAAACCTAAGGCCCAGCTTGGATGGAGTAAAAAGGGGAGGAGAAAAATAAGAGGGGTTATATGAGAGGGGTCCACTCCTTTTCCTCCGTTTGACATTTCAATTTTGTTTCCCTATTATTTCTTATCCCCTCTTTGTTTTCCCCAGTTCTAGGGATTGTCCGGTCTTAATTTTGGGCTCCTCTTGGAGTTGGGGTTCTCAAAAATAATCCGGGTTTGGAGGGGTGTTTAATTTGTGGACGAAAATACCCTTCATTATCCCCTTTCCCCATCTACCATTCAACCAATTTCTACTCTCCATTCTACCCAAAATCATACTTTTCATTCAAACCTATCCTAAAACTCCTTATTTAGTTTCAGGACTCTTTTAGGATGCTCATTGAAAGGCCTTAGAGTTAAAAATCCATTATGACCATTTAAGATAAAATGATTAGAAAAATAAGATCTTCGCATCAGTTCAAACAGATTGAAAATTGGAATAATTAATTTTTGACTATATTTTTTAATATATAAAGAGTGTAAAAAAAAATAAGGGTTCCAATTTTTAATCCGTTTTAACTGGAGTAAAGATTTTAGTTTTCTGATCATTTTATCCTAAATGGTCATAATTAAATTTTGACTCTAGGGCTCTCGTTGATTAGCCCTAAGAAAGTCGTAGAATCAAATATCTCTTAGAGCTAACCAACGAGAGCCATAGAGTCAAAATTTAATTATGACCATTTAGGATAAAATGATTAGAAAACTAAAATCTTTTCACCAGTTCAAACAGATTGAAATTTGGAACACTTAATTTTTTTTAAAAAACCGAATTTTATAAAAAAAAGGTGTTAATAATAATACTAAATTCGTTAATTTGTTAGTTGAAATAAATATTACGGCTTAAATTTTTGAAAATATAATTAAATTTGCAATTACATATAAAATGTAATACATAATTAATTTAGGAACTGCACAAGGGCAAAAGGGTCATTTGACAGCTTTTTATATCATCCACCCTATTAATCCCTCATCCAAACCAAGTATTTTATTTAATCCTCATTCTTTAATACCTCATCTAAATAATCTACTATTTAATCCCCCTAAACATCACATCAATATGGGTCATTTCTTATTAACTAATATCCCATACTATCTTATCCCCCTTATTAACTAATACTCCCAATTCTTTCCCTACATCCAAACGGGCCGTAAGAATTTTGGATTTGGATTTTAATCATTATTCTATTTTGCTCTAATCATTACTCTCATTTTTCTCTATATCTCCTCAATTATTACCCCTATTTTCAATTATTACTCTATTTCTCTTTACACTCATTATCTACAAATCAAAATCCAAAATCTCAAAACGAATGGATCAAAATGCCTTTCACATTGGCCGGAGAATTAGCCCTTGGGGTAGCATTTAATTATGCCCCTTACCTAGACCCATTTGATCTCCTCGCCCTCTTTACTCAATCCTACCCTTCTCCCTCAACTCCACCACAAGATCTACCATTCCATCCCTTCTCTTCCACTTCTGTCATCTCCTTTCCTCGGCCCCCATATACCCAGTTCTTCTTTCTCTCATCTCCTTTCCTCTCCTGTACTCCACACAGTACCCACATCTCCTCTCCTCTACTCCACACACCACCCACATCTCCAACCTTAAACCAAAAACTTGAATTCCACACATACACTTTGAGCAGCAGCTCTAGTTATACCAATAACTACTCACAGCACGATAAAGATGAAAGATGCGGATGTGGATGGAAGGTAGTGATGAGAACATTATTGATTGTGAAAAATTCCGGAAGAAGGTTCCTTGATGGTATCTGTGATGCCCCATGTAGACAAATGGCCCAATATCGCAATTTTGATCTACAAGCCACACCACACGAAGGAAAATTGTTCTCCTCTCTATAAAACTTCTTTTTATTTTTTTATTTTTTATACAACTGGAGTATTTATTTGTGTTTTCATTACTTAATATTTGAATCTGATTATCTATTTCACTGAGTGCAGGACATTGATGTATTATGGTTTAGGAACCCATTTTCCATTCTCAAATGAAAAGATAAACTTTCAAATTAGTACCGATAGATTCAGAGGGCCCAAATCCAATCGCATCAACACCGGTTTCCACATGATTAGATCGAACAACAAGACAATTTCATTGTTCGATTATTGGTACGCGAAAAAAGACGACTCCATCGGAATGAAAGAGCAGGACGTTTTGGAGACGCTCATGAACAATGGTTTGTTTGGAGACTTGGGAGTTAGGACTCAATGTCAGGTTTTTGGACACACTTTATTTTAGTGATTTTTGTGAAAATAGTAGAGATGTTGGAGTTGTAGTGACTGTTCATGCTAATTGTTGTTTTACTATTACTGCGAAGGTGGCAGATCTAACAGTTGTAATTCATGATTGGAAGAGGGCTAAGGATTTATCTGCCAATGAGACCTCAACATTTCGATGGTCAAATCACGTAGCCTGTAGAAATTCTCGCAATAAAGTTAATAAGACTTCAACTTAACTTGGACTTTTTCTTGTTTTTTGTTTTTATCATCAGCTTAGCTTGTATGATCCTATAAATTCGTCTAGTATTGTTTAAACAGGGGTTGGTGATGCAAAATTGTTCCATTGTAATGTTACTCGAAAAGTGCAAGAATAAAATCAAGTTCCACAAACCCGGGATCCTGTTGTCTCTAAGGGTCTCTAAAACAACGTCGTTTTGGTACAACCACACCCATTCAACAGCACCCCGTTTGGCATTCCATAGTAAGAGCATCTCCAAAGATGCTACTATAACAACTGCAAAATGAAATTATATTTGAAAAGTCATGTCAGTACAGTAAACTAGTTACATCATTTGTTGTATTTTTCTCACCTTTTTTTTTTAATCAGCAAAAGAAAAAATATACTAATACGAATCAATACAGGTACATCAAGGGGAAAGCAGTAGCAGCTAGCAAAAAGCAAGAACAAAAGTTGAATAACACAAGAAGAGAAAAAGGAAGGCAGAATCCTCTTGAATCCATTATCAACTGTATAGATCAAAGAATATCAAAATTCCGGGTTTGTTCGTTTGAGGGTCTCAAAATCTATGCGCACGGTCTTCAATAAATTTTATCTATCTAACTATTTATCTCTATCAACTCATTATTCTTAAAAACTTCTATCAAAATCCAAACCGATAGAATCACATTTTTTCCAGATTAATTCGATCGCGAATCCATTATCAAACCAAATCGACTCAGTGGCATAACAATTTGTGTGTTTCAATCAATCTTTTTGCATGCGTTATGTGTGTTCGGCCGCATCCCAATAGCTTTAACTTTTTTGAATTTTGAGAATCCCCATTTATCGAAACATCTATATAATCCCTTCAATTAGTAGACTTTGATCTATAAAATTGTACTCTGTGCAGAAAAGCTTAACTAGAAAAATAAATTTATCTCGGGAGTAAAACAAAAATGTTGACCGTATACCATTCTAGCTAGGTCTGAGAAAGGAGAAATTTTTGGGTGCCGACGGCCTACCATGTGGCGGTATCTGTCAGCAATTCCAATTGTCCAAACGTGTTTTAGACGATCTAAGTTTATTTCTTCTCTCTCCTCTCACCCCACAACTCTCTCTCCTCCTTTCCTACCTTTAAAAGCTGAACCGCTCAAAATATGTTTGGAACGACTGAGATCGCCAACGGAGTATCACGTATGTGGTACCCGCCCGGCACCCATAAACTTCTCTTGAGAAAGAGTGGGTACGAGAAAAGCTTCTTTGGGAGATGTGCATAAAAAATTACTTGATCTATTCCACTTCTCAATTTTATGAGCTCTAAGCCTAGATTTGTGGACCTAAAATAAACTTCTACTCCTTTTTTATAACAGAAAGTCTACGGTTACCGATCGGAAAATTCCGATCGAAATCCCAACGCCCTGCCGGGCACTTTCCGGCCACCGTATGACCGATCCGATCCGTCCAATAATTCTAAAAAAAAACCGAGTGGGCTCACGCGAGAATAAATGGCATCTAACGTGTGTAAGTGGCCGATCCAAGCACTCCTTTTTTGGCTGATCCAAACACTCCGTTTTTGGCCCATCCAAACACAAAAATGGAGTGCTTGGATCAGCCACTTACACACGTCGGATGCTGTTTATTCTCGCGTAAGCCCACTCGGTTTTTTTTTATAGAATTATTGGACGGATCGGATTGGACGTCCAGTGGCCGGAGCGTTCCCGGCGGGGCGTCGGGATTCCGATTGGGATTTCCCGATCGGTAACTGTAGACTTACTCTTTTTATAAAACTGCAAAGGTCCGTAGTACTAGGAAGTCCACGGCCGGTGTAAATCTCAAGGTAGAAATAGGAATCAGGGACTCATGGCGCAGTATAGTAAATAATTGCAGCAATTTATTTTAACAATTAACAGTTTGAATTTAGAAGAAATTCTTTCTAGAAATAAAACTCTTTTCAAAAAGAATTTTTTTTAAATCTGAACCGTTGAAAATATCTTTGAACGACCGCAATTTTTCAATACAAACTCACTACATAAACCCTAAAGTGAGCTTGCATGCCCCCGCGGGAGGGATCCTTAGAAATAAGATCCTTTCGGATTCGCAAGAGGTACCGTAAATCACAATCTAGCTACCAGAACAGAGAGATGAAGAGATCCTCTACCACGGGTTTCCCCCATTACACGCAATCGAATCATATTATGACCCATAAGATGAAGAATCGAGCTTTCGATTTTACAGTACTGTCACTCTTGTTTCTGGGTTTCCTTTTCATCTTCATCTTCTCCAATCCCTCCAGTCTCAAGACCCTCTTCTCCAGCTCTAATCCCGAATGCAAGTCCTCAACAACCATGGTAATTAGCTTCTTTCTTTTTCCTTTTCTTTCTTGGTTGATCCCCCCATTGGCCCATATTAATAACGAGTTGTTGTGGGAATTAATCACTGAAACATAGTGGCTCCAAGAGTTTCTTGGGAGTGAAAGAGAGTCAAACTTGTAAGCTCGAGGGATGTAAAATAAATCACTTGAAAGTGGTTAATTCAGATCAACCACTTGGAATCAATAAGCATTTTTCTTGCCATAAAACACAACCTAGCTCCCATATGGCATCTGCTTATAGTAGTATCTATATCACTGATTTACACATATTCGGTTTCGACGATTTATCAGTTATTATGGACGTGATCATGATTTGCTAATGCTACAGTCAGTTAAAAAAAAGAAGCAGCTATAATGCTATAACAATTTTACGATTGTACTTTCTTCTAATAACTTGTCAACGACATCTTCTCCTTAAACTTATTTCCTACCGGAAACACCCCATTAAAAGTTTCTAGTTGTACAACAATTGTTTCATATATCACGAAGATAAAAATAGAAATGCGTACAGTAGGAAGAGGAATGTATTGAGAGAGCTTCAATCAGAATTAGTAGATAGTACTAAAGAGAGTTCGGAACTCTTGTAAAACAAAAATAAAAATCGAGAGTTCAGAATTCCTGCACGGCTGCACCTCTATTTGAAAGATACATCCGTCATAATTGCTCATATTACCCGAAATGTGACCGTTTTATTGATACAGACTATTTACGCATCCTACAGATGAAAATGATTATTCACCGAGATGAACTCGATGAGGTGTTAGCTGAAACATCGATGGAAAACAAGACTGTAATTATCGCTATGGTAAACAAAGCCTATGTGGAAGGGGACAAGTCGATTCTTGATCTATTCTTGGATAGTTTTTGGCTTGGCGATGGTACTCAGGGGTTAATAAATCACCTTCTAATTGTGGCCACGGATGAAGTATCTTACCAACGGTGTAAGTTTCTCCAGCGTCATTGCTACAGGCTTAAAACAGATGGTGTAGATTTTGCTGGGGAGCAGTTATACATGACTAAAGATTATCTCGAAATGATGTGGAGGCGGACTCAGTTTCTTGGTGATGTTCTCAAGCGTGGCTACAACTTCATCTTCACAGTATGTTTCTTTGGTTTCATGGGAACTTAGACTTTTTTTAAAACATATTTATAAGTGAGTATTAGATTGTTTATCACCAACTCATTTAAATGCTTAAACTATTAGAGAGATGCAAAATTTTATTATTTATATTCTCAACACGCACCTCATGTGTAGCCGAGCTCTTCTTCATAATAAGCAGGCTAAACATGTGTAAGTCTTAATCATTAGATAGGATGTGGTTCAAATACAAGATCTATTGTCTGCTCTGATATCATATATATTAGATTGTTAACTATCAATTCATCTAAAAACTTAAATTTTTTTTTTTGATAACTATCTAAAAGCTTAAGTTATTAGAGCGAAAGAAAACTTTATTATTTATATTCTCCAAATGAGAATATACACTAGCATGTGGTTACATTTCTCGCACTTAGCATATTTTTTTGCACTTATTGATCTTACATAGTGGACAATCTGTTTGACATGAAAGGAGTTTTTTTTCTCCCTCCTTTTTCCTTTCTTTCTTTACTTAATATTAATTAACTTGATCAATTATTTCATTGATTGTAGGACACCGATATATTATGGCTTAGGAATCCAATTTCCATTTTGAGCTCAAACAAAACGATAGACTTTCAAATCGCAACCGATTTTTTCAACGGGTCCAATTCTGACCACCTCAACAATGGTTTTTCAATTGTCAGATCGAACAAGAAGACAATCTCATTGTTTGATTACTGGTATGCGCAAAGAAAAGACTATAGTGGTTGTACTGAGCAGTTCGTGTTGGTGACGCTCATGAAAAATGGTTTGTTTAAAGACTTAGGACTCACTTTTAAGTTCTTGGACACACTTTATTTCAGTGGCTTTTGTGAAAAGAGCAAAGATGTTGGGGTTGTGGTAACTGTTCATGCTAATTGCTGCCGTACTATAAGTGCCAAGGTCGCTGATCTAACAACTGTAATTCACCATTGGAAGAGGGCTAAGAAGTTATCGGCCAACGAGACGTCAAGATTTCGATGGCCAGAGCACGTAGCTTGTATAGATTCCTGGAAGAATTACACAAATCCTTGGTGATGGAAAATGGATAAATCATTCTTACAGATAATTTACGGATTGTAAAAGTGCAAAGATGACGAAGAATTTGTTAATATCGAGTTTTGCCAACTCTTATTTCATGCCATATATATGCTGTTGGATTTATTCCAATTTGTGGACCAACATATTCATTTATGTTAAAAAGTTATGGATTATTTCGACTATCAAATATTATGGAGTATTTGTTTGGGACCCATTTTGGTTAGTGATCACCATTTAGATAATGGGTCATTTTGGTGGCACCTAATTTTTGTAGTATATTTGGGTTAAGTGTGGGCTTGTGCTTTTGTGTATACTTGGACCCATAATAGACTGGGCCATTTATTAGGCACAAGAGGAGTATCATGCTCTCATCCTCTGTGTGTGTGTATTTGGTCCACCAAAACACATACTTTTGAGCACTTAGGAGAGTGAGTAATAAAAGTGTAAAACACCTTCTTCTCTCTCCACAAAAGGCGAAGAATGTTGTTGTTCTTCTGTTCTAATCTGATCGATTAGCTTGCAGCAGAAATAAGCGCTTGACTCTTGTATTTAAGAACATGGCAGCTCCATCTCTCGCAGGTATGTGCTTGAATCTCAAGTTTATTTCATATGTCATGGATTGTAGCAAGATATTAGGGCTTGTAGTTGTGAAATTTCTAACACATGCATCTTGTTTCTGTGGGCGATTTCTATGTCCATGAAATTATTGTTCATTTTTAGGTTCGCAATGAAATTGTAGTCCTCCTTATGTGAAGCTATGTAGGCATTGTTTTGCCTTCAGAGAGAGAGAGATCGAAGAAGTAAGAACACACATATGTTGTTGTACCTGTATACCGAAATTTCTTCGACGTTCACTTTGAACTCTCGAAATGTTATATTCGGCTCTACCGCAGGTAAATCGAGTGCAGTATGTTCCGTTGTGACGTAGATTATTTTCATTGATTAGTACTACTACTTTATTCACTTTTCAACTGTAGTAACCCAAACCATCTCTTCATCAAAAGTTGGAAAAAAGGAAGAAGAAAACCATCTCAGGGCAACCAGCGTACAAGTGTGCTGGGACCACACGACCAGGGGCCACCCCGAGCCTCACTCAATCATTCCAGACTTTTTCACTCCCCGAACAAATTCCCAAATGCTTATGTTGTTAGAGAGGGAAGAATAACTTTGTTATTTACTGGATCACAGGCACACGTACGCGATGCACATGTAAATTAAATTTTTATGGTGTCTTCCTAATAAATAAATAATATTAAAGGATGAATGAGAAATTATTTGTCAAAATGAGCGTGGTTAAAGGTGAAAAGTCAATCCCATCCTATATTGCTTAAAGTTGTAAATTTTGATGGATATATTTAACCCAAGTTGAACATAAAGGCCCAAATCCCTTAGAATTTTGGTTTTGCACTTTTCTCTTTACACACAGTCTTCAATTATTTTTTTTCTCAATTATTACTCTCATTTCTCTCTCCATTTCTTTCACTCATTACCCAAAATCCAAAACTAAAATACTAAAACGAACATGGTCATGTTTAATAAGGGAGAGGGTATGGAACTTCGACCTACTTTCCACACAGGCGCGTGCTGCCCAAATGAAACCATAGACCTTCAAATCACTACAGATAAATTCAAAGGCGACGATTGGTTTGAATCTAACCACGTCGACGAGTGGTTTGAATCTAGCTAACCACGTCAACACTGGTTTCTACACAATAAGACAATTTCAATGTTTGATTCTTGGTATGTGAAGAAAGATAACTCGATCCGGTGGATGAAAGAGCAAAACGTTTTACAGACAGTCATGAATAATGGTTTTGTTTAGAGACTTTTAGGATTCAAGGTTAGTTTTTTTGGACACACTTCAATTTAGTGGCTTTTTTGAAAAATAGAAGAGATGTTGAGGGTTGTGGTGATTGTTCATGCTAATTGAGAGTTGTAGCATAAGAGCCAGGGGCTGATCTCGTAGTTTCATTTTTGCATGATTAGAATTAGGCCTGTCAATGGGCCGGATTCGATCCAGATCCGACAGATCCGGATCCGGATCCGATAAGACACAATCCGATCCGGATCCGATAAGACTCAAATCCGATAGTGGTACTCCGGATCCAAAAATCGGGATCTGATCCGAAAATCCGAATCTGATTCGGAAACTTCTTTTACTTCAAAAATTTTAGCAAAAAAAAAAATATTTTTTAATTATTTTCCGAAAAAAAATTTAATAGAAAATAAAAATAAAAATACAACTTCTTAAACATTTTTTTTTTCAAAATAAAAATTTTACTATTTTTAAAAAAAAAATTAAAATTTTAAAAAAAAATAAAGTTTGGATTCGGATTGATAACGGATTTAATCCGATCCGATCCGGATCCGTATTGAATTACCGGATTCGGATTATCGGATCGATGTTATCGGATTCGGATCCGGATCGGATTTTTCGGATCGGATCCGGTCCATTGACAGGCCTAATTAGAATTAAGGGCCAAGGTCTTATCCATCTACAAGGGTTCAAAATTTGGATCTATTGTAAAAGCATGTAGCTGGTAGAAATAACTGAAACAACTGGAATTATTGAGAAATCCGCTTAAGTTGTATGAGACTAAAATTTCATCTATTTTTGTTTCCTGACGGGGGTTGGTGATGCAAATTAAACTGTCACATTCTTGCTATAACGCCGTGAAATTTTGATTTGTTATAGAAGGAATTTAACGAAAAAAGCGAAATAATTTCAGCTATTTCACTAAAGATAAAGTGTGGCTCGGAAATTAAAGTTACATTATTATAACTCGTGGGTTAATGAAATATATTTTCTTGAAATAAAAACATTAAACAGAGTTAACAAAAAAAAAAATTTACAGAAAGACGGCTCCATTCTACGGATAAACCCGAGGTTCCATCGACCCCTTAGTCCTCTAGTTGATCTCAACTCCATTAATTTACACCTGGTGTGAAATGTTAGTGCAAAAAAAAAAAAAAGAAGAAGCACAAGGCTTGTCTGCAGTCACGTTTGGACTGCAGAGGTGCGGTTGGAGTGTTCGCAACCGTCGGATGATATTTTTACCGGCTGAGATTAACAAAAAAAACTTTTCCGAAGAATTTTTTTAAAAAATCTGGACCGTTGAATGCAAAGATGAATGACTGTGATACAACTGCATGAGCTCTCTGCAGTTGGATTGCAGAGAAGCCGGATCCAAAAAGAATACCACCATTTCCCCCAATGCATGAAATAGCGCTATGATAATTCTATAATATTCAATAAGCCCTGTAAGCGCAAAAAGTAACACACGTCTATTAGAGGGGTCATAAGGAGTGACATTGAATAAACAAATCCATGGGGACACTCCGGCCGAACAATCCCTCTCTCACGATGACGCTCCCATGACTTGAATTCACGACTTTCTGATTTTGATACCACTTATCAGACCGCTTTTCCACCATCTCTCCTAAAATCAATTGGTGTTAGGAAGGATTTCAATTAAATCTTTTTTATTGGAGTTTGACATCGCACACGCAAATATGTTTCTAGAACATAAGTGACATTGTATAATCAAATCCATAGAGACATTAATTTTGGGTCAACAAGTAGTGTTCGCTAACATATTCCAAGTTTGTTTAATCAAGTTCACTAAAATAGGTCTTAATCCGTCTATTAACAACGATGATATCATTAAACATCCATTAATTAGAAGAGTACGTAGCTCGGTGATGATCAAAAAAGAAAGGGAAAAAAAAGAAGTCGTGATCTTAATTTCGAGATTAGTTTTATATTTTCATAGTCTTTATTATATATAGGACAACGTGTGAAAGACACATTCTAAAATATTGTTTTGGATTTGGACTGGCAGTATTTTTGGTTTAAAAAGTGCCAAACTTAAAGCATCCGCAATGAGAATAATTAAAATCGATAATTAAAATGTGCCACGTCAGCATTTGATTATCCATTTAGTTCATAATCAAACCTAACAAACTTGATCTCCACATTGGTTATTTTTGTATCCTTATAAAAAAACCCCCCACAATACGCAATGCATCTATGTCCAATTGCAAACGAGTTCCAATCACGCACCCGACCACACCAAATTATTCGTCTCGATGAGACGATTCTAATGTGAGGTGTTTTTTAATTTTTTAGTTTTGAATTTGGTTATTGGTAAAAGTTGTTAAGTTTGGTTATTTAAAGGTCAAAATTTGATGAGTTGCTAAGAGGTTGCTAAGTTTGGTTATTACAATGTGAACACTTTTCTAAGCAAATATTGCTAACTTTAGCAACCTTTTAGTTTTGATTATTACATTGTGGATGTTCTTAGAGTAAAACCTACGTACGGATCAAAACAAAACAAAAAAGAAAAGAGAGAGAGAGAGAGAGAGAGAGAGAGAGAGAGAGAGAGAGAGTAAAACCTACGATGAATGTAAGTGAACTTTTAATTCGGAAAGTCTAAGCTTACTGATCCAAAATCCCGATCGGAATCCCAACGCTCCACTGGGCACACTCCGGCCACCGGACGGTCGATCCGAGCCGTCCAAAAATTCTATAAAAAAAAACCGAATGGGCTCGCGCGAGAATAAACGGCATCCGACGTGTGTAGATGGCCGATCCAAATAATCCATTTTTGTGTTTGGATCGGCCAAAAATGGAGTGTTTGGTTCGGCCAAAAATAGAGTTCTTGGATCGGCCACCTACACATGTCGGATGCCGTTTATTCTTTTTTCAGACCCACTCGGTTTTTTTTTATAGAATTTTTGAACGGCTCAGATCGGTCGTCCGGTGGCCGGGGTGTGCCTGGCGGGGTGTCGGGATTTCGATCGGGATTCCTCCCGTCGGGAACTGTAGCACCACTCCTTTTAATTTCTGTGTATTATTGAAGTTGACTACAGCTAGAGAGCATTTCCATTATATTCAGAAAGCTTAGGTGCCGTTTCAAATGCGCGGTAAAAAGAACTTTAAGAAAATGAAAGTTTTTCGAATTCACGTATTATAAAAATGAAAAATAATTTTTTGATTTTTTTTGCATTGTTTAAAAGATCTCAAGGAGATCTATCAAAAAAGATCCATATTGATAGAAAAATTATTTGCATAAATACATGATTTTTAAGCTTGAAAAACTTTTATTTTCCTAAAGTTCCTTTTACTGTTCATTCCGAACACCCTTAAGGGATCAAGTGAGAAATATGTGCTCCCGTTTGCAGATTCCGTAAACCACCAATAATTTTAAGTCAACCCTTCTAATTTACGTTCTCCCACTTCAAATTTAATAATTGTCCCTTAGCATCGAACACCAAAATACATATTTTTATGTACCCAACTTGCCTATGAATATGTGGATCAAAAAAAAAAAAAAAAACTTGCCTATGAATATGTAACGTCGTTTTCAACGAGTTATTTTTTTTTATTTTTTATTTTGGGAAACTAATCCATTTATAAAGCAAACCAACCAAAACAAAGAGAGGACCCAACTACAAGGAACCAAACAGGCAGCTCTAACATGAACCTAACTGCCTAATGAACGATAAAAAAATCTTATCTCGTGTTTCTTTCTTTCACTTGTTTTTCTTTTATTACAATTGGGCTTCTAAACAAATTGTATGCAGGCAGTGATTGGTTTCGACTTAATTTGGGGTTACATTTCGAGGTTTTTTTTAATTTTTTTTTTTCTAGAGTTTGTTAGTTTCGCATACTTTTTCAATTCGTTTTGAGGAGAAAAGTTTAAAAAGTAAAAATTACTATGAACATGGTATTCTAAACATGATAACCAAATGTGGCCACCAAAGCAAGGTCTACTCCACTAAGGTTTTAAGAGCATCTCCGGTCCTTACCCTTTCCCTTCTTCAAATTTGGGTCAAATTTTGAGAAAAAACTCATTTTGGGTAGAAGCATCTCTAATAGAAAAACCCTATTTGGACCCAAATTTATCATTTTTTAAATATCCAATGGCATTCATGTAAATAAGATAAGAGAGAATCCTCAGATCAGTAGCTCCACTCCGGCAAAGCTCCAAACGTCTCACGTGCAGGTTGGAAGAGATGAGGTGGAAGTCGTTCGGGCCAGTTTTTGATGAGTCGTAGCAAAGGGAGATGTAGGCGTCGTTGAGCTTGAGAGCATCATGGAGCGAATCGAAAGAGCTCGGGCAGGACTAGGTTTCGAGACATGAATATACAATGAGGTGTGGATGTGAATTTGTATCTACAATGAGAGAGAGAGAGAGAGAGAGAGAGAGAGAGAGAGAGAGAGAGAGAGAGAGAGAGGCGGAAAAATGGATATGAGTCTGGTTTGTCTCAAATTTGGAAAAGAAAATGGGTAAAACCCAAAAATGGGGAAGGGTTTGGGTCATGATTGGAAATGAGTTTTTGATGATTTTACCCAAAATTTTGGTTTGAGTCTTAAAATGTGTCAACACTGGAGATGCTCTAAGGGTCCTTAAGTGAACCCTTTGGTTCAAAAAATAGACTAAAATTTTGTACTGTATATGTTTATTTCGTGTGTGTGTAATTTGATATTTCTTTCATATTGTCTAGTCTGAATTAGCCCAACGAAGCCACATCTTTAAATTTAGTTGAACATGTGAGTAAGTAGATCATATATCTCAACGGACAAAATAAAATAAACTCAGCCTAAATTTTTTTTTTAAACCAAAATGATTACCTTTATTGATTTGTTTATATTTTTGTCTCCACTGAGTTAAAATCCTGTAGTTGCCCCTGCGACATAACATTGCTATTCTTGTTTTTTATTGTCTGCACATTCTGTGTTGGTTATAGGCCGATTTAATTCTCAATAACTTTACGGTTTCCATAACCTGTGTATAAAGTCCATGGAGTCGGCCAAGTACCAACTCCATCTTCTAGGTATAAAAAGGATACTTTGGATTCGTACGAATTACTACTCCTGTAGCTAATACCCCTACCCAGCACAAACCACAACTAAGAGATCGATGAAGAGCTCCTCTAGTACTCTGGAGTTTCCCCCTTGCCAACAATCGAAACTCGATTCTTCTTCTGTGACGAAGAAGAATCGAGCTTTTAAATTCACAATATTGTCCCTCTTGCTCGTCGGTGTACTTTACATCTTCATCGCCACTCCTTCTAGTTTCAAGCCTCCCCTTTCCAGCCCCAGGTCCCAATGCAATTGCTCAACCACGGTAAGCTTCTTTTCTTTGTCTTTCTTGGTACCCATTTGCCATTGATCAGTACTTGAGTTGTTGCGGGAGTCATTGGGTGGCTCCATTAATGGTTTTTTTTTTTGGGTGGAGAGAGTCGTACTGTTGAGCTCAAAGAATATCACTTACATGTGGTCTTGCTTTCACTCGATCAACTACTTGGAATCGATAAGTGTTTTTCGTACGATACACAAGCACATATGGCATATACGTTATACTAGTATTTTGTTATTATGATTTCTTTACATATTCGGTTTCAATTATTCATATATCAGTTATTATGGATGTGATGATTTTACGTGTATGGTTCAATTTTAGTTGTAATCAAGCTAACACTATCACAATTTTACAATTTTACAACTCCGAATTGTTATTTCTTAATGTAGTAACCAATATTGTAAGTTATCAACTGATATACTAATACATTCAAGAAATAATACAAAAAGCGAGATTTCAAAAATCAGGTACCGCTTTAGAAGATATATCAATTATAGATAGTTGTACGTTACAAACCCAAATGTGTTCCTATTATTGATACAGTCTATTTGATTACATGATCTACAGCATAAAATGGTTAATTACCAAGATGAACTCGACAAGGTTTTAGCCGAAACCTCGACAGAAAACAAGACTGTAATTATCGCTGTGGTCAATAAAGCCTATGTGGAAGGGGACAAGTCGATGCTTGATCTATTCTTGGATGGTTTTTGGCTCGGCAATGGTACTCAGGGGTTAATAAATCACATTCTAATTGTGGCCACCGATCCAGTATCCTACAACCGGTGCAAGTTTCTTCGGCTTCATTGCTACAAGCTTGAAACAGAAGGTTTAGAATTTGTTCATGAGGAGATATACGGGTCTGGAAATTATTTCAAGATGATGTGGAGGCGGACTCAGTTTCTTGGGGATGTTCTCAAGCGTGGATACAACTTCATCTTCACGGTACGATTTTATTTTCCAAGAGAAACAGAAACACAACTTGTATTGATAAAGTCATATACAAATTGTGCGGCTCATAGGTTTGAAAACAACAAAACAAAATACAAATAAAGAAACAAAAAATATAACAAAACAAAACAAGAAAAGCTGAATGAAGTTAACTTTGGTGTCGGACTCGTCAATCTGCTCAAAATATTCTTTTCCCATTGAGGTTGTTTAGTGATCACTAACAAAATACTCGTTGATATCTAATAACTTGCAAAACAAAGTTTGCAACTCTTTTAACAAACTCATATTTTTGTACTTATCGTTCTACGTAGTGAACAATCTTTCTTTCTGACACGAAAGGAGTATTTATTTGTTTTTATTTACTTAGTATTTAAATTTGATCAATTATTTAAATGATTGCAGGACACTGATATATTATGGCTTAGGAACCCATTTTCCATTCTGAGCCCAAACGAAACATTTGACTTTCAAATCGCCTGCGATGGTTACCAAGGGAACAAGCCCTGCGCTGTCAACAACGGTTTTTCCATTGTTAGATCGAACAACAAGACAATTTCATTGTATGATACTTGGTATGAAAAAAGAAAAGTCTACGTCGGAAAGAACGAGCAGGCCGTTGTGGAGTATCTCATGAGAGATGGTTTGTTCAGAGACTTAGAACTCAATGTTAGGTTTTTGGACACACTTTATTTTAGTGGCTTTTGTGAAAATAGTAGAGATATTAGGTCTGTGGTGACTGTTCATGCTAATTGTTGTATTACTATAAGTGCTAAGTTGGCTGATCTAACGACTGTGATTCATGATTGGGAGAGAGCTAAGAAGTTATCCACCAATGAGCTGTCAACATTTGAATGGTCAGAGCACAAAGCTTGTATAAATTCCACAAAAAATTGGTAAGTATGTATTCAAAAGTTTCAAGAAATTGTATGATCTTTGGATTTCATTTATGAATTGCAAGAACGACCAAGATTTGTTAAAATTGAGTTTCACCGACTCTTCTTGTTTCCGTAAGCAATTTCTATGTTCTTGAAATCGTTGTTCATGATTTTTATGTTGGTAATTAATCAAAATTGTACTCTTCCACTGTAGACTCCATTGCCGCGATTGAGAAGTGATATACATTTTTCTTCCTTGGTATATTATGCACCCAGCACCCCATAACATTTATCAAAAAAAGGCACGACATTCACCTCAAAGAGACATAACATATTATCACAAAGAGAAGAAACTATAACATTTTGAACTGAAAAGAGGCATAACTCTTCATCATAAAGAGGCCAAATATGTCACCATAAAGAGGCTTAACATTATACCGCAATAAACATAGCACATATATCGGTGCATACGGTCCATAGGTCTAAGTAGTTTCACGCCCCAAGACAGAGCACGACCCAAGACATAGTACGGCAGTGTGTCGCCTCACGACATCCCCACTTCCCATGGTTTATGCAATTTGATGTTTGAGTTCAATACATCATTTGTTCTAAACCTATTGGTGTTGGGGAAAGTTTTAATTAAGTACTT
Source organism: Rhododendron vialii (assembly GCF_030253575.1). NCBI lineage: Eukaryota > Viridiplantae > Streptophyta > Magnoliopsida > Ericales > Ericaceae > Rhododendron > Rhododendron vialii. The sequence goes on from NC_080559.1 coordinate 25,332,689, forward strand.
TTTTTTTTGTCATTCAACATCGCACTCGTAAATCTATTTTTGAAAGAGCCACAGGGAGTGATAGTGTGTAACCAAATCATGGAGGCACTCTGGGCCTAACAATGACTCTCTGACTCTGATCTCACTTGTCGGACTGTTTTTTCACTATCTCTCTTAAAACCAATTAGTGTTATAGAGGATTTCAATTGAAGTCTTTTTTATGACATTCAACATCACACATGCAAGTCCGTGTTTAGAGAGGGCGCAAAGAATTATATTGTGTAATATCCATAAGTGTACTCTGGGCCCAACAAGTAGTGTTTTTTATACTATACTAACATATTCTAGGTTCGTTTCATCAAGATGCCCACAATATTTCAATGAAATAGGTCTTAATCCGTCTATTAACAACAATGATCAATAAATTAGACATCCATTAGAAGAGTAGCTTGGAGATGAAAAAAAACAAGTCGTGATCTTAATTTCGAGATTAGTTTTATATTTTTATTATGGTCTTTATTTATAGGACAACGTGTGAAAGACACATTTAAAAAGTGCCAACTGGAGTAGTACAACCTACTATACGATAAAAAAGTGGACTTTTAACTTCCTTGTATATTGGAGACTTGGAGTTGACTCCAACTTAATTAAGAACTTCTCCAAATAGAAAGTTGATTTTTATTTCCAGCTTAATTTCAAGAACACCTTCTTAACTATCACTTTTTTTCAACATTACTCCCAATTATCAAAACCAAGTAACATCACCCCCTTGGTCCAATTCTGTTAGCAAATATTAACGTTTTGGATGAAAATTGATAATTTGGGCAGGAAATGAAATTCTAAACCTAAGGCCCAGCTTGGATGGAGTAAAAAGGGGAGGAGAAAAATAAGAGGGGTTATATGAGAGGGGTCCACTCCTTTTCCTCCGTTTGACATTTCAATTTTGTTTCCCTATTATTTCTTATCCCCTCTTTGTTTTCCCCAGTTCTAGGGATTGTCCGGTCTTAATTTTGGGCTCCTCTTGGAGTTGGGGTTCTCAAAAATAATCCGGGTTTGGAGGGGTGTTTAATTTGTGGACGAAAATACCCTTCATTATCCCCTTTCCCCATCTACCATTCAACCAATTTCTACTCTCCATTCTACCCAAAATCATACTTTTCATTCAAACCTATCCTAAAACTCCTTATTTAGTTTCAGGACTCTTTTAGGATGCTCATTGAAAGGCCTTAGAGTTAAAAATCCATTATGACCATTTAAGATAAAATGATTAGAAAAATAAGATCTTCGCATCAGTTCAAACAGATTGAAAATTGGAATAATTAATTTTTGACTATATTTTTTAATATATAAAGAGTGTAAAAAAAAATAAGGGTTCCAATTTTTAATCCGTTTGAACTGGAGTAAAGATTTTAGTTTTCTGATCATTTTATCCTAAATGGTCATAATTAAATTTTGACTCTAGGGCTCTCGTTGATTAGCCCTAAGAAAGTCGTAGAATCAAATATCTCTTAGAGCTAACCAACGAGAGCCATAGAGTCAAAATTTAATTATGACCATTTAGGATAAAATGATTAGAAAACTAAAATCTTTTCACCAGTTCAAACAGATTGAAATTTGGAACACTTAATTTTTTTTAAAAAACCGAATTTTATAAAAAAAAGGTGTTAATAATAATACTAAATTCGTTAATTTGTTAGTTGAAATAAATATTACGGCTTAAATTTTTGAAAATATAATTAAATTTGCAATTACATATAAAATGTAATACATAATTAATTTAGGAACTGCACAAGGGCAAAAGGGTCATTTGACAGCTTTTTATATCATCCACCCTATTAATCCCTCATCCAAACCAAGTATTTTATTTAATCCTCATTCTTTAATACCTCATCTAAATAATCTACTATTTAATCCCCCTAAACATCACATCAATATGGGTCATTTCTTATTAACTAATATCCCATACTATCTTATCCCCCTTATTAACTAATACTCCCAATTCTTTCCCTACATCCAAACGGGCCGTAAGAATTTTGGATTTGGATTTTAATCATTATTCTATTTTGCTCTAATCATTACTCTCATTTTTCTCTATATCTCCTCAATTATTACCCCTATTTTCAATTATTACTCTATTTCTCTTTACACTCATTATCTACAAATCAAAATCCAAAATCTCAAAACGAATGGATCAAAATGCCTTTCACATTGGCCGGAGAATTAGCCCTTGGGGTAGCATTTAATTATGCCCCTTACCTAGACCCATTTGATCTCCTCGCCCTCTTTACTCAATCCTACCCTTCTCCCTCAACTCCACCACAAGATCTACCATTCCATCCCTTCTCTTCCACTTCTGTCATCTCCTTTCCTCGGCCCCCATATACCCAGTTCTTCTTTCTCTCATCTCCTTTCCTCTCCTGTACTCCACACAGTACCCACATCTCCTCTCCTCTACTCCACACACCACCCACATCTCCAACCTTAAACCAAAAACTTGAATTCCACACATACACTTTGAGCAGCAGCTCTAGTTATACCAATAACTACTCACAGCACGATAAAGATGAAAGATGCGGATGTGGATGGAAGGTAGTGATGAGAACATTATTGATTGTGAAAAATTCCGGAAGAAGGTTCCTTGATGGTATCTGTGATGCCCCATGTAGACAAATGGCCCAATATCGCAATTTTGATCTACAAGCCACACCACACGAAGGAAAATTGTTCTCCTCTCTATAAAACTTCTTTTTATTTTTTTATTTTTTATACAACTGGAGTATTTATTTGTGTTTTCATTACTTAATATTTGAATCTGATTATCTATTTCACTGAGTGCAGGACATTGATGTATTATGGTTTAGGAACCCATTTTCCATTCTCAAATGAAAAGATAAACTTTCAAATTAGTACCGATAGATTCAGAGGGCCCAAATCCAATCGCATCAACACCGGTTTCCACATGATTAGATCGAACAACAAGACAATTTCATTGTTCGATTATTGGTACGCGAAAAAAGACGACTCCATCGGAATGAAAGAGCAGGACGTTTTGGAGACGCTCATGAACAATGGTTTGTTTGGAGACTTGGGAGTTAGGACTCAATGTCAGGTTTTTGGACACACTTTATTTTAGTGATTTTTGTGAAAATAGTAGAGATGTTGGAGTTGTAGTGACTGTTCATGCTAATTGTTGTTTTACTATTACTGCGAAGGTGGCAGATCTAACAGTTGTAATTCATGATTGGAAGAGGGCTAAGGATTTATCTGCCAATGAGACCTCAACATTTCGATGGTCAAATCACGTAGCCTGTAGAAATTCTCGCAATAAAGTTAATAAGACTTCAACTTAACTTGGACTTTTTCTTGTTTTTTGTTTTTATCATCAGCTTAGCTTGTATGATCCTATAAATTCGTCTAGTATTGTTTAAACAGGGGTTGGTGATGCAAAATTGTTCCATTGTAATGTTACTCGAAAAGTGCAAGAATAAAATCAAGTTCCACAAACCCGGGATCCTGTTGTCTCTAAGGGTCTCTAAAACAACGTCGTTTTGGTACAACCACACCCATTCAACAGCACCCCGTTTGGCATTCCATAGTAAGAGCATCTCCAAAGATGCTACTATAACAACTGCAAAATGAAATTATATTTGAAAAGTCATGTCAGTACAGTAAACTAGTTACATCATTTGTTGTATTTTTCTCACCTTTTTTTTTTAATCAGCAAAAGAAAAAATATACTAATACGAATCAATACAGGTACATCAAGGGGAAAGCAGTAGCAGCTAGCAAAAAGCAAGAACAAAAGTTGAATAACACAAGAAGAGAAAAAGGAAGGCAGAATCCTCTTGAATCCATTATCAACTGTATAGATCAAAGAATATCAAAATTCCGGGTTTGTTCGTTTGAGGGTCTCAAAATCTATGCGCACGGTCTTCAATAAATTTTATCTATCTAACTATTTATCTCTATCAACTCATTATTCTTAAAAACTTCTATCAAAATCCAAACCGATAGAATCACATTTTTTCCAGATTAATTCGATCGCGAATCCATTATCAAACCAAATCGACTCAGTGGCATAACAATTTGTGTGTTTCAATCAATCTTTTTGCATGCGTTATGTGTGTTCGGCCGCATCCCAATAGCTTTAACTTTTTTGAATTTTGAGAATCCCCATTTATCGAAACATCTATATAATCCCTTCAATTAGTAGACTTTGATCTATAAAATTGTACTCTGTGCAGAAAAGCTTAACTAGAAAAATAAATTTATCTCGGGAGTAAAACAAAAATGTTGACCGTATACCATTCTAGCTAGGTCTGAGAAAGGAGAAATTTTTGGGTGCCGACGGCCTACCATGTGGCGGTATCTGTCAGCAATTCCAATTGTCCAAACGTGTTTTAGACGATCTAAGTTTATTTCTTCTCTCTCCTCTCACCCCACAACTCTCTCTCCTCCTTTCCTACCTTTAAAAGCTGAACCGCTCAAAATATGTTTGGAACGACTGAGATCGCCAACGGAGTATCACGTATGTGGTACCCGCCCGGCACCCATAAACTTCTCCTGAGAAAGAGTGGGTACGAGAAAAGCTTCTTTGGGAGATGTGCATAAAAAATTACTTGATCTATTCCACTTCTCAATTTTATGAGCTCTAAGCCTAGATTTGTGGACCTAAAATAAACTTCTACTCCTTTTTTATAACAGAAAGTCTACGGTTACCGATCGGAAAATTCCGATCGAAATCCCAACGCCCTGCCGGGCACTTTCCGGCCACCGTATGACCGATCCGATCCGTCCAATAATTCAAAAAAAAAACCGAGTGGGCTCACGCGAGAATAAATGGCATCTAACGTGTGTAAGTGGCCGATCCAAGCACTCATTTTTTGGCTGATCCAAACACTCCGTTTTTGGCCCATCCAAACACAAAAATGGAGTGCTTGGATCAGCCACTTACACACGTCGGATGCTGTTTATTCTCGCGTAAGCCCACTCGGTTTTTTTTATAGAATTATTGGACGGATCGGATTGGACGTCCAGTGGCCGGAGCGTTCCCGGCGGGGCGTCGGGATTCCGATTGGGATTTCCCGATCGGTAACTGTAGACTTACTCTTTTTATAAAACTGCAAAGGTCCGTAGTACTAGGAAGTCCACGGCCGGTGTAAATCTCAAGGTAGAAATAGGAATCAGGGACTCATGGCGCAGTATAGTAAATAATTGCAGCAATTTATTTTAACAATTAACAGTTTGAATTTAGAAGAAATTCTTTCTAGAAATAAAACTCTTTTCAAAAAGAATTTTTTTTAAATCTGAACCGTTGAAAATATCTTTGAACGACCGCAATTTTTCAATACAAACTCACTACATAAACCCTAAAGTGAGCTTGCATGCCCCCGCGGGAGGGATCCTTAGAAATAAGATCCTTTCGGATTCGCAAGAGGTACCGTAAATCACAATCTAGCTACCAGAACAGAGAGATGAAGAGATCCTCTACCACGGGTTTCCCCCATTACACGCAATCGAATCATATTATGACCCATAAGATGAAGAATCGAGCTTTCGATTTTACAGTACTGTCACTCTTGTTTCTGGGTTTCCTTTTCATCTTCATCTTCTCCAATCCCTCCAGTCTCAAGACCCTCTTCTCCAGCTCTAATCCCGAATGCAAGTCCTCAACAACCATGGTAATTAGCTTCTTTCTTTTTCCTTTTCTTTCTTGGTTGATCCCCCCATTGGCCCATATTAATAACGAGTTGTTGTGGGAATTAATCACTGAAACATAGTGGCTCCAAGAGTTTCTTGGGAGTGAAAGAGAGTCAAACTTGTAAGCTCGAGGGATGTAAAATAAATCACTTGAAAGTGGTTAATTCAGATCAACCACTTGGAATCAATAAGCATTTTTCTTGCCATAAAACACAACCTAGCTCCCATATGGCATCTGCTTATAGTAGTATCTATATCACTGATTTACACATATTCGGTTTCGACGATTTATCAGTTATTATGGACGTGATCATGATTTGCTAATGCTACAGTCAGTTAAAAAAAAGAAGCAGCTATAATGCTATAACAATTTTACGATTGTACTTTCTTCTAATAACTTGTCAACGACATCTTCTCCTTAAACTTATTTCCTACCGGAAACACCCCATTAAAAGTTTCTAGTTGTACAACAATTGTTTCATATATCACGAAGATAAAAATAGAAATGCGTACAGTAGGAAGAGGAATGTATTGAGAGAGCTTCAATCAGAATTAGTAGATAGTACTAAAGAGAGTTCGGAACTCTTGTAAAACAAAAATAAAAATCGAGAGTTCAGAATTCCTGCACGGCTGCACCTCTATTTGAAAGATACATCCGTCATAATTGCTCATATTACCCGAAATGTGACCGTTTTATTGATACAGACTATTTACGCATTCTACAGATGAAAATGATTATTCACCGAGATGAACTCGATGAGGTGTTAGCTGAAACATCGATGGAAAACAAGACTGTAATTATCGCTATGGTAAACAAAGCCTATGTGGAAGGGGACAAGTCGATTCTTGATCTATTCTTGGATAGTTTTTGGCTTGGCGATGGTACTCAGGGGTTAATAAATCACCTTCTAATTGTGGCCACGGATGAAGTATCTTACCAACGGTGTAAGTTTCTCCAGCGTCATTGCTACAGGCTTAAAACAGATGGTGTAGATTTTGCTGGGGAGCAGTTATACATGACTAAAGATTATCTCGAAATGATGTGGAGGCGGACTCAGTTTCTTGGTGATGTTCTCAAGCGTGGCTACAACTTCATCTTCACAGTATGTTTCTTTGGTTTCATGGGAACTTAGACTTTTTTTAAAACATATTTATAAGTGAGTATTAGATTGTTTATCACCAACTCATTTAAATGCTTAAACTATTAGAGAGATGCAAAATTTTATTATTTATATTCTCAACACGCACCTCATGTGTAGCCGAGCTCTTCTTCATAATAAGCAGGCTAAACATGTGTAAGTCTTAATCATTAGATAGGATGTGGTTCAAATACAAGATCTATTGTCTGCTCTGATATCATATATATTAGATTGTTAACTATCAATTCATCTAAAAACTTAAATTTTTTTTTTTGATAACTATCTAAAAGCTTAAGTTATTAGAGCGAAAGAAAACTTTATTATTTATATTCTCCAAATGAGAATATACACTAGCATGTGGTTACATTTCTCGCACTTAGCATATTTTTTTGCACTTATTGATCTTACATAGTGGACAATCTGTTTGACATGAAAGGAGTTTTTTTTCTCCCTCCTTTTTCCTTTCTTTCTTTACTTAATATTAATTAACTTGATCAATTATTTCATTGATTGTAGGACACCGATATATTATGGCTTAGGAATCCAATTTCCATTTTGAGCTCAAACAAAACGATAGACTTTCAAATCGCAACCGATTTTTTCAACGGGTCCAATTCTGACCACCTCAACAATGGTTTTTCAATTGTCAGATCGAACAAGAAGACAATCTCATTGTTTGATTACTGGTATGCGCAAAGAAAAGACTATAGTGGTTGTACTGAGCAGTTCGTGTTGGTGACGCTCATGAAAAATGGTTTGTTTAAAGACTTAGGACTCACTTTTAAGTTCTTGGACACACTTTATTTCAGTGGCTTTTGTGAAAAGAGCAAAGATGTTGGGGTTGTGGTAACTGTTCATGCTAATTGCTGCCGTACTATAAGTGCCAAGGTCGCTGATCTAACAACTGTAATTCACCATTGGAAGAGGGCTAAGAAGTTATCGGCCAACGAGACGTCAACATTTCGATGGCCAGAGCACGTAGCTTGTATAGATTCCTGGAAGAATTACACAAATCCTTGGTGATGGAAAATGGATAAATCATTCTTACAGATAATTTACGGATTGTAAAAGTGCAAAGATGACGAAGAATTTGTTAATATCGAGTTTTGCCAACTCTTATTTCATGCCATATATATGCTGTTGGATTTATTCCAATTTGTGGACCAACATATTCATTTATGTTAAAAAGTTATGGATTATTTCGACTATCAAATATTATGGAGTATTTGTTTGGGACCCATTTTGGTTAGTGATCACCATTTAGATAATGGGTCATTTTGGTGGCACCTAATTTTTGTAGTATATTTGGGTTAAGTGTGGGCTTGTGCTTTTGTGTATACTTGGACCCATAATAGACTGGGCCATTTATTAGGCACAAGAGGAGTATCATGCTCTCATCCTCTGTGTGTGTGTATTTGGTCCACCAAAACACATACTTTTGAGCACTTAGGAGAGTGAGTAATAAAAGTGTAAAACACCTTCTTCTCTCTCCACAAAAGGCGAAGAATGTTGTTGTTCTTCTGTTCTAATCTGATCGATTAGCTTGCAGCAGAAATAAGCGCTTGACTCTTGTATTTAAGAACATGGCAGCTCCATCTCTCGCAGGTATGTGCTTGAATCTCAAGTTTATTTCATATGTCATGGATTGTAGCAAGATATTAGGGCTTGTAGTTGTGAAATTTCTAACACATGCATCTTGTTTCTGTGGGCGATTTCTATGTCCATGAAATTATTGTTCATTTTTAGGTTCGCAATGAAATTGTAGTCCTCCTTATGTGAAGCTATGTAGGCATTGTTTTGCCTTCAGAGAGAGAGAGATCGAAGAAGTAAGAACACACATATGTTGTTGTACCTGTATACCGAAATTTCTTCGACGTTCACTTTGAACTCTCGAAATGTTATATTCGGCTCTACCGCAGGTAAATCGAGTGCAGTATGTTCCGTTGTGACGTAGATTATTTTCATTGATTAGTACTACTACTTTATTCACTTTTCAACTGTAGTAACCCAAACCATCTCTTCATCAAAAGTTGGAAAAAAGGAAGAAGAAAACCATCTCAGGGCAACCAGCGTACAAGTGTGCTGGGACCACACGACCAGGGGCCACCCCGAGCCTCACTCAATCATTCCAGACTTTTTCACTCCCCGAACAAATTCCCAAATGCTTATGTTGTTAGAGAGGGAAGAATAACTTTGTTATTTACTGGATCACAGGCACACGTACGCGATGCACATGTAAATTAAATTTTTATGGTGTCTTCCTAATAAATAAATAATATTAAAGGATGAATGAGAAATTATTTGTCAAAATGAGCGTGGTTAAAGGTGAAAAGTCAATCCCATCCTATATTGCTTAAAGTTGTAAATTTTGATGGATATATTTAACCCAAGTTGAACATAAAGGCCCAAATCCCTTAGAATTTTGGTTTTGCACTTTTCTCTTTACACACAGTCTTCAATTATTTTTTTTCTCAATTATTACTCTCATTTCTCTCTCCATTTCTTTCACTCATTACCCAAAATCCAAAACTAAAATACTAAAACGAACATGGTCATGTTTAATAAGGGAGAGGGTATGGAACTTCGACCTACTTTCCACACAGGCGCGTGCTGCCCAAATGAAACCATAGACCTTCAAATCACTACAGATAAATTCAAAGGCGACGATTGGTTTGAATCTAACCACGTCGACGAGTGGTTTGAATCTAGCTAACCACGTCAACACTGGTTTCTACACAATAAGACAATTTCAATGTTTGATTCTTGGTATGTGAAGAAAGATAACTCGATCCGGTGGATGAAAGAGCAAAACGTTTTACAGACAGTCATGAATAATGGTTTTGTTTAGAGACTTTTAGGATTCAAGGTTAGTTTTTTTGGACACACTTCAATTTAGTGGCTTTTTTGAAAAATAGAAGAGATGTTGAGGGTTGTGGTGATTGTTCATGCTAATTGAGAGTTGTAGCATAAGAGCCAGGGGCTGATCTCGTAGTTTCATTTTTGCATGATTAGAATTAGGCCTGTCAATGGGCCGGATTCGATCCAGATCCGACAAATCCGGATCCGGATCCGATAAGACACAATCCGATCCGGATCCGATAAGACTCAAATCCGATAGTGGTACTCCGGATCCAAAAATCGGGATCTGATCCGAAAATCCGAATCTGATTCGGAAACTTCTTTTACTTCAAAAATTTTAGCAAAAAAAAAAATATTTTTTAATTATTTTCCGAAAAAAAATTTAATAGAAAATAAAAATAAAAATACAACTTCTTAAACATTTTTTTTTTCAAAATAAAAATTTTACTATTTTTAAAAAAAAAATTAAAATTTTAAAAAAAAATAAAGTTTGGATTCGGATTGATAACGGATTTAATCCGATCCGATCCGGATCCGTATTGAATTACCGGATTCGGATTATCGGATCGATGTTATCGGATTCGGATCCGGATCGGATTTTTCGGATCGGATCCGGTCCATTGACAGGCCTAATTAGAATTAAGGGCCAAGGTCTTATCCATCTACAAGGGTTCAAAATTTGGATCTATTGTAAAAGCATGTAGCTGGTAGAAATAACTGAAACAACTGGAATTATTGAGAAATCCGCTTAAGTTGTATGAGACTAAAATTTCATCTATTTTTGTTTCCTGACGGGGGTTGGTGATGCAAATTAAACTGTCACATTCTTGCTATAACGCCGTGAAATTTTGATTTGTTATAGAAGGAATTTAACGAAAAAAGCGAAATAATTTCAGCTATTTCACTAAAGATAAAGTGTGGCTCGGAAATTAAAGTTACATTATTATAACTCGTGGGTTAATGAAATATATTTTCTTGAAATAAAAACATTAAACAGAGTTAACAAAAAAAAAAATTTACAGAAAGACGGCTCCATTCTACGGATAAACCCGAGGTTCCATCGACCCCTTAGTCCTCTAGTTGATCTCAACTCCATTAATTTACACCTGGTGTGAAATGTTAGTGCAAAAAAAAAAAAAAGAAGAAGCACAAGGCTTGTCTGCAGTCACGTTTGGACTGCAGAGGTGCGGTTGGAGTGTTCGCAACCGTCGGATGATATTTTTACCGGCTGAGATTAACAAAAAAAACTTTTCCGAAGAATTTTTTTAAAAAATCTGGACCGTTGAATGCAAAGATGAATGACTGTGATACAACTGCATGAGCTCTCTGCAGTTGGATTGCAGAGAAGCCGGATCCAAAAAGAATACCACCATTTCCCCCAATGCATGAAATAGCGCTATGATAATTCTATAATATTCAATAAGCCCTGTAAGCGCAAAAAGTAACACACGTCTATTAGAGGGGTCATAAGGAGTGACATTGAATAAACAAATCCATGGGGACACTCCGGCCGAACAATCCCTCTCTCACGATGACGCTCCCATGACTTGAATTCACGACTTTCTGATTTTGATACCACTTATCAGACCGCTTTTCCACCATCTCTCCTAAAATCAATTGGTGTTAGGAAGGATTTCAATTAAATCTTTTTTATTGGAGTTTGACATCGCACACGCAAATATGTTTCTAGAACATAAGTGACATTGTATAATCAAATCCATAGAGACATTAATTTTGGGTCAACAAGTAGTGTTCGCTAACATATTCCAAGTTTGTTTAATCAAGTTCACTAAAATAGGTCTTAATCCGTCTATTAACAACGATGATATCATTAAACATCCATTAATTAGAAGAGTACGTAGCTCGGTGATGATCAAAAAAGAAAGGGAAAAAAAAGAAGTCGTGATCTTAATTTCGAGATTAGTTTTATATTTTCATAGTCTTTATTATATATAGGACAACGTGTGAAAGACACATTCTAAAATATTGTTTTGGATTTGGACTGGCAGTATTTTTGGTTTAAAAAGTGCCAAACTTAAAGCATCCGCAATGAGAATAATTAAAATCGATAATTAAAATGTGCCACGTCAGCATTTGATTATCCATTTAGTTCATAATCAAACCTAACAAACTTGATATCCACATTGGTTATTTTTGTATCCTTATAAAAAAACCCCCCACAATACGCAATGCATCTATGTCCAATTGCAAACGAGTTCCAATCACGCACCCGACCACACCGAATTATTCGTCTCGATGAGACGATTCTAATGTGAGGTGTTTTTTAATTTTTTAGTTTTGAATTTGGTTATTGGTAAAAGTTGTTAAGTTTGGTTATTTAAAGGTCAAAATTTGATGAGTTGCTAAGAGGTTGCTAAGTTTGGTTATTACAATGTGAACACTTTTCTAAGCAAATATTGCTAACTTTAGCAACCTTTTAGTTTTGATTATTACATTGTGGATGTTCTTAGAGTAAAACCTACGTACGGATCAAAACAAAACAAAAAAGAAAAGAGAGAGAGAGAGAGAGAGAGAGAGAGAGAGAGAGTAAAACCTACGATGAATGTAAGTGAACTTTTAATTCGGAAAGTCTAAGCTTACTGATCCAAAATCCCGATCGGAATCCCAACGCTCCACTGGGCACACTCCGGCCACCGGACGGTCGATCCGAGCCGTCCAAAAATTCTATAAAAAAAAACCGAATGGGCTCGCGCGAGAATAAACGGCATCCGACGTGTGTAGATGGCCGATCCAAATAATCCATTTTTGTGTTTGGATCGGCCAAAAATGGAGTGTTTGGTTCGGCCAAAAATAGAGTTCTTGGATCGGCCACCTACACATGTCGGATGCCGTTTATTCTTTTTTCAGACCCACTCGGTTTTTTTTTATAGAATTTTTGAACGGCTCAGATCGGTCGTCCGGTGGCCGGGGTGTGCCTGGCGGGGTGTCGGGATTTCGATCGGGATTCCTCCCGTCGGGAACTGTAGCACCACGCCTTTTAATTTCTGTGTATTATTGAAGTTGACTACAGCTAGAGAGCATTTCCATTATATTCAGAAAGCTTAGGTGCCGTTTCGAATGCGCGGTAAAAAGAATTTTAAGAAAATGAAAGTTTTTCGAATTTACGTATTATAAAAATGAAAATTAATTTTTTGATTTTTTTTGCATTGTTTAAAAGATCTCAATGAGATCTATCAAACAAGATCCATATTGATAAAAAATTATTTTCGTAAATATATAATTTTTAAGTTTGAAAAACCTTTATTTTCTTAAAGTTTCTTTTACTGTTCATTCCGAACACCCTTAAGGGATCAAGTGAGAAATATGTGCTCCCGTTTGTAGATTCCGTAAACCACCAATAATTTTAAGTCAACCCTTCTAATTTACATTCTCCCACTTCAAATTTAATAATTGTCCCTTAGCATCGAACACCAAAATACATATTTTTATGTACCCAACTTGCCTATGAATATGTAACGTCGTTTTCAACGAGTTATTTTTTTTTATTTTTTATTTTGGAAAACTAATCTATATAATAAAACAGAGCTGTGTTTGAATTCAAAAGATAACCAACGCTCCAGATTTATCTCTTTCTCCTGTATAAATCTCTACCCTCCATTCTACAAAATGGCATGTCCGTAAATTGATAACTTTTTTTGACCATTTTCTAATCACACATTCCCCTTTTATTTTCTATTTTGGAAGAGAATTGGGGAGTAAACGTAGGGGGTGTTCCAGATAACCTTCCTTTTTAAAAACTTCTTTTTCTTCAATTTTCAAACTCAAATATAATGAAAATGAAAAATAATTTTTTGATTTTTCTTGCACCGTATAAAAGATCTCAATGAAATCTATCAAATAAGATCCATATTGGTAGAAAAATTATTTGCGTATACAGATAATTTTTTGGCTTGAAATTATCTTCTTTTTTTCAAAACCTTCCTTTTGTTTAGTTGGAACACCACCGTAATTGCTAAATTAGTGGCAAAAGCTAATTGGCCAAGACAATTGCTTAATTACAGTAAATTTTCGTTAAATCTTTCAACGAATTCTTTTAGTTATTAAATCTTTGATTTGGTGGGTAAATATTTCATCCATTGAATCCGTATATTTTGGACCATTATATTGGTACATATTTTTTAAACGTAATTAGTTTTTGAATTCGTATATACGGGTAGTATAGCCAGCGACATATTTGAAAAGAATTAATGAAATGAAACCTAAAATACTCCTTCCGATTAAAAAGAAAACATTTGGCCCTTCTAATTAAAATTCAATTTGTATGTATCTCCAAACATTTGAAATCCCATGATTTATGGGATCGATTATAAACTAAAAAGGAGAATACGTACATATATGGAATTGATTTAGTCTATTTTAAATCCATAGATCGATAATTGAAAAGGAATCCATAGGTAATTGACTTAGTCTTTTTAAAAGGAGAATTACGTACATATCACTTGGGATATAGACAAAACTGTATATAAGGAGTCATTTCTGCCTCCTATTTAGGCATTAGGTAAAATATATAAGAAGTTCACAATCTAAAAGGAATATACCTTCTATTTAGGAATGTGTGAGTGATTGGTTCCCTGTGATTTCCTTATCACATAAGATTTAAATTTTAGAAGATTTAAACTTATCACTACGTTTTAGAAGTCCCCGTTTCTTAGAAGACCAACCTACTGTGTGCAATTGATACCTTCTATTTAGAAGTCCACATTTTTTGGGTTTGTTTGTCACATGCATAGATTTTCCATGTCCTCCAACTTCTGAACGACCATTACCTATAGTGAGGTAAGTTCGATTTTTTTTAGTACTCACTAAAGTTCGATTTCTTTCTTGAACGATTTTTAATCATATTGGGTTTCTTTTGCCAAAAATAACTTCCTGAACGACCATTATCGATAGTGATATAAGTTTGATTTTTTCAGTTCTCATGCAAGTTTTATTTTTTTCATGGACGAATTTTACTCATATTGGGTTTCTTTTGCCGTAAATTAGGAGTTTCTTGACTAATTTTTTTTTAGTTTTATTGCAAGGGATTCAAACATCAAAGGATTTTTTTCATTTCTCATGCAAGTTCAATTTTCATATTGGGTTTCTTTTGCCGAAAATTGGAAGAAAAAATATGAGTGTGTGAGAAATTTTTTTTTTTGACAACCTTGCATGGGTCTTTTGCGTTAATTCTAACTTTGTTGTTTATTCTACCATCTTCTTACTTTCTTTTGTTGTTTATTCTACCATCTTCTTACTTTCTATTATTTTACTACAGGAAAGATCACAAGAAATATATTTAGAGAATTCTTGCGTTGAGCTTAAATTCGAGGTACTGCAATTTTTTTTTGGATTGCTATCCTTTTTCATGTAGAGCACTCACAATGATTTTGTTGTTAAACTTATAAACATTTTAATTAGGTTCATGGCCAATTTTATTTGTCGTTTGGAACATGCATGCTGACTCCTTCATCATTCTTTACAAAATCGATAAGGGAGGACTGTGTTTGAATCCAAAAGACAACCAACGGACCAGAATGTCCCCTCTATAAATCTAGACTGTTGGTTGTTCAAGGGTTATCATCATCACATTTTGGTAACCGGCTAATCAAAAAAAAAAAAGGATCCCTAAGATTGATTCCCTGTGATTCAGGGATTTAATTTTTTACTACATTTAAAAGGATGCATGGGATTGATTCCCTGTGATTCAGGGATTTAATTTTTTACCATATTTACCAAATATTGACATTTAAACTTTTATTGATTATCACAAAAATTGGAAAATATTGCTTATAGCCACATTTCCGGGTAACAATGGATCCCTGTGATTCAGGGAATTAATGCCGAAAATTAGGGTGATTTTCAAACGTTTTT
Organism: Rhododendron vialii; assembly: GCF_030253575.1. NCBI lineage: Eukaryota > Viridiplantae > Streptophyta > Magnoliopsida > Ericales > Ericaceae > Rhododendron > Rhododendron vialii. The sequence continues at coordinate 25,348,237 of NC_080559.1, forward strand.
TTTTTTAACAGTAAGGTTTGCTACTTCAAACATTTCATTTTTTCTTTTTTTTTTTGACATAGGAAAAGAAAGAGTGCAAAACTAATTAACGCCCTATTCTTTTTTTTTTGAACGGCAACACCCTATTCTTTTTTCCCTTGATAGTTGTCAAAACAACATTTTTTTGCAAGATTAACAAATGGAGTAATTGTAAACCTTTTTTCTCATTTTTTTAAACTTCGTTTCATTAGAACATGTGTTGTTATTTACACTCTTTTAAACATTACCATATATGCATCGATGAAAATATTATGATGTTAACCAAACACATCGCAAACTGGAGTTTTGTGTTCCTTTTTTTTTTTGTCACTCATTTAATATTATGGGAGTCTATATATATCTTTAAAATGCTTTCTGTTGTTATTCCCATGATAACTTTTGACTATTACTCTTTTTCAAATTTCAGATAACTTCTTGAGACTTAACTAATCATGGACAATCTAAGCGTCTATGGCCATGTGAGTTGAACCGTTTCATTTTATACCTTGGTCGTAATAATCAAATTAATTGTTTCCTTTGCATTCGGTGAATTCTTCATTTTCTTATGCGGCTCGACGGTAACTTGCAGAAAATGTAAGAACTATTTACTCAATTGCATTGCTTAATTTGATTTTATATATTTGCTTTGTTTTATTTTTTCAGTACAAAGGTTACGTGTCTTCGAGAAAAAAATGTAATTGTGGTGATTCATGATGAGCAAGAAGTTAATCGTATTTTTATGCATGGGGTATGCCTACCAATGCCATTATTACTTTACTCCCTCTGTACTGTAAGGGATCAACGAATTGATAAAAGGGATGTGGTGTCATACAATACATACCTTTCGAGAAAATATAATTCTCATATCAATGTGGAAGTTTGTCCTGGAATAAAATCTGTTAAGTATATTCACAAGTACATCTACAAATTAAGGTCATGATCGTACCATGATGGTGTTGAGGGACAAATAAACAAGATATAGAATTAAGGTAACTATTATTAGTCATCATTTTACTTTTACAAGAAGAAATTTTTGCTCATTAATTATTTTTTTAGGCTGTTATTCATGTTCCTAATTGTGCTTTTTGCGGCTCGGATCACTTTGAGCGGCTCGGATCGTTGCAATTCGATCAGGAAAGGGGAGTCCCGCATGGTAAGGCCGTGCGGGATCCCTTAGGAGATCCGGACTGATAAGATATATATAAATTATAGATAATTGTACGTTACAAACCCAAAATGTGATCGTATTATTGATACAGTCTATTTGATTACATGATCTAACATATTCCAAGTTTGTTTCATCAAGTTGCACTGAAATAGGTCTTAATCCGTCTATTAACAACGATGATCATTAAACATCCATTATTTGGAAGAGTAGCTCGGTGATGATCAAAAAAGAAAGGAAAAAAGAAGAAGTCGTGATCTTAATTTCGAGATTAGTTTTATATTTTTATAGTCTTTATAGGACAGGACAACATGTGAAAGACTGGCAGTATTTTGGTTTAAAAAGTGCGCGCCAACTTAGAGTAAATCCTACGGATCCAAAAATATATAAATAAAAAGAATAAAACGTACGACGAATATAAGTGGACTTTTAATTTCTGTGTATTATTGAAGTTGACTACAGCTAAAGAGCATCTCCATTAATTGAAAGTCTATGTGCATTCTATTTAACTTAATTTTTTTTTCATTTTGCGCATTTTGTTTTTTGTTTTTTGAATTTTTGTTAGATATCGCGTGATATTTTTTGGATTAATCATCCGTCTCAACGATAGGAGTCTATAAAGTACAAAATTATTAGCGAAAGCAGAAATTATTCGCTAAAGACAAAAAATAGTATCAAACAACTGTCTTGTTTGTCTAAAGTGTCGTCTTATTTAAATTCTTTCAACATCGGTCTATACTCTTATACTTTTCGAGAGACGAACAATTAATTCTAAAAATTACGACGAAAACCTAAACAAAAGTTACTAAAAATAAAAAAAAGAACCGTGCTAGCCACACATACATCTGTGCACAGATTTTATTGTGGAGCCCACCACAGGTCCCACAAAATGATCCGAGCCGTTCATTAAATGTAAAATATTTTTTCAAGAGGCCCCGTAAAAAATCAGCTCAATCTAATGCCTATAAATGCTTGATCCCATTATCTAAATTTTCATTCAGATTTTCGGGTAATGAAAAGTTAGATGAGTAGATCAAGCATCTATAGGTATTGGATTGAGCTGATTTTTGACGGGAACCCTTAAAAAAATATTTTACATTTAATGAACGGCTCGGATCATTAGTGTGGAACCCATAGTGAATCCCACAACAAAATCTATGCACAAATTGTATGTGTGAACAGATTTATCGTTAAAATAAGTTACAGACTTATATAAGTTAAAAAGAACGCAACCAGTTTCCCTTCTTAATAATATAAACTTGCCAAAGAGAATCTTCAACAGATTTCTCAAACAGCATATTCAGAAAACTTAAGGGATCAAGTGAGAAATATTTGCTCCAGTCACCCTTCTAATTTACTTTCTCTCACTTGAAATTTAATAATTAATTGTCCCTTAGCGTTAAAAACCAAAATATTAGTATTATTTTTATGTACCCAACTTGCCTATGAATATGTAACCCCGTTTTCAACAAGTTATTTTATTTTATTTGGTAGACACCCTGGACTACTCCATCTTTTCTAGTATCTATCTAGTCTAGGAATAAAAAGGATACTTTGGATTCGTACTGCTCCTGTATCTAATACCCATACCCACAAACCAAAACTCAGAGATCGATGAAGAGCTCCTCTAGTACTCAGGAGTACTTTCCCCCTTGCCAACAATCCAAACTCGATTCTTCTTCTACCACAAAGAAGAATCGAACTTTTGAATTCATAATATTGTCACTCTTGCTCGTCGTTGTACTTTACATCTTCGTCGCCTCTCCTTCTAGTTTCAAGCCTCTCCTTTCCAGCCCCAGATCCCAATGCAATTGCTCAACCCCGGTAAGCTTCTTTTCTTTTCTTTTTCTTTCTTGGTACCCATTTGCCATTGATGATCAGTTGAGTTGTGGGAGTGCGTCACTGGGTGGCTCCATTAATGGTTTTTTTTTTTGGGTGGAGAGATTCGTACTTGTGAGCTCAAGGAATATCACTTACATGTGGTTGCCTACTTTTACTCGATCAACTACTTGGAATCGATTAGTGTTTTTCTTACGATACACAAGCACATATGACATATACGTTATACTAGTATTGTTATCATGATTTTTTTACATATTCGGTTTCAGTTATTCATATATCAGTTATTTATGGATGTGATGATTTTACGATTTTAGTTGTATCAAGCTAACGCTATCACAAATTTTCAACTCAGAATTGTTATTTCTTAATGTAGTAACCAATATTGTCAGTTATTAAGTGATATTATAAACTCAAAAAATAATAGAAAAAGTGAGATTTCAAAAATCAGGTACCGCTATTTAGAAGATATATCAATTATAGATAGTTGTACGTTACAAACCCAAATGTGTTCCTTTTATTGATACAGTCTATTTGATTACATGATCTACAGTATAAAATGGTTAATTACCAAGATGAACTTGACGAGGTTTTAGCCGAAACATCCACAGAAAATAAGACTGTAATTATCGTTGTGGTCAATAAAGCCTATGTGGAAGGGGACAAGTCGATGCTTGATCTATTCTTGGATGGTTTTTGGCTCGGCGATGGTACTCAGGGGTTAATAAATCACATTCTAATTGTGGCCACCGATCCAGTATCCTACAACCGGTGCAAGTTTCTTCGGCTTCATTGCTACAAGCTTGAAACAGAAGGTTTAGATTTTGTTCATGAGGAGATAAACGGGTCTAGAAATTATTTAAAGATGATGTGGAGGCGGACTCAGTTTCTTGGGGATATTCTCAAGCGTGGCTACAACTTCATCTTCACGGTACGATTTTATTTTCCAAGGGAAACAGAAACACAACTTGTATTGATAAAATCAGATATAAATTGTGCAGCTCACAGGCCTGAAAACAACAAAACAAAATACAAATAAAGAAACAAAAAATATAACAAAACAAAACAAGAAAAGCCGAAAGTCAACTCTAGTGTCAAACCCGTCAATCCGCTCAAAATATTCTTTTCCCGTTGAGGTTGTTTAGTGATTACTAACAAAATACTCGTTAATATCTAATAACTTGCAAAACAAAGTATGCAATTCTTTTAACAAACTCATATTTTTGTACTTATCCTTCTACATAGTGAACAATCTTTCTGACACAAAAGCAGTATTTATTTGTTTTTATTTACTTAGTATTTAAATTTGATCAATTATTTAAATGATTGCAGGACACTGATATATTATGGCTTAGGAACCCATTTTCCATTCTGAGCCCAAACGAAACATTTGACTTTCAAATCGCTTGCGATCGTTACCATGGGAACAAGCCCTGTTCTGTCAACAACGGTTTTTCCATTGTCAGATCGAACAACAAGACAATTTCACTGTATGATACTTGGTATGAAAAAAGAAAAGTCTACGTCGGAAAGAACGAGCAGGACGTTGTGGAGTATCTCATACGAGATGGTTTGTTCAGAGACTTAGGACTCAATGTTAGGTTTTTGGACACACTTTATTTTAGTGGCTTTTGTGAAAATAGTAGAGATATTAGGTCTGTGGTGACTGTTCATGCTAATTGTTGTATTACTATAAGTGCTAAGTTGGCTGATCTAACGACTGTAATTCGTGATTGGGAGAGGGCTAAGAAGTTATCTACCAATGAGACGTCAACGTTTAAATGGTCAGAGCACAAAGCTTGTAAGAGGAAAAATTGACAATTATTCCAATGTTTCCTTAAACTGTATGATCTTACGATTTCATTTATTATTCGTTAAGATCTAGTTTCACCAACTCTTATTTTATGCCAATGAGACGTCAACATTTGAATGGTTAGAGCGCACAACTTGTATAAATTCCACAAAAAATCGGTAAGTATTCAAAAATTTCAAAAAATTGTATGATCTTAGGATTTCATTTATGAATTGCAAGAACGACAAAAATTCCACAAAAATCGTTGTTCATATTTTGTATACGTTCGTAAATAAATAATCAAATTTGTACTCTTCGATCCACTGTAGACTCCATTGCCCGATCGAGATGTGATATACGTACATTTTTCTTCCTTGGTATATTTGGGTCAAGGTTACTATATGCACCCTGCACCCCATAACATTTCAAAAAGATCTGTGACATTAACCACAAAGAGACATAACATGTTATCACAAAAAGGAGAAGCTGTAACATTTTGAACTGAAAAGAGGCATAATGTACTCTTCATCATAAAGAGGTCAAATATGTCACCACAAAGAGGCGTAACATTGTACCGCAATAAACATAACACACATGTATCGGTGCATACGGTCCATAGGTCTAAGTAGTGTCACCGCCCAAGACAGAGCACGACCCAAGACATAGTATGGCTAGCTTAAGTCATAGCGTGTCTCGCCTCACGACATCCCCACTTCCCATGGTTTATGCAATTTGAAGTTTTAGTTCAATACACTATCTGTCCTAAAACCTATTGGTGTTGGGAAAAGTTTCAATTAAGTATTTTTTTTATGTCATTCGACATCACACTCATAAATCTGTTTTTGAAAGAGCCGCAGGGAGTGACAGTGTGTAACAAATCTATGGGGGCACTCCGGGCCCAACAATGACTTTCTGGCTCTAATACCACTTGTCAGACCGTTTTTTCAGAATTTCTCCAAAAACCAATTAGTGTTATAAAGGATTTCAATTTATGACATTCGACATCACACACACAAGTCTGTATTTAGAGAGGTCGCAGGGAATTATATTGTGTAATCAAATCCATAAGTGTACTCTGGGCCATAACAAGTAGTGTTTAGTAAACACTGTTTACTATACTAACATATTCTAAGTTCGTTTCATCAATTAAGTTGCCAACAATATTTCTCACTAAAATAGGTCTTAATCCGTGTATTAAACAACGATCATAAATTAGACATCCATTAGAAGAGTAGCTTGGAGATGAAAAAAAAACAAGTCGTGATCTTAATTTCGAGATTAGTTTTATATTTTTATATTATGGTCTTTATTTATAGGACAACGTGTGAAAGACACATTTAAAAAGTGCCAACTGGAGTACAACCTACTATCCGATGAATAAGTGGACTTTTAATTTCCTTGTATATTGGAGACTTGGAGTTGACTCTAGCTTAAGAGCTTCTCCAAATAGAAAGTTGATTTTAGTTCCGGCTTAATTTCAAGAACACCCTCTTAACTATCATATTTTTTCAGCATTACCTCCAATTATCAAAACCAAGTAACATCACCCCATTCGTCCAAATCTGTTAGCAAATATTAACGTTTTGGACGAAAATTGATAATTTGGGCAGGAAATGAAATTATAAACCTAAGGGTTTTGGATTTGGACTCTAATCATTATCTTATTTCCCTCTAATCATTACTCTCATTTTTCTCTCTATCTCTCTTCAATTATTATTCATATTTTCAATCATTACTCTATTTCTCTCTATACTCATTACCTTCAAATCCAAATCCAAAATCTCAAAACGAACGGGATCAAAATGCCTTTCACATTGGCCGAAGAATTAGCCCTTGGGGTAGCATTTAATTATGCCCCTTACCTAGACCCATTCGATCTCCTCTCCCTCTTTACCCAATCCTACCCTTCTCCCTCAACTCCACCACAAGATCTGCCATTCCATCCTCTCTTCCATTCCTGTCATCTCCTCTCCTTGGCCCCCTCATACCTGGTTTTTCTTTCTCTCATCTCCTTTCCTCTCCTGTACTCCACACAGTTCCACATCTCCTCTCCTCTACTCCACACAGCACCCGCATCTCCAACCTGAACCCAAAAATTCGAATTCCCCACATACACTTTGAGCAGCAGCTCTAGTTATACCAAAAACTACTCACATCACAATGAAGATGAAAGATGCGGATGTGGATGGAAGGTAGTGATGAGAACATCATTGATTGTGAAAAATTCCGGAAGAAGGTTCCTTGATGGTATCTGTGACGCCCTATGTAGACCACTGGCCCAATACCGCAATTTTGATCCACAAGCCACACCACATGTCCTAAAATGCTTAAGCCAAAGATACTAGTAGTAGCCCATAAGATTTGTTATAATGCCCAAAATCATCTATGTAGACTTCCGATGGAACGGGGCGTTACAATCTCCCCACCTTTATATAGCCTCGTGCTCTCGCGAGGGATTGAGCCTTAAGATCACCAAACCAACAACCATATCAAACCAAAGTCCAAGGCCCACATGATCGTGTACACGAATTGCTCTGATACAATTTTGTGACGCCCATGTAGACCATTGGCCCAGTACCTTAATTTTGATCCACATGCCACACTACATGGCCAAAATGTTTAAGTCCAAGGTACTAGTAGTACTCCCTCCGTCCCTTATTTAGTGTCTAATATTCCATTTTGGGTTGTCCCTTAATAAGTGTCCATTTTGTAAAATTGAGGGATAAAAGTTGGTGTACTGTCTATTTTGTCCCTAAAAGTATATTTTATTTTGAAAAGTTAGTGAGTAAAAGTTAGTGTTTTTTTTTTTTTTTGGGTGGAGAGATTCGTACTTGTGAACTCAAGGAATATCACTTACATGTGGTTGCCTACTTTTACTCGATCAACAACTTGGAATCGATTAGTGTTTTTCTTACGATACACAAGCACATATGGCATATACGTTATACTAGTATTGTTATCATGATTTTTTTACATATTCGGTTTCAGTTATTCATATATCAGTTATTTATGGATGTGATGATTTTACGATTTTAGTTGTATCAAGCTAACGCTATCACAAATTTTCAACTCAGAATTGTTATTTCTTAATGTAGTAACCAATATTGTCAGTTATTAAGTGATATAATAAACTCAAGAAATAATAGAAAAAGTGAGATTTCAAAAATCAGGTACCGCTATTTAGAAGATATATCAATTATAGATAGTTGTACGTTACAAACCCAAATGTGTTCCTTTTATTGATACAGTCTATTTGATTACATGATCTACAGTATAAAATGGTTAATTACCAAGATGAACTTGACGAGGTTTTAGCCGAAACATCCACAGAAAATAAGACTGTAATTATCGTTGTGGTCAATAAAGCCTATGTGGAAGGGGACAAGTCGATGCTTGATCTATTCTTGGATGGTTTTTGGCTCGGCGATGGTACTCAGGGGTTAATAAATCACATTCTAATTGTGGCCACCGATCCAGTATCCTACAACCGGTGCAAGTTTCTTCGGCTTCATTGCTACAAGCTTGAAACAGAAGGTTTAGATTTTGTTCATGAGGAGATAAACGGGTCTAGAAATTATTTAAAGATGATGTGGAGGCAGACTCAGTTTCTTGGGGATATTCTCAAGCGTGGCTACAACTTCATCTTCACGGTACGATTTTATTTTCCAAGGGAAACAGAAACACAACTTGTATTGATAAAATCAGATACAAATTGTGCGGCTCACAAGCCTGAAAACAACAAAACAAAATACAAATAAAGAAACAAAAAATATAACAAAACAAAACAAGAAAAGCCGGATGAAGTCAACTCTGGTGTCGGACTCGTCAATCTGCTCAAAATATTCTTTTCCCATTGAGGTTGTTTAGTGATCACTAACAAAATACTCGTTGATATCTAATAACTTGCAAAACAAAGTTTGCAATTCTTTTAACAAACTCATATTTTTGTACTTATCGTTCTACGTAGTGAACAATCTTTCCTTCTGACACGAAAGGAGTATTTATTTGTTTTTATTTACTTAGTATTTAAATTTGATCAATTATTTAAATGAGTGCAGGACACTGATATATTATGGCTTAGGAACCCATTTTCCATTCTGAACCCAAACGAAACATTTGACTTTCAAATCGCTTGCGATGGTTACCAAGGGAACAAGCCCTGCGCTGTCAACAACGGTTTTTCCATTGTTAGATCAAACAACAAGACAATTTCATTGTATGATACTTGGTATGAAAAAAGAAAAGACTACGTCGGAAAGAACGAGCAGGCCGTTGTGGAGTATCTCATGCGAGATGGTTTGTTAAGAGACTTAGGACTCAATGTTAGGTTTTTGGACACTTTATTTTAGTGGCTTTTGTGAAAATAGTAGAGATATTACGTCTGTGGTGACTGTTTATGCTAATTGTTGTATTACTATAAGTGCTAAGTTGGCTGATCTAACGACTGTGATTCATGATTGGGAGAGAGCTAAAAAGTGATCCGTCAATGAGATGTCAACATTTGAATGGTCAGAGCACACAGCTTGTATAAATTCCACAAAAATTGGTAAGTATATATTCAAAAGTTTCAAGAAACTGTATCATCTTTGGATTTCATTTATGAATTGCAAGAACGACCAAGATTTGTTAAAATTGAGGTTCACCGGCTCTTCTTGTTTCCGTAAGCAATTTCTATGTTCATGAAATCGTTGTTCATGATTTTTATGTTGGTAATTAATCAAAATTGTACTCTTCCACTGTAGACTCCATTGCCGCGATTGAGATGTGATATAGTACATTTTTCTTCCTTGGTATATTATGCACCCAGCACCCCATAACATTTATCAAAAAGAGGCGCGACATTCAGCTCAAAGAGACATGACATATTATCGCAAAGAGAAGAAACTGTAACATTTTGAACCGAAAAGAGGCAAAACTCTTCATCATAAAGAGGCCAAATATGTCACCATAAAGAGGCGTAACATTGTACCGCAATAAACATAACACATATATCGGTGCATACGGTCCATAGGTCTAAGTAGTGTCACGCCCCAAGACAGAGCACGACCCAAGACATAGTATGGCAGTGTGTCGCCTCACGACATCCCCACTTCCCATGGTTTATGCAATTTGATGTTTGAGTTCAATACATCATCTGTCCTAAAACCTATTGGTGTTGGGGAAAATTTTAATTAAGTTTTTTTTTTTGTCATTCGACATCGCATTCGTAAATCTATTTTTGAAAGAGCCGCAGGGAGTGATAGTGTGTAATCAAATCCATGAAGGCACTCTGGGCCCAACAATGACTTTCTGACTCTGATACCACTTGTCAGACTGTTTTTCCACTATCTCTTCCAAAACCAATTAGTGTTATAGAGGATTTCAATTGAAGTCTTTTTTATGATATTCAACATCACACATGCAAGTCTGTGTTTAGAGAGTGCGCAGAGGATTATATTGTGTAATATCCATAAGTGTACTCTGGGCCCAACAAGTAGTGTTTTTTATACTATACTAACATATTCTAGGTTCGTTTCATCAAGTTGCCAACAACATTTCAATGAAATAGGTCTTAATCTGTCTATTAACAACAACGATCAATAAATTAGACATCCATTAGAAGAGTAGCTTGGAGATGAAAAAAAACAAGCCGTGATCTTAATTTCGAGATTAGTTTTATATTTTTATTATGGTCTTTATAGGACAACGTGTGAAAGACACATTTAAAAAGTGCCAACTGGAGTAGTACAACCTACTATATACGATAAATAAGTGGACATCTAATTTCCTTGTATATTGGAGACTTGGAGTTGACTCCAGCTTAATTAAGAACTTCTCCAAATAGAAAGTTGATTTTTAGTTCCAGCTTAATTTCAAGAACACCTTCTTAACTGTCACTTTTTTTCAACATTACTCCCAATTATCAAAACCAAGTAACATCACCCCCTTCGTCCAATTCTGTTAGCAAATATTAACGTTTTGGATGAAAATTGATAATTTGGGCAGGAAATGAAATTCTAAACCTAAGGCCCTGCTTGGATGGAGTAAAAAGGGGAGGGGAAAAATAAGAGGGGTTATATGAGAGGGGTCCACTCCTTTTCCCCAGTTTGACATTCCCATTTTGTGCCCCTATTATTTCTTATCCCTTCTTCGTTTTCCCCAGTTCTAGGGATTGTCCGATCTTAATTTTGGGCTCCTCTTGGAGTTGGGGTTCTCAAAAATAATCCGGGTTTGGAGGGGTGTTTAATTTGTGGACGAAAATACCTTTCGTTATCCCCTTTCCCCATCCACCATTCAACCAATTTCTACTCTCCATTCTACCCAAAATCATACTTGTAACGACCCTGATTTTCAGTAAATAAAAATTTCTTTAAATATTTGAATTTTATTTTAATTACTTGGGATTGCTTTTAAAATTTGTTTTTAATTCCTAATAATCCGTCATAATTAGATTTAAGCTCTTAAAAATATTTTTCTTGACTAAGAGTCCTATGTGGCAATTAGAGTTTGCTCCCAACCGATTAGTTGGAGGAACCGGACCATCGATTCACCTAGTTACATTACCCTAACCCTAATTGGACCTTTTAGACCATCTTTGAGCCTTATGAATCCCTCCAAACCCTATAGGACCATTAGACCATAGGAGTAATCATTTTTACTCCCATGACAAGTCATTTCAAACCCTAATTATTACCAATATTCCTTTACCCCTTGGTCCATAATTGTTAGGGGAATTTTTATCCCTTGGTTAATAGACCTTTGACTTGCCAATAAGCATGACAAGACAAGTCATACAAAGAGAGTCATCATTTTGCTTCCAAAAGAAGCAAGACTAGCCATGTCATGCATGCAAACCTAGTTTTTAGCCATAAGCCTATTTCCTATTTGCCAACCCATTTCTAGTCAATTTCTAGCATAGAATCCTAGCCTTTAATCATCCTAAACCTAGCTTTCATTACCCTAGATTTTGACTACAAACCTAGACTATGATTGACCATACATGGAAGGCTATACTTTAGCCTATTTAAACCCTACCCTAGACTTGTAAGACCTAGGCTATAATCACCTAGATTCACCTAAAAAGCCTAAGATCCTAGTTAGATATAGCCTTAAGCCTAAAAAGATTGGATTTGACAAGTCATGGAAGACTTTCAATCATGATTTGCCCTTTTAACCATTGGACAATATTTGCTAGGGAATTTTTTTTTCATTGGGTAACATATAGAAGTTAGTTTGGCTATAAATAGCACCCCCCACACACCATTCAACTCTCACATTCACCTAGCAACTTCTCTCTCTAAGAAAGTCTTGTATTTTTTGCTTTGTTCTTGCTTATTCTTGTTGTTCTTGAAGTTCTTTTCAAGAAACTCATCCTAAAATACCTTTTCGATCCATAAAGTTCAAGTAGTTTAGTCAAGATCAAGTTTCAAGAGAAACCTTTCTCTTTCGAAACTTCCGGAAGCATACCGTAAGAAGTTACTCCGCCTGGCGTACTTTTCTCTTCGTAGTTGTCACTACCGCCAAGAAGAAAGGTAGGATATTCTTACTCCTATCTCTAAGTATAAGTAGAATCCCTAGTCCACTAGCTCTACGTATAATAGAATCGTATGTTGAAAAGTAGAATGTCTAATATAACTTTCTTAAACGTTTTCTCTCAGTAGATAAGGTTATCTATCGGTTATAAAGGTTGGAATGCATGATTATTAACGAACTTATTTTCTCTAATGGAGGTGTAAGCATGTTGGAATAATCAACTTATAACTTCGAATAAACATATGTTGTTTAGAATTTCTCAAAAAGTAAGATAGAACGATTTTCGAAAGATAAGATTTTAACGCTTGATTTGAAGTATTCATATTTTGATCTTTGAATGATTTCGAGCATGATTAGTAATATTGAGTTGAATGATCTTGCTAGTGTAGTTTCAAGATTTCAAGGAATGATGTATGTTTACTTTTGTGAAAAGTCCTACCGCGGAGTCTATGCATGAAAACGAGACACGAAAATCGAGAAAGTAGAAACATGGCACCTAGGGTGTGGTTAATGAAAAGGCGTGTTTGAAAATGGTGAAATGTTTTGAAACCGCAATGTGGCCGGACGTGGTAGCCCATTGTGTGGCGTGAGTTTTGTGTGTGTTCCAATGGGAATCCGGAATAGCGAAACCATTGTGAGGTTGTGTGCGTTCCCATGGGAACCCGGACCAGCGGAACCATGGTGAGGTATGGCTTGGTTATCCGCGGAGAGGAGCCAATGCAAATTGTGTGCCAATAGGAACCCGGTGCGGCGGAACCATTGCGAGGATACTCGGGAGACCGGAATGGCGGAACCGAGGTTGGGTGTGTTAAAAACGGATTTTTGAAATAATGAATTGGTTATGAAATGTGGAAAATGGAGACACGGTTTACGAGATGTCGCGTAGGAGAAACTCAGAAATCTTGGACACCAATGATAGGTTGAATAGCGAATGTGGATGTGTTATTGTTATTGTCTGTTGTATATGATTTATTGTTTGTAAGTTATGGGTTAGCGGGTATAGGATTGTTCTGCTGAGCTTTTGTAGCTCATGGTGTTACCTTTGGTGACCCTGACATATTATATCGGTGGTGACGCTGATATAATGTGTTAGACTTTGTAGATGACCAAGATGAACAGTACACCTTGGAGGCCTTTGGAGCTGAGAAGCTGGCTAGGATGGAGGAGCAAGTGGAGTTATAGTTAGGAACCCTAGAATGCCCTTCATTTGTGTAAATATGGAACTCTTGTGAGTGTTTTGTTGTAATAACGAGCCAGACTCTATTTAGATTTTCAATGAAAATGTCTTCTTTAACGTACCCAAAATTGGGGGCGTTACAATACTTTTCATTCAAACCTATCCTAAGACTCCTTATTTGGTTTCATGGCTCTCTTAGGATGCTTATTGAAAGGCCTTAGAGCTAAAAATCCATTATGACCATTTAAGATAAAATGATTAGAAAAATAAGATCTTCGCATCAGTTCAAACAGATTGAAAATTGGAATACTTAATTTTTAACTATATTTTTTAATATATAAACGATGTAAAAAAAATAAGTGTTCCAATTTTTAATCTGTTTGAACTAGAGGAAAGATTTTAGTTTTCTGATCATTTTATCCTAAATGGTCATAATTAAATTTTGACTCTAGGGCTCTCATTGATTAGCCCTAAGAAAGTCGTAGAATCAAATATCTCTTAGGGCTAACCAACGAGAGCTATAGAGTCAAAATTTAATTATGACCATTTAAGATAAAATGATTAGAAAACTAAAATCTTTTCACCGGTTCAAACAGATTGAAATTTGGAACACTTATTTTATTTAAAAAAAATTGAATTTTATAAAAAAAATTGTTTAATAATAATACTAAATTCGTTAATTTGTTAGTTGACATAAATATTACGGCTTAAATTTTTGAAAATATAATTAAATTTGCAATTACATATAAAACGTAATACATAATTAATTTAGGAACTGCACAAGGGCAAAAAAGTCATTTGACAGCTTTTTATATCATCCACCCTTCTTTATACCCTCTATTAATCCCTCATCCAAACCAAGTATTTTATTTAATCCCCATTCTTTAATACCTCATCTAAACAATCTACTATTTAATCCACCCTAAACATCACATCAATGTGAGTCATCACTTATTAACTAATACCCTATACTATTTTATCTCTCTTATTAACTAATACTCTCAATTCTTTCCCTACATCCGAACGGGCCATAAGAATTTTGGATTTGGATTTTAATCATTATTCTATTTTGCTCCAATCATTACTTTCATTTTTCTCTATATCTCTTCAATTATTACCCATATTTTCAATTATTACTTTATTTCTCTCTACACTCATTACTTACAAATCCAAATCCAAAATCTCAAAACGAATGGGTCAAAATGCCTTTCACATTGGCCTGAGAATTAGCCCTTGGGGTAGCATTTAATTATGCCCCTTACCTAGACCCATTTGATCTCCTCGCCCTCTTTACCCAATCCTACCCTTCTCCCTCAACTCCACCACAAGATCTACCATTCCATCTTTCTCTTCCACTTCTGTCATCTCCTCTCCTTGGCCCCCATATACCCAGTTCTTCTTTCTCTCATCTCCTTTCCTCTCCTGTACTCCACACAGTACCCACATCTCCTCTCCTCTACTCCACACACCACCCACATCTCCAACCTTAAACCAAAAACTTGAATTCCCCACATACACTTTGAGCAGCAACTCTAGTTATACCAATAACTACTCATAGCACGATAAAGATGAAATATGCGGATGTGGATGGAAGGTAGTGATGAGAACATTATTGATTGTGAAAAATTCCGGAAGAAGGTTTCTTGATGGTATCTGTGATGCCCCATGTAGACAAATGGCCCAATATCGCAATTTTGATTCACAAGCCACACCACATGCCCTAAAATGCTTTAGCCCAAGATACTTGTAGTAACCCACAAGATTTGTTATAATGCTCAAAATCATCCATGTAGACTTCCGATGGGACGAGGTATTACAATCTCTCCACCTTTATAGCCTCGCGCCATCGCGAGAGATTGAGCCTTAAGATCACTAAACCAACAACCAAATCAAACCAAAGTCCAAGCCCACATGGTCGTGTACACGGATTGCTTTGATACAATTTTGTGACGCCCATGTAGACCACTGGCCCAGTACCTTAATTTTGATCCACAAGTCATACTACATGGCCAAAATGTTCAAGTCCAAGGTATTAGTTGTAGCACACAAGATTTGTTATATGCCCAAAATCATCCATGTAGACTTTTGATGCAGGACTAGGTATTACAATATATATCAACTACAAGGTTCTTTAGTTTCGGACGACGGAGAACCTGAACGATTTCGAGTGACAAGATGAGTTTGACGGGGACTAGGGTTTAATTATCCATACAATATTTTGTATTTTTTAGATTAAACGTGTTAATTTTTGTTGTAATTATCAATTTAAAAAAAATAATGGAAATTTTTTAAAAGTATTTTTAAGCTTTTTTGTTTTTTTGCTAATATTGTATAGTTAGTGTGAGTTAGTAGAATGTTAATCAATGGGGATTCAGAGGCTGTTCTAGTATTTTTAGCTTCACAAGGCTCGATTGTGCACAGGTACAAAAATCGGCACCACACCACAACACACGAATTGTGGTAGGCCGTGAGCTGTGGTTGGACTGAGGATATTCTGAAAAAGCCCGGCACGATACGGCACCGATAGTAAATGGGTTCGGTACGGCACGAAGCACGCTAGACACGAGAATAAATGGGCTGGGCTGGTACGGTACGGCCCATTCGACACCTCTACTTTACGCTGCCATGATGCACGTGTGGAAGGAAATAAACACGCGGCCCTGTTGCATATGTCAAAAAGGACATGCGACTGTGGGGTAAAAGGATTGGCCGTGGGAATCAAGCCACGGTCGTGCATTTTTTCTGAGGATTTTAGGGCGAGGCTTGGTGGCTAGGGTTCTCTCTGTTATTTATTGCTGCGTGAGTTTCTCGAAAATGTGGGACGCGTTGCTTGATTGTGATTTTCCATATTCAAATTTCGAGTCAGATTCAGATTCAAATTCATGCGACGATGAGTTTGGCCTCGTTATGTTGTTTGGGGACCAAAAACCATACGTGGAGTTGCCTCCTTCAGGATCGCCAAGGGCGTATTCGTGGAGTGATGATGATAGTGGCTGTGACGATGACCATACCGTACCAGTTGAGAAAAGCGATGTAAGTAACAAAACAAAACTTCACAAAGCGGCCCCTGATAATACTCTTCTTCAATCCCCATTTTGTTTTCCGTTGTTTTCAGGGGTTTGATGTATGCAATACCTATCGGATGGACATAAGCAAAAAGACCAGATGCTTGGATTATGACATGTTCTCAAAGGTTGCGGTGGAGGAATACAACCTTCGCTTCAAGGTCTTTGTTTCTGTTTTGCATTGTGCTCTGTTCCTGTCTTCCAGTTTGCTTTTGTTCCTGTTTTCCAGTTTGCTTTTGTTCCTGTTTTCCAGTTTGCTTTCGTTCCTGTTTTATGGATAATGCTTATAACATACTAGTATACCCGCCACAAAGTACATTACCCAGAACTTTGTTTCTGTTTCTCATAAAAACATTTCTTATAGAATACTATGTTAATATCCCCAAAATATGAAGTACCCATAACTTTGTTTCTGTTTCCCATAGCGTTTTGTAAATTTGGTATGCAGATATATAGTATTGCTGAGGAACTTATGCCTCTGGAGCTCTGAGGGTCTGTTTGGTAACTTAGGAAAGAAAAGTAAAGAAAGGATTGTGTTTTCTCTCATTCTTGTTTGGATGAGTAGGAGAGAAAAGAAAAGTGTCCAATGCTATTTTACGAAACTAACTTTAAAATTTGAGTCTTTTTTTATTCCTAAAATTTTTAGATGGGCAATTTGGGTATTTTGCAAAATGAGTAACTTAACTAGAAAAATGAGGGTTTAGGGGAAAACTCTATCCCTCCATTTCCCTCCCTTTCTTTCCTATTCTTATCCAAATTCCAAACAAGTGATTAGGCATAAAGAGTTTCTTTTCTTTTGTTTCCAACTCTCTCAATCCAAACACACCCTTAGAGAGGCACATTGCACTTTTATTTCTTGGAGACTGGATTGTGGTCCATTTTTATCAAATCGGGGCACATTCTGGGCCCACTTTTGCCGTGCAAAGTATCAGTTGATCGGTTATCGGAAAAGCACATGGTCAGACCACATTCAAGTTACAAAAAATAGAATATGAGATAAAATTTTCAATTTCTTGATTTCTTTGAATTTTAAAACATCTATAAAAATATATGTGGGGAAGTTAAGAAGCACGGACACGGCTACTGGCCTCACGTATCCGTGTCAGACACGCGTCAGTCACAGATATAATATGACACTCTTTGGAGACGCCTAAATACTTGTCTAATGATTTTGCTGTATTTATTTTAGGTAGAAACATATCGTGGATACTCTAGGACATGTTGGCAACACTTTTCGATTTTGGAACATAAGGACACCTAAAAATGTCTCCGACGTTTTTGTTAAATCGTAATATACCTCTATAATAAAAATACACTTTACATTTGATGTGTCCCCGACGTGTCCATGTCACAATTTTCAAAGAAATTGACTTGTACACGTGTCTGTGTTGAGTCCATATCCCGTATCCGTGTCCGTGCTGCTTAGCTCGGAAGTATCAAATGATTGTCCAAATTATGATAGAACAAATGCAGTATAATTATGCGATGGGTTATGGATTTCAAAGATAAATCTTGGTTTCAATCTTTGTGCATAAAGCTAAAGCTATAATAAACTTCTCACAACTCAGATGGTCTCAAGGCCTGCTTCCTTTTTTTAATCTTTTATTACTTGATTAATATAATTATCCATTTATCATTACTAAAAAATAGTTGTAGATATCTTTTCAGAGCACTTTCAACGGTTTAGGTGAAGATATATAGCAATGCTAGTGCTTTCTTTAAGCATTCTAAGCTTAGTTGTAGGAAGCTCCTAAAGTGGTGATGCTCCCACCTTGAGAGCTTGCTTTTGCGCTTCCAACCAAGGAGTTTAACGGGAGTCCGCTTCGGGCTCCCATGGAGATGGGAGCTCGATCCTTATGAAGATGAGAGCTTTTGTATGATATTTTTATAGAAAAATAGGGATTTTTCACTTGGTCTTTGATGAACTCATATATCTAGCCTAAGTCATGATATCTTGAAAAGAAAATCATATATTGTACCATTAGCCCATTTGTTACACTTATGGAGGACTTGGCCCATATTTTTACTTCCTAAATTATTGTACTTTTTAAAGTGAATACTCTGTACTATATTATTTTCATAATATATGTACACACTCCTGAGCTTTTATATTCCCTTGCTCCACTGCTCCCACACCCGCTTCGTGCAACTAAGATTCTAAGCGTGTTTTGGCAGTGTTACTCCAATTGTCCCATGCCATTTTGTGAAAATATATATCTATGTATGAAAGGGGAAAAAAAACATGACCGGGGAAGCTTCTAGTTCGTCATCGGTTGGGCTTAAACCATGTTGTCAATTCGATGAATAGTAATAGTGAACTCCCGATAACATCTTGTGCTCTTCAGGGCGCAAATAGTGAGCTGGAGTTTGTGAAGGTTTTAATGGCACTGTCTCATCCATGCAATCTCATTGTGTTATATTTAACCTTGGAGGCCAAGGATTTTGCTGATGGAGGGACGATTAAGATCTATCAAGCTGTGGTGTGGTGGACGGTAGGTGACGTGAAGGTGGAATCCTTCAGGCTTAAACCTCCCGAGGATGAACAAGGTAAATCAGATCCCATCCTTCAAAACCTTCTTCCAGTAATTTGCTGATAATAACCACCATTAATACATATGGGATAGTATAGTATATTTTTTTTGCTTTGTTTCTTGGACAAAATATAGACTGCTATTTCGTTTATTTGTGTAGGCGTTGAGAAGTAGTAATTTCGACCAAGTATCTAACTTGGATTTTAATTTTTCTTCCTTCTTTTTTCATTTCAGAAGGTTCAGGCAATCGTGGGAATGAATGGTTTTGGAAAGGTCACTAATGGTGGAGTAGTATGCTTGTATCATCACATGAAACTACGATATGTAAGTTATTGGACCGATAATGACGTTTTTGGAAAATTAATTATGTCATATATAGTCCTATTTATGGCCTGTTATGCTGTTGGTGTATTGATGCACAAGAGCTGAAGCAATTCTCTATGATTGTGATTTAGCACACACTCTACCAAACTCTTATAATAATTGATTTAACTAGTCAAGAGCAACAAATAAGCTTCATTATCCAAGTACTTGATTATTCGAGCTCATGAAATGCATTCAACAGTAGCATGTTCATTGCATGAACGTTTTAAAGTCGGTTTTCTTTTTTAATTTACCTTCATTTAAAGTGATGTTTTTACGATTTTATCGAACAGTTTTGTTTCTTCTCTCCTCTTCACCTCCTCTCTCTCTTTCCCCCCTCTTCCTCCCGTCCTGATCTGCTCTTTTTCTCTGTTATCTCAAAACTTGATCGGCAACTGTAACAAGGCGGTGGTGCGGGTGGTCGTGCCAAGTTATGGATCTTGACGGCTGGAGCTTCTCCTGGTCACTTTTGGGCGCCAAGTTTGCGATTTTCCCAATGACCGTTTCAGGGGATTTCGGGCGGCCACGGAGTTAGCTGCGGTAAGGTTTCTTGATCCTTTGTCTCTCTCCCTCTCCTTTCCCTGTTATTTCCGACCCAGATCCTTTTTCCTTGATTTTTTTCTCTCCGTGCCTCTCACCTGATCGGCCTCTTTTCTCGACTCTCTGCATTTTTCTTAATTGAACTCCGATCGGTTTACCTCCTGGGGTTCCGATTTTTTGCCTAACGGCAATGTGGTTCGGGTGGCATGGGCGGCCTGGCTCCCATCGCAGGCTTTGTTGGGTTTCTTGGGGTTTTACCTAACGGGTAGGGTGAGCAACCGCGACAATGTCTATTTGTTTTGTGTGACGGGAAGCTCCTCCGTTGGGATGGTTAGTGGCAGCCGGGTGATGGACGGATGGTTTGCTCGGCGTTTTGGTGGCTGTTAGCTGTCAGATCTGTGGTGGCAGTGGTGGGCGGCAGGTTGGAAGCACTTCAAAGATAAGGGTTTGTTTTGGATTTTCTTAGAATTGGCGTTGCCCATTTTTTTGGGTTAGATTTTTTTTTTCTTTCTAAGTTCCTTTAAAAAAATCAACTCATTCAAATATTGGCAAGCACTTGATTGATTTTCGTCCCTAAAGAAACTTGTGACTTTTGACTGCTAATGCTTTGAATTTTTTTTTCCCGATCGGCAAAATTAATATTTTATTAAGATTTTTTTTTTCATCGGCAAAATTAACATTTTATTAAGGAGGAGAGGGAATTCCAACAAGAGTTGGAAAGTACATCCAAATGGAACAAAGCATCACTCCTATAGGGACAAAGCTCATTGTACCTGATTGCCAAAAAGTCCAGATCTTACGATTAGAACCCGTAACACCTGAATCTGCTTTCGTTTCGAATCTGATTTGGTAGAAACCCAATCCCAGATCGACTGGGTCTAAAGTCCCTTTCAAGTCCCAGAAACGCGTGTCCATAAGGAATTTCCCAAGTTAGAAATCGGATCTGCTTTCCACAACGACCATGGAGGCAGCGAGCTCTGTGCTGCTGAGCTCTTCGAAACCCCAGTTGGTTTTGAATTCATCTAAACCCTCTTTGTCTCCATTCGGGAAATGCCCATTTGTTGGTTTCCTCCCTCAGTTTTCGTCCATTCGGGAAATGCTCATTCGTCTAAACCATCGCCGCCTTCTTTGCCTTCGACAGAATTTCTCCCCAAAATTGATAAGACTGGGAGGTTTTGGAGCCCCCGTGCCGCCAGAGCTCGCTCTGTGTATACACATCTCTCGCGCGCGCTCTCTCTCTCTCCATTGGAATTATCTACTTTTCCACTAACCTTCTCTTTGTCTAATTGTTGAGGGCTTTATTTGGAACTTAAGAAAAGGAATGGAAAAGAAACGAAAATTAAAAAATGTCCCCTTCTTTTGTTTGATTGGAAGAGAAAGAGAAAGAGAAAAGAAAAGAAAAGATTAAGTTTTGCAAATAGTAAATTTTTTCTTCCATTTTTTTTTTCCTTTTCCTTTCTCCCATTTTCCCTAATTTTCAAACAGAGGTCAATCCATTATGCAGCTTGTGTAGAGGGTTGTGACCCAATTTGTCTATTTGAGAAGCGAATGATTTTCTAAAGAGGTTTGTTCAGCAAATTCAGGGATGAAAATCGCTTAAACTCTTACCGATATTCAAATGAGTTTATTTTTTGAAAGGACTCTTAAAAATGTGTTTTAAAAATGGAATGACATCATTACCAGCAAAATGTTTTAATTTGGAGCGCCTCAATTTTTTATTTGACGTGTGAAAGACCCATACTAAAAAATTGTTCTGGACTGGCACTTGTGTATACTACTACTACTATACCTAATAGAAAGTTGACTTCTAGTTCCCTATTCTAACATAACCAGATCAAGAGCTAGCATTTTGACAAGAATCCTAAAAAAAATGCATGAAAATTTAAAATATCAAGCAAGAAGTAAGAATTCCAACAGATTCTTCTAACTTGTCTTTTATAAATATATAAACCAGATTATCTCGAAAGAAAATAAAGTAATCCCTCCGTCCCATAAAGTTTGGCATTTTTAAGAATGCGTGTCATTTTTAAATTGCATATATTTTTCAATTCATAATGTTTTAGGCGAATTTTTCAACTTCTTTTAATAGAACAAATTAAAATTTATTAAACAAAATTTATATTGCTTATAAAAAACATTACGGATTAAGAGATATAATTAATTTTTTTATAGAGCTGAAATAGTAAAAGTGCCAATTTTATGGGGCGGAGGGAGTATAATATAGTTCGACAGTATACCATTCCAGATCTGAGAGAGACTAGTGGGTTCTAGATGTGCATATAAAATTTTGAGCAAGAAGCCTATATATATAGGAATAGGAGCTTTATAAATGGAAAATGTTCAGAAGTCGTAGAACTTCTACTTATTTTATAAAGTCTAGGTGCATGAGTCCCTCCCTAGCCTGTACCTAGTCAATAATCTCAAGTTAGAAAACTCCTGCACTGCATATGCATACATACCCACAAACCAGAACTCAGAGAGATGATGAGGAGCTCCTCTACTACGGTGGAATCGAATCAAATGACTTCTTCCACAACGAAGAATCGAGCTTTTGATTTCACAATACTGTCGCTCTTGCTCCTCGGTGTACTTTTCATCTTTATCGCTACTCCCTCCGGTCTGAAGCCTCTCCTTTCAAACCGTAGACCCCAATGCAATTGCTCAATCATGGTTAGCATCTTTCTTTCCTTTCTTTTCTTGGTCCCCCTTTGCCTTTTAGTTCCAACGGGCGTCACTGGGTGGCTCCAATTAATAGTTTTTTGTACTTGGAATCAATAAGCATTTTTTTTAAAACCATATACAACCACATACTAGTACCTATTATCATAACGATTTTTGTACGCGTTCGTTTTCAACTATTTATCAATTATTTCAGATGTGATGCTTTTACTTGTATGTATATATGGTTTAATCAATATTTTACAGCTCTTAGTTGTTTTTTTTGCTTATTGCGGTAACCCATTATTGTCAACTACTGTATTTTTTTTTTATCGGCAAAAATAATATTTTATTGATATTGTCAACTATTAACCAATATAAATTTGAGAATTAATAAATACTAACAAGATTCAAAAATCATGTACCACTTATATCAATTATAGATAGTTGTACGTTATTACCCCAAATGTGACCACGTTATTGATACAAACTACTTACTTTTTTCTCTACAGTATAAAATGGTTGTTTACCAAGATGAACTCGACGAGGTTTTAGCCGAAACATCAACGGAAAACAAGACTGTAATTATCGCTGTGGTAAACAAAGCCTATGTGGAAGGGGACAAGTCAATGCTTGATCTATTCTTGGATGGATTCTGGATCGGCGACGATACTCAGGGGTTAGTAAATCACATTTTAATTGTGGCCACCGATCCAGTATCCTACAACCGGTGCAAGTTTCTTCGGCTTCATTGCTACAAGCTCGAAACAGAGGGTGTAGATTTTGCTGGGGAGCAAGCTTTCATGTCTGAAGATTATGTCAAGATGATGTGGAGGCGGACTTTGTTCCTTGGGGATGTTCTCAAGCGGGGCTACAACTTCATCTTTACGGTACGTTTGTTTGGTTGCTTGGAAACTCGATTTTGTTTAGACACATTCATGAGAATATACAATAGCATGTATAGAAGGCCAGCGAGAGAAGAAAGGCTAGGAAAGCAAACGAAGAGGTGAGATTACGGTTCTCTCACTTGTCGAGGTTCGATCCCTTGACCTCCCAAGTGGGAGAACCTATGAAAATGGTCTGTAGGACCATGAAGCAAACGCTTTTGGTTCCCAATTTCTTTTTCCCAAAGGAGGCCCTAAAATTTTAGTGTTACCTCTTGTGAGTGTGTCAAAAAAATTGTTGCGGTTTGGCCTACATTAGGTTAGACGACTTTATTTGATTCGTGACTGAGATTAGTTATAAAGCATTCACTTACCAATAATACAATGTGACATATATATATATGTATGTTGTCTAACTTAATGTACAATATATTGTGCTACTTAACTCTTTTATAGGTCAGTTAAAAAAAAAAAAACACTCTTTTATAGTGCGTATCTGATGCATTATCCCTGTGATGTGTTTTTTTTTTTTTTTTATAAATTTTTTAGCATAAGAATTTTAGTAATAGTTGAATTTGAAAACAAAGACTAAAAGGAGCAAGGAGAAGAGTAACAAGTGCCAATCCGAGACCCAAGCCCCTGATTAGCAAGATGCCAACCAAAGAGAAAACTCAAGGGACAAAGCTCAGCACCCAAAAGGCTTTAATGCTCAGATAAAATAATAAAACGCATATGGGGCGCAGCCCAAACACCTAAAACTCAGCAATTAAAGCCCAAGGCACACCCAAACCCTAAAGTGAAAATCTGGAATCTGGGCTCCGTAACCGCCGCTACCGCGAAGTACCAAAGACCGTTGTGAACCTACCGTATGTCGTGGATCTCTGTGAGGTTGTTAATGATCACTAATCTTATCATCGGGCATAAAGAGATTATTTTTCTTTCTTTTCTTATAGCAATGATCTCATACTAGCAAGCTTTGTACAGTAATTCTTTTGTTTGGGATGTTTAAAGGTGACTTTCTTTTTCATAATTAGCCATCTTATACTCCCTCCGTTCTATAAAAAATATCCACTGCGTACGTAGTATGAAAACATGAAAAACAAAAAATATTTTTGTCGAAAGTAAAACCAAAATTCTTTAACCAGTTACGAAAAAGAATTTGCGTTTTTCTGACAAGGCATATTTTTTTGTAATTATCGTTCAGCATAGTGGGCCAATATTTTTGGTATGGACGGAAGGAATATATATTTGTTATTTCCTCGCCTAATATCTAAACTCAATCATTCATTTCACATTTTCACTGAATGCAGGACACTGATATATTATGGCTTAGGAACCCATTTTCTGTTATGAGCCCAAACGAAACATTTGACCTTCAAATGGCTTGCGAAACTTACCAAGGGAAAGAATCTTTCAAAATCAACAACGGTTTTACCATTGTCAGATCGAACCACAAGACTATTTCATTGTACGATATTTGGTACGCGAAAGGAAAAGAATACATCGGAAAGAATGAGCAGGACGTTTTTGTGCTGCTCATGCAAAACGGTTTGCTTAAAGACTTAGGACTCAGTGTTAGATTTTGGGACACATTTTATTTCAGTGGCTTTTGTGAGAATAGTAGAGATGTTGGGTTTGTGGTGACTGTTCATGCTAATTGTTGTTATACTATAAGTAACAAGTTGGCTGATTTAACGACTGTGATTCATGATTGGAAGAGGGCTAAGAAATTATCTGCCAATGAGACGTCGACGTTTAAATGGTCAGAGCACAAAGCTTGTAACGGGAAAAATTGACAATTATTCTAAAGTTTCCTGAAATTGTATGATCTTACGATTTCATTTGTTATTGTTAGGGGATAGACTGGTGATGGCAAGTGGGATCATTCTTAAGGTTTTCATCATTGTCATTTGTGGGCTCATTGTGCGTTCATTGTAGTAATTTAAACTATTCAGCTGAAAAAATGCTTGGATTGGCAGTCTAGGAACTGCCGATCGAATGACATTCAACGTCCGGAAAATAGAAAGTTGACTTTTAGTTTCCTGTTCCAAGATCTATCAGATCCAAGAGCATTTTCACAAGATTCCTCAAACAGCAATATGCTTACAATGTGACAAACGCACACATATATTGTGCTACTAGAACTAATCCTCTTCCAAGAAGAGGAAGGCAGAAAGAAGCAAAATTGTGGTGTGTTCCGATCGGCAGTTGGAGCAGCTGCTCTATCGTTTGAAGACATTAACAAAAGAAAACAGGATTCGCATAATCAACTATTAGACTCGATCGAGATATAAATTATTCGTGCACACAAAAAAAAAATTGAAATAACCAAACAAATTTATCTCGATCTCACAAAGAGTCGGTTAGAGATGTGTATATAAAATTTTGAGGTAGAAGCCTATAGGCTATAACGTTAGAAGTAAGTTTTATAAGCGAAAAAGTTTAGAAGTCCCAGAACTAATACTACTTGTTTACAAAGTCTAAGGTACCCATCCCGATACTTTGGATTCCTAAGAATTACTCCTGTATAGCCATGCCCACAAACCACAACTCAGAGATGAAGAGCTTCTCTAGTACTTTACATATATCTTCATCGACGAAGAATCAAGCTTTTGAATTCACGATATTGTTGCTCTTGCTCCTCAATCGGTGTACTTTACATCTTCGTCGCCGCTCCTTCTAGTTCCAAGCCTCTCCTTTCCAGCCATAGATCCCAACGCAATTGCTCAACCACGGTAAGCTTCTTCTCTTTGTCTTTCTTGGTACCCATTTACCAACGGGTTGAGTTGTTGTGGGAGTCACCGGGTGGCTCCACTAGTTGTTTTTTTGGGTGGAGAGAGTCAAACATGTGAGCTCAGGGAATGTCACTTAAATGTGGTCCTGCTTTCACTCAATCAACTACTTGGAATCAATAAGCTCAAGGCGACAAGTCGATCGATGCTTGATCTATTCTTTTCCTGTAATCAATCACTACGATCCAATGACATTATTTGATTCGTGACTGAGATTAGTTAAAAAGCGTTCACTTACCAATAATACAATGTGACAAATGCATGTTGTCTTAACTTACTGAACGACACATTGTGCTACTTAACTCTTTTATATGCATGCATCACTAATCTTATCTTATGGTATAAAAATATTATTTTTCTTGCTCTTCTTATGGAAAATTACATACTAGCTAGCTAGCAAGCTTTGTGATTCTTCTGTTTGGGATGTTTAAGGGTGACTTTCTTTTTCATTGGCCATCTTTTTCTTTCTTTCTTTCTTTCTTTTTCATTGGCCATCTTTTACTCCCTCCGTTCTAAAAAAAAGTCCGCTGCACAAAATGAAAACTTGAAAACAATTCGTTTTTGTCAAAAACCAAAACCAAAATTCTTTTACCAACTTGCGAAAAAAAGTTTGAGTTATTTTCAAAAGCATTTTTTGCACTCATCGTTATGCATAGTTGACAATCTTTTTGATGCGAAAGAAGTATTTATCTGTTTTTTAAATACCTAATACTTAGACTTGATCAACTATTTCACTATATGCAGGACACCGATATATTATGGCTTAGGAACCCATTTTCCATTATGAGCGCAAACGAAACATTTGACTTTCAAATGGCTTGCGATTCTTACCGAGGGAAGGAATCCTTCGACATCAACAACGGTTTTACCATTGTCAGATCAAACAACAAGACAATTTCATTGTATGATATTTGGTACTCGAAAAGAAAAGAATATGTCGGAAGGAATGAGCAGCACGTTCTTGTGCAGCTCATGCAAAATGGGTTGTTCCAAGACTTAGGACTCAATGTTAGGTTTTTGGATACAATTTATTTTAGTGGCTTTTGCGAAAATAGTAGAGATGTTGGGCTTGTGGTGACCGTTCATGCTAATTGTTGTACTACTATAAGTGCCAAGTTAGCTGATCTAACGATTGTGATCCATGACTGGGAGAGGGCTAAGAAGTTATCTGCCAATGAGACGTCGACATTTAAATGGTCAGAGCACATAGCTTGTACAAATTCGAGAAACAATTGAGGATTATTCAAAGGTTTCCAGTATGGTCGTAGTATTTTATTTCTATGATCTACTAACTCACTGATTTATGTGTATTTTTCATTCATTTTTTCTTGATATGACTGATTCAGTGCATAAATTAAAGCAAAACCAAGTTGTCTTGAACCTTTTGAATATATGTATATATGTGTATATATATATATATTCACGAAAAAATGGTGCCCGGATCAAGCACTCTACACACCTCGGATGCCGTTGAATCTCACATAGGCCCCCTCATTTTTTTTTTTAAAAATTTTTGGACGGCTCGAATCGGCCGTCCGGTGGCCGGAGACGGCCCGGCGTGGCCGTCCCTACGATTTCGGTACCGACCCCGTCGGTACCTGTAGTGTTTTTCGATCAAAAATTTGACAACATGGTTGGAGGAAAAATGTTAAGGGCGTCAAAATTTAAGGGTGTCAAATATATCACATTAGCATTAAAAGAGATTGACATCTTCAAATTTGAAGCAAAGGTTGGAGATGCTCTGGTCCCCTTCCAAATAGTAAAGAGGAGAAATTAAATTACTTTTAAGTTTTGACAAGCTGTGATGTGTACCCTTTCTACCCTTTGGCCGTTGAGAACCTTTTTTTTTTGGACTTGGGGCTGTTGAGAACCTTGTTTTATTGTTTTTCCTTCAGCATTTCACTGAATTTTTTCCTGTTCTGTACTCTGCTTAGCCCAGTTTTGGGTTAAGTTTCTCTTCGACGTACCCTTTTGTCGAGTTTACTTAATAATTTTGTTGTCAATCAAAAAAAAATAGTAATAGGAGAAATTAAGGAGGAATTTTACAGGATCGATCTAAGTCCTTTTTATTTCCGTTCAAAGAAAAAAAGTCATTTTTATTTGGTCCGGAAGGTTAATTCCTTTTCATTCTACTAATTGACAATCTCCCTCGTTTCCATTCATTGAAAGAGTAGTCCATTATGTCAACATGATCTCCAGATAACTGGACTTTCCCCTACACGAAAGTTAAAAATGTTTAGGGAAAATGACAGCCAATGACGTATTTTGATAATTAATATCCGCCAAAGACATGCTAAGAACATTTGTTATTAATGTTAAAAATGTCCTTGACAGATATTAATTATCAAAACACGTCATTGACCGTCATTTTCCCTTTTTTGTAGGGCGCGCTATCGGCTACCGGTTTGGACCTCACATTGGTTCACTGTGTGCTGAAATTAAGATAAAAACATTTGGGAAAATGACGGCCGGCCTATGATGTATTTTGATAATTAATACATGCCAAGGACATTTTCAGCATTTACAAATGTTCTCAGCATATCATTGGCTGGTATTAATTAATATCAAAATACGTCATTGGCCGTCATTTTCCCTACAAAAAACATTGCGCAATTTTCATCAGCTTTGGGGGAAATTACGTCTGCTGTTGGAGCCAAGGATAGGACCAGGGAGGTCTAGTAGCGGCGACCGCCACGACTAAAATTTTAAAAAATGCAAGTATTATATGTAAAAAAAAAAATTATGCCCAACTTATATAGTCTCGCCACTATTAGATTTTTTTTAGTATACATTTCGCCACTGCTAGGGTAAAATCCTGGTTCCGTCCTTGGTTGGAGCTGTTGCTATTTCAGAATGTCTGCTGTTGTTTCTTTTGTAAATAGTGTAAGAATGAGAGAATAAGTTGTTCACAGCTATGTGGAATTTCAGTTGTCCGTTTCAGTAATCAATGATCCGAATTTGAAAAATACTTTTTTAGCGAACAATTTTTTTAAAATTCGGACTGTCCAAAACACTTTTGGACGTGTGCGACTAAGTACCGTAAAGTATGTCACGGCTCCGCTGTAAAAAAGTTTCTCTTTAAGGATACTCTCGCCTGTTCCAAATTCTCATATAAGTACTTACTAAAAAGACAATTTCAAACTCAAAAATAATGTATTTACATAAATAATTTCTCTAGCAATATGAATCTTATTTTATACTCCCTCTGTCCGTGTTTGTTAGTCCCTTTTGGGAGTCTGTACCATTTTCAAATGATTATATCTTTCAATAGGTACTTAATATAGATTTTGTTTGATACTCCCTCGTTTTATTATTCTATATTTTCAAAATTATGAAAAATATTATAAATTGGAAGATAAAATGGTTTAGAAATGACACGAATTTCCAAAATGGACCAAAAAATGTGGACGGAGAGAGTAGATCTCATTGAGATCTTTTGAATGGTGCAAAAAAAATTGAAAAATTATTTGCGTAAATACATTATTTTTTAGTTTAAAATTTTGAAATAAGTACTTATATTTTTTAAGAAGGCAATGCGAAATGAGGTTAAGTCTTTGAAGTGGATTAGTTATATGTTTTCAAATGATGCTTGTCTTTCTCCAAATAATAATGCTACCACCACACACAAACACTCACCAACCCTTATAGGTTCAGTGTGGAGGGGGAACTCACCCTTATTGTGAGGGTGTTTGTGTAATTGTTTGTGTTTGAGGTCCAGTGTTTAGAACCCAAACCTATTGTAAGGAGTGTGTAAGGATTTGTGAGTTTGTATACTTATTGTTCTCCAAATTGTTTTGCAATAAATTTAGGTATACAACAACCAATCACAGCTCCCTCATATATATATATATATGTGTGTGAGACCCACACCCATAATTGTGTGTAGGCCCACGTGTATATAAAGGAATTGTGATTGGAGTTGTGGTTTGTTGTTGTGTACATTTTGAGCTACTGTGAATCATCATCGCAATTGAATAAACAAACCAAAAGTACTATATACACAATAATCCAACCACAACACCAAACATAATATCTCACGTACACGTGGAGTTCACATATACTAATGCATGCGAGCCTCATAAATATGTGAAGAGTTGTGTTTGAAATATATATTGTGTTTCTAGCAATTTTGTAAACAAAAAACTGTCGGCCATCTTATTATGTGATTAGTTTTTTAAAGTCTTTATATATAGGAGGACAACGTACCATTGAAAGACACATTCTAACAACCTAGCATTTCCACCAGAAACTTGATTTTACTAGTACGGAGTATCTCTCAACCGACTAAAAGAAAATATCTGGCATGGACTTCTGACATCCCGGGGCACTTTGTTGCCATTGACGTGGAGTTCCGTCATTCTGCCATGACTTAATTTGTGTCTAGTAACCTGAATACAATAAATAGTTCTAACTATATATGCAGATTTTAAAGTAATTTTTCCCTTTTTTTTGTATTTTTTTAAGTTCAATCGATAATTTTACGTTTCCGATTCACTCTTGTTGAAACAATTTTTCGATAAATTGCACAGTCGTAGGAACAATAAGCGGCGTTTCTTGAAACACCAACCAAATTAACTTAAAACATCTCCTCGTGCATACGTAGAATAAGAACAATGTTATATATGTATATATACATATACATATATACAGTCCGTCTCCCGTAAAGACCACCTCATTTTAATAAAATATGGACCTCCATTTTCCGATTGAATTTCAATGATCCGAGCCGCTCAATGTGTTCAGAACGTGATTTTAAGGGTACCCGCAAGAAATCAGCAAAAAAAAAAAGACCGGGAAGGGCTTCATCCGAGCAGTTTTTGTTTGTTTTTTATCGAACGATTCAAGCAAAAACTGCTCAGATGAAGCCCTTTCCTGTCATTTTTTTTGCCGATTTCTTCCGGTCATCCTTAAAATCACGTTTTAAACACATTGAGCGGCTCGGATCATCGAAATTCGATCGGAAAATGGAAGAAATGAGGAGGTCTGCATTTTAACTAAAATAAGGACTCCCTCAATTGAGACTCACTGTACATATATATACATGTTGCTTAACTATACAATATATTGGGCTATTGGGAACAATGGGATAACCAAGTGGTAAGGGTTTCTCTTTACCATGAAGAAGATCTGGTTCGATTCTCATTAGGGTCGGGTTCCATTCCCTACCATCTAAGTCTAGTTAAATTAGGTTTCTCGCGTGTACTAAAAATTAGTAGTATTTTTTTTCCCATACGATCGAATAATCCATTTTTACCCTAATCCCAACTCAATAAACCACAATGGGTATAAAACTCCTCTCCCTAAGATATGAACCCGTAACTTCACAACATTACTTTCGTACTGCTGGTATAACACCCCTTTAGCGTGCTACTAATTAATTTGATTTTTCTTATATAGGTATCTGATGCAACTTCACAACAGTTTAGCGCTGTATACAACCCTGTGATTGGCGATGATCGTCAATGATTTGGCATCTTTGATATAAATATATACATAGGCAAGTGTCGAATGTGAGTTTTATAAATGGAAAAGATTAGCATTAAGTCCTCGAAGCTCTACTTATTTATAAAGTCTAGGGTGTCCAAGCACCTAATCCATCGATCTCAAAGTTGGAAAACCAAACCTCAGAGATGAAGAGTTCCTCTAGTAGCGTGGAGCTCCCGCCTTGCCCACAGTTGAATCAGACGACACATACGTTAAGGAATCGAGCTTTTGATTTCGCAATATTGTCGCTCTTGTTCCTCGGCTTCCTTTTCATCTTCATCGCCACTCCCTCCAGTACTCTGATGCCTCTCCTTTCCAGCCCTAGCTCCCAATGCAATTCCTCAGCCATGGTAACCATCTTCATTTCTTATCTTTTCTTTTTTTTCTTTTTCTTTTTCTTTTTCTTTTTTTGTTTCTTTCTTGGTACCCGTTGGCCTTTGATTTGTAATGGGTGTCACTGGGTGGCTCCAATAGTTTTTCTTATCTTTTCATATTGTTCAATAGTAGTTGTATCAAGCTAATGCTATCACGATTTTTCAACTCTCAATTGTTATTTCCCAAAGTGGTTAACAAATTTTGTCAGTCGTTAACCAATATAAATTCGAGAATCTATAGATACTGACGAGATTTCAAAAATCATGAACCACTGGTTAGAAGATATATCAATCGTAGTTAGTTGTACGTTATTACCCCAAACGTGACCGTAATATTGATACAGTCTATTTGATTTCATCATCTACAGCATAAAATGGCTATTTATCAGGATGAACTCGACGAGGTTTTAGCCGAAACATCAACAGAAAACAAGACTGTTATTATCGCTGTGGTAAACAAAGCCTACGTGGAAGGAGACAAGTCAATGCTTGATCTATTCTTGGACGGTTTCTGGCACGGCGATGGTACTCAGGGGTTAGTAAATCACGTTCTAATTGTGGCCACCGATCCAGTATCCTACAACCGGTGCAAGTTTCTTCGACTTCATTGCTACAAGCTTGAAGTAGAAGGTATAAATTTTGTTGAGGAGAAGATATACGGGAATGAAGATTATTACAAGATGATGTGGAGGCGGACTCAGTTTCTTGGGGATGTTCTCAAGCGTGGCTACAACTTCATATTCACGGTACTTTTGTTTAGTTGCATGGAAACTAGGCTATTTTTTCAGATACATTCATGAGAATATACACTGGCATGTATTCAATTAAGGTGAAGCAAACGCTTCGGCACCCAAATTTTAGCCCAAAAGAGCCCTTAAAATTGTAGTGTTACTTCTTGAGCTTTTCAGGAAAAATTTGTTGGATTAACTTGGTCTACATCATGTTCTTAATTACGACATTATTTGATTTGCGACTGAGATTTTATTTTATTTTGTTATATCAGCAAAGAAAATTTTATTAATCAATGAATTGAAATTACAAAGATTAAAAGAAAACGGAAAAAAAACGTGAATGAGATTAGTTACAAAAGCATCCACTTACCAATAGTCTTGGCCTTGGCCCATTTGGTGTTTTACGGATTTTGTCCCTTGGGTGTATGGGCGGTTGCCCTTTTGGTGTTTTATCTAATCTTTTATTGGAAGCTCGATATACTCTTTGTCGGGTTTTAATAAATAAAAAAAATTGCCAATAAAAAAAAAGCTCGGTATGTAATTCTCTTGTTTGAAGGTGACTTTCTTTTTCATTGGTCATCTTATACTCCTTCTGTTCAAAAAAAAAAAAAAGTCTACTGCGCTAAATTAAAACATGGAAAAAAATGTTTGAATTCTTTTGACCAAAGCATATATTTTATTTTATTTTTTGTAATTACCGTTCTACATATACAGTGAACAATCTTTTTGGCATTTTTTTTTTAACTGCAATTTTTTTTATTGATCCTTGAAATTGTTTCAAATAACAATCTTTTTGACATGATAGGAGTATTTATTTGTTTTTTATTTATGTATATTCACATTTGACCAATTATTTCATGATTGAATGCAGGACACTGATATATTATGGCTTAGGAACCCATTTTCCATTCTGAGCCCAAATGAAACATTTGACTTTCAAATCGCTTGCGATGGTTACGAAGGGAACAAACTCTGCTACGTCAACAACGGTTTTACCATTGTCAGATCAAACAACAAGACAATTACATTGTATGATACTTGGTACGCAAAAAGAAATGACGACATTCGACAGACTGAGCAGGATGTTGTGCGGTTGCTCATTGAAAATGGTTTCTTCAAAGAGTTAGGACTCAATTACAGGCTCTTGGACACACTCTATTTTAGTGGCTTTTGTGAAAATAGTAGAGATATTGGGTTTGTGGTGACTGTTCATGCTAATTGTTGTCTTGGTATAAGTGCCAAGTTGGCTGATCTAACGACTGTGATTCATGATTGGGAGAGAGCTAAGAAGTTATCTGCCAATGAGACGTCGAGATTTGAATGGTCAAAGCACAAAGCTTGTAAGAAGAAAAATTGAGAATTATTCAAAAGTTTCCAGAAATTATACGATCCTTGGATTTCATTTATTATTGTTCAGAGAGAGGCTTGGGAAGAGAAATGGGATCATTCTTATGAATTGCAAGAATGACCAAGATTTGTTAACCCATGTATATATCTTGTTTCCGTGAGGGATTTCTATGTCCATGAAATTGTTGTTCGATCATGATTTTCATGTACTCCTCCATTGTAGACTCCATTAATTGCCACAGCATATAATATACATTTTTATTTCTTGGTATATTTTGGTACTTTCCATTGATACTATTTTGCGTATCTTACAGCTAAAAGATGTAATACGCGCGCCAGAAGATCTTAATTTGGCCTGACGGTATCTTGGGTGTACTTACATGTCAGGAGAAAGGAGGCTAGAAGTTCAACTTCTCTTCCAAAAAATGTGCTAATCTAACGATCATAACAGATATTATTCTTTACCGATAAAAAAAAGAGAGAAAGAGGGGTACTCCTATAGAAATTGAACTAACATGAACGTTCAAAATTCCTTTTCTTTTCTTTTTTTTGATTGGGAAGGTTCGATATTTATTGCCGTAAAAAGGTTCAAGAGTGTTCATCTTAGCCGAGCTACTTGAGTTTTATCGTGATATATGAACTTCCTGTGGTTGTTTCCCTTCCTTTAGTTATATATTTATGAAATCACCATTCCCGCACCGGAAAAGAAAGGGAGAGAGACTTATCGTCAAGCTAGCGAGGACGTCGGAGTGAGTCATCAATGGAGTGTGGTCATCTAACCAAAACTAGCAGCGGGAGGGACAGAGAGACAGAGACGATATTCCATTAGTTCAAAATCATGACGGATGGAGATGGTAAGATTGCTGGATGGCAATCGTCACCGGAGTAAGGTCTTCGAAACAACACAATCAATGGGAGGGAGAGAGAGAGTCAGAGAGGAGAGAACAACATTACTCCTCGGCCAAGTCATGGAGAGGGAGAGAGAGTCGGGTGTTAGTAATTTATTTTAATCAATGGGTATTTGTGATTTTAACGTGGGGAGATTAATAAGTATTTAATAACATGGAGCTCGAAATATAATTGAGATAAGGATGAGAGTGCAATTACAATTCTGTAGTAGGATGAATTGTAATTTGTATGATAAGAAATAGAATTCTGGTGGGGTTAAGATTTCTTATTTACACAAGGAGTCCAGATTTATTTCTTCTTAAATCCCTGCCTTAACCCTATAAATATACCGCTTCGTTCTCTAGGTTGATGATATGTTTTTGAGAGATCAGAAAAGTGGACTGTGAAAGAGAACAATCACGTAAAGTTTCCACAAACGGGTACGTGATTTGAGGTATAAGGGAATATGGTAGAAGATCATAAGGTACGGCTGAGCAGTATTCGTGGCATACAACAAGATGTACTGTAACAAGTTCAACCAGCTTTCGTGACGCGGAAGTTGTAGTAAGACCCTAATTCCGCCTTGTAGGGTTTTTTACAATTTTTTGTTGTCTAATCTATACACGTCATTACTGGGTCTTGGGGATTCGGTTTCCTTACATCGGAGAGGAGAGAACAACCGGTTACCTGTTAAGCCCGTTTTTTATTTTATTAAATTGATTAAATAAATTGATGGGCCGGATTATTCACTTTTAAATCCAAAAATATAAATCATAGTGCTTATGGTACACTCTAATAATGGGTGTGTACTATAATAAAAATACATCTTACATTTGACGTGTCCCCGACATGTCCGTGTCCTAATTTTCAGAGAAATGACTTGTACGCGTGTCTGTGTTGTGTCCATATCCCGTATCCGTGTCTGTGTTGCTTACTTGGGAAGTATCAAATGATCGTCCAAATTATGATAGAACAAATGCAGTATAATTATGCGATGGTTTATTGATTTCAAAGATAAATCTTGGTTTCAATCTATATACATAAAGCTAAAGCTATAACAAACTTCTCACAACTCAGATGGTCTCATGGGCTGCTTCTTTTTTTTAATCTTTTATTACTTGATTAATATGATTATCCATTTATTACTTAAAAATAGTTGTAGCTATCTTTTCAATGCACTTTCAAAGGTTTATAAGAAGATAGCAATGCCAGTGCCATCTTTAAGCTTTCTAAGAGTAAGTTTATCAAATGAGCTAAAAAAGCTTTTTAGCCATTTTACCTAAGCAAAACTCCAAAATGAGTATTGTAGCAGCTTAGGTAAATGCCTAGGTAAAATTCATTTATGAATAGTGATTAGGTAAATATGACTAAGCACTATTCACCATGTACTCCATTATTTTATCAATTGTTTCCCCCTCTCTTTCCACACAGATTGAAGCTGTAGATCACCCCTCTTCTTCTCACTCCCAACCTCATCGATTTCACATACAGTAAGTTTAACTTCTGGGTTCAATGGCTTCGTCCCACTTTTGGGTTTAACTTCCATCTTCGTCCAACTTGGTTTTGGATTTAATGGCTTCTGGGTTTTGGATTTCACGGCGTTCGGGTTTAATGGCTTCACAGTGATGGAGAATTGGGGCTTCGGCGGTCGACGGCATCAACAATTGGTTGTTCTCCTCTGACCGTGAGTTTCGAAGTATATATACATGTGTGTATATATATATATATATATATATATATATATATATATATATATATATATATATTGTAATGTCTAGTTATAAAAAAGAAGAAAAGAAAAAGGAGAAATAAAAATAATAATATTTTAATAGATAATAGGTTAAATAGATAGTATTGATATAGTGTTGGAAGAAATGTGAATAGGTGAAATGAAAATATGTACTGTGCACTAGTTTTTTTTAACTATACACTGATGTACTTGCTCCAATGGTGTTTCGGCAATGTTACTCCAATTGTCACACGCCATTTTGTGAAAATATATATCTCTATATATAAAAGGGGAAAAAAGCTCGGTCGGGGGAGCTTCTAGCTTTGTCATCGGTTTGGCTCAAACAATGTCGTCAATTCGATGAATAGTAATAGCAACCTCATGATGACAACTAGTGCTGTTCAGGACGCAAATAGTGTGCTGTTCAGGACGCAAATAGTGTTGGAAAAAATTCGTCAATAACGAATATTCCAGAGAACAATTTCATTAACAACGATACAATTACAAGATTGAATCAAATTATAGAATACAAAAATAGTAGACAGAGTGTAAGAATGAGATACAAACTGAATTTTCAGAATATCAAACCGAGTCATGTGTAATACCACAGTCTCCTTAAAAAAGATTCGCTGCCTACCATGGGTGTTGTAGGTTGCGTCGGCAACTTCCTCTCAGGGTTGGCTCTACTAAACCGCAAGCCGTCGTAAACACCACCGTCGACCGCCTTGGCGAACTGACTACCGCATGTCTCTCTCTCTCAAAGAATTATATGCTAGAAGGTATAGAAGCAGACTTGTATTTCTGATGCCTTCTCCAAAACGTGAGCCTCCTTTTAGAGGGTGAAAGAGGTAAGGGAGGTGTAATGCTGCCATCAATTGCTGATATGAATTCAGCCAATGAATGGAGAGATTACAAAAGTGAATGACAATCATGGTGGGGGCCGAGTTACGGGAGTTACGAAATCCACACATCAATACGTCTATTGATTGTGGTGCGTTCAGATACAACGAACTCAGGACATGCACGGTTGCCTCGGGAGACCCTCCGGTAGCCCCGATTTCATTCATCCAAAATTCCGTAAATTTCCAACAAATAATGAGCTGGAGTTTGTGAAGGTTTTAATGGTACCGTCTCATCCATGCAATCTTATCGTGTTATATTTAACCTTCGAGGCCAAGGATTTTGCTGATGGAGGGGCGATTAAGATCTATCAAGCTGTGGTGTGGTCGACGGTAGGTGATGTGAAGGTGCAATCCTTTAGGCTTAAATCTCCCGAGGATGAACAAGGTAAATCAGATCCCATCCTTCAAAACCTTCTTCCAGTAACTTGCGGATATAATCACCATTAAATGAGATGCTGCGGGTATTTTTCCAATTGACTTGTTTGACTAAAGGAGGTGATGGGTTGCTGGTAGCTCCCCTTGCCGGTTCAGGAACGATGAAACCTCCATTAGCCTGCAAAAAGATGGAAAGCCTTTCGATTGCTTTCTTTTAAGGTCCCTAGGATCATCTAATTTCATTTCGAGCAACAAATAAAGCTTCATTAACTAAGTACTTGATTATTCGAGCTATTGAAATACATTCAACAATAGCACATACGTTGCATGAACGTTTTAAAGTCGGTTCTCTTTTTTAGTTTACCTTCATTTGAAGTGTTGTTATGATTTTATCGAACAATTTTGTTTCTATTCGATCTTCGACTAGAGAAAATGAAAAACTAAAAACTTTTGAACCACATTTGGTAAAAAAGTCTATTAAGAAACTAGTAATAAATAACAAGCTAAGAAGAGCAGATTCTTTATTTTCTTTCCTCCTCTTTTCCCCTCTCTTCCTCCCGTTTTCTGATCTGCTCATTTTTTTCTCTCGTCTCAAAACTTGATCCGCGGCACAAGGTGGCGGCGTGGGTGGTCGTGCCAAGTTACGGATCTCAACGGCTGGAGCTTCTCCTGGAACTTTGTTTGGGCGTAGAGTGCGCAATTTTCCCGATAATGACCGTTTCAGGGGATTTCGGGCGGCTCAATTTTTTATTTGACTTGTGAAAGACCCATACTAAAAAATTGTTTCGGCCTGGCACTGGGGTAGTACTACAGTACCACTACCTAGTAGAAAGTTGACTTTTTAGTTCCCTATTCTAACATCAACCAGATCAAGAGCACTTTGACAAGAATCCTAAAAAAAAAGCTTCAAAATACGAAATACTACTACTGTATCAGACAAGAAATATATAAACCCATTTTAATTTCTCATGTTTCACAGTGAAGAAAATCTATCTCATCTCTTTTCCTTTATCAACTTGAAGTTTCAAATTTTTTAGGAGTTGATTACAGTCTTGAAATTTCTCTCTGGCAAATCATTAATGAACAATCCCAATTTTCTGGCCAATCCTCCAGTTACCTAAGCAGTATGTGGGTAATTATTTACCAAGCGGCGTGGCAAAAAAGAAACGAGGTGACAACTTCCCCATGGCTGAGAGTATACTAGTACCTGCTTGAGTTGAAGATACAAACAAACAAGTTATTCTTTTTTTTCTTTAAAAAAATAAATAAATAACTCGAAAGTACACATGGAGAGGAAAGCCATTCTAGATCTGATCAGAGAGAATGGGTTCTAGACGTGCATATAAAATTTTGAGCAAGAAGCCTATACAGGAGTTTTGTAAGAGAGAAATTTATTAATGATTTCGCATAATTTCAGCCGTCCATTTGAGCAATCAATGGTTTGGATTAAAAAAAAAAATCTCTTCTATCAAAGAGTCAAACTCTCCCAGCAAATAGTTTTTTTTTATTTTAATCTAGACCGTTTAAAACACTTTTGGATGCTCGCGATTGAACACTGTAAAGTATATTCACAGCTCCGCCGTAAAAAATTTTTTCTTGTTTTATAAATGGAAATGTATAGAAGTCGTAGAACTGCTACTTATATTT
This sequence comes from Rhododendron vialii, assembly GCF_030253575.1. NCBI lineage: Eukaryota > Viridiplantae > Streptophyta > Magnoliopsida > Ericales > Ericaceae > Rhododendron > Rhododendron vialii. The sequence continues at coordinate 25,388,050 of NC_080559.1, forward strand.
ATGAAGTCTGGGTGCATGTGTCTCTGTACCTTGTCAATAATCTATCTGAAGTTAGAAAACTCCTGCACTGCAGTCTGCATATATACCCACAAACCAAAACTCAGAGAGATGAGGAACTCCCCTAGTACTATGGAATCGAATCGAATGACTTCTTCTACGACAAAGAATCGAGCTTTCGATTTCACAATACTGTCGCTCTTGCTCGTCGGTGCACTTTTCACTTCATCGCTACTCCCTCCGGTCTGAAGCCTCTCCTTTCCAGCCCTAGACCCGAATGCAATTGCTCAAACATGGTAAGCATCTTTCTTTTCCTTTTCTTTCTTGCATCCCCCTTTGCCTTCTAGTTCTAATGGGTGTCACCGGGTGGCTCCAATAGTTTTTGAAGATGGCTTCTTTGCTGTTGGGTCTGCATGCAGTTCGTCCTTTTTAAGGCTTGTGCCAAGGATGATTTAAATCGTTCGCTTTTTAGAGCGTGTCGAGAACTTTAATCACGTTGAAAATTATGTTCGTTAGATATCGATCCATATCTTTTTGAAGCACATAATTCCCTTGGGTAATCCGACAGTGAGTGTAACGCCCCGATAATTCGGAGACATTAATAAACATTTCAAAGATTATTTTCACAAAAGGATTTCATAGATTTACTACGTCACCAATTCAAAAGCATATGTCATTATATTACAACCATTTCGAATAAATCAAAATATTACAATTTCCAAATAAACTTAGAAGCTTTCAAAATAAAGTTGACTTAAATTAATCAGAGCGACTATGTGCGCGGAAACCGAGGTTTTCAGCTTCTTCCTCAATAGGATTGAACTCTATCCAATCATACGACACTTTTGTTCCGTCTTCGATACCTGGTGTTCGAGTCACCAGGGCAACATAGTACCGTGGGCGATGACGCTCAATAGCCAAAACCCACCCGAACCCATAACTTACAAGCAACAAGATATATAATAGAAATGCAATAAAAATAACATCAGAAGATAACAAATCCATTATTTCATCACTATTCTTTAACCTAAGTGAAATCTCAGATCTTATCCACAGATCCGTTCCTACCCATAACCTCTGGCACAAACATTGGTGTGGTTCGACTCCCTTTTTCCAGATCCGGATGAAAGATACTTAAGTTATATACCTGGGTATCTCATCCGTAACCATAAGTTCGGATAAAACTTCACCGGCAACGCTCAAGCGCTGTCTAGCCCGGGTTGAACTTCACCGGCAACGCTCAAGCGCCGTCTAGCCCGGGTTGTGACGCAAGCACAATGCCACCCTTATATCCCGTCCCAACATCCGAGAGCCGACCACCACCATGCCGTACCTAGGGTTCCGTAAACCAACAATTTACAAATTCACCACCAATCAAACTCCAATAATTCAAACCCCGGATTCCTTGTCCGGAATCACAATCACAGCTTATCACATTATCCATTTTCCTTTAAACTTACTTTCACATTTAATATGTTAAATCCGCACATCGCAACCAACCCCGGGAACCTATTTGGCCAATCTATCAATACAATAAAATTTCACACAATTCAATAATTTTTTTTTTTACGAACATGCTAACAATAATTAATTCTACGATAATAACAAAACATGCGATAAAACAAATCATGTAGTAAAATTAATTATGCAATTAAAACAAATCAAGTAATTCTTTTTATTTTCTCTTATCCTTTTCACAACTAAAATCTACGTTTACTATTAATCATCTTGGAGTATCGCCAGTATCAAAATAATTCATGATCACAATGAAACTAGGATTTAATCGAAACTAAATAACTTGGGGTTTATAGTATTAACCTTTAATACTCAAGGTCCAATTTATAAACTTCTCTAACTTGAGGGCTAAACTGTAATTAATCTAAAACAATTTTATGAAAGAAAGCAGTAGCCATGGCCAACAGACACCGCGGCCATGGATTTCGGAAAATCCAGCGGGTTTCGGCCGGCTTACAAGCGGCAACGTCGGGTTCGATTATTTTCATACCGAAATACGAAACAATCAATACGGAACATAAAATATATTTAGGGAGGTGAGTTCGGACTACCTCTCGTTCGGCAAACGGTTACGGCGGAGAGGTTCGGTGGCGGGTCGGAGCGACGGCAGAGCTCGTCGGTGGTAGTAGTGTGTACAGCAGTGGAGGTGCGGCATTGGTGCTCGGCTGTGCCGATACGAACTGATTTTCAATGCATTCTCCGGGGCTGTTAAGGAACTGAAATGCAGCAGGTTTCGGGGCGGGAACGGGCTATTTCTGTGGGTATTTGGGACTGGCTTTGGGAGCAAATTTTCCAGGCTGCTTCGGAGCCGATCCGAGGTTGAAAAGGGCTATTCTCTGGCTGGTTCTGGAGCTGTTTTGGTGACTGGAAAAGGCTATTTTCTGAAGCTAAAAAATAGAGGTTGAAATGGTGGCTGGAGGTGCCGGTGATGATGGTGACCGAAGGTGGTGACCGTCTCTCTCTCTCTCCTCTGTCGAGAATGGGTTCGGGGAAAAATGGGTTCTATTTCTTTGTAGAGAATGGGGTGGCAGGTATAAGGTGAGTTTGGTTAAGAACCCTTGGCCAAAAACAAAATAGGATCGGGGCTTTAATTTAAGGGTTAAAAGAGAATACTACTCTTAAGTGTTGTCACACTTTGATTGGCTAAGAGAAAAAGAAATTTGCAGACAAGGATGGAAGAAAATTATATATTACTTGGCCGGGTAAAATTGTTTAGGTAAAATGATTCAGTGCACACACATACACACAATAAGGAATTTACTCGTCGGACACGCATGCGCACACAATTGATTATGGAATAAAAAATTTCATGTGACGACATAAATAATTTTTCGCATTTAATAAACTAACGAGCAAAAATAATATTTTTGTTTTGATGATTTTTGTTATTTATTAAAAATACCGGGTCTTTACAGCGAGGCTAACGAGTTGGGCTCCAAATTGGGCCTTCATGTATCAGCCAGTGAGGGGCTGGATCAAGGAGTGGAATTGGAGGCTGTTAATGTTATTAAGTCTGGTGGGCCTCTCGGTTGTGGGCTGGCCCAAGAGTCTATTTTGGGTAAAAACAATTTCGTGGCATTGATGGAAAGTGAGGGTCTTAGTAGTGGGCCTCATAACCAACAGGAGATCAGATCTTCTCAAATTCTTAGCATTAGTCTCTTGATTGATCTCAACAATGCAGAGTGTAGAAAGAGAAGACGTCGACAGCTTTCGAACCTCTGCCGTGTTCAGGAGGAGTTGGAGAAGGAGGCTAGAAGTGGGAGCTCATCTTCTTCGCTTTCGGAGGAATCTATCCATTCTGATTCTATCCGAAACCCTTCGGTTATTGTAAGGGAGGTAAAGCGACCATGGCGGTAGGTGGTGAGCTTGGTGTTCATCTTTCTCAAACAGGTGAAAGAATTCTCGGCCGGATGATTGAACTGGAAGTTGAGGAGTATCGTCGCTCGCAGGAGAGGGCAGGTGAGCCCTAGGTAGCGGTTCAGGTATGTGGAGTTTTATTGTTCAGCTCTTAATTTAATGCAGATTATTTCTTGGAATATTAGGGGAATGGGGAGTTTTGTTAAGAAAAGATTTCTCTTTAAGCTTATTAAAAAGAGGAAGCCAGACATGATGTGGGTGCAAGAGACTAAATTGGAAGTGATTGATAAATAGTTGTTCAGAAAATTTGGGCTGGTAATAATATTGAGTTTGTTAACTCTAGTTCGATGGGTGCCTCTGGGGGATTACTTATTTTATGGGAAAAAAAAAATTTTCGAGCTACGAATGTTATTGTCCAGTGGTCGTATATTCTGCTTCAAGGGGTGTTGTATGATAATTTTCCTTGTATATTGGTGAATGTGTATACCCCAAATGATGTGGGTAGTCGCAAAGTGCTATGGGACGAATTGGTGGGGCTTAAAGCAAATTTTCAAGAGCCTTGGTGTATAGGGGGAGATTTTAACAAAATCAAAGATATTGGTGAACAAGTGGGGTGTTTGAGAATGGATAGGGGTATGAAGGATTTTATTGAGTTTTGCAATTCCATGGAAGTTATTGATCTGCCAATGCTTGGCAGGAAGTTTACGTGGTCTAACTTTCAAAATCAAGCTGTATATAGTAGGTTAGACAGATTCTTATGCTCCCAGGCCTGGATATTGAGGTACAAAATTCTTCAATGGGGTTTACCTAGATTGATCTCTGACCATTGCCCTGTTATGATATTGGATGACAACCGTAATTGGGGTTCGAAACCTTTCAGATTTCTGGATATTTGGCTATCTAACTCCAACTGTTTGAAGGTAGCAGAGGAAACCTGGAATAATGTTCAGGTGTCTGGGTGGGCGAGATTTATTCTTCTTCAAAAAATGAGGGCAATCAAAGATAGGCTGAAAGTGTGGAACAAGGAAGAATTTGGCGATATTAATTGTGCTTTGACAATGATTGAATCTGAGCTGAACCGTTTCAATATTCTGGCTGAGGAAAGACAACTTACCCTTGATGAAAAAGCAGCAAAGTGTAAGATGAAGTCTGAATTTTGGAGATTGTCAAAACTATCGGAGTCTTTGTGGAGGCAAAAGTCGAGGGTAAATTGGTTGAAATTGGGAGACAAAAATATAAGATTCTTCCAAGCAATGGCTAATAACAGGTTCAAGAGGAACATGGTAGGTTCGGTTACGGTGAATGGAAGGGTGTTGGAGGATCCGTTGGACATTAAGGAAGCTGCTGTTGAATATTTTAGTAGTAACTTTTTCGAAGAGAGAGTCCATAGAGCAGTTTTGGAGGGTGAATTTCCAAGAACTTTGTCTCGGAGTGCAGCTCTTGAACTTGAGAAAGAGTTTGATGAGGGGGAAATTGTAGCAGCTTTGAAAGGGTGCAGCAATCTCAAGGCTCCAGGTCCAGATGGTTTTAATTTTTCATTCATTAAGATGGGGTGGACTTTTATGAAGACCGTCATCTTACAACTCTTTTCAGAATTTTTTGAGAATGCAAAGCTTACTAAAGGTATCAACTTTACTTTTGTTGCGTTGATTCCTAAGGTTGAATGCCCGTCATCCTTTAGAGAATATCGGCCTACAAGCATGGTGGGTCGGATTTACAAAATCCTATCTAAAGTGTTAGCTAATAGGTTGAGAGTTCACATTCCAACTGTCATAGGAGAGGCACAAGCTGCCTTCATTAGGGGTAAACAAATTGTTGACGGGGTTCTTATTGCTAACGAGGTTATCCACAGCTAGAAGAGTAAAGCTAGAGGTGGTCTTATCCTGAAATTGGATTTTGAAAAGGCCTATGATTGTGTTAACTGGGGATTTATGTTGGATATGCTCAAGAAGGTGGGATGTGGGGATAAATGGTGTAGTTGGATCAAGGAATGTTGCTCGTCAGTATCCATGTCTGTTCTAATTAATGGGTTAGTTACGAAAGAATTTAAGACTCATAAAGGCCTAAGGCAAGGGGACCCCTTATCTCCTTTTCTCTTCAATATTGTGGTTGAAGCTCTCAATATTTTGCTGGAAAGAGCGAAGGAGAAAAGCATTATTAAAGGGGTGGTAATGGGTGGTAATGGTCTTGTGTTATCACACCTGCAGTTCGCGGACGACACCATTATGTTTTGTAATAATGACAAGGAAGAGATGTGGAACATCAAAAGGATTTTAAGGATTTTCCAATTGATGTCTGGCTTGAGGATAAATTTCTCGAAGAGCTCTCTTTATGGTATCAAAGGAAGCAATTTAGATGTGTCTGCTCTTGCCCAAGTGATGGGATGCAAAGTTGAAAAATTGCCCATTAAATACCTTGGTCTGCCTTTGGAAGCTAACCCAAGGAATATCAAAACATGAGACCCAGTTATTGAGCGCTCTCAAAAGAAGTTGAGTATTTGGAGGAGTAGATTCATGTCGACTGGAGGTAGACTAAACCAGCTTAATTCCAATTTGTCCAATTTGCTTGTTTACTTTATGTCAATCTTTAGGATGCCGGTGGCAGTGGCGAAAAAATTGGAGAAGCTGCAACGACAATTCTTTTGGGGGGACACAATCGACAAGAAGAGATTACATCTGATAAAATGGGAGAGTATAATGAAGAAAATGAAGCTGGGGGTTTAGGGGTGAGAAGGCTACTACAACAAATTTTAGCTTTGCTTGCTAAATGGTGGTGGAGGTTTAGTAATGACAATGAATCTTTGTGGGTGAAGGTGGTGAGGTCGAAATACAAATTGGATCAGAGGAGTTGGCTTTCGGAATACCCAACGAGATGCTCCGCTTCAACTGTTTGGAAAGATATATGTGCGGTGGGTGATCCTAGTTCGGATGTTGGTGGAATTGTGAAAGAGGGTTTCAAAATCAAAGTTTATTCGGGCAACAATACTTACTTTTGGATCCACAATTGGTTAGGACCGTATTCTCTCAAAGAGGAGTTCCCAAGATTGTTCATGTTATCCTCTCAAAAAGATGAGGTGATTAGCAACATTTAGGGAGGGCTGGAGAATGGAAATTGGGGGCTGAATTTTAAAAGAAGGCTACGAGATAGGGAGAATCAGCAACTGGGGGTTTTGATACAAAGATTGCAATCCTATGCAATGGATCCGTCCAAGCCTGATTCTTTGCTATGGAAGTGGACAGAGGACAAGAGGTTTTCGGTAAGGTCAGTGTACGAACAGTGGGAGTCGTTATCTCTGGATCGGAACTTATTCCTAGGTTCGGTTTGGAAGAATTTATGCCCCCCTAAGGTGGAAATTTTGGCTTGGATGGTTATTCAGGAAAGGGTGGCCACGAGGTCAGTTCTACTTAGCAAGAACATTGTACTGACCGACCAGTCTTGCCTGTTGTGCTCGCTACATCAGGAATCGCCTAATCATTTATTCCTCCACTGTAAGTTCTCTTGGTCCGTATGGTCTCAAATTTTGGATTGGTGGCATTTCTTCTGGGTTTGTCAATCCTCGATAGCCGGAATGGTGAGTTGGTGGTTTGATTCTAGTTTCCGCAACCTAGAAAAACACATTTGGGAAGCTTGTTTCTATGCGACAATCTGGTCAATTTGGATTATGCGGGATAAGCTTATATTTCATAGCATGACGATCAGCTCTGAGGAGGTAGTGGATTTAATTAAGTACAGGGTGGCCATGTGGATGAAGGTTAAATATGAGATTAAGGTGTATTCGATTGAGGAGTTCAAAGGGTTCTTAGATGGTATTCGTTTGTTAAAATTGTAATCCTTGAGGAGCCCTCTTCCAATCTCCTGTTGGATGAGTGTTACTTTGTTTTTTCTTTTCGCTGTGTTAAGTTAGTTTGCTTCCCAGCATTTCCCCTCGATGTAACCTTTCGAGTTTAATAAATTCTCTTTTGCCGAGCAAAAAAAAAAAATTTCCCTTGGGTAATTGACTCAACAAAACTGAGTGAAATCCAATTCTATTCGGGTTTTTCCGGGGAAAATGTGCTCAACAACATATGGATTGATATCCGATGAAGATAATTTTTGACGTGGCTAAAGTTTTTGACGAGCTCTACAAAGTGAATAATTTAGATCATCCAAACAGGCCTGACACAAGCCCTAAAAATGATGAACTGTACACATCAGGTGGGGAGAGTCAAATTTGAAAGCTCGAGGAATAGATCACATAAAAGTGGTACTGCTTTCACTCGACCAAGTACTTGGAATCAATAAGCATTTTTCTTGCCACGTACAACCACATAGTATAGTACCTATTATCATAACGATTTTTCAGTTATTTCAGATGTGATGCTTTTACGTGTATGTTTATGGTTTAATCAATATTTTACAACTCTTAATTAGTTTTTTTTTTCTTAATGCAGTAACCAATATTGTCAACTATTGACCAATATAAATTCGAGAATCAATAAATACTAACGAGATATATCAATTATAGAGAGTTGTCCGTTATCACCCCAAATGTGACCGCATTATTTATTATTCTCTTGTTGTCATGTAGCCGCTAGAAAGTTCGACAGAATTTGTCTGACATTATCAAATCTTAAGTCTAGTCGACCGAACTATCCTTTTGCAGTCTGTCATCTCTTTAGTATTTCACAAGTTACCCAAGGACAATGTGATCTACTGTAACTAGAACTTGATAGTCTTAGGTAGATTCCGTCGAACTTCTTGATGGCTACATCACAACAAGATTATGAGAAAATGGGATATTTTTTAATCTTCCAAATGTGAAGGGGCCATCTGTAAATTACAGAAACCTCGAGGATGGTTTTGGTAATTTTTCCTAGTTATGGAGTACAAGATCCGTAGAATGTGTACGGTGTCCCCCTCTGGTCCATCTCAAGTTAGAAAAAGGATTATCCTTTTGGATTCGTGAGAAGAACGAGGTCACGATAATATCCACAGTGCTGGGTACCCAAAACAAAAAAAAAAAAACAAATAAAATTTTAGAGGTATTTATGATCGTTAATAGACTTTTATTAGCCGTAAGAAATATTTGTTCGGCGTGATTTCGGGATATATTTTTATGAGGAATGTTAGGTACAAAAAAAACTTATCCAAAAAGTATCCCGAAAAAAGCAATGAGTCGTTGAGAATCACTTTAATAATTGAGTCACACACATCAAAGTAAATTTCAACTACTAGTTGCTCTTTTCGGAGTATTTTCAAAATAAATTTTCTTTGTCTCTAGTATTGTATTTTTTTTATTAGCAAAAAGTGGGGGGCCTATGGATGTTTTGAATTGTTTTTTTTTTATTTATTTAAATTTTAGATAAGAACAAGTGGTTTTAAAAAGATAAGAATGAGTAGTTATTATGATCAAATTAGAGAGGCCATGCATATTTTTAGGAAGACACGTATTTTTAGGGAACTAGTGTTTGTGTCCGTTCGATGCACAGAATAAAAAAAATCAATTTGGTCCCGTGTATAAAATGGGTACAACGTACGCTAGTTGCTTAAAAATATAGTTTAATATTTTTTCGGTTCTATGTTCAATGCACGTTAGAAATTCAAGAATGGAAGTTTGGAAGCTTTGGAAGCTCACCGATTTGCGTAGAATATTGATAGACAGATAGATAGATGCAATTGCCCACAAACTAGAAGACGAAATCCAAAGATGAAGAAGAGTTCCTCTACCGAGGGGTTGCCCCCTTGCCCAGAATCGAATCACATGACCAATATGGTGAAGAATCGAGCTTTCGATTTCTCAATATTGTTACTCTTGTTCTTCGGCTCACTTTACTTCATTTCCATTCCCTCCCGCCTCCGCCCTATCTTTTCCACCCCTAATCCCCCTCGCAATTCCTCAACCACGGTGACCATCTTTCTTTTTTTTTTAGTATTTCCTTTCTTGCTACCCATATTTGCCTTTGAGTTGTTACTAGCAACTATAATTATGATGTTTCACACATATTCGATTTCAACTATTTATTAGTTTTTTTGAATCATAGTAGTTATATATGCATCATTACCCGATACGATACCGTATTATTGATACCGACTATTTGCGTATTCTACAGTTTGAAATGATTGTTCAGCGGGATGAACTCGACATGGTTTTAGCCGAAACATCGACTGAGAACAAGACTGTAATCATCACCATGGTAAACAAAGCCTATGTGGAAGGGGACAAGTCGATGCTTGATCTATTCATGGAGAGTTTTTGGCTCGGCGATGGTACTTGGGGGTTAATAGATCACCTTTTGATCGTGGCCGCTGATCAAGTATCCTACGAGCGGTGTAAGTTTCTCCGGCTTCATTGCTACAAGCTTGAAACGGACGGTGAAGACTTTGCCGGGGAGAAGGTATACATGTCTAAAGATTTTATCAAGATGATGTGGAGGAGGACTTTATTTCTTGGGGATGTATTAAAGCGTGGCTACAACTTCATTTTCACGGTATGTTTGTTTGGTTGCATGGAAACTTGACTCTCTTTTTTTTCCGACACATTCATGAGAATAATTAAACACTAACCTGTATTTAAGTAGAAAGAGGAAAGGAAAGAGAAGGGAAAAAGAGCTAATGTTTACCATCTTTGTTTGGTTTAGGTTTCGAAGGAGATTTTTGGAGCAATAAATCAATAGAGATAGATAGAAAAATAAGAATAATAATTAAAAAAATAATTTATTGGGAACCGTTAGCAGAGAGAAAGAGTTGATTCTAGAAACCAAAAATGAACACGTACAATCAGTTTGGAGAGCCAAGGAATAGGGCCGGTCCTAAAGAGGCCCCATGAAGCAACCACTTCGGCTCCCAATTTTTGCCCCAAAAATAACCTTGAAATGCGCGCTGGTGTTATTGTTACGAATAAATACTTAAAGCTTCATTCTCAGGAGTTCTGTGTTGGAATGAATCGAATCTTGTCATGATTATAACTGATTTTGATTAATGTCAATGTCAATATTTTTGTTGATTGTCTATAAAAATATGATTCTGCAGGTCATACTATGCTGGTTTGAACTTTTATGTGCATGATCTTCCAAATCGTTTTAAGAAATTAATTTACTTGGCTATGAAAGACCCGCACTAAAAATTTGTTTCGGGTAGGCACTGCAGGGATAGTACCTAATTTCATCCATCCCATTCCCCCCTCAGACCTCCCTATTCCGATCTGAACGGATATTCCCTGATTCGAAAAGGGAATGGGGTGGGGTGATATTTGTTACCCCGCCCCTTTTTAGTCTGATCGTGAGTACTCGGAGGAATAATGAAATTACTAATTATACACACACAAATATAAAGATTTCATCTTGTTTCCTCCTTCTTCTTCTTCTCTCTCTCTCTCTCTCTCTGTTGTTTTTTTTTTTACCCTCTCATCACTCATTAGATATTTTGTTTTCTTAAATCCTGTCAAGAATAAAGTTAGTGAAAATTTGAACGGTGAATGAAGACCCAATTATTTTCCGATTTCAATATCTTTCCAATTTTCCCGTCTTCGGCTCCGTCCCAGTATAGAATGTGGCGGGGACGGAGTCCTGTAAATCTGTCTCCGACCAACCCACCTAGGTTTAAAGCCTATTAATAAAAAGTTGACTTTAGTTTCCTTTTCTAAGATCAACCAGCTAACTAAGCCTAAGTTGGTGCCGAAGATTGGGGGATTGAAAATCACATGGTCGATTCTAATTGTTCCCTTTATTCGATACTCACACAGAAGTAGGCCGGACTTCTAAACAAACAAATTGTATGCATGTACGCAAGGATTGATTTCGACTAATTTTTTTTTTTTGTTTCATTTCTTTTGTTTTTTCAAAAGTTTGATCCTCTCGGGACGTTATGTTTTTTCAATTCGCTTTAATGAGAGAAATTGAAAAAGTACAAAATCAATTTGAACCAAAATTACTAACGACAAAAAAATAATTCAGAACATGTAGACTTTTTAGATGGTATATGTTTGTCATTTATGTACTAAAAATTCAGTTGATTTATTTTATTACCTCCGTCCGCATTTGTTGGTCTATTTTTGAAATTTGTGCTATTTTTGATTACTTATATATTTCAATATGAATATCAAAAGATATGCAATATGGGTCTTAAACTTGATCAATTATGTCCTTGAATGCAGGACACCGATGTGTTATGGTTTAGGAATCCATTTTCCATTTTGAGCCCAAATGAAACGATAGACTTTCAAATCAGTGTCGATATATTCAACGGGTCCGAACCCGACTTCATCAACACTGGTTTCTACATGATCAGATCGAACAACAAGACAATTGCATTGTTTGATCATTGGTACGCAAAAAAAGAAGTCTACTTCTGGACGAAAGAGCAGGACGTCTTGAAGGCGCTCATGAGAAATGGTTTGTTTAGAGACTTAGCACTCAACGTTAGGTTTTTGGACACACTTTATTTCAGTGGCTTTTGCGAAAATAGTAGAAATGTGGGCGTTGTGGTGACGGTTCATGCTAATTGTTGTCGTACGATAAGAGCCAAAGTGGCTGATCTAACGATTGTAATTCATGATTGGAGGAGGGCTAAGGGCTTGTTTGCCAATGAGACGTCGACGTTTCGATGGTCAGAGCACTTAGCTTGTGTACATTCCTGGGACAATTGAGAACTATTCAAATGTTCCTTGAAGTTGTATATATGATCTTAGGATTTTCATTTATTTGTTTAGAGAGAGAATGGTGATGGCAAATGGGCTCATTCTTACGGATAATTTACGGATTGAAAAAGTGCAAGGATGACCAAGATTTGTTAAAAGAGATTAAAAAAATTTACACTCTAAAAGGGTAAGGAATTGGTTTTATACCTCCCAGTAAATACGTTTAAAAATAAAAATTAGAGGTAATTGATTTTTATACTCTCTTTTGTTTATATAACTGCATTTTCTTTTTTGTCCAATTATGATATGAATTTACAAAATCAACATTTTATTTGTATACTCTATCACACTTGAAAGAATAATACTGTAAATTCAAAATCACAAGAGGGAAAAAAAAATGTGGTTATAAGAACGAGGAATGTAAAAATCACTATCCGAATTAGGACCAACTTTGACGTTGGCCGTAAACCTCGAAATATCATGATCGTCTCTACAACAAGTAAAAATCGAGTGTGGTACGTCCGATCAACATAAATTTTTTTCTTCGATGAGTACTCTGACTTTATTCACTTTCCAACCACACTAATCCAAGCCATCGCTTCAGCAAAAATTAAAAAAATAAAATAAAGCAAACCATCTCAGGGCAACCAGCGCACGCGTGCTGGGAGAACACGACCAGGGGCCACCCCGAGCCTCACACAATCGCTCCAGACCTTCTCGCTCCTTGGCAAAATCCTCGCAACGTGCTTCTCATTAACGGCCCCGCCTGATCCGTGGTTACCCTTGCGCACCCTCCGCACGTCGGCCTCGTGGATCCTCCGAACCAGCCCGTCGTGGCACCGCTTCCCCACGCCCACGAGGTTCTTGCAGCATGGCCCCGTGACCGCCGCGTGCTGAAACACGCCGCGGAACACCTGGTTCCCGCACTCGTCGGTGAACTTCTCGACGCAGGTTTTCAGGAAGTGCTCGTCGCTGTCGGCAGGCGATGGCACCGGTGAGATGTCGGCGTCCGCTGCTGGGCTCGGTGCTGTTTTGGACGCGGCGGCGGTGTAGATGGCGAGGAGGAGGAGGAGGGAGGGTGCGGTGAGTTTTTGCATGGTTGTCACGGGGAAGTTTAGATAGAGTCGTAGAGAAGGAGAGAGATGATGAAATAGGCGTGGTTTGTGTTTTTGAGGGTTAATGACGCATTAATTGGGAATTGAATTTGATTGTTGCAGTTTACAGTAATTAAAAAAGGAGTTTCCTTGGCATGGTTTTGGCCGGAGATCATCTGTGCTGAAAAATGGTGTGACCTTGTATCGAGTGCATTTGCGCCGCTAAATTGTGTGAGTGTTTTTTCTACATTTTAAAATTTTTATATGTGATCCAACGGCCGAAAATGCACTCGGCATAAGGGCACACCATTTTTCATAACATAGAACCATACATGGCATAATATTAAACCACAAAAGGCATAACATAAACCACAAGAGGTATAAAAGAAAATTACAAGAGGTATAACGAAGACACTGTAAGATTAATTAGACACCATATCACTATCCGGATGATGCTATGGTGTCCCCGGTCATTTTGGGGACACCGTAATTTTTGGCATAACTTTACCATTAGGAGCATAACTAAAATCAATTACAAGCATAACAGAACCCAAACAAGGCATAACCAAAGAATATTCAAAAAACCAACCAAGGCGTAACTAAACCCAACCAAGGCATAACAAATAAGTTATGCCTTGCTATGGTTTTGGTTATGCCTTGCTATGATTCTGTTATGCTTGTAATGGTTTTTGGTTATACTCATAATAGTTTTGTTATGTCAAAAGTTATGGTGTCCCTAAAATGACCGGGGACACCGAAGTCATTCCCTCCAAGAAATAGGGCATTTACATGGCATTTGCTCTACAAAGGGGTAAGCAGAAAAAAAGAACATATAGTAGAAATGAAAGGTTATTGCTAGTGCCAAAATTATTTTTGTTTGTGTTAAAATTGGAGTGCACAAGATTTGGCTTTAAGCACTTTAGTTTTGGTACAAACAAAAATAGTTTAGTCGCTAAAAACCACACATTAGCCGACTAAACTTTATTTAGTTGGCAATTACATTTGTCGACTCTCATTTCCCGACTAAATTACCGACCAAATTATTTAGTCGGTAAAACCATTTCACAACTAAAAAGGCCACCTTAGGTGACTAAACCTTTAGTCGGGAATTATGTTTTTTCTTGTAGTGTCACAAAACGCAAAAAATATAGTAATTGTTTCTACCGTTCTACGACCCCCAAGATAAACATGGTTGTATTATTTTTATGATTTTTATCCAAATATTTTTTAAAAATATTTAAGATAAAGCCAGTTTTTGGGCTTTATTTTGGATATTTCGAAAAATATTTGGATAAAAGTCATAATTTTTACTTTTCCGATTCGCAGATGAATCGGAAAATTAAAAAAGTGAAGTGCAAAATTAACAAACAATTTGAAGAAGAACAAAATAAGAAAAAGTGAAAATAATATTTAGCGGAATGCCACCTTAGGATTGGGATGAAACCAAATCTAAAAATTAGGACCGGCTTCTAGTTTCTAGAAAAATTAAGGGGGGATTTTACAGGATGTATAGTGGGCCGTATAAGTAACGGGCTTGTAGTCAAATCCGTCATCATTCCGTAGATAAATAACTAAACAATTCGGCCCACACAGTGACCCAATTTGAGGTCCAACCCGTAGTCGGTAGCCCGACAAAAATCAGAGATTATCAGCTTCGTCGACCACGCCTCAAATCCGTGCCCTAGAATTGCTCGTGTCTGGGCTGGGAGAGTAGTAGAAAAAACCTAAACACAACCTCTACACACAAACTCGAACCAGTGTCTCACTCGTACACGCAATATTCATATATGCAGATATAGATAGATAGTTAGAGAGAGAGAGAGAGGGGCTAGAGTAAGAGAAGTAGTAGAGAGAGATGGAGCATCTAGACCAAGAGCAGGAACATGAGGTTTACGGGGGAGAAATACCAGATGGAGATATGGATGCCGATGTCGACATGTCTAGGGCTGAAGAGGAGGATAACTCCAAGGTCCTCTCTCTCTCTCTCTCTCTCTATATATATATATATATATATATATATATATATATATCTATTATGTATGCGTATGTCTATAACGCTATGTAGTTTGCCCTAATTTGTTGGACAGGATTTGGAGGACATGAAGAAGAGGCTCAAGGAGATCGAGGAAGAAGCAGGAGCCCTGCGCGAAATGCAGGCGAAAGTCGAGAAGGAGATGGGTGCCGTTCAAGGTACTCTCTCATTGTATAACACACACAGAGACATGTATAAGTGCATGCAGCCGGAATTGATTGGGTAGTTTTGATTTGTATGTTTTTTATTGTTTGCCACGCGTTCTGCTTCCGTGTTGACCTTTGGTTGTGCTCTTTTGTACCGGTGCGAATGAAAGCTTGTACTTGAGGATAATTCAGCTTTGGGGTGGGGAGTGTAAAACTAGGCATTAGGTCATCGCGTTGTTCTTGTTCTTCTGGAGTCATATGACTATTCATGGGTTTGAGAGGTAAATAAAGTTGGATAATTTGTGCAAATATTTACTTTTTGTGTTTGTGTCTAATATGGGCTACGATTGGAAGGGGAAATAATTTCTATGTAGAATTGTTCCTCCAAAAATGCCCACAATTAAGTGCCAATGATTTTGGTATCCTGCCTTTCCTGGATGTTGAGCTCTTTTGAGGTGCACTTGAGATTGGTGATGCCTCAATAGCATGCATCCTGGTGGATAATGTTTCACCTGCATTAAGAATTGAGGTTACAATTTAATATAAAAATGGAAAGAACGAGATATGGAAACTTGAAAACTATGTTGTGACTCCAAATCTATGTCAAAAAACACGCAACAGTGAATCCAGAAAAAGGAAGATATTAGATATAAACATGCGCACTAAAAGAGCGGCACGTGCTCCGTTCTTTTAGGATACTGTGGCTTTCTGAAGAACTTTATGTCGCTTTGTCCAGGTGACAACCCGCATTGCTTTTGTACAATTAATTGATATCCATTTGGTCTAAATGTTTTCGAAGGCAGTTTTGGGCTCGCCTCGTGGCAAGGCAAAGCAAAGACGCCTCTGGGCATTGATTTTTGGGTAGAGAACCACAAAAGCGTTTGCCCATCCATTAGAGATATACGGAGGCGTATGCTTTTCACGCTTTTCCACCCAAATGATCAAGGCAAACGTCTCAGACGAGTTGGTTCTTTTTCTTTTTGTAAGTAAAGAGTCGGTTCATTTAAGGTTGGGGCAAAGATGCCAGGTTTTTGCGTATTTGCGAGACAATTTAGAGTGCTTTTAAAAGTTGGATCTATTAATGCACTATCTTGTTATGACATAACATACTTTTTTGTGAATTCATCCTACTATTTTCTTATTTATTCATTTTTTGGCTCTACGCCTTGAGGCTTATGCCTCGCGTCATGAGAGGTCTCTAGATTGTGTAGAGGCCGAACATTTGTCATTATAGGCAATAGCATAAAATGGCTGCTCTTAGGCCCGAACATAGGTTGAGTTTTAACTACTAAACCAGTGCCCCTGTTTTCATATCCTATTTATTGTGGATGGTTCTGGAAAATTGTCTTTTGTCTTTTGTCTTTTTGGGGTAGTTCCAAAGTGAATATGCCTTGGAGGGATTCCTCATCAATGAAAATAGAAAGGTTATGCAAGTGGAGGGCAGAGATATGAGCACTTCCATGTCTATCTCACCCATTTTGGAAAGCACCCTCATCATTGTGATGTCCTCTCTTGTGATCTCCCATATTTATTGTTACTTTACTTACTTAATAACTTCCGATTCGTATATGTAAGCACCCCGAGGTCTTAGAGTGGAGTGGAGACATTCAAGTATAGGGATTCCTTGTCACTAAAGTAATGTGGTAACTTCCTCTCTCATGATCTCCCAAATTTATTAGTACCTGAATAACTTCCATTTATATATGTTAGCATGCCGAGGTCATAGAGTGGAGACATTCAGATGCAGGGATTTTGCCTTTCGGGGAAAAAAAGTGCAGTAATTCCTCGTCACTTAACTAAGTCTTTCATAGTAGCATCTATCTCCTGGAACAACTTTCCATTTATGTTGGTCGTATGAGGACTTCCTCTCCTGTGATTTCCCCAATTTAGGACCACTGGAAATCTCCTTTTGAATTTCATCTAACTTCTCTATGCCCAAATGTTTAATGCCTGATTTCGTAGCAGCATCTCTCCTCACCTAAGAAGCACGGACACGGATACGGACACGGACACGGCATTGACACACGGACACGCCATTTCTCTGAAAATTAGGAAACGGACATGTCAATGTGGAGTGTATTTGTATTATAGAGGTATGTTATTATTTCATATAAACGTCAAAGACATTTTAATGAGCCCTTAGCATGCTCCAAGAGTGTTGCCAACATGTCCTAGAGTATCCTCAATGTGTCTAAGTAAAACAAATATAATAATAACATTGGACAAGTATTTAGGCATGCTCAATACGTGTCCGGAGAGTGGAGTGGAGTGTCGTGTTCGTGGCCGACACTTGTCGGACATGGATACGTGAGGCCGGTAGACGTGTCCACGCTTCTTAGTTGCCAAAGTATCTTATCTTGCTATGATAAAAGTATAAACTAGGAATTCCGAAATAAACGACTTACAGTTCCGTCATGTCATTTTTTTTAAGGCCACGGTAATTTGAGTGGGAGACTAGCAGATGTGATTCCTGCAGCTTCACAGATCCTCTAATCTGTCCTCTTTATGCAAATGGAAGGGTAGGTTATGGACACCAATGTCTCGGGTTAAAGCTAGACTTGAGCATGCTAATGGTTGTTCTACCATATTTACCTGACGCATCATGTGAAGTTTTGAACCCTTGGTTACCCTAGAATGTCATCAGTTTTTGCTTTTGAATGTTGGCAATGCATTTACCTTTGCTTAAGAAATGGTTTTGTATCGCTATTGCAGACAATGGGAGATTTTTCCTCTTTATGTCTTTGTTGATTTATGCTGCGCATAATGCATATCGATGCACGATCCTTACCACTTTAATTGGTGTATCCTCAGATTTGAACATAAACTTGCGCTAAATGTTATGACGGAAATTTTGGTTTGACTCATTTGTATTTAAAGAAATCAGTTTACCATTTTGTCCTTGTACAACTCTATCTTGTGTATGCAAGGTTCTGACTTATGTGGTGTCAGCATTTCCATATTAACTTCTTGATTCTCAATTTTTGCTTTTTTGGTATTATGGGCATGTATGAAGACTCTTCTGGTGCCTCTGCTACTCAAGCTGAAAAGGAGGAGGTGGATTCGCGGTCCATTTATGTTGGTAATGTGAGGTTTTACACTTTCCTTCGTGCCTTTTTGTACAAATTGAGTTATCCTCATTCCAAGCTATTGGTATTCATCTAATGAAAATATCCCTGTAATACTATTTGTATGAAAACACGTGTTATTGATTGTAACTTGTAAGCGTACTAGAAATTGCCCGTGCCTAAAGGTACTTCATGAAAATAAGGTATGCATAAACTCAAGCCTAGCAAGTAAAGTTATTTGAATAAGTATTTCAATTTATATCATCCAAACAAAATAAAGATATACACTTGAGAGTATAATTTACTGCAGCACTAATTTTTGCCAGTAATATGGGTAGACAGTCATGTTGTTTGGACGTATAAGCTACGTTGATCCTTTTATAATCCGCAAAATCACTGTACGATTAATTAAAAATTGTTACAGGAGGCAAAATCAAATGTTATTTCAATGGGAACGTGATCAAATGAAGTACAATGTCATAAACACGAGGAACACTACATGAGAGAGAGAGAGAGAGAGAGAGAGAGAGAGAGAGAGAGAGAGAGCCATACCATACTCCATCAAAGCTCATGTGGCTGTCAAAATTGCAGAATCATAGAAGCCACAAAAATACTGGAGAGATTATTAGTCCAAGATGGAATTGAAGTTGATATATATGAGCTCCTGATAGAATTGTTAAAGCACAGGGTCTACCAACACCTGATCTGTAGAGAGAGAGAGCCATTGCTCCATCAAAGCTCATGTGGCTGTCAAAATTGCAGAATCATAGAAGCCACAAAAATACTGGAGAGATTATTAGTCCAAGATGGAATTGAAGTTGATATATATGAGCTCCTGATAGAATTGTTAAAGCACAGGGTCTACCAACACCTGATCTGTAGAGAGAGAGAGCCATTGCTCCATCAAAGCTCATGTGGCTGTCAAAATTGCAGAATCATAGAAGCCACAAAAATACTGGAGAGATTATTAGTCCAAGATGGAATTGAAGTTGATATATATGAGCTCCTGATAGAATTGTTAAAGCACAGGGTCTACCAACACCTGATCTGTCCTTATAGCTTTAGTTGTTACCTTACCATATGCTTCAACTATTGTCTTAACAGAAATAGTATCGCTTAGAAATTAAAACAGTAGAAGCTCACAAAAACCATGCCTCGAGGAAACCCTTTCTTGCTCCCTTGTCCCTTCGTTGTTGATCACCCCCTGCTAGAAATGAATCCTTTGCCATACCTTCTGGAACAGGGGAAAAACAATCAAATGAAGTTGTTTGTAGCATTTATGAAATAGCAAGTAGAAGTAAACAAAAGAAACACCAAACACATTTGTAGGTGTTTTAAGTTACACAAACCCCTAATATACAAAACCAGTGGCATAATACTTACCAAAATAGTCACAATTCTCTGTCAACACAGTTTCAGCACCACAAATTGTAGATGTAATCAAGTCATATGGGTAATTCTAAGCATGGCTTACAATTAGGTAAGAGGACCACCGAGTCCCTAACAGGATAGTAGCACTCGTATAGATTGGATATGGATGGACCAAAAGTGCACCCAATAAATAGAGAAGAATAGAGAAATATCCAAGTATAATCCACTCAAAAGCTAAAATAAAATGCTTAAATTAGTTTTTTCTCAAACCATATGAATATCCATTGCTTCGTAGCTTAGGGGTTTATATAATGATGGAATGTCTGGAAACTATAAAATTTAGGACATTCAGGAAAGATAATAAAGCATATCCTGCACTCCTTGTGTCAAAGCCCTGTAACACAGTGCCGTGGTGCATGCCAACAATGATAAAGAAAGTTATGTGTATTCCCAGTGTTAACCAGAAAAGGTTGTTTTTTCTTCCAATTATTCCAAGTGGAAATGCCTGCTTTTTATTACTGAATCTTTTGTCAACTTTTCCCAATATCTTTGTTAGGAACCTTGGACTTGTGATTTCTTTGTTTGGAAATTTCTAGAAATTGTTGAAGCTTGGATTATTGCATGAGAAATGTATTGTACTAGACACTAGTACCTTTTATTTGACAATGTTACATGATCTGATTGCAATAACATTCAGAATTTCGTGTCAGCTTTATATTGTCCCTTTATTTCCCCACCTTGGGACTGTCGGTCTAGTGGCATTATCTGATCTCCTGCTATACCTTGGGCATAGATTTTTGCACTGTTTCCTTCCACCGTTTAATTCCAGTGCACCTGCCCAGTTAACGTGATGGAGCTGTTTGACTCTAGGCTTGCCTTGGCAGCTTGTTTGACAAATGAGTTAAAATAGAAAATGCACTTGATAATCATCTTCAAATTTTCTGTCAGTTTCAATTTTAATTGATGATTTCAAAAGGAATGATACTTGATTTATACTAATACAGGGATTTTTTCTTATCTCAAGAGTTGCGATTTGCTAGTTTTTTTTTTTTTTTTGATCACCATGTGATTTGCTAGTTCAACTCCATTATACATGTTTTCGTGTAGAATACCCCTAGCTAAAACACCTAATCATGTATCTCGTGCACCACAGAGTGTGATTCAAACTATCTTAGAGCTATAGGAAGGGTTTACGCAGTCTGCTTCGGATTATGCCTCAGAAGTTCATCGTCCCATTGTTGGCATGATTGACATTGATCATATGGAAATGGGAGGCTTTTTTTTTGTTTTGTTTTGTATCACCTTGTTGGACCTATCAAGTTTGTGGAATCATTTGCAAACTTTTATGCTTCTATGTAAACTTAAAGAACTTATAGCCGAGGGGAGAAAACTGATATAGTTTTTCAACTTCAAGTTATTTTTTTCAAGTGGGTGGATGGCTCTCCTCATATTTGAACTTTTGTAATATGTTTGAACTCCTGACCTCCTTTTATTGGCTTGTACGTCCTAATGCATTTCTTCAGTGTGTAAGTGAACACTATGAGAGGGTAATAATTTTACTTTTCCTATGTTTTGAACTTCAGGTAGACTACGCATGTACACCTGAGGAGGTCCAACAGCACTTCCAATCTTGTGGGACTGTCAATCGGGTCACTATTTTGACAGATAAATTCGGTCAACCGAAAGGATTTGCTTATGTGGAGTTTGTGGAGGTTGAAGCTATTCAGAATGCCCTTCTTTTGAACGAATCAGAGTTGCATGGGCGCCAGTTGAAGGTTTTCAAATTAAGTTTGATTGAACAACTTTAACGAAGGTTTTAATTTAGTTATTCCATGATAAATGGATTCTGTTTTTTATGCAGGTGTCTGCAAAACGAACTAATGTACCTGGAATGAAACAGTATCGAGGAAGGCGTCCGAATCCATATTTTGGCTTTCCATCCCGAAGGCCCTTCATGCCCGGTCCACCTTTCTATCCTTCATTTGGATATGGGTAAGTAAGAAGTAGGATTTTGCTTGCTGGTAAAATTAAAAGATGGGATAAGGAGAAACATTTTTGTTTTGATAACTAATTAAAGTATTAAAAAGGTATCAAGAGATGCGACCCATGTACCAAAGAGACCAACAGAGGCCAAACAATAAATAAAGCCTATACACCTCTCTGAACGCCAAAAATATCTAACATATCAAGCAATTGATCAAGGGTTTGTTTGCACTCCCTCAACTCCCAAACTAAACAAACTAGAAAGGAAAAGACTCTTAATTTTTAGCAACATCTCATCCTTGTCAAACTGTCTATGATTCCTCTCTCTTCAAATGAGCCACGTAGCAGAATCAACTTCCAGAGCTTCGTATTCTTGTATCCACTCTAGCCCCATACTTAATTTCTAATAGGAAAAGAGAGAGAAACAAAGCCCCGTGAGGACCATGCACCCCACAACCTTGCCCATATCTGGAACACGGCACTTTCTTCCACCCCTTATCCCTTTCACAAGCAAATCTCCTTAACCATGTCCCCAATGAACTTTGATTGAATGTAGCGAGTCTCTGGGAGAAACATAATATGGCTTGGATTTGAATTTCAATTGCAACTCCAGTTTTGTTTTCTTTCCTTCAATTTCTTGGCTCCACAATAAGGAGCTATCAAACTGGATGTTCTCTCATACAGTTCCATGAGAACCAGAGGGGATTTTGCCAATCATTTCGTAACTTCAAAAAATTAAGGCTCCAATGTTACTGATGCGAGCATTATTTCAGAGAGAAATTTTGTGCGGAACTTTCCAATATGAGGTTGCCTCTAGCCATATTGAACTGCACTTAGGACAATGACTTTAAACCAGTTGTGGAGTTTAAACATCATTTCACTAGGGAAAATAAGATATGAAGACTATTTCATACTAGGTACTTAATAACACTGCATATTGTTACAGTTTGAGGTTGCTAGACATGGACAGTATGTGTACCGACATTTAAAAACAAGTTCTATTTTTCATGATACCTCTGTGATAATATGAAAATAGCATTCACTGTTTTTTTTATTGCAAAATGTGGAATTATGCTTTGATCCTTTATCCTCAATTGGGACATATTTCACTATAGTAGACAAGGCTTAAAGTGCATGAAGACATGTGAGACTTGTGACTGATGGTTGTATTTGGTTATATGCCAAATCGACCTCATGCTGTAATCATATCGATTTTAAGCCTTCTCCTTTGTTATTTATTTGTTTCTTCAAGGCACTCTATTATTAAGATCAGTGATTTGGGCGAAATTTTTTGGAAGTTCCAGTCAGTAGTAATTATTTAATTGCATTAATTGGATGATTAGATTTTTCATAGAGAACACCGCTGCGTTTCCTTGAATACGTGTCTTCTTTTTTTTCTTATCCTATACTGTATTCAAAGATAAGAGGCACGTAGTTGTCTCATGGAAAAGTCTAAATTTTAGTATTCATAGGATCACAGAATAGTTCAATATATGGCTGTTTCATCTGAAAGGTGCCTGATTCTTTATCTTTGCTTTCAGTCTCTTATTTATTTTCACAATTTACACGGTCTTGGGTAGAACTCAACCCCAAAAGCTAGCTATTTAAGTGAGGGTGCCCCCATGCTTATATACTTCAAATTACTTTGGTATCTAGACGATATGGGACTTCACTTCACACCCTCCCTCACGCGTAGCATGCTCACTCGGCAACACCTGTTGCGTGCAGGCCAGAGAAACACACCCTACCCATCTCTAGTACTTAGCTCTGATACCATGTTACACAGTCTTGGATAGAACTCAACCCCAAAAGCTAGTTATTGAAGTGAAGGTGTCCTCATGCCTATAAATTTTATGCTTTTAATTGGAGTACTTTGGTACCCACACCCAAGCGATGCGGGAATTCACTTCACAGCTACATCTTGATCGGTCTTTTGTTTGTTTTTCGAATTACATTACTCCTTTTTTTAGGATGGATAAACACTGTTATAGATACCTAGCTATTCTAGGACCATCTTCTTTCTCATTTTGGGGGTTTCTTGCTGGGCTTGATATCACTTCCAGTTAGTGACTG
Organism: Rhododendron vialii; assembly: GCF_030253575.1. NCBI lineage: Eukaryota > Viridiplantae > Streptophyta > Magnoliopsida > Ericales > Ericaceae > Rhododendron > Rhododendron vialii. The sequence continues at coordinate 25,411,797 of NC_080559.1, forward strand.
TGATTACCATCCAATCTACCAGATGAAGAGAGAAGCAGCACTGTTGAACTGAGTTCTCCACCAGAACTGACCAAACTGTTTTTGTCCCCTCCTGATCCCTTAAAATATATCTTTGTCCTAACTTATGGAGTATTGAGTTTGAATGGATGGTGTGACTGTGAAGATGTTGACGTCCTTATTTTCTATGGATTGTGATACAGCAAGACTTTGATATGAGATTGCGGAAAGTTGGGATTTTATGCATACTATGTGGTCTAGGGCCGGCCAAGGGTTTTTAGTGCCTAAGGCCTAATAAATAAAAGTTTCATTAAAGAGTTGGTACTTAACAATTTTTACAACAATCACAATACGAGAAAACCAAACCAATATAAAGTTCTACTAATCATTACATATAAACAAATATAAAGGTGGGCACTTGGGCTTGGTTATGAGATGGTGGGTTGGGCACTTGGCTTTTGGGATGGTGGGTTGGGCTAACTCAGTACCTTCAATTGGGCATTTTTTTCCATTCTATTGAGCTTAAAAAGAGTCCTACTTAAACCCAACCCAAGCAATATTCTAAAACTCGGTACTCGGTACTCGCTCGGCCGGCCACCTTGTACCTTGTAGGCCGAGTGCTCGGCGATTACTCGATGATTACTCGGCGAGTAGAAATTACTTGGATTTTTTATTTTATATGTTCCCCAAATGATATTCATAATGCATAATGAGAAGTTCAATGTTCATAGTTCAAACCAAATGAAACTAAGTACAAAATTACTAGTCCATTGCAAAGTTTTAACGTTCAAATCAAATGAAACCAAGTACGAAATTAATAGTCAATTACAAAGTTCAACGTTGGAACAGCAGCAGTAGCTTGATTAGTGTGTTCACTCGATTAGGGTAAGTATAAAACTATATTGAAATTACACTAACGACCCTTCAAATTTAACATATTATGCATTTTACCCTATTTTTTCAGTTTTTTTTTCGATTTTCTCCCCAATTCCGAGTAATCTCATTTTACCGAGTAATCGGTACTCGCCGAGTAATGCCAAGTAATCGGCTGGCCGAGTAATTCCCACCGAGTAGCCTTAACTCTACTCGGCTAGGCACCGAGTACCGAGTACTCATCGAGTATTTCCGAGTTTTAGAACACTGAACCCAAGTTGACGTGTAAACGAGCCGAGCCGAGCCGAACAGAGCTTCGGTGAGCTCGACCTCGGCTAACGAGCCGAGCTTAGTCATTTACTAAATGAGTATCTTTAATTGAGTTGAGCCTCCCTTAACGAGCCGAGCTTTTGTCGAACGAGCCTAGTGGAGACGAGCCGAAAACTCGAGCTCGAGCTTGACTCGTTTACTAAATGAGCCGATCTGAGCTCACAAACTGCTCGGTTCATTTACATCCCTAAACCCAAGTAGTAAAAATATTGTAGTGCCCCTAAAATTTGGGATTTTTGGGATGCCCAAGGCCCAGACCTTTTGGGCCTTGTGCCTAGGCTGGCCCTGACCCTGATATGGTTGGGAGACACAAATAGCTTTTGCGAGTTTAGAGGGAAAATGGGAAACTATGTAGTGTTTAGAATGCGGAAGAGAACTCGGAGAATTGCATCTGTGTTGACTTTTACTGTACTTATCCGTCAAGGAAGCCAGGGAATATATTTCCCTGTTGTTGCAGTTAGCTGGATACTTGGAGGCTGATCTTTGAAAGAGAAGGATGGGTTTACATTGTAACGTGGGTCCTTTTAGTTGTACTTTTTTTATGTGGTTGCCTATTTACTAGTACTATTTTTCATTTCATAATTAGGCAACTACTTGCTTGGGCATTGTGTCATTTACTCCTCCTATGATGGGAAAGACTTGTTTCTGCATTGCCTTGTTACTATTTGCTCCTTATTACTTTGCAATTTGCGCTTCTAGAGTTAATTACCTGATATTATTTTCTCTCTCTTGTACAGAAGGGTTCCAAGGTTCAGGCGGCCAATGCGGTACAGGCCGTACTAATCGCGTATCTTGCATTTGTGGGTCTGAGGATACACTCTAGTTTTCGTAATTTCCTCATTTGTGAACAAATGAATTGCAGAGTTGAGACATTTTAGGAGACTTGATTTCATAAGAACTTGTACCATGATATGCACACCAGAAAGACAGACCCGCTTTCTTTTCTTTTTGTTCAGTTTTTGTAGCTTACTATAGGAGTCAATGGATTTAAGTTATTTGATTATGGATTTAAGTTATTTGGTTGCATGCTTCTTATCTGTTTCGGCAAAATTTGGAATTGGCAAACTGTACTGAGAAGTTTCTGTGTGGTGGATTTTATTATATTGGATCTGACAATGTTTAAAATATTCCTGATTAATGGTTCAATGACAATTGCTTTAATAGTTCAGTATGCAGAGGTGGTTTTGTCCGCCATTAATTGACGAAGCTTTGGTTATAGAACATAAGATAGGCGTTGTTTTCCTAAGCTTTTTGGGCCTTTTTGTTATTTTGTTTTTATTTGAATTTTTCTTCTTTTTCGGAGGACTTGGGTCCCTCCAGAGGCTAGTGCAACAAATGCACTATAATGGTGCATGTTGGGGTGGCCTTGTAAAATTTCATTACTATGCTTTGAACCATTCATTGTATAGAATTTATCGAGCAATTTATTTGTGAAACACAAGAAAAATATTTATTGAAATACAAATTTCAAGTAAAATCCCATCTCCCTCACCAATAGGAGCCAGAGATACTTTCCAATCTAGGCTGGCAGAAGTTAGGACTTCTTTTCTTTCTCTTTTTGGTGAGAAAAGTAAAAGGTTCATAACATTTCCCTTTGGATTTTTGCACTAAACTCCCGGTGAAATATCTCAAGCAATGGTCGAATTGGAGGGCCGCACATGGAGTCAGGTCGGACTTTGAATACTCTAGGCACGAGGGGCTTGGACTTGACAGTTCAGTCCGCCTGGAGTAGCTCTAGTCCATACATTCGCAATCAAAACGAAGGAACTAATTCCACCGTAACTCCTACTACACTACAAATCTCAATTTCAATTCCCTCGTCATTGTCAATTCTATTCAACATACAACACGCATCCAGCGGGCTTGAAGTTTTAACCCCTTAAAGATGTAATTGGGTCCATTTATGTAGCAAACAAATTAATAGTACTAGAAGTGACTGACAACAATGGTTCACAAAATTTTAGGTACACAAGTTTCACAATCAATAGTGGATTCCCATTCTGGACGCTTGACGAGGGAATCGATTTTTGGATATTTCATTTGTGGTGAAAATTCCGAAAGGAGAAGATAATGGGAGAAGAAGATAACAAACTAATTAAAATGAAATACGTAACTACTTATTATTTCTTCTTCTGGGTATCGTTGGGAAATTGAGAAGAAAATGACTACGTATTTGTGAATAAAATCCCCTATTTTGCCAATTTTGGTTAATATTTTTATACTTTTTCAATTTCTTTTATCGGAACAATGATTCTTTGTCCTTAAAATTTTGACGAAAAGCTAATACAAATGCATTAAACATTTAAAGTAAAACTAACGGGACCGACCATGAGTATATCGATAGGGTACTGCCCGGCACACTCTAGGTCCTGCACGAATGATCCGAGTCGTTCAATAATTTTTATTAAAAAAAAACCTTGTACCATGCACACCAGAAAGACCGACCCGTTTTCTTTTCTTTTTGTTCAGTTTTTGTAGCTTACTATAGGAGTCAATGGATATAAGTTATTTGGTTGCATGATGCTTATCTGTTTCGGCAAAATTTGGAATTGGCAAACTGTACTAAGATGTTTTTGTGTAGTGGATTTTATGAAATTGGGATCTGACTAGGTTTAAAATATTTCTGACTTATCGTTCAATGACAATTGTTTTAATAGATGAGTATGCAGAGATGATTTTGTCCACCATTAACTGACGAAGCTTTGGTTATAGAACATAAGATGGCATTGTTTTCCTAAGTTTTTTGGGCCTTTTTGTTGTTTTGTCCTTATTTGAATTTTCCTTCTTTATTTGGAGGACTCGGGTCCCGCTAGAGGCCAGTGCAACAAATGCACCATAATAGTGCATATTGAGGTGGCCTTGTGAGATTTCATCAATATGCTTTGAACCGTTCATTGTATAGAATTTGTTGAGCAATTTTTTTGTGAAACACAATACAGATATTTATTGAAATGCAAATTTCAAGTGAAACCCCATCTCTCTCACCAATGGGAGCCAGAGACACTTTTCAATCTAGGCTGTCGGAAAGTTACAACTTATTCTTTTTTTTGTTGAAAAAAGTAAAAAGTTCGTAACATTGTCCTTTGGATTTTTGCACTAAATTTCCGGTGAAATATGATATCGCAAGAAATGGTTAAGGTCCTAGGTCTATTCGAATTGGAGGGCCGCACACGTAGTCCGTCTGCGGCCGGACTTTCAATATTCCAAAAATACATAGATTAGTCAAGGCATGAGGAGGGGCTTGGACTTGATTGTCCAGTCCAGTCTGTCCAGAGTAGCTCTAGTCCATGATTAGTCAAGGGAAACCGAAAGTTGCAATTAACTTTCAATCCCATCTTCATTGTCAATTCTATTCGACATATGACACGCATCCAGCAGGCCTGAAGTCATCTTAACTCCTTAAAGATGCAATTGGGTACATTAAAGGACAGAGCCAGGAATTTCACTACACGAGGGTGACCATGTATGTGAGACAAACGATAAAAATAAACATGCATAATAGTAACGTAAATACATTAGAACTCAAAAAAAAGTACAAAAATAGCAACACTCCATACTTAATTATACTTTTCATAAATTAACATATTGCAAAAGCATTAACGGAAGTTCCGCAAGTAAAGATTACTAATGGCCTACAAATACCCTCTCCATTACAAAGAACATATCTTGGAATTATTAGGAGGTCTTCAACGAGTGACCTTCCGCAACTTAGAGTTCTCTCATAATGCATGGTACCTCATTCCATATAGATTCAAATATTAGTTGATCAAATGCTTCATCAATCTATTCAGCATTACTTGAAACCTAGCTACATGCATACAAGAACGACCAATAAGGCAAAACAATCAATATTGAAATATTGCCTCTCACCTACAAGCTGGTAAGAATGTCAAAATAGCTACCAGTCTATACGACCAGCATATATAGATAGAGAAAAAGATGGAAAGGGAAACCGAAATTAAGTTGCAATAACTTGTTACTGAATTCAGATTATAGATTAATGTATTGGATCATTGATGTTCAAGGTCCTTCAAATGTAAAAGATGCAATCTTACATCACGGGTGCATAGGACTGCCATCAAGAGCTTCTTCTACTCAGAGCCGTAGGAATAAGTTTGCTTGCCTTCCCAACAAACCTCTGCTTGGTCCAAGTAAAGTTGGTGGTAACCATGGTTGTTAAAATCTTACAATACAAGATACGTATCCTACGATTCGTATCGTCTCCTTCCAAAAATGATACGTATCACACCCCGTATCCTTTTTGTATAGAAATCCTACGATACGATGACGTATCTTACGATATAATAGCGTATCCTGATTCGGAATGTATCCTACGATTTCTTATTGAGAAGAAATCTGAGAATAAATCATACAATATAATAAGTATTGGAACACAAACGCATTCTGAATCGTTTGATCTGACTATGACGGTATCCAAACTATATAGAGAAAACCCAAATTCAAAGTTCAAATAGAAGAAAGAACATATTTTAATCATGTATTGCATACTCAGGCACCAAAAAGCTTCACTATGATAGACCCTACTTGGAAAATTTGAAAATTTTCATCCTAGAAGCCTATTTTTCATACATTAAACACTTATTTTCATATATCCAATAGATTTTTAGATTATAATTAAGTATAAATATTATTTTATATTATATTGTTTTCATTAACGTAACTTACAATACACGACGTATCCCGATACGATACATAAAATGAAATAAATGATATACGATACGTATCCCAATTTAACAACATTGGTGGTAACTAGTAGAGAATAGAATATTAGAGCTCACTTGCATGCAATAGTTGATCATATACTGCTCAAAAATTAAAGTAACGGGAACCCCTCCTCCCTCACTCTCTAGAACAGATCGCGGGGGGGGGGGGGGGGGGGGGGGGGGGGGGGGGGGGGTTCTCCTCCACCAAGCATTCTCACATTCTCTTCCCCTCCTCCTTCCTCTCTCTTCCTCCTTTTTTTTTTCCCTCTCCCTTATCCCTTGTCTCGTTTGTGCTTCTCTCACTGCCCTTTTGTCGCCATTTGTTCTCTTCCTTGCCTCGTCTCCCTGTTGGTCGGTGTCCGATTCCATCGGTAACCACATCTAGGGGTAACTGGTTCTATGAACGGCTAGGTTTCGGTGGCAGCTAGTGGTGGCGAGGTAGTAAGGATCTCTCCGTTTTTGTTGTTGGACGAATGTAGTTTTGGCCTAACGGCGCTGTGGGGTTCTTACGGATAGAGGTGTGGCCGTCGGGTGGTGGTAGCGTTCAGTGGCTCTGTTGGCGATGTATGGAAGTGCTCAGCCTCTATATCTCAATCCGTTTGTGAGGACCGAAATGGCGGCTCCTCAGTAGTCTTTTTTGGGATCCAGTTGCTCGTGGGGTTAGCGGCAACGCAGGGTTGCTCTTCCGTTTGCCTGGTGGTGGTGGAGCTTTCTGGTGGCTGCTAGTGGTGGTGGGGACTAAGGGTTGCTACGATGGTGGATCTGGTGGTGGTGGTCGCAATTTGGCTGGGGGACGAGCTTAGTGTGGTGTTTGCATGATGTTGGTGGTGGTGATGGGCTAATGGTGGCGGTGGTAGAGACTGATGAGATTAGGATTAGGTTTTGACTCTTGGTTTGGGCCAAGCCTATGTGGTTTAGGGTTGTATTGTTGGGGTTTGGCCCTTAGAGTGTGTTTGGACTTAGTCCCAACACCTTTTTCTTTGTTCGTGGGTTGGATTTCCCTCTCCCTTTTTTTTGATCCGCAACCCTCCCCCTTTCGATCCCCTAATCGATGTACTATTTGTCAAGTTTGTAATAATGTTCTATTGCCTATGGAAAAAAAAAGTTGATCATATGCCTTATAGAACAAAGTTGGTCCGCTCAATTCGCGATATCAAGTTTGATGTCCATGCCAGCTAGGTTTTTACCCTTTTTTTTTAATCAGCAAAATTTTTTTTTTATAAATCTATGAAAAAAATTACAATGATTTAGCGGATCGTGGGCACATCGGCGAAAAACCATCCGAGAACCAAATCCAAAGGAAAGCAAGAAGCCAACCAAAACACTAACATCTAGGTTTTTACTGTTGACCTGCAATAAAGAGTGTAACACAAATTACACTGAAAAAGCATACCAAACCGGTCTATATCACATATTCTGATGATGAGTTTTCCATAATTCAAGAGTCTAGAATCGCAATCCAGATTCTTAGATTCCACCAAAACAATCAGCACCAAACACCCCCTTATCAATCCTTTTTCCAATACAATGGAAGTCAAGACCCGGCAAATCTAAAGTCTTAACTATGGACCACGTATGCACTATAACTACCAAACCCACTAATAGCACTGGATACAAATAACCACAAACTGAAAACCAAATTGAGTTGTGTATCTTGCATAGTTGCATGTGATCAATCATGGGTATATTATCCATGGCTACAAGTGCAGCATTTGCTTTCTTCGTTTGCTTTCTCATCAGCATTGCAACATTCCATGTTTGCTTCTGCAATGGAATTAGCAGCAGCGCCAATCATACTCATAATAATATCACTTGCTTCGAAAATGAGAGAGAAGCCCTTGTTAAGTTCAAGCAAGATTTGAAAGACCCTTCGAATCGGTTGTCCTCTTGGGATATCGAGGAGGATTGTTGCCAATGGGCCGGAGTTGTCTGTGACAACTTTACTGGTCATATCCGAGAGATCCAACTTCAGAGTCCTTATTATAGGGATTCTTCTGTCATAACTTTTGCTGAATATGAAGCTTATATGAGTCATAAATTACGTGGAAAGGTAAATCCCTCTTTGCTTGATTTGAAGCACCTCCAATATCTGGACTTGAGCAACAATGATTTCGAAGGGACTTCCATCCCTAGCTTCATTGGCTCCATTGCAAATTTGAGATACCTCAACCTGTCCCTTGCCAGATTCCACGGAGCCATTCCTCCTCAACTGGGGAATCTCACTAAGATCCATTATATGGGTCTCATGAGTGGCTTTGAAGATAACAATGAACCGGTGCTACACAGTGATGGAAATTTGCATTGGCTTTCGGGCCTTGCTTCTCTACAACACCTCGATATGAGTTGTATAGACCTCAGCAAGGCGTTGGATTGGCTACAGGTGACGAGCAACCTCCCTTCACTGGTAGAATTACACCTGTTTTATTGTCGACTCGAGTATGCCTTCTCTCCTTCTTCAACTAACAAAATTAACTTTACATCACTTGACATCCTCGACCTTTCCTATAACAATCTTGGATCGTCTGTACCAGGTTGGATATTTAGTCTTAATCACCTAGTCTCCCTTAATTTGATGGAATGTGGCTTTTATGGTCCAATTCCTAGTGGTCTTCAAAACATGACTTTTCTCAAAGTTCTTGATTGGTCTGGGAATCCTTCAAATTCTGCCATACCGAGTTGGTTGTATAGTTTACGTCATCTTGAGTCACTCATTCTCCAAGGGAATCTTTTGCATGGTGCGATGTCAATTGCCATTGGAAACTTGACTTCCCTCATTAGCCTACGGATTAATAGCAATTCTTTATCAGGTCCCATTCCAGTGTCGATAGGAAGATTATCATCTTTGATAATATTAGATCTTTCCTATAATAAGTTCAATGGGACTCTTCCTAAAAATCTTTGGCAACTTGGAAAGTTAGAAGGCTTGTTGATACGTTATAATTTGTTGCATGGTGTCATCTCTGATGTTCACTTTGCCAATCTCACGAGATTGCGTTACCTACAAGCTGGTGGAAACAGTTTAACTTTAAAAGCAAGTGAGAATTGGGTTCCCCCTTTCCAACTTGAAATTTTGAATTTGGAGTCTTGGCAATTAGGTACACAGTTTCCTTTGTGGCTTCCATCTCAAAGGAAGTTGCAATATTTGAGCATAGCCAACACAAGAATTTCAGAATCCATTCCTACATGGTTTTGGCCCTCTTTTCCCAATTTAAAGTACGTAAACCTCTCTCGCAACCAAATTCGTGGAGAGATTTCAAGCTTACGTAATGTTGGTCGTCTTAACGTGATTGACCTTAGTTCCAACCACTTCAGCGGTACGCTACCCCTCGTCCCCTCTAATTTGAATTGGCTAGATCTTTCGAATAACTTTTTTTCGAGGTCTATGTACCATGTGTTATGTGGCAAAGGAGAGGAACCAAACAACGATATGTTCTTTCTCAATTTGGGAGATAACCTTTTGTCAGGAAAAATTCCTGACTGTTGGAAGCATCCATACCTGCAAATGATCAAATTAGAAAACAACAGTCTGGCGGGTAGCATTCCAAACTCCATCGGACAGTTAAGTCGCCTTCAATCGTTGCACTTGCGGCATAACAACCTCTCAGGAGAACTACCCCGGACTCTACAAAATTGCTCAATTTTGCGGGTCATCGACCTTAGTGAAAATAGATTTGCTGGAAGCATTCCACTGTGGATTGGCAATTCATTTTTGACCTTGATAGATTTGAATCTGCGTTCAAATAAATTTTCAGGTGACCTTCCACATGAACTATGTCGTTTAAGCTCTCTTCAAATCTTGGACGTTGCACACAACAATCTATCGGGTTCCATGCCTAGATGTTTCGCCAATTTTAGCGCCATGGCAGAAATAAATAACTCACGTAACCCAATATTTTACCATATTGGTTACGGAATTGCAGATAATTTATTTCTGGTGACCAAAGGCAGATATGTTGAATATAGCACCACTCTTGGATTGGTGACAAACATGGATCTTTCGAGAAACAATTTGTCTGGAGAGATTCCTGATGAACTCACTGAACTTAGGGGGTTGTGGTCATTGAATTTGTCTGGCAATCATTTGACAGGAAGAATCCCAAGGAATATTGGTGATATGAGACAACTAGAATCCCTTGATTTCTCACTAAATCAACTTTTTGGGGAAATTCCTTCGAGCATTTCGAGTTTGACATTCTTGAGTCACTTGAACTTGTCCTATAACAATTTGACGGGAAAGATTCCATCAAGTACTCAACTTCAAAGCATGAACGATTCCAGCTTTCTGGGCAACAAGCTTTGTGGGCCTCCACTCACAAGCTGCAACCCAAAGAAGCCAATCCCTGCTCAAGTTGATCCACCTGGAAGTGAAGAAAATGGAGAGGGATCTTTGGAAGCATTGTTCTTTGCCAGCATGGCCCTTGGATTCGCAGTTGGGTTTTGGATTGTGTTGGGTCCTTTATTATTCAAGAGATCTTGGAGAATTGCTTATTTCCGGGTGCTAGAAGACATTTGGCACAAGCTTTGGGATTTCATTTCTTAAATGTTGCTATATGTTGGTAAACGGAAATAGTGCTTTATTTGTTCCTTTGTGAAAAAGGAAAAAAGAGAGCCAATTCTGTGTTTGGTTTTCATTATTGTTTCACCATAAGGCAATAGTGTTCGGTAGTTTGTCTAGAAAGTAATATTGGTGGATCTTTGTGTCTTTCCATTCTCTATGTGTAACCTGCAATGATTTTTTATAGTGTAATAAATCTCCTGTGCGTGGTGTAGGCCAGACATTTCTCTTTTTTGTTCTGTGTCCAATATTGTTTGCTTGAATAGGTATGGATGGACTGGGAAAAGAGATTTAATTATTTATACGGGCGGTGTAAACATTTATTTTTTCTTCAAATCAATTACATTGCGCCACATCGCAGTATTCTATTAATTGGACCACTGTTTTGACAACGTGACGTAACGTAGTTGATCTGGAAGAAACAAATGTTTACACCTTCTCAAAATGCCTCAACAAATTCAATCAAATTGGTGTGTGTTGTTTTTTCTTTGAGTTGGACCCAAGCAAGCAATCCTTAATAATTCTATGGGCCAACAACAAGAACAAGATGACCAAGATTAGGATTGCCGTAAATGAACTCCTGACTTCCTTTCATTGGCTTGTACGTCCTAATGCATTTCTTCTGTGTAAGTGAACATTTTTTTATGAGCTGGTAATAATTTTACTTTCCCTACGTTTTGAACTTCAGGTAGACTATGCATGCGCACCTTAGGAGGTCCAACAACACCTCCAATCATGTGGGACTGTCAATCGGGTCGCTATTTTGACGTACAGATAAATTCGGTCAACCGATAGGATTTGCTTATATGGAGTTTGTACTGAAGTAGTTCAGAATGCACTGTTTTTGAACGAATCAGAGTTGCTTGGGCGCCAGTTGAAGGTCTTGAAATTAAGTTTGATTGAGCAACTTTAACAAAGGTTTTAAATTCCGTGGTCAGTGGATTCTCTTTTTTATGCAGGTGTCTGCAAAACGAACTAACGTACCTGGAATGAAACTGTATCGAGGAAGGCGTCCGAACCCATATTTTGGCTTTCCATCCCGAAGGCCCTCCATGCCCGGTCCGCCTTTCTATACTTCATTTTGATATGGGTAAGTAAGAATTAGGATTATCTAAATTTGTTTGCTTTCTGGTAAATTAAAAGATGGGATAAGGAGAAATATTTTTGTTTTGATAACTAGTAAAAGTAGTGAAAAGGTATAAAGAGATGCCACCCATGTACTAGAGAGACCAAAAGAGGTCAAACAGTAAATAATGCGCATACACGTACGCCTCTCTGAACGCCGAAAATATCTGACATATCAAGGAATTGATCAAGGGTTGATTTGCACTCCCTCGACTCCCAAACGAAACAAACTAGAAAGGAAAAGACACATAATTTTTAGCAGACATCTCATCCATGTCAAACTGTCTATGATTCCTCTCCCGCCAAATGAGCCTCATCAAGCACAGTGGAATCAACTTCCAAAGCTTTGTCTTCTTCTATCCACTCCAGCCCCATAGTTCCAAGTTCCAAGTGAGGACCATGCACCCCAACCTTCCCTATGCCTAACTGTTTGTCTATTTTCTCACTTATAGTTGACGAATCGACTAATGGTTGTTATGCATGTGTGCTGAAATGTGGGTGTTTGTGATGGTGGAGTTTGGTTCCTTGCCGTGTTTCAGGACTTCTCTGGAAGCAAACTTAATGAAGTGAATGGAGATGAAAGAAGAACAACAAAATGGACTTTATTATTCTTCAGGATAGAAGTCGATCGACGATGAGAACTGTAGAGACCCGTATTTTTGAGACTATATTTTTTCTTTTGCAATCGTACGGCTCGTTGAGATAGACGGTGCGGATATTCGGTGTGACATCTTCGTGGGAGGATATAACGGTAATTGTGCGAGAGGTGCACATGTGTGTGTGGGGGGTGGGAGCATGGGATTAATCCCCATGCCAATAATTTCCCCAGGAGAATCATTTCTCCCATTTTTTTTTTCTCTCTTTTTCTCTCTCGGCTATCTCTCTCTCCTCCTCTCCTCCGAAAAGCTCCCTCTTCTCTTCTCTCTTCGATTTCATCTACTTAGGGTGTGATTCCGGACAAGGCCAGAGAATTAAAGTTGTTATACGGAGCACGAGCTTTCCAAATATCCAAGAAAATTCATGATCGGACCTCGTTAGAGCTTGGTTGACTCGGTCAAAGGCTCGGATTTTGCTCAAAACCCATGAGGTAGGGATTTCTCACTTCTATTATGTGTGTATGTGTTGATTTGGTGTTTGAATCGTGCCCTAGATCGTTGTTTTCGTTGTTAAAAATGTTCTGGTGGAGTCTGAAAATCATGCAGTGAAAACCCATGTCCTACCGGTAGGAGTTTTGGCCCTACCGGTACAAAAGCTGTCCAGTAATGTCATTTTCGTGAAATTGTGGTCTCCTACCGGTAGGAAAATGTGTCCTACCGGTAGGAAATGAAAAATTCAGCATTTTGGCAAAACTTCGAACGGGCATAACTTTTTCATCCGAACTCTGTTTTGGGCAAATTTTATATCAAAATTCATGTACCGAAAATGTACTTTCCAATGGTGGTGGTCTCATCTCCCAATTCTTAACCGATAAGATTTGGCAGCCAAAATAAGATAGATATATTCGTATACGTTGGGAAATCCTTTTTCCTTAGAATCGTTTGGGTGAAACATGGGTGTTCTTAGGTTCCCCTGAGTACTAGTTGAATGGTTTGACGAGGCTAGTAGTATACTAAATGCTTGGTAGTGGTCGTTGGGTTCCGTATGAGTCGTTTGACACCGAAACGAGGGTTTAGAGAATATAAGGAGTATAGGTGGCCAAATGTTGTATGTGTTGACATGCGAAGTGAAAAACGAACACATAGAATTCTTCTTGAGTTAAACAATGCTAAGCATGGATACCCGAGACAATTCCTTGTGTTTGATATGTGGTACACCTCTTGCGTAACTTATACGATTTTGCGAGTTGCAAGGTGGAAGTCCATGAACTCGCTATGAGAGTTTATCTTTTGATGTGTGAGTGCTTGTATGGTGATGAGAAATTACTAACGTAACGATTGCGAGTTGATTGAGATGAAATTATCTGTACTACTTTTATGTGAATAAGTTTTCGTTGTGAATTCATTATATGTGACTGGAATGAATGGCTAAATTGTAAAGTGTATCGAAGGAATTGTGGTATGGTGACCTTTGATGTGTGACTTGAATTAGTTCCATCAGTGAGGACGAAACTAGTGGGGAGTATCGGGATTTCTTAATTGGCCTGGCAGGAGCTTTTGCTCATGATACAGAATGATGAGGAAATTGTGACACGAGGTGAATGGAAATGGGCTATCATTGTGAAAGTGTAAGTAAGTGATACGAAAGACATTGGTGTTGCGGTTCTTTGATTACGATAGTTTCATAAGTCAAGATATCGGATTGGTGATTCGAAGTGATATGAGGGACAGTGGCAGTCATGAGAAAATCATATAGATAGTAAGTCCTCGTGGTTGAATTAGAGTTTTGGTGTGTAGTCACGGTACTTCATTTATGTCTTCGACCTTGGGAAAATTACTAGTTGTGTTTCGTTTCATCATTTGAGATACCGTACCTTGCTTTTGTTATTCATTCCACCTGTCATCCCATTCGTATATAATAGTTGTGTAGATTTCTCTACTGGGCACGTGTTTGCTCAACCTACCATTTCAGGTTCATTGCAGGTCATGGTCATGGTCATGGAGTACTTGGAGTGCATGCTGACATTATCGATTAAAGCTATTTTGGAGAGCACTTTATTTTTCTTGTTTAACAAACGACTTTGTTATGAAATTCCTACTTTGAAAGATTGTATTTGTAGACCAATTTATGGAATCGGAAACTGTATTGTATTTTGGGGTATTGTACGTACGATTGTGAGGACTTTGTATTTCAAATGGTATTGTTAATTTATGTTGAAAATCGAGGGCGTGACAACTTGGTATCAAAGCATTAGGTTTGAATACCTAGAGACCGTGGGGAGACTTAGTCTCAGGGGTTCAAAAAAAAAAGTCATTGCATATTTTTAACAAAACATGAGTGTGCTTGCCTGACTGATGTGTGTTCATTGATGTGGCATTGCATCTGTGTTTATGCGAATTGGTGGAATGTGGTTGACTCATGTAAAAAAGAAAAAGAAGAAGAAGAAGAGAAGTTTGACCTCTTTGTAGTGACTACGGTTGCGAAGTTACTGTTATTAGTTTTGATCTTGAGCCGTTTGTGGTAAGGTATCCTTTCAGATGAGATGTTAGACAAAAAAAAAAATTTTGAAAAGTCGAGATTGTTGTAGTGGTTATGCGTAGTGGCGAGGTTGAAATGTGAAAGATGATATCCGTTAGTATGTAAAAGAAGTGTTGTATTGTTAACAAGGTTTGTGAGCTAAATACTTGATGCGTTTTATTTGAATTGTGTAGATTATGTGTTAAGTTTAAATACCTTAAGTAATTTTCATGTGATGCGAGGTGTATCATAGCTAAAGGATTGAACTAGTGAGTGTCTTGAATGTATGAAGAGATGATGTCTTGTTGTGGTAATGATTGTGTTTATTATTGTTATGGTAGTTATAGGGGTAGTGGTTTTAAGAATAGGTAAGACAGGTGGAACCCTTGTAAGTATCTGAGATTGACTTAGGAAGATGAGAGTTGTAGGTAGGGTGTTTAGAAACAGTATGTGTCTTCTGGACACCCAGGCGACTACCGAAGAGATCCAGTTGGAAGAGGCGCTTGATCACCGCTCCTTCTAGATGGAAGTCTCGGGAAGTCAATCGGATACTAGGTTTATATTAAGGGGTAAGATCTCTAGGCTTGAGGCAGATAACTATATATAGAAATTTCGTAGAAAAATGATGTGCTGTGGTGTTGTCGTAGTCATTGTGGTGATTGCCGTAGCGGTAGTGTTATGAGGGGTCGATAGGAGAATATTAGTTGTGTTATTCGGAGATAGGGAAAATAAGACACAAGGAGAAAGATAGTGATGTGATTTAAGTCAAGTGGTCAATGTAAGGCAAAGTAAGAAAATTGTTTGAAGTAAAGGCGATATAAGGGTGAACTGTTAAGGCTAATAATGAAGTGGAGTGTAGTTGGCATCCTTAGTTGGAATGGTGTGAAATTCATGGCAAGTGAGACTATTAGAAGTTCTTGGTGCGAGTGAAATTGATTCTTGAGTAATGAGGTAGTACGAGTCTTAGAATATAAAGAGGAATATAGACATGTTATTTGTAACCCCAGAGTCTTGTTAGTGTTTAGAAGAGGTTTATCAATTTGTTTGTATTTATATTGGTGTTTAAAATTTTAGTATCGAGAAAATCAATAGCAGTAAAAGTTTATTAGTGCAACTATTGCATACATTGTGTAGGTATTTGGGCGATGAAATATCGTGTGATTGTAAAGTTGATAGAGAAATGATTAATATTGATGTTGCGTATTTGTTACATGATATTCGAGATTGTGAAAATGGGAAACATGTGACTTGAGTAGGCTAATTGACGAGAGTGTTCGAGATTGATGGGTAAACAGAAAATGTGAAAGGTATCGTGAAGTTGAAAGGAACGAGATTACCATTGGGCTTTCTAGAGTGATGAAATGTGAAGTGATGGATACTTTGTGAGTCCGATGGACACTTTGTGAGTCCGATGGATACTTTGTGAGTCCGATGGACACTTTGTGAGGTTGTTGGATACTTTGTGAGTCCGTGGATGCTTTGTGAGACTGATGGATACTTTGTGAGTCCGATGGACACTTTGTGAGTTCGATGGATACTTTGTGAGTCCGATGGACACTTTGTGAGGTTGTTGGATACTTTGTGAGTCCGTGGATGCTTTGTGAGACTGATGGATACTTTGTGAGTCCGATGGGCACTTTATGAGACCGCTGGATACTTTGTGAGTCTGATTGACACTTTGTGAGATTGCTGGATACTTGGTGAGTCCGTTGGATACTTTGTGAGTTGGTGAATCTGCTGGATACTGAGTGAGCCTGTTAATGCGTGGATGTGTCTGGCATTGTGTAAGCTATTAAATTGCATTGTGGGTTTGTTGAAATATTTCGTGAATGAAATGTGCTGTTGTTTAGTTCTAACCTACATATTTGATTTATTATGTAATCTCAATGCGTGAAATTTGCTTTAAGTATATGATGTAGAATAAACAGTGATGCTTATGTGGGTAGTTGCTATGAGTGTATGCCTTTCTTGAGTAGCAACAACGATGTTTGGAGAATTGGGTTTAAGGAAATAGTGGATTGATAGTTTACCAGAATGGTTTTAATGTGTCTTGTGAAGAGTTATGTAAAAGGGACGCGTTACAATAGGGGAGAGTTTGGATTTTCGAAAATAGAAACCGATAGTGATTCAGAGTGGGCTAGAGAATATGAAGTAGTGTTGAACTCTTAGTTGTGTTTGAGTGTTAAATGGCCGAAAAAAAAATGTTTGAGATTTGTGCAGAGTCGATATAAAAGTTGTGTTGGTAAACAGAAATGTGAGTCAGAGATAAAGGTTGATGATTTTGTGTTAGGTGTGTTTCGTCGTACCAAGGGAGGTGAACCCTGTCTTTGAGAAAGGGAAGTGAGTAGCGAGGTGCGTGAAATAATTTGAGATTGTTAAAGAGAATAATGCAACTATCTATTATCAATGGTATTGATAGAATTGAATCAATTGTGGGGTGTGTTTATTTTATTTTATTTTTATTTTTGGAGACGAAAGATGTATTAATAGCTTTGAAATGTGAGACGTTCAACGAGGGTGAGTTGGTGTTAAAATTGAGCAAATGGTGATGATCGTTATGTAGTGATTGAGTTTTGGGTTTCTTGGTTTTATTACAGTGGAGAGTATTTGGGTATTCAAAAAAAAAATATTGATGGATTGATCTATCAGTTGGTATTGGGAAAATGAAGCTTATGAGTATTAGAATTATAGTTATTATAAGCAGTTTAGTATGTCCTTCTGGGAAGTTCAAGAGATACTTAGTGGAATAAACTGAAAAGAATGAGAATGAGGAATTCTAGAGTTCGACGAACGTGAGATTATAAACTGTTGAATCTCGGTGGGATTGTCATGAAGATATGTGGGGACTAGTATTTTGGTATAGATGTTAGGATTTGAAAATATGATAAAGATGATGGAGGTTTGTGGCTGAGTGTTGAGTGATAAGACCATACCATTAGTGAGGGTTCTGAGGAGCAAACGAGATAAGGAAGAATCTGCGTAGAAAAGAAAGAATGATGTTATAAGTATGAAATTGCAACATGAGGTTTGGTAGTACGATTGGTGACTCGGCTGGGTTTGGGTTGGCAAATTTCGAGGACGAAATTTCTTTAAGGAGGGCAGGGTGTAGAGACCCGTATTTTTGAGACTATATTTTTTCTTTTGCAATCGTACGGCTCGTTGAGATAGACGGTGCGGATATTCGGTGTGACATCTTCGTGGGAGGATATAACGGTAATTGTGCGAGAGGTGCACATGTGTGTGTGGGGGGTGGGAGCATGGGATTAATCCCCATGCCAATAATTTCCCCAGGAGAATCATTTCTCCCATTTTTTTTTTCTCTCTTTTTCTCTCTCGGCTATCTCTCTCTCCTCCTCTCCTCCGAAAAGCTCCCTCTTCTCTTCTCTCTTCGATTTCATCTACTTAGGGTGTGATTCCGGACAAGGCCAGAGAATTAAAGTTGTTATACGGAGCACGAGCTTTCCAAATATCCAAGAAAATTCATGATCGGACCTCGTTAGAGCTTGGTTGACTCGGTCAAAGGCTCGGATTTTGCTCAAAACCCATGAGGTAGGGATTTCTCACTTCTATTATGTGTGTATGTGTTGATTTGGTGTTTGAATCGTGCCCTAGATCGTTGTTTTCGTTGTTAAAAATGTTCTGGTGGAGTCTGAAAATCATGCAGTGAAAACCCATGTCCTACCGGTAGGAGTTTTGGCCCTACCGGTACAAAAGCTGTCCAGTAATGTCATTTTCGTGAAATTGTGGTCTCCTACCGGTAGGAAAATGTGTCCTACCGGTAGGAAATGAAAAATTCAGCATTTTGGCAAAACTTCGAACGGGCATAACTTTTTCATCCGAACTCTGTTTTGGGCAAATTTTATATCAAAATTCATGTACCGAAAATGTACTTTCCAATGGTGGTGGTCTCATCTCCCAATTCTTAACCGATAAGATTTGGCAGCCAAAATAAGATAGATATATTCGTATACGTTGGGAAATCCTTTTTCCTTAGAATCGTTTGGGTGAAACATGGGTGTTCTTAGGTTCCCCTGAGTACTAGTTGAATGGTTTGACGAGGCTAGTAGTATACTAAATGCTTGGTAGTGGTCGTTGGGTTCCGTATGAGTCGTTTGACACCGAAACGAGGGTTTAGAGAATATAAGGAGTATAGGTGGCCAAATGTTGTATGTGTTGACATGCGAAGTGAAAAACGAACACATAGAATTCTTCTTGAGTTAAACAATGCTAAGCATGGATACCCGAGACAATTCCTTGTGTTTGATATGTGGTACACCTCTTGCGTAACTTATACGATTTTGCGAGTTGCAAGGTGGAAGTCCATGAACTCGCTATGAGAGTTTATCTTTTGATGTGTGAGTGCTTGTATGGTGATGAGAAATTACTAACGTAACGATTGCGAGTTGATTGAGATGAAATTATCTGTACTACTTTTATGTGAATAAGTTTTCGTTGTGAATTCATTATATGTGACTGGAATGAATGGCTAAATTGTAAAGTGTATCGAAGGAATTGTGGTATGGTGACCTTTGATGTGTGACTTGAATTAGTTCCATCAGTGAGGACGAAACTAGTGGGGAGTATCGGGATTTCTTAATTGGCCTGGCAGGAGCTTTTGCTCATGATACAGAATGATGAGGAAATTGTGACACGAGGTGAATGGAAATGGGCTATCATTGTGAAAGTGTAAGTAAGTGATACGAAAGACATTGGTGTTGCGGTTCTTTGATTACGATAGTTTCATAAGTCAAGATATCGGATTGGTGATTCGAAGTGATATGAGGGACAGTGGCAGTCATGAGAAAATCATATAGATAGTAAGTCCTCGTGGTTGAATTAGAGTTTTGGTGTGTAGTCACGGTACTTCATTTATGTCTTCGACCTTGGGAAAATTACTAGTTGTGTTTCGTTTCATCATTTGAGATACCGTACCTTGCTTTTGTTATTCATTCCACCTGTCATCCCATTCGTATATAATAGTTGTGTAGATTTCTCTACTGGGCACGTGTTTGCTCAACCTACCATTTCAGGTTCATTGCAGGTCATGGTCATGGTCATGGAGTACTTGGAGTGCATGCTGACATTATCGATTAAAGCTATTTTGGAGAGCACTTTATTTTTCTTGTTTAACAAACGACTTTGTTATGAAATTCCTACTTTGAAAGATTGTATTTGTAGACCAATTTATGGAATCGGAAACTGTATTGTATTTTGGGGTATTGTACGTACGATTGTGAGGACTTTGTATTTCAAATGGTATTGTTAATTTATGTTGAAAATCGAGGGCGTGACAAGAACACAATCGAACAGACAATTACGTTACAAGCTACTCCTAGAGCAAGAAATGTAAAGTACAGATAAAAGTAGAAGCCTTTGGGTGATTGATAGTGTCTTCGATTCTTGTATTTATAGTGTGTAGCTTCGACTTGAAATTCAAACCAAATGGAATTCCCTCCTCTGGTTTGAATTGGGTGGTTACTTCCTTATTTTGCTCCATGATCTCACGTTCCCAATGTTGTAATTGCTTCAACTGCCTGTATTAACTGTCTTGTCCACGATCTGCTTGTGACTTGTGCTCGGAAACGTGTTCCGGAGTTGAATGATCACTAACCGTCGATCAGTCCATTGATTTTCCTTAATAGGCCTCTCATTGAATTTAAATTAATTAGTCTAAAATATGTTGACACGTGTAACACTTTGACCCAGTCGATCATAACAGACTAAATTACCAAATCATGGTGTAAACAATGCCCCCCTATTTACTTGAGTTAAGGATTAACTAGGGTAAATAATCCCTTAGTAAATCACCACTTATATAAAGCAGAGCACTTTGAATTTTAGGGCACGAATCTGAGTTTCTTCCCATACCAAAATCCTGAAGCAACTCAAACCCGAATGGCACCGAAATCCAAATCGAAGGTTTCCAGCGATCCAGTTGAAGCTCCGACTACCGAGTCAGTAATGGATGACACTCTTCGATTTCCTGATTCGTACCGAAATGAAACTAACCAGAACACCCAAGTTCTAATCCCCGACGATAATGTCAGTTCTCACTGTATATTGGGTCCGGTTTTTACGTTGGCCATTCCAAATGGCCTTCCAGAAGTTTATCCTGTGGCGGAACATTATCCACTTCTTCTACAGCTTCCAACGCTTGAATGATCAGGCTAGGGTAAGAACACTTGCCTTCGTTCCTGGCCTTACACCATCGAAATGGGATGGGTAGATTGGGTAAGGCGTATGATGAAGTTTCTTTTCGAGGATTGGAAGACAACGGGAATTTGTGAGACAATTGAACTCTCCCAATTTCCATTGGAAATGAACTCTAAACTTCTAGCCGCTGCAGCTTGTTTCTGGTCCAAATCATCCAACGCCCTAATTTTGCATTGTGGTTTATTGTCCCCGACTGTTTTGGATATTTCTCATTTGACCGGCCTTCCTTCCCTAGGCCATGAGGTAAATGCTCTCCTTTCTCCTGATCCGTATGATCCCCCATTTATCGTTCCATCATCTGGGGCAAGTTATTCGAAATGGCTAAAGACTCACTATAAAGCCAAAGCGTCTGGACCTTGTTTCCATGAGAAAGTTGCATTTTATCTGTTTTGGATTTGTAGATTTTTTATAGCAGTTCCTGGACTTAGGGTTACCAAAGAATATCTCAATTTGGCCATTTGCTTGGCTCAAGTAAAAAGGTTGGCCCTTGCTCCATTCATTCTAGGATCCCTATATAAAGGCCTGTTCACCTTTGTTGACAAGAAGATAGCAAACTCTTGTGGT
Source organism: Rhododendron vialii (assembly GCF_030253575.1). Taxonomy (NCBI): domain Eukaryota; kingdom Viridiplantae; phylum Streptophyta; class Magnoliopsida; order Ericales; family Ericaceae; genus Rhododendron; species Rhododendron vialii. The sequence goes on from NC_080559.1 coordinate 25,433,292, forward strand.
GGTCCTTTTTGGATTTTCCAAGCTTGGCTGTATGCATATTTTCCTCAACTGAAACCTAAGCTAAATAATCCTCTTCGATCAGATGAAGCCTTGCAAACATGCCGTAGCTATGCTGAACATTTCTTAGGTTTTCTGACTCAAACAGAGGAATCATCCTTTCAAAGGTATTTTACTTTCTTCTATGAAGATAAAAAAAAGAATTGGCCTGTTTTCTATCCATTCGGTAAATTTGAATATGCCTCTGAGAGGTTAAGGCCATGTTTTGAGGACATTCCATCCGCCTCTCCTCAACTCGTACAGAAAATGACACATTCCAGGCGGTTATTCTGGGCTAACATCCTTCTTCCAAGGCTTATCCCAGTCGATTTTGCCCTGAATAACACTCCTTTTGGGAATTGTAGTTTTGAAAATTATTCCCCCTGTCAATTTGCTCGACAATTTGGCCTTTCACAAGGCATTCCCATGCCTTTCGTTCATCCAAAAATTGCTGAGATGGCCTTAAACAGGCTAACGATTAAGGCTAAAGACTCGCAAATGATATCCTTGATGGTTAGCAATTTTCATCATCGTGTGAAAGCCTTTAAGTTTACTGATTTCAAGACCAATGGTGGGACCTCGCCCGCCTTTGATGAATGGTGGTCAACTATGAAAGCCCTTTACTTTAGTGCTTCACTTTCGGATTGCCTGTACAGACTTGACCCGGAATACAAGTATCTTCAAGACAAGGCTGGTAAGCAAAACTGTTCATTGGATTTCAATTCAATTAGTTATTCTACTACTAACATTGTTTCCTTAACAGAGGAAATGACTCGACTGCCTGATGAGCCTTCCAAGGCCATTGTGCCTCATGCAGAAGTAGTCATTCCCATATCATCCGTACCAAGTGGGAATACCAGGAAAAGAAAAGCAGAATCAATCAAGGACTCTGAAACTGGGCCAAGAACGCAGACTCTCAGAATCAAGTCGGGTGTTCTGAGCCAGAAAGCTTTTAAAAGCCTTTCCATTGATAGACCCAAAAGACAGGTTGACGAAGCCTCTACCCCAACGAAGCAATCGACGAGAAAGCAAACCAAGAAACAAAGTTTGAGTGATAAGGGATTGACTCCAAGGGTACACTTTCACCTTTTCTCTTATGATTCATGCTCCTCTGTAAGCCTTTATGTAGAGACCCATATTTTTTTAGACCGTATTTTTCTTTTGCAATCGTATGACTTGTCGAGATAGACGGTATGGATTTACGGTGTGGCGTGTTCGTGAAAGGATATAATGGTAATTATGTGAGAGGTGCACGTGTGTGTGTGGCGCGAGAAGCGGGGGATTCCTCCCCCACCTTTATCTTTTTCCCAGGGAGAATAATTCTCCCATTTCTCTCCCTCACTCTTCGGCTCACTGTCTCTCTCTCCTCTCCTCCGAAATTTTTTCTCCTCTCTTCTCTCTTCGATTTCATCCGCCTAGGGTGAGATTCCGGACAAGGCCCGAGAATTAAAGTTGCTATACGGCGCATGGGCTTTCCGAATATCCAAGAAAAATCATGATCGGACCGCGTGGGAGCTTGGTTGACTTGGTCAAAGGTTCGGGTTTTGCTCAAAACCCATGAGGTAGGGATCTCTTACTCTTGTTATGCGTTTTATACGGTGTTTATGTACCTAGATCGTGCTTTGTTTCGTTGTTTGAGGTTGTTTGTTCCATTTCCGAAATTCTGCAGAAACAGGGTCTTTGTTTTTGGGGTTTTACGCCTTCTTAAACTCATGATTGAATTTTGGTTCGTTTGTATGAAATAGAGTAGACCTAGAGCCCGTTCTAATGCCGCTGGAATCACTCGAAACCGTTGACAATTGAATTTATGGTGATATCTAGAATACTGGTCTGCAATCTGTCACGTTTTCTGGGTTTCAGCCCACTTCGAACGACCATAACTTCCTCGTCCGATGTCCGTTTTATGCAAACTTTATATCGGTTCGAAGACCTCGAAGTCAGCTTTCATTCGCCACTGGAATCGCCTTAAAACTCTTAGTACACAAAAAGTTATGATCGATTGAGTGGAGGTATGTCAATCTGTCAGGCAGATTCATGTAGCCTCGGTAAACCCCTGTTTAACCACCCTTGGAGTGCAGATTTGATAAGGGTTCCTTCGTGACTTTTAAGCTTCGTTCAATCGCACAACTATTGAGACTGGAATCACTCAAAAATATTAAGAACTCGATTTATAGTGATTTGTAGAAGATTGCCTTGTAATCTGAAAATCTGGGCGGCGCACTGAGCAGTGTTTTTCATTGATTAGCTATGGTTAAACGACCCTATTGGTTATGGGTCCTTGTAGGTTTTAAAGATGGGTAAGTTGGTGATGTTTTGGCGTTGGAATCATTGAAAAATATTGAGTATGCTATTTTTAATAAATTTTTGAACACGGACTACTCTGCTGAAAATTAGAATATTTGACAATCATTCCTAAGCTTGAAAGATCGTATCGTACGACTCGTCGAACGTATCTGTGCCATTGGTTTTTCGTTAGCATAGTTGGAGTATCGTCGTAAAGGCTATAGTAGCGTGAAGGAGTCCGTGAACGTCGTAGACTATAAGAAATGTTGTGACGTGCTTAATTGGTAGAGGAGTACTTGTTTGATTAAATTGATTAAATGACTTTTGGATTCGATTGAATGATTTGATGTTTGTGGAACGCGGAATGAACGTGATGACAAATAGTCACAAAGAGATCTTTCAGGGCTCTTAAATGAGTAAATGCCTGGCAGGAGCTATATGCTCAAATCGTAAAATTTCAGGGCTTTTAAATGAGTAAATGCCTGGCAGGAGCTGTATGCTCAAATCGTATAATTTCAGGGCTCTTAAATGAGTAAATGCCTGGCAGGAGCTATATGCTCAAATCGTATAATTTCAGGGCTTTTAAATGAGTAAATGCCTGGCAGGAGCTGTATGCTCAAATCGTATAAGTTCAGGGCTCGTTATCGAGTAAGTGCTTGGCAGGAGCTTAGGCTCAGACACATGACATGAAATTGGTTTATGAAGTTGATGAAAGAGATTCTGGTGACTGATGATAATGAGAAATGGGATTTGGTGATGAAATGTGGAATGTGAAAGATTGTGAAATTGTACGAGATGTAATGAACGGTACTAAAGCTGTTGTTTATTTACTTAGAATGATGTAGGAATATTAGTGGTCCTTGTTTGACATATGAGCAGATAGATCCTTCATATAGGTCGCCTAGAATCCCTGATCATAGTGTGCTACTGTTGACAGTCTTGTGTACTCGGGCTTATCTGTCGTTACTCTCTCACTTTAGATGCATAACTATCATATTTTCCTATAACTTGCGTATAGATTTCTCTACTGGGCACGTGTATGCTCAAACCCTATCATTTTCAGGTACAAAAATAAAGAAGTTGGCATGGCGTGCATATCGTGCTTATTGATCATGTCTTTCAAAGGTATAAAAGAGGCAATTATTTGCATTTGATTCGAAAGGAGTATTTTTGGAAAGACATTTGTTAGAACTGTAATATTATTTTCTTCGGACATTGGTATTTCGATAACTTGGGGCCTCGAGCCAGGGATGTACTCATTGAATTTTATTTAAGAACAGTGAACAGAAAGGTCTTTTGGGGTATTATTTGTATTACAGTGAGGACTTTATTTATTAAAAGTGTTTATTATTTATGTCGAAAATCGAGGGCGTGACACTTTATATTCTCATCTTTTCTTTCTTTTACAGAAAGGTAAGGGAACAAGAATCGTGAATGCCTTTGAAGAAATGGAGGAGGATGAAAATTCTTCGAAATCCTCACAAATTCGAAAATCTTCCCTTTCAGTAGGAGAGACGGTTGACACTGAATTGACGATTGACCAATTCGAGTCTTTCGATACAGCAGTATCAGATCCTTTGGATCAAGCTTATTGGTTACCAGAATTGCAGGAAAAACTCCTATATCAAGAAAATCCTCTACTGTAGGACGACAACTCCCTTCTGCAAATTGGTGAGGGCACGGTTTTGATGCCAGCTGATACTGAGCCTGATGTACACACCAATCAACAATGCGTTGACACTACAAATCAGCTTGAATCAAATTCAACCAAAGCTGAACCAGGGCATGATGCTCAACCAATGCTCAGTAAAACCAATGTTGACCCAACTTCTCAGCAAGCCCACAAAATTGATTTGAATCAGTAGGATGACAGTAGGGAGGATTTGGCTACCCCACGGATGACGGATGTGCCTAATTTAGAGGCTCCACTAGCACCAAATGAGAAGGGGTTGGAAAAGAAAGGGCCATTAGAGGATCCCATTAACATTGAAATAACCCAAACCAGTCCTAACAAAAGAGGTGGTCAGGGTGCAGAAGATGTAGCCTCCAGTCCTTCTGGTAATCAAGTTATACCACCAGCAAATATGAACAATCCTAATCCTGTAGCTATTCCAAGGACTCTTGCTTTAAATGCATCCCCTCGTTCAGTGAACAAAGCTGCAACAAATCCTGTAGGCATGGAGAATTCGACTCAGGTTAAGTCTTCAAGCGATTCATTAGAAATAGAGTCGACTTCTCAAGCCTTTCGATCTCTAATTGAGGTCTCAGAATCCAGCAGCTCCTTCTTTTTCCTTCAGTTTAGTGAAGATACTCAGAAAGAAATTCAAGGTTTCTTTGATTTCTTACAACCTCCTTTTGAAGAATTGATGACGGCAAAGTCTACAGAATTCAGTGCCCGTGTTGAATTGTTGTCTCAAAGGCATGCCTTTCCCCTCAGGGAACAAATTATTTTGGAAAACTATGCATCATCATTGGGTGATAACATTAGCCTTTTCCCATATTATCAGAAAGAGATAAACCAAAAGTAGGAGTTGATTGGTAACCTTTCCACCCTAACGGTTAGGTTATCGACTATGCATCTGATGCTTCGACTTTGAAGTCGAGACTTGTGGCCATTGATCAGGAAGAACGGGAACTGTTACATCAACTGGGCCAATTGCAATATGAGAAAGAACATCTTCTTGTAACAGCAAACCAACTTGATAAGGACTTCAAACGTCTAGCAGAAGAAGGCAAAGGAGTTTCAGTCCATGTTTTCGCCGCTCATGAGGACTTGCAAAGGAATAGAATTAAATGTGATGAACTTGTAACTAAATGGAAGGCTTTTAAGTCTTCTTTTCTTCATGAGTGATTGATGTTAATTTTGCAGTCATCGACTAGTTCTATCAGTACAAAATTGTAAGTACTGTTTGCTTCTGTTCTTGTTAGCTTTCAATAGGTGACGTACCGAAAACAATGAATGACAATCGAATGGGTGTTAGGCATTTGATGGCCCTCCCTTTATTTCTTGTTTGGAATAACTACCCCTTAACAAAATTTTGTGAATGCCCAATTTAAGGGATAAATCAACATAATTGGTTCGTGTCCCTCCTATGTATGAATGCAATTCACACGATCAAACCTCATGATCCTTATGTATCTGGATCGTGGGCAACTATAATCATGGCATCACCACGTCATAACTCGTGACGACGTTTCCTTTCTACTTTTAGGGAACATGCATAGTAATTAATGACGGTTAAGTACAGCAAATGATGCCGTCTGCAGTAAACTAGCCGCCTTATCTTGGAAAACTACAATTAAGTGTGCACTGTCCCCTATCAGTTGTCACGTCTCTTAATTTTCCCTCGGGGCAACTGCCCACAACCCACGTCTTTAGACCTTCTTTGGCCTATAAATACCAACACCGAGTACAGAACACAACCATTTGTATTCCATTGATGGCTGAAAACAGTTCTCCTACTCCTCTCTCTTCCCAAATCACACCTGTTCACATCAAGCAGTTAGCCAGTGAACTTTCATGGGCCCTAATGGAGGATCACAATGAGTGCAAAAGAAAGATCCAGGCTATCCACGATCGAGTGGAGGGTATGGCACTTCGTATGGAGAAGATGGAGTCTGCCATTAAACTCGTGGTGGCAAACTGGGACACCATCGACTACAAGCCTCCTCCAGTCGATCCTGCTGACATTAGGTCCTCCATGGCTGGCACCTCTGGTCAGTGGAAGGAATGGCCTAAAGAATAGGCCTTTTCTTGTGGGGTCGTCCTGGTGTAGGTTTTAGTATTTTCTTTTTTAGATCTCATTTGAGATCTTTTCCTTTTGTGGTTAGGTCCCTGCAGGGATCTTTTCTTTATTGGGTTCCCGTTTGGGTTCCTTTCTTTTGTTGTTAGATCCTTCTTGGGATCTTTTTTTTTTGTTTAGGGACTGCCTCTTGTAACGCTACCCTACCCATGGTAGCTTTTGACCATGGTATAAATATATTTGTTTTAACTCATGTTTTCCCACATAGACAAAAAATAATGCTTTAAATACTTACCATTAATAGTTCTTTCGTGAAGAACCCCTTCGACTGATTCTAAATGATATGCATCTCCTCGTAAATTTGAGCAATACGGAAACGACCTTCCCAATTTGGCGACCATTTTCAAATCTACCCTTCTTCTTTTTTGAGTCGACTGGAAGAATTGTTTTCCAAACTAAGTCTCCGACTGCAAAAGATTTTTGTTTAACTCTTTTGTTGTAATCCCGTTCCACTCTTTTCTTTTGGGCTTGAATTTGGTTCAAGGCATGTAACCTCCTTTCTTCCAATCCATCGATGTCCAAATACATTGCCTCCTCATATTGCAAGTTTGGATCATAATGACGTGCCACCCTTAACGACTGAACGTTAATTTCGACTGGCAAAACCGCTATGTGCCAGTAAACTAATTCAAAAGGAGTTAACCTGGTACTCTCTCTTTGTGATGTTCTATATGCCCATAACACTCTAGGCAAGAGGTCATGCCACTCTCTTGGATTATCATCGATTACCTTTGCCAAGGTATTCTTTATAATTTTATTGGTTGATTCGACTTGCCCATTAGCTTGGGCATAGTACGGAGTGGAATTCAAGATCTGTATTCCATACTTTTGTGCATACTGGACAACTTCTCTACCATTGAATATAGATGCTTGATCAATAGTAATAGTTTCAGGAATCCCAAATCTACATAAAAGATATTCCTCAATAAAGTCAATCACTTGTTTCTGTGACACACCTTTTAAAGGTATTGCCTCTGTCCATTTTGTGAAATAATCAGTTGCTACTACAACAAATTGATGTTGTAATGAAGACGCTGGGTGGATTTCTCCTATCATATCGATCGCCCAACCTCTGAACGGCCAAGGTTTAATAATCGATTGCAACTGATGGGCATGTATCCTTTGGATAGGTCCATGCTTTTGACATTGTTGGCAGCCTTTAGCATACTGAATACAATCAGCCCGAATGGTTGGCCAATAATATCCGTGTTTCTTAATTAACCATCTCATTTTATCACCAGCTTGATGGGCACCACAAGTTCCTTCATGGACCTCTCCCATGATTCTCATCGATTGGTCTTTGCTGGCACACAACAATAGTAGGCCATCAGAAGTTCTTCTATACAAATCCTGTCCTAGCAAGACATAATTGATAGATCTGCATTTGACAATCCTTTCTGCTCTCTCATTAGGATTTATCAAGTAGTTTTTTATTGGGACCATCCAATCTTCAGAAACATCGATTACTTAATATGTCCAATCGGTTCTTCTCCCTTTCCATTGAGAAGGGTAAAAACCTTTTCTGAATTCTGATTGTCTTCTCAGTGTCCCCTTTAGGAATTTTAACTCCTGAGGCTGCTTGAGCCATTTGATTGGCTTCACCATTTTGAAGTCTCAAAATATGCTGAAAATGTATCTCATCAAAGTTTTGAGCAAGATGTCGAACTTTTTCAAGCTGCAAACTCAATAAGGGGTGATAGCACTTATAATGCCCCGTAATTTGTCGAATGATCAACTGTGAGTCTCCAGAGACTCTCAAATATCGTACATTCAAATCTTTTGCTATTTCCAAGCCTATGATTAAGGTCTCATATTCTGCTTGATTGTTTGTTAGAACTCTATTCTCATCGAGTTGGAAAGAGAACTGGAACATTTCTCCTTTTGGAGATGTCAAGATGACACCTGCCTTGTAACGACCCTGATTTGTAGTAAGTAAAAATTTCGTTAAAAATTTGAATTTTTTTTAATACTTGGTTTCGCTTCCAAAAATTCCTTTTGTATTTCTAAAAATCAGTCAAAATTAGAATTTTAGTCTTTTAAAATTATAGTTCTTGGCTGGAGGTTGTACTTGGCAAGTATAGTTAGATTCTAACTATTTAGTTAGAAGAACCTAACTACCAATTCATCTAGTTACTTTTTCCTAACCCTAGATGAGCCTTTTGAACCTCCTTGAACCTTCCAAACCTAGTGGCACCCTTTGGACTTTTAACTTTTACCCTTTGGTCGATAAAAGTTAGGGAAACTTTTATCCATTGGACAAAAGAGTAAATCTAGATTTCTACCAAGAGTACTTTACTAGATTTGTTAAATGTACATATATATAGTTATATATTGTTATATATACTCATGCTTAAAGGACATGGTATTATTTTAATGAATAAAGTACCTCACCCTTTATTCATTGGTTATTAACCGCTAGGGAAATTATTACCCATTGAATAATAGTATTAGTATTGCCAACAAGTACTAGGCTTTTTTTTTATAATCATTTTCTAGATTTTTCATGTGATGATATATTTATATAAATATATATATGTGTGTACTTTATAATATATATACTAGATTTCCCTAGGATTTCCTAAAGTACAAAATCTAATATTTTAATGGGGCATGTGCCTAATTGAATTTTTTAATAAAGAATTTTGATCTTATAATTTTTTATTGGATACTTGAAAATCTTACTAGATTTCATAATACTATTATATATTTGATTAAAAGGACATGTAGTCATTCAAGTCTTATTCAAGTATTATCTTTTCTTTTTTAACCATTGGTCAATACATGCTAGGGTAAATACTACCCCTTGGATAATAGAGTTAATCTTTCCAATGAGTAAAAGGGTTATCAAACAAACCATTTTCTAAATTTTCCATGTGTGGATAGACTTATATATATATATATATATATATATATATATATATATATGTGTGTGTGTGTGTGTGTGTGTGTGTGTGTGTAAGTACTTTGTAGATTTAATACCCTAGGATTCTCTAGGTACAAAATCCATTACTTTAATAAAAAACATGTGCTAATTTGGATTATTTTAATCAAGGATTTTGATCTTGTATTTTTTTTTATTGGATTTGGAAATCTACCTAGATTTCATAGTACTTATTTATACATATATATCTATGTACTTGGATTTATATATACTTATTTTATTACAAGTACCATGTGTTTATTAGATTACAAGTACCATGTGTTTATTAGAATAGTTTATTAGGAAAATCTTTACCCATTGGACAATAATTGCTAGAAAAAATTTTATCCCTTGGGTAATAGCCAAGACTTTTGTTATAAATAGCACCTTTGCCTAACCATTCAACTCACACCTTCACCTAGCAACTTCTCTCTCTACAAAAAAATTGTGTTCTTACTTTGTTCTTCTTGTTCTTGAGCATTCTTGAAGTTCTTCCTAAGTTCTTCAAGAAACTCATCCTAAAACCACTTTTCGATCCAAAAAGTTCAAGTAGTTTAGTCAAGATCAAGTTTCGAGAGAAACCTTTTTCTTTCGAAACTTCCGGAAGCATACCGTAGGAAGTTACTTCGCCCGATTGTCAAATTACTTTCCATAGTTGCCACTACCGCCAAGAAGAAAGGTAGAACCCCTTGCCCCCTAACTCTACGTATAGAACCGTATGTTAGAAAGTAGAATATCTTTACTCTTTATAAACATGTGTTGTTTTGAACTTTTGACAAAAGAGGAAAGAATGGATTTTTGAAAGATAGAAACTTATCGCTTGTTTAGAAGTATTTGTATTTTGATCTTTAAAATGGTTATGAGCATGCTTACATGAATTGCTTGTATTACTTGTGGTATGATAAAGTATAAGTGATTCTCACTCCAAGGGCGTTCGTACATGTGGCGTTATACTTTAAGTTGTGATTTGAGCATGATAAGTAATATGGAGTTGGATGATCTGGTTAGTTGAGTTTCAAGATTTCATTGAATGATTTATGATCTCATATGTGAAAAGTTCTACCGCGGAGTCGTCGCATGAAACGAGACACGAAAATCGAGAAAGTAGAAACATGGCACCTAGGGTATGGATAATGATGAGATGTGTTTTGAAACCGTAATGTGGCCGGACTTGGTAGCCCATTTTGTGTATGGAAACTCGCGATGTGGCCGGACGTGGTAGCCCATCATGTGGATTGTGAAAACCGCAACGTGGTCAGACTTGGTAGCCCGTTGTGTGTATGAAAACTCGTAATGTGACCGGACTTGGTAGCCCATTGCGTGGATTGTGAAAACCACAATGTGGCCGGACTTGGTAGCCCATTGTGAAGATTGCCAATGCGGCCGGACGTGGTAGCCTCATTGGTAATGTGGCTTGGTTATCCGCGAAGAGGAGCTAATGCAAGTTTTGTGTGCCAATGGGAACCCGGTGCGGCGGAACCATTGTGAGGATACTCAGGAATCCGGAACGGTGGAACCGAGGTTGGGTGTGTTGAAAAATGATTTTTGAAATGTTGGTCGGTATATGAAAAATGGTAACATGGTCTACGATGAGTCGCGTAGGAGAAACTCAGAAAATCATGGACACCAACGATAGTTTGAATAGCGAATGTGGATGTGTGATTGTTATGCATTGTTATATACTGTTTGTAAGATATGGTTAGCGGGTATGGATTATTCTATTGAGCTTTTGTAGCTCACGGTGTTACCTTTGGTGACCCTGACATATTATATTGGTGGCGACGCTGGTATAATGTGTCAAACTTTGTAGATGAACAGGGTGAGCTGTACACCATGGAGGCTTTTAGAGCCGAAAAGCTGGCTAAGATAGAAGAACAGGCGGAGCTGTAGTTAGAAACCTTAGTTTCCCTTCCCGTGTGTAATGAAAAGTACTCTTATGGAGGTTGTTATGTAATAATGAGCCAGACTCTATTTTGAGGTTTTCAATGAAATTGTCTTTTTAACATACCCAAAATTGGGGGCGTTACATGCCCCAACTCCATCGTCTGTTTTTGAACCATCAAAAGATAATTCCCAAGGTTTAAGCTCCACAAAATGTATCTTCTTCCGAAGGTAGATTTGGATGCTCAGATAGAAAATCGGCCAAAGCTTGTCCTTTCACTGCCTTTTGAGGCACGTATTCAAAGTCATACTCGACTAAGGCTAATATCCATTTTTCTTGTCTCCCCCTTAAAATAGGTTTAGACAAGATGTACTTTATTATATCTGTTTGGGAAATAATCTTTACCTTGGCTGGCAAAAGGTAATGCCTCAATTTAATTGCTGAAAAATATAATACCAAACAAATCTTCTCAACACATGAATATCTACCCTCACAATCATTTAACCTTCTGCTTAGATAATAAATTGACTGCTTTCGGCCTTGTTCATTATCTTGAGCTAACAAGCTTGCAATCGATTGGTGTGTCGCTGATACATATAGTTTCAGTGGTTTTCCATTTATTGGGGGCATCAGAACAGGGGGTGTCACCAATGATTGTTTTAAGACATCAAAAGCTTTCTGATGCTCTTGTTCCCATTTGAAATCCTTTTCTGACTTCAATTTTAATAACGGGGAGAATGCCATTGTTTTTCCAGACAAATTGGCAATAAATCTTCGAAGGAAATTAATTTTTCCCAAGAACTGTTGGAGCTCTTTTTTATTGGTTGGGGCTTGTGCTTTCAAAATAGCATCAGCTTTAGTTTTATCAACCTCAATCCCTTTTTGATGCACCAAGAATCCTAAAAAGTTTCCTGCTGTAACCCCAAACACACATTTTAAGGGATTCATTTTTAAATTATAACGCCTCATCCTTTCTAGAGTCTGTTCGAGATAATGTAAGTGCTCATCAATTGAATTTGACTTCACTACAACGTCATCTATATAAACTTCCAAGAATTTATGTAAAAAATCATGAAAAATCAAATTCATAACCCTTTGATAGGTTGCTCCTGCGTTCTTCAATCCAAAAGCCATAACCACCCATTCGAACGTTCTTATGTATCCAAGACATCGAAATGTTGTTTTATGTGTATCTTCTTCTGCTATATATACTTGATTGTAACCGGCATTACCGTCCATGAAGGACAGCATTTGGTACCCTACCGTTGCATCGACTAATAAGTCAGCAACAGGCATTGGATATTCATCCTTTGGTGATGCTATATTGAGATCTCTGAAATCAACGCAAACTCTAACTTTCCCATTCTTTTTCAATACTGGAACCACATTTGAAACCCATTCGGCATATTTGACCGGTCGAATGAACTTTGCTTCGAATAAACGTTCCATTTCTTTTTTGAATTGAGGAAGAACGTCATCTTTCATTCTCCTAGGTGCCTGTTTGAAAGGTACATAATTCTCTTTTATAGGTATCTTGTGCTCAACTAAAGATCTATTTAAACCTGGCATTTCATCATAACTCCAAGCAAAACAATCTTTAAATTTACGCAACAAATACTTAAACTTTTCCTTTATTTCATCAGGCAAAGTAGCGTTTACATAGGTGATCTTAGGATCTTCTGGAGTTCCTAGGTTTACCTCTTCCGTGGGATCCTTAACCTGGGCCCCATCATCATCTAGCTTAGCCGATGCTGGTTTCAAGTCTGCTAAACCTAATTCTTTCATGTTTAGTGGGCTATCATAAAAAACACACTCGGCCCAATTACAAGAAATAGGCTCATTTGCCTGCAACTTCTTATCAACAAGAAAAGAAAACAACCTCTTAAAAGTGGCTTTAACAGTAGCCCACTCTTCACTTCTTGTATTTAATAGGTTTCTAAACATTAAAAACTTGTTAGTCTACTTTGATAGGCCTTGATATAATGTTAGGCCTGGTGAAATCTTTGCTCAACTCCTGGAATCCTTCCTTAATGTATATGAGGAATTGACTCTCAGTTACCCCAACTTGAGTAGATCTGACTTCTGAGTCTTCTATCTTCGTTGGCCACAATTGTTCGTTGTAGAGATCCGCTTCGATATTGTTGGTCTTTGCTTTGAATGGATGTCGGTCTGCCCAAAAGACCTCCATTCCTGCTGCTTCTCCCTGCTTCAGAAAGATCAAAGCCTGATGCAAAGAAGATGGCACACAACTATTTATATGGATCCAATCTCTGCCTAGTAAAGCATTGTAATTAGATGAAGAATCAATTACAAAAAATGTTTCATTCATCCTTCTAGTCCCAACTTGCAGTTGTAAAGATATAACCCCTTTAGCAGGAGAACATCCTCCAGCGAAGTTGCCAACTGTAACTTCTATTGGGATCAAATCGTCATTGGTTTTGTTCAGGACTTTCAGCATTCTAGAGGGTAAAATATTGACTACTGCCCCATTGTCGACCAACACTTTCGAAATAGGTTGGTTGTTCATATGAAGTTTGATGTATAGTGGTTTCAAATGCCTTATTGAGGCATCATCAGGGGTTCTAAGAACTACGACATTGTTTCCATGTTCATCCGTCTCGATGTTAATAGGCTGTGACTGAGGATGTTTTTCTTTATCCATTATTTTCACAATCGATTGAGTGGTATCCTCAACATCACATGTCAAGTTCATGGGCTGATTTGGTTTCGCCTTGAACAGCTTTGGCAGAACTAAGATCATATTACACTGATAGTTTATAGGTACTGACCCGAATTGGATTGCGGCCAGACTTTCGCCAAATGTTGCAGATTTCTGTAGAGACGGGGAAGCATCTTTAATGAGATCTTCTTGTTCTGAACCTTCGTCAAAGAGATCATCATCGTCCGCTTCCATGAGTTTCTGGAATTCCTCCATCTTCTTCTTCAAGCTCTGGTTCAACTTTTTTCTCCCCTTTGGTTGGGCAGTCAACTGGGAAGAAACTGCAACATCACTTTCTTGCCCCCCATGCTTAAGAATTGGCTTTTTCGGACCACTGGTTTTCCTTTGCTCTCGAGTCCACACCATGTTTGAAACCTTTGATGGTTCCAATCTTTCTCTTGGTTCGAAAACATGATCCCATGGGTCACTATAAGCCCTGGCTGCAAACTTCCTTCGAAGTCTTCTTTTCTGTGAACTTGACACTTTGGTATACCAACCCTCTGCTGGGAATTTAGGGTGATTAAGCGTACTCCAATTCTCATTATCGTGATTAGGCGGCATTACCATCCTAGGTTGGTGCCACCCACGTCCATAGGGTCCTCCACCTCGTGGTCCAATACCTCTTCTGAAGCCAGCACCTCTTTGATTAGGGTATCTCCTTCGACTGGGAAATTGGTACCCCACTGCTTCAAGGTCTTGACAAGAAGGTATCCCGGGCCTTGCAGGCACCACTGGGTGTCCTCTGAATAAGAATGGTCCATCATCTAGCCCATAACAATGCTCTGACTCTATCCTGTTGAAGAGCCCTGGGTCTATTCCTTCATAAATCAGTTTAGCCCCAACATATATCTGAAGATCGTTTCCACCCATTGTGTTGAACCTTATTCCGGACTTAGAGAATGCACTTTTCTGCTCCTTTTCTGCTATGATTGCTTCTCCATACTGGATTTCATGTCCGCACCTGATACAAAGGTAATCATTTGGGAATCTGGAAGAATGAGACTTTGCTGATTCTTCTTCAGTCTGCATCTGATCTTCATCTCCTTGTTTCTGTTTCTCAATAGTAGACCCCAGCCTTTTAGCAAGGCTGGCTGTCACCATGTTCACTTCAATCTTTGGAAAAAGGTTCGATTCAATACCCATCGGGTCCTTATCCCCTTTAGCATATTGCAGTAGCCCTTTTTGGATCAAATCTTGTACACAATTCTGAAATGTAACACAATTGTTAGTATTATGCCTAAATGAATTGTGCCATTTGTAGTATTCTTTTCCTTTTCTATCTTTATCCGAAGGAATAACATGCCCAGGACTTAGGGTGATAAACTTTTGTTTTAACAGTTCATCAAATATTTGGTCAGCTTGTGCTAAATCAAATGAATATTGTCTATAATTTGCTTGCCCCCCACGTCTGTTGGGTTGGGATGAAGGCATATTCATTGGTTTTTCTGCCTTATCCAAAGTGTCACAAATTATGGGGGACTTTCCAACAACTTGTGCTACATCGATTTCAATATCCCTTCTTTATCTTGGTAATATGTTCCCAGAGATGTATTCTTTAATTGTTCTTCTTCCTAGAGAATAGCTTCAAATTGAGATACTCTCATAGAAAGTTCAAACAGGTCTTTGAAATTAGATCCGTTAAACTGCTTCTTGAAGTTAAACTCAAGACCATCCTGGACTATTCAAACTATCTCGGTTTCCGGCACATTACAATGACACTGGTTTCTTAATCTCTTAAACCTAGTCAAGAACTATTCTGCTGTTTCAGTTGGCTTTTGTTTTAACTTAGCCAAATCAGCGATTGACACCTCTGGTTCATGCCTGAAGTATTGAGCATGAAATTATTCTTCCATATCTTGCCATGTATGGATAGAATTTGCAGGTAAGCTTATGAACCACGTGAATGTTGTTTTTGTTAACGAATGAGGAAACAATTTCAATTTAAAAATATTATCAGAACCAAGTTCACCTAATTGAAGGCAAAACCGGCCTACATGCTCGATTGTTGATTGGTTCTCTGTGCCACTAAAAAATGATAACTCAGGTAATTTGTACCCCCTTTGGCAAAGGAACATTGTCAACCCAATGTGGGTAAGGCTTCCTAAACATAGGTTTCTCTACCCTACGTAGCCCTGGTCCGTACACATCTTGGATGACCTCCAATATTTGTGCCCTATTAATATTTATGGGATCCGGGGCCCTAAGGACATTTGGTACATGAGGTTGTGTGAAAGGGACATTCTCACCGTTACCATTGCCAGTATTTGGCAGATTGTGAACGTATTGGCCATTATTTCCATTATTTGACACAGCTAGCATACTATGGTACGTGTAATTGCCATGATTTGGCAAAGTTTGTGCAGTGCTGTATATATGCTGACCATTGTTCATAACATGGACTCCTGTGAAACCATTCGAAGGACTCTGACCAGGATTCAAATTACTATTTTGGCCATACCCACTACTGTTTCCAACTTCATATATAGATGGAACATTCTGATAAAAACTGGTTGGCTTTACTGTGGATCGTAGAGTAGTTGGGCCTACGAATGGCCGACTATGCACATTCATACTTGATTCAAATGTTGGGTTTGAGTATACTTGTTGAGGGGCCTGTCTAGGCAAATCACCAGAATGCAACTGTTCATGGACTACTCCATTCGCATCAACATCTATGATAGATGGAGGTGTAACTACCCTTCTCATCAGGGTAATCAATTCCTGTGCTGCTTCGTCTTCTGGGTTAGACAAAACCTGTGCCAACTACCTGGAAAGGCTTTGTATATCCGTCGGTGCACTCGAGCCATTTCCTTGGCTATTCTCTGGCATCCTTTGTTCAGGATGTATCACATCGTTTTGGGTTTCCAAGCCTTCATTCTGAGGCTCTGTCGGTCGATCGCCTTGCTTTCTTGTTGTTAGTGCCATTACTTCCAAATTAGTAAATGCCCTCCTTTTAGCGCCAAAATTGTTTATCTATTTTCTCACTTATAGTCGACGAATCGAGTAATGGTTGTTATGCATGTGTGCTGGAATGTGGGTGTTTGTGATGGTGGAGTTTGGTTCCTTGCCGTATTTCAGGATTTCTCTGGAAGCAAACTTAATGAAGTGAATGGAGATGAAAGAAGAACAACAAAATGGACTTTATTATTCTTCAGGATAGAAGTCGATCGACGATGAGAACACAATCGAACAGACAAGTACGTTACAAGCTACTCCTAGAGCAAGAAATGTAAAGTATAGATAAAAGTAGAAGCTTTTGGGAGATTGATTTGGGGTTGTAACTGTCTTCGATTCTTGTATTTATAGTGTGTAGCTTCGACTTGAAATTCAAACCAGATGGAATTCCCTCCTCTGGTTTGAATTGGGCGGTTACTTCCTTATTTTGCTCCATGATCTCACGTTCCCAATGTTGTAATTGCTTCAACTGCCTGTATTAACTGTCTTGTCCACGATCTGCTTGTGACTTGTGCTCGGAAACGTGTTCCGGAGTTGAATGATCACTAACCGTCGATCAGTCCATTTGATTTTCCGTAATAGGCCTCTCATTGAATTTAAATTAATTAGTCTAAAATGTGTTGACACGTGTAATACTTTGACCCAGTCGATCATAATAGACTAAATTACCAAATCATGGTGTAAACAGTAACACACGCCACTTTCCTCCAAACCCTATCCCTTTCACGAGCAAACCTCTATAAACACCGATAAACTTTGATTGAATATCGCGAGCTTCCAGGTTAAGGAGAAACACAATATGGCTTGGATTCGAATGTCATTGCAACTCCAGTTTTCTTTTCTTTCCTCCAATTCCTTGGCACCGTACAATAGGATGTTATCAAACTAGATGTTCTCTCATTCAGTTCCATGAGAACCAGAGGAGATTTCTCCAATCATTTCCTAACTTGGAAAAATTAAGGCTCCGATAAATTAAGGCTCCAATGTTCCTGATGCTAGAACTATTTTGGAGAGAAATTCTGCGCCGAATTATTTTGTTTGAGGCTTTCTTCTGGGCTTGATAGAACTGCCAGTTATGACTGTGTTATTGCCCTCCAATCTACCAGATGAAGAGAGAAGAAGCACAGTTGAACTGAGTTCTCCACCATAACCGACCAAACTGTTTTTGCCCTTGAACAACCCCTTCAATTTTATCTTTGTGCTGACTTATGGAGTATTGAGTTTGAACGGATGTTTTGATTGTAAAGAAGTTGACGTCCTTATTCTCTATGGATTAACCATGCTGTAGTTGCAGCAAGACTTCGATATGAGGTTGCAGAAAGTTGGAAAATGCATATATACCATATGGTCAGGATTTAGAATAATGCTGAGAGCCTGAGACACAAATAGCTTTTGCAAGTTTAGTGGAACAATGTAAAAAAAAAATTGTGCTTAGAATGTGGAAAAGAACTCTGAGAATTGCATCTGTATTATACAGTAACTTTTAGTGTACTTATCCTGTGAAATGGAAGCAAGAGAACATGTTTCTCGGTCGTAACAGTTAGCTGGACCGATGGAGGCTGTTATTTGAAAAAGAAGGATGGGTTCACATTGTAACGACATGGATCGTTAGTTGTATTAGTTTTATGTGGTTGCCTATTCACTACTATGTTTCATTTCATAATTAGCTAGGCAACTACTTAATTGCTTGGGCATTGTTTTTTAGTCAGTCGCTCCTCCTATGGTGGGAAAGACTTGTTTCTGCATGGCCTTATTACTTTGCAATTTGCACTTCCAGAGTTAATTAGCTGATGTCAATTTCTCTCTCCTGTACAGAAGGGTTACAAGGTTCAGGTGGCCAATGTGTTACAGGCCGTAATGATTGTGGATCGTGCATTTGTGGGTCTGTCGATGCACTCTCCAGTTTTCCTAATTTCCTCATTTGTGAACAAGTGAATTGCAGAGTTGAGACATTTTAGGAGACTTGATTTCATAAGAACTTGTTACCATGATATGCACACCAGATCAAAGACAGACCCGATCATTTCTTTTCTTTTTATTTTCAGTTATTTTAGCTTACTATATATAGGAGTCATGGATTTAAGCTAGTTATTTGGTTGCATGCTTCTTTTCTGTTTCGGCAAAATTTGGAAGGGGCAAAGTACTTTACTGAGATGTTTCTGGATGGTGGCTTTTACAGTATGAAATTGGAATTAATCTGATGAGGGTTTCTGATTTCTGATTCAATCACAATTGCTTTAATAGTTGAGTATGCAGAGATGGTTTTCACCAACATTAACTGATGAAGCTTTGGACCTTTGGTTAGAGGAATATATTATTCAATTTTGTTTAATTAGTTATGAGATGAAGCGGTTTTCGGAGGACTCGGGTCCCACTAGGAGCTAGTACAACAAATTCACTATAATAATGCATATCAGGGGGCCATGTGAGATTTCATCAATATGCTTTAAATTTGAACTGTTCATTACATACGACATATTAAGCAATTTATTTGTAAAAAAGCAAATCACATCGAATATCGATAGTACAGACACCATCCATTTGTTACTCCTTTTGGGAGTTTGATTTCAAGTGGTTTCGACCGAAAAAGATGTAGGCATAACTTATGAACCACGGATGACTTGAAGTGTTTTTGAGGTTTTGTCCGAAAAAGATAGTTGTAAAATTTTCATACGGGTACCCCCTCATGGGCCTCATCTATTCACTTTTCTCACACAACCTAATTTTAAAACTCTCAAACTCACTCCTTTATCTATATACTAGCGGATGCCCGTGCCTGAAGGCACTGCGCAACGTATTCTTAACCCAAAATTGAATAGAATTAGAGAAGTAATAGATGACAATAGGTACCCCATTTTGTTAAATTTCAAGTGAGCCCGTCTACGTTAGAGCACAATCGAAGTCTAAGAAAAATCAAGCTCAACGTAACAATTTATTAACTCCAACACGTGCAATAAGACTACATGCGCGCCCCTGCACGTTTTATAGCTAGGCGCAACACAAACAAAGATGCCAAAAGCCCCAAATTACCTTGGTAGAGAGGAGAGTCAAGTAACCCATAGCAGCTATATCAACTACAACTTCCCGGCCGCAATCATCAATAAAGTAACATATTCATGTCATCAAATTGTTGGGGGTAACATATTCATATCTCTTTGAGGCATTGTCAGTATTGAGTACTCTCTGCAACTCCCTGCAAATGGGCAGTGGAGCTCTCAGGATTAGTTGAGGTGCTCGAAAATTGGCATGGACATCTGAGTTATCAAAAAGGAAGCACATGAAAGGAAAATAAAAATGTTCTTTTTTTTTACTCCCATTAACAAATAACATCTTGGACTACAAAAAAACTTCAAGTCCTTGCCCTTGATTGACCGAAACCGACAATGGGTCAGAATTATAATCAGAACCCCAACTATATTTGTAACGTCCCAATTCGGGTCGTTACAATATTAATCATAATTTAGCGAATCAAAATCTGACCGACAACCGGTCTCACAAATTCCTAAACCCACAATTAACTCATAATAAGTAGTAAAGCCTTCATTGTGGATAAGCAAGATTTGTATTAACAAAGAACTGGCAGACATATACAATTACGCAGGTCATACACCAAGCCATACACATTTATGAATATAAAAATCAATATCATCACAAACCAAACCTCTAATTCAATTAATAGTAATACTGTCATGACCATAGAAAAGCTCCAAAAACAGTATCATGGATTTCGTGATTGCCCATGCCTAAAGGCACGACGCAATACGCCGATTAAAAAAAAAAGGCGCGACACAACATTTTTTATTACAACTTTAAAAAAATTATCCATGGAGAGAAACAGTGTACTACTTCAGATAACATGACTCCAAATTGCCTCAAAACATCTAACCTAGAGAGAGGGAGAGAACATGTACAAACATTAGAATAACGAAAAAAATAAAAAGATTTGATTACCTTTTGTTCTGACAAAGCAAAGGTAATGACCATCTCTCTTTCTCCAATCAAGGTAGAAAGGAAGTTGATTTCTTCTCTTCTTAGAGAAGCTTATGAATTAGATTATTAAGGAAAACGTAGATTCATTGTTGAAGGAAAACGTATGTGAATGCTACCCCGTTTTAAAGAAACAACAATTATCAACTTTAAAAAACAAAGAATGTTTCCTTTTAGTGTATGAATCAAAAAATGTTTGTTTCCTTTTTGAATGTAGCAAAATCAACCTAAAAGGAAATTATTGAGTTGGATGTAGGAAATTTAAATAGGAAAATCTTGTTAAGGAAACAACGTAAAATCAATCAATTGAAAAGATTTACCGGTCATAAGGTTAGGGGAGTTTAGATTAGGAAGTATCCTCTCGATCGGACGGCTACAACTAACATGAAATATTGATTAGACGGTTGTAGAGGATGCTGGGTTTATATGTATAGACAAAAACCGCTCTATTATATAATATAGATATATAAATGTTACCCAATTGGAATCTGTCAGTTACGTGATCGTTTCCTGCTATGGCAAATATCATTGGTTTGAGCATTTTGCAGACCAAAAAGCCTTTGAACACTATTATATACTAGTATTGGTTTGAGCATTTTTCAGACCAAAAAGCCTTTGAACACTAGTAAATACATACCACTGGTGTTCAATGCCTTATTTGGATGATGTTTTGAAAAAATTTAGAGTTTGATTTTTGGGTAATGAGTGGAGAGAAAAATTAAGGTAATAATTGGAGATATAGGTTATTGTTGGAAAGCGGAAGTGATAGGTATCACTGATAAGAGGAGGAGATTTTCACACACGATAGTGAGCACACTTATATTGATAAAGTACACAAACGATTACACAAAGCTCTCATATTTCTCTATCTTTTACTCTCACTCAACTCCCATACTTTTCAATATAGATTACAATCCATATATATAGGCAAAGCAATAACAAAAACAAAGATGAGATAGTCTCTCATTTATTTTGCGAATCCCAAAACATATCACGGAAGCTCCAAAAGTCTTCAAGCTTGATGAGGAATAGTGCTCCACGTTTTTCTTCTCCCAATTATTCACTTGCCTTGTGAAACTTATCTGACTCAATCCTAATCAAGCTT
The DNA here is from genome assembly GCF_030253575.1 of Rhododendron vialii. NCBI lineage: Eukaryota > Viridiplantae > Streptophyta > Magnoliopsida > Ericales > Ericaceae > Rhododendron > Rhododendron vialii. Next base: position 25,454,982 of record NC_080559.1, read on the forward strand.
ACTTTTCAATAGTAATGAGTGGACAGAGATAAAGAGAGAAATAAAAATAATGATTGGAGAGATGAGAGAAAAATGAGAGTAATAATTGTAAGCAGGGATAAAAAGTATTTTTTGAGTTGGAATTTTTTTTTTCAAATGCCATCCAAACAAGGCACAAAACTCCTCAATCTTTTCTCTCTATTGACCCAGTAACTTGTTGGTGCATAATCAAATGGTCCATAATATTTAAGTCCAAATTACTAGTAGTAGCTAACATGATTTTTAAGATCATCTATGCAGACCTCCAACAAGAGACGGGGTGTTACCAACTTCTTAACTTCATAGCCTCACATCTCTGCAATGTCAAGCACGAAAGTCACCATTGTCACACCCCAAAAATGAAAAGTGACCGGCCATGAACCATGAGGCTAACCCATGGACTACGCAGCCTAAATAAATTAAAGTAACCGAAATTCAAATGATCGCTTTTCATTATTAATCAAATCCAAAGCCAAATATGTCTCATCATAAACATGGGGTACAGCCATCCCATGAACCAAACAATATCTAGTGATCCAACAATAATAAAAAGAATTTGTTATTTGACAATTGTTTAGAATGCAGAAGCGATTTTTAAAATAAAACTAGAATGAGACACCCTATGGAGGTCAACAAATGAAATCCTCGAGATGCCGCCAGATCCCTTGCCTAACTCTCCAATATGCCTGAAAGGGAAGTTGGAATAAATCCGTCAGCTGACGAGCTCAGTGAATAGCAAATATGTATATTAAATAAAGTTGAAAGCGGAGATGAAAATAATTTACCATTAAACATAATTTGGCATACGAGGTGTCCAACAGAATAATAAATTAATCAATGAAGCATTTAATCTAATAAATATTCTTGTGGTGATCACAACATTAACTCCATCAACAATAGGGAACCACAATCAAACAGTACCATGGCCAAAATAAATCTCATCAAAATTGGATCCAATATCGAACTTAGAGTCACCAGGGTTGGCAGCCCGTGGTACTTTTCCCTAAGACGATCCGGCGAAAGAAAGCCGTTGAGCATTAGGGTCACCGGCCTAACACGGTCTTTTCTCCAATGGCCAGGGTCACCAACACGAGAAGGAATAATTTCTCTGGACTTCCGAAATAAATGTTCCCATTAATATCCACCAAGTTATCACCAAAAAGAATATTAACAATTGATCTCAGAAAATTCATCGCATGCCAATTTATAGAACAACTTATAAACAGTTTTGAGTCTCTGAATAACATTCATATAAATTTTTGAAGGAAATACTTTTAAGGGATACAGGGATCTTTTGAAAATACGTAACATACTTAACTACTCACCTGAGTCCAAAAGTAATGCAATCGAACGCGCAAAAAAATGCTAACCTGAATAAAAGAACAAAGCACGGAATGACTAACTACGCAAATATACACTTTGAAGATATAGAATACCACTTCCTATCAAAATAAAACTTAGCCTAATCCTAACTACTACCCTCTGTAATCACCACCACTAAAACCAAACTCCATGCCTCCAACCACGAGCACACACCACTGTCTAATAGTATATATAGAAAATACCTTCTATTGAAACTTGTACAAAACCAAAACTATCCAAGTCTACTGCCACCATCAATCAGTAAAATCATTCCACAGAAGTACTCCTAACACTAGCAATTCCGATACCACGACAACAGTTATCACCACCGCACACGACGTGCAATATTATATTAATCTGTTGCCGCACACACGACACACTCTCACCCACCAACTCACTCCATCCATATCAAACCCAATTAATTCTAATACCACAAAGAGATTGTGCAACCCAACAAACTGCTTCTCTCCTCCAAACGGCAGTGGAAAGTAATGGAAACATTAAAGACAAGCTTACGTACAGTAACATAGCTGAGAGCAAGATCGGGAAAAGGAGTTTGACTGTCACACCGGTACCTCACAACCTCCGGCTGCTTCTGCTCTCTCTCTCTTTCTCTCACCCAAAGTTCTCTCAACTTCTTTCCTCAAATGCTCCGCCCAAATAAAACCCTACACCATGAAAATATCTCCTAACTTTGTAAAACTACCCACTACTCCCTATATTATACCTAATTAGATTTGTATAGAACGTAATACAATTTATAAAATTATCATCCGGTACCGCTATTTTACTCAAAATCAATCTCATACCCCAAATATTACAATCGTGTCAACAATATCCATAGTGCGCACAAATTAATTAGTTGGGACCCAATCATAACACTAATTAATAACGGCTATATAACTATTTAAATAAATAAAAATGCTAGGCCGTAACAACCATATATAGCTTTAGTTGTTTTTTCCACCAAGTTGCTTTGATACCTTCTGTGAGGTACCATATAGACCTCTAGTTCAATATCTTGTTGGAGACTAACCACATGACAAGGGCCGGCTTTGAGCTAAGCCGGATGAGGTGGCCGATTTAAGCCCCCGAACTTCAGCTTAAAATTAGGGTCCCAGGTAGAAATAGCAAGGTATGTCATATATATTCAATATAGCGTTTATATAACAAATGGCCTAGCCAGCCCAGTGGAAAAACTTATTTTGCTATCCAATAGGTACATGATTCAAATCCTAGGAGCCTCTCTTGTCCTTCCTTATGAGAATATTTTTTTTCCCCTCACAATTTCGTCTTAGGCCCCGAGAATTTTAGAGCCAGCCCTGAACATGACTCAAATAATACTAGTAGTAATTTACATGAGTTGTTATATATCTAATCCAAGATCATCTATGTAGACTAGACGGGGTGTCGCACAAATCCTATATCACACGTCAAAGAAGGCCTGAAGTCTTTAACCCCTTCCAGAGACAATCGTGTTCATTTATGTGGCAAATACCACCAGTGGCTGATACCAATGTATCACGAAATTTTCTTCAAAGCTGTACAAGTGTCATAATCAAGATTCATTATTCTACCGGTGGAATGCCCATTCTTCACGACAAAATCGTTTTCTGGGGCAAAAAGGTGAGGATCTAGACACCATTTATTTTTTTTCAAGAATCTGAGTGTCATGTATTATACCACTTTCTTTTTGATGTTGCATTGGTGGTGAGATTTAAAAAGGAGAAGAATATAGAAGACAAAGATAACACACTAATATGCAAATTATATTGGAACTAATTAATTTTCATTTTTCTAGGTAATGTTGCGAAATTGTGAAGAAAATAATTACGTATTTGTTAAAAAATCTCCCGGTTTGTACAGATATCAAAATACTTATTTTGTTGAACGTATAAATAATAAATAAAATAATAAAGTTGTCCATCTTTCTAACAGTTTAAGCTTTTAGATGAGTTAGTGGTTAACAATATAACTTGGTATCAGATTTAGGTCTTGGGCAACCTCACCTCACATGGTCCAATCTCCGTCGCCTGAGTCAAATCTCTTAGGCTCCGTTCCGCAACCTTAAATAAGTACTTATTTTTTAAGAAGGCAATTTTAAGTTCAAAAATGATATATTTACACAAATAATTTTTCCACCAATATGGATCTTGTTTGATAGATCTCATTAAGATCTTTTATACGGTGCAAAAAAAATTAAAAAATTAATTTTCATTTACATTATTTTTGAGTTTGAAAATGTGAAATAAACTGCTTATTTTTTAAGAAGGTTTTTGAATGGGGCCTTAGTCTTCTCTATTCGTACCTCTATGTGCATCTGGGCTGCACGTGAGGGGAGTTTTAGACTTTTTCCCACATCGCTTATCTAAGCCACCCAAGCTTGGTTTATATATTCTAGAGGTTACTCCACCTATGGCCAATCGGTTTTAAGTTAGAACCCTTCAAGAAATCTCAAATGAGCTAGGTTTTGGGTAGCATCACCTCACGCAGTCGAGTCTCCGTCGCCCGAGTCAATTTTCCTAGTCTCCTCAATTTGTACCTCCACGTGAATCCGGGTTTCACATGAAGGTGAGTGTCAGACTTAATCCCACATCGCTCACTTAAGCTACCCAAGCTTGATTAATATAATCTAGAAGCTACTCCGCATATTGTCTATTGATTTAGGTTGGAACCCTCCAAAAATCTAATCTAATCTTGATTTAGGTTGGAACCCTCCAAAAATCTAATCTACTAATATAGTATCAGAGCAAACAATAGCGATCCTATGTTCGAGCCTCATCATCTACCTAATGTTACAATATTTACACATGTTTAGCCCGCCTATGGAGGATAGCCTGGCTACAGGTGAGTCGTGTTGAACGTATCTACTAATATAGTATCAGAGCAAACAATAGCGATCCTATGTTCGAGCCTCATCGTCTACCTAATGTTACAATATTTACACATGTTTAGCCCGCCTATGGAGGATAGCCTGGCTACAGGTGAGTCGTGTTGAACGTATCTACTAATATAGTATCAGAGCAAAGAATAGCGATCCTATGTTCGAGCCTCATCGTCTACCTAATGTTACAATATTTACACATGTTTAGCCCGCCTATGGAGGATAGCCTGGCTACAGGTGAGTCGTGTTGACGTATAAATAATAAAGTTGTCCCTCTTTCTAACATCTTAAACTTTTAGATGAGATTGTGGTTAACAGTTAAATAAATTTGGTTTGATATAGTTTACAAACACCACTAAAACTCTATAAAACTAGACTATCAATTGTTCCTTTTTTTTTCTTTGGTGAAGTCCAATAAATCATAGTCCCACCCAAATCGAGTTAGCTTGCTGATCAACTTCACAGTCAAGACCTTTTTAACATAAGTTTTAAGGGTATTCAGAATTGCATAATCAAAAGTAATAAGTTTTTAAAATTAACAATGTTGGTGTAAAATATAGCTTATAATAGTATAATCAAACTTAACAACCTCTTAGAAATAATTAAATTTTCGGCTTTGGATAACAAAAATTAACTTTTTGTCAATAACCAAATTTAGTGGATCCCACATATTCTTAATCAAATACACTCATCATTACACAAAAATGTTTTCTCTCTCACTCTCTCTCTCTCTCTCTCTCTCTCCTCTCTCTCTCAACAATGTTTTAAAAAAAAAAGTACTCCCTCTGTCCCAATTTAAGTGTCCTCTACGGAAAATCGTGCCATTTAAGAATTCAAAAAATTTGCTCTAAACTTTCAAAATTAACCTTAAAATTTGTGAAGTTGATTATATGTATTGAAATCGCTTATATCTTTTAATATGAATCTCAAAAAATATATAATATGGATCTTGTTTGATAGATCTCAATTAGTTTTATCATACAATATTTTCAAAATCATGAAAAATATTATAAATTGAAAGGTATTTTCAATCTAAATATAAAACGAATATAAAAAGTTGTCAAATCAATTATAAAGGAAATGTTACTTTTTAGGGGTAAAATTAAAAGTTTGGCATACTTTGATGGTTATTTTTAGAAAATGGACACTTATTTTGGAACATCCCAAAATAGAAATTTGAACACTTAAATTAGGACGGAGGGAGTATTTTACTAAAAAATTATTTTGCTTAAAAACACTTTTCTTTTAAAAACCCCAAAATTTGTTTTTTAACTGTTTTTCAAATATGCAAAAAATGTTCTTTTTTTTCAAAACCTTTTCTTATAAAAGTTAAAAACTATTTTTTCTTTTTGTTGGTATTGTTGGCAAATTGAGAAGAAAATAGCTACTACGTATTTGTGAATAAAATCCCTTCTTTTTAGTTTAGATATGAAATAATTTTTGTTGAAATGGGTTGGATGTATATATAGTTTACAAACAGGGGAAATTCCTGGCCGGTCCCAAATTTTATATGGGGTTCCATGCAAACCCTTTTTTAAAATGCTATCCCATCTAGACCCTTTTTTAAAGATGCTTTTACTATTTTACCCCTTTCACTTTTCATACCCCAAGAATTCACACCCCCAAAAATTCACACCTCCCATAATTCACACCCCCAAGAATTCACACCCCATCCAAAATTCACACCCCACAGAATTCACACCTCGCCCAGAATTCACACCCCCCAGCATTCACATCCCACAAAATTCACACCCCCCAAAATTCACACCCTCAAGAATTCACACCCCACAGAATTCACACTGCCCAAAATTCACACCTCATAGAATTCATACCCCGCCCAAAATTCACACCTCCAAAATTCACACCCGTTTGCAAGAATTAACACGCTTTTACAGAATTCACATCCTTGAATCAAGGGTGAATTCTGTCTTTTGAACATGTGAATTCTGCATTTTAGGACTTGTGAATTCTGCATTTGGGACTTGTGAATTTTGCATTTTGTACATTTTAATTGTCTCAAACCATCAAATCTCTCTGCAATAAGAAAATGAAACCACTAAACCACCAAATTCCCCTAAATTCAAAATCTTACCCCATGGATTTGGAATTTTTATTCAACTTTTCTCAAACAGACAGATACGTGGATGTAAATATATATACATATATACACATCACAGATATAGGGAGAGAGAGGAAATCAAAAAGATTAAGGAATTACACCCTAATTGGACATTGCAGCCACAGAAACATGAAGAAATAGCAGAACATGGTGACCAAAACCAAGGTCTGGACGACGGTAACGACGATCTAGAGGAGTTCCTGAACATGGCGGAGAAGCAATGCAAATCGTTCGCGTTGGTGCAGAATCCGTCAAGTAGCAACAGTAGTAATGGAATTGGTTCGAACTCAAAGGAGGAGGGACCGAGATCGGCGGTCGCGGTTCAGTTAGAGTTCAACCGGAGGGCTTCGAAAATCAGGCTCGGGATCCACTAGACGTCGCAGAAGCTGGCGAAGCTCCTTCGCCGACAAATTGGAGAAGGGCGTGACGCCGTGCATCGCAATGGGGTCCAGAGCCTGGTGCTCCGCTGCCCTAACCAGGTCCTTGGCGAATATCCCAAGGCGGCGCACATTCTCTTCCCTCATCGAGTACTCCTTTCCTTCACGAAGCTCTGGAAGCCCTTAATAAAAGGGGTATTTTGGATACTTCACTTAAAATAGGACTTATGTGGAATAGAATTGCCAAGCGACGGGGTTAGAAGGAAACCCCTTGACAAAATTGGGCCGACCAGTCAAAACCCCTTACAAACACCGCTAAAACTGTATCAAATTGGACAATCAATTGTCCTTTTTCTTTAGTGAAGTCCAATTAGACATATGCACATAGGTATCGAGTTGGCTTATTGAGTTCGTATTTCTGTAGGAAACTGAGAAAAAATTTGTTTAGCTCTCACATGGTGAGGAGTAACATCATTTATAGACAATTTTTCGAGATATGTGAATAGAGAAAATGAACAATCTTTATTGCACGGAGGGAGAATATAGTCACGGTTGGGGAGAGTTTCGTCAAGCTCAAATATGGATACATGGGCGGGATAACACTTAGGCCCTGTTCAGTTATATAGAAAAAATGAGAAATTCTTTTGGACTTAACTTAAATCTGAATTTTTTTTCATTATTTGAATTTTTTTCACATTTGTTAGTTTTGCGCCAAACTTTTATGGGTTATTGATTCCTCTCGACGAGAGGAATCGAAAAAGTAAAAAAATTTTACTTTTACCCAAGTATTTCGAGAAATTTTTGCGCTAAAAAGTGGTTATAGAATCTTCGGATGCACTAAATCAAACACGGGTCTGTTGTTGTAACTTATTATCCACGACATTAAGTTCGAGTTGGTGGAATAATATCGACTTGCTTTTGTAACTTGTTATTCACTAACATGCAGATTGACAAAAAAAAATCTGAATAATTGATTTTTTTTTTTCTTCTTTTTGTCATAAGATAGGATATTGTTACTGGTGTAGCAATAAGCTCCACATATGTTGCTCCAATGGTGTGCTACTTGGCCTACAAATATTGTTGAATTTGCATGTACTGATAAAACTTACAATATAGCACTTTTACATTTGAAAAAAGGTTGTCAACTTTATTTTATCATATTGGCTACTAAAACCAAAATGATACGCGGTCACCGCACAGTCCAACACACTAATCTCACCGTCCAAAATAATTTTGAACGATCTGGATTGAAAACAAACTATTACCGGTAAGAGTTATTCGGTCAAAATTTAAAAACAATCTCAACCATTCATTACAAAAACAAACGATGAGATCCTGGAGTGGTGAACGTATCACCGTGGGCTACTGAAATTAGGTAGGAGTACTTTGTTACAGTTGTGTGGTGGCCTTGTGTCACTGTAGAAGTTAAAGGGTGATTGATTGACATTTGACACGTAAGTGAGAAAAGTCCAAGGTTTGTACCATTTCCCTCAGGCTCAGGATTGTTGCACTATAACTGGATTCCATATGAAATATCTCAGGCAATTAATTGGTCAAATTGCCTAGGTCGCGACCAGACGTACATTACCATGACTCTCTGCAACCTCGTACAACGCGCATCAAACGGGCCCCAGTCTAACCCCTTAAAGATGCAATTGGGTCCATTTATATACATTGAGCAAATATTTATATTTGTTCTATTTATAAAATAGAACGATTTTTATTAAAAATGTTTAAACATATAAACGAAAGCAACTTAATTACTCAAAAAAAAAAAAGAGCAACCTCTATGAATAAGATCACTTCATGTTAAAATTTATAGTTATCAGATCATTTTTTTTTAAAGATACGGAGAATATTCTCTTCATAAATTACTCTCTCTATATCTTCAATTTTTAGGCAATGTACTTCTATGTAAAATAATATTGTCTTATATGATCAAATAGAAAAATATCTCAAAATGGTAACTAATAGCAGTCAGGTAATACAGACAATTTATTTAAATTGAGACTATGATATATTTCAACGTGCCTTTAGACACAGACATCCGCTAAGATTCTACAAAAAGTGACCGATCATAACAATGCATGATTCACAAAATTTACTTCGAAAGCTCTGTGAAGAGAAAAATTAAAGTATACAAGTTTCACAATCAATATTCAACTACCCAAGCCGTGTGATGAGGAAATTTTTTGTATAATGGCGATAACAAATGGAGAAAAGGTATCGGAAGTGTTTTTTGATACGTGTAACACATGATATTTTTAGGAGTGTATTTTGTATGCCGGGAATTTGATATGATAATGTTTTTTAAGCTAAAAGAGTTTAACTATTTGTGCAAATAATTTTTTTTTAATTCAAACTATTAATTGTTGAAATGAACGACTGAAATTATGCAAGGCCCTGAATAAAATATTCATGGCGCCGCCATGAATAAGTTTCTCTCATTCTAATTATGAATTTTTCAAAATCTATGAGTCTAGAATCACAACCTAGAATCCACGAGAAATTTTTGGGTGCCGGGTGGGTACCACGTAACTCGGCTAACGTGGTGTCTGAGCGATATATTCGGACTGTCCAAAAGTGTATTAGACAGCCAGATTGAAACACTCTCTCTCTTCTCACCCAACAATCTCTCTCCTTTTTGTCTCTCATTTTTCTCTATCCAAATCTGAGCAGTCCAAAACCAAAATAGACGGCCTGGATGCTCCGAGCGGACAGCACGTGATACCCGCTCGGCATTGAAAATTTCTCAGAATCCACCAATTAATATCTGCACCAAACACCCCTAACCCCTGATCAATCCTTTATACCAAGTCAATGAAAGTCATGACCCGGCAATGGACCACGGATGCACTATAAATACCAAACCCACTAACAGCACTGAATACAAATCATCACAAACTGAAAACAAAATTGAGTAGTACTGTGTTTAGCATGTTATCAATCATGGGTTCGCCCGAGTATACAAGTGCAACATTTCCTTTCTTCGTATGCTTTCTCATTAGCATTGCAACATTCCATGTTTGCTTCTGTAATGGCATCAGCAGCAGCTCCAATCACACTCAAAATAATATCACTTGCTTCGAAAATGAGAGGGAAGCCCTTGTTAAATTCAAGCAAGATTTGAAAGACCCTTCGAACCGGTTGTCCTCTTGGGATATCGGGAAGGATTGTTGCCAATGGGCCGGAGTTGTCTGCGACAACTTTACCGGTCACATCCGCGAGATCCAACTTCAAAGTCCTGATGAGGATTCTTTCCCTGTAACATTTGCTGAATATCAAGTTTATTTGAGGCATAAGTTACAGGGAAAGGTAAATCCTGCTTTGCTCGATTTGAAGCACCTCCAATATCTGGACTTGAGTAACAATGATTTTGAAGGGACTCACATCCCTAGCTTCATTGGCTCTATTGCAACTTTGAGATACCTCAACCTGTCTCGGGCGGGATTTGGCGGAAACATTCCTCCTCAACTTGGAAACGTCACCACAATGCGTTACCTTGATCTTGGACATAATGACGGACTACTTTGTGGAAATTCGCATTGGCTTTCGCGTCTTGTTTTGCTACAACACCTCGATATGAGTGGTGTAAACCTCAGCAAAGCGTTTGACTGGCTACAGGTGATGAGCAACCTCCCTTCATTGGTAGAATTACACTTGTCTGGTTGTGAACTTGAGTATGTCGTCTCTCCGTCTTCAACTAACAAAATTAACTTTACATTGCTTGACATCCTCGACCTCTCCTCTAACAATCTTGGATCATCTGTACCAGGTTGGATTCTCAGTCTTAATCATCTAGTCTCCCTAGATTTGAGTGAATGTGGCTTTTATGGTCCAGTTCCTAGTGGTCTTCAAAACATGACTTCTCTCAGAGTTCTCGATTGGTCTATGAATCCTTTTAATTCTACCATACCAAATTGGTTGTATAGTTTAAGCCATCTTCAGTCACTCAGTCTTCATGGGAATCTTTTGCATGGTGCGGTGTCAACTGCCATTGAAAACTTGACTTCCCTCATTAGCCTTGATATTAGAAGCAACTCTTTATCAGGTCCCATTCCAGTGTCAATAGGAAAATTATCATCTTTGATAAGGTTAGATCTTTCTAGTAATAAGTTGAATGGGACTCTTCCTAGAAGTCTTGGGAAACTTGCAAAGTTAGAAGGCTTGTTCCTATGCTATAATTTGTTGGAGGGTGTCGTCTCTGATATTCACTTTGTCAATCTCACGAGATTACGCTACCTATATGCTGGTTGGAACAACTTAAATTTAAAACCAAGTGCCAATTGGGTTCCCCCTTTCCAACTTGAATATTTGTATCTGGACTCCTGGCAGTTAGGGCCACATTTTCCCTTATGGCTTCCATCTCAGAGGACGTTGAGTTATTTGAGCATAGTCAACACAAGAATTTCAGACTCCATTCCCACATGGTTTTGGCCCACTTTTCCCAAATTAGAGTACGCAAACCTCTCTCGTAACCAAATTCGTGGAGAGATTTCAAGCTTGCGTAATGTTTGTCGTTTATTAGTGATTGACCTTAGTTTCAACCACTTTAACGGTCCGCTACCACTTGTCCCCTCTAATTTGACTTGGCTAGATCTTTCAAATAACTCTTTTTCAAGATCTATTAACCATCTGTTATGTGGTGAAGGAGCGGAACCAAACAACAAACTGTTCTTTCTCAATTTGGGAAATAATCTTTTGTCGGGAAAAATTCCCGACTGTTGGAAGCATTGGCCGTACCTGCAAATCATCAAATTAGAAAACAACAATTTGGCGGGTAACATTCCAAGCTCCATCGGACAGTTGAGTAACCTTCGATCATTGCACTTGCGTCAAAACAACCTCTCAGGAGAACTACCGCGGACTCTACAATATTGCTCATTTTTGTGGGTTGTCGATATTAGTGAAAACAGATTTACTGGAAGCATTCCACCGTGGATTGGCAAGTCATTGTCAATATTGATATTTCTGAATCTGCGTTCAAATAACTTTTCAGGTGACCTTCCACATGAACTGTGTCGTTTAAGCTCTCTTCAAATCTTTGATGTTGCACATAACAATCTATCGGGTCCTGTGCCTAGATGTTTTGCCAACTTTAGCGCCATGGCAAAAATAAATAACTCACGTGCCCCAATATTTTACAATATTGGTTTCGGAATTGGGGATAAACTAGTTTTGGTGACCAAAGGAAGAGATGTTGAATATAGCACCACTCTTGGTTTGGTGACAAGCATGGATCTTTCTGGAAACAATTTATCTGGAGAGATTCCTGAGGAACTCACTAAACTTGTGGGGTTGTGGTCATTGAATTTGTCTGGAAATCATTTAAATGGCAAAATCCCAAGAAGTGTTGGTGATATGAGACAACTAGAATCCCTTGATTTCTCACTAAATCAACTTTCTGGGGAAATTCCTTCGAGCATGTCAAGTTTGACATTCCTGAGTCACTTGAACTTGTCCTATAACAATTTGACTGGAAGAATCCCATCAAGTACTCAACTTCAAAGCATGAATGAATCCAGTTTTTTTGGCAACAAGCTTTGTGGGGCTCCACTCACAAGTTGCAACCCAATCCAGACTATCCCTCCGAAAGTTGAACCACCTGGAAGTGAAGAAAATGGAGAGGGATTTTCGGAAGCGTCGTTGTTTGGAAGCATGGCACTTGGATTTGCAGTTGGGTTTTGGATTGTCGTGGGTCCTTTACTGTTCAAGAGGTCTTGGAGAATTGCTTATTTCCGGGTGCTAGAAGGTATTTGGCACAAACTTTGTGATTTCATGTTTTAATGTCACTATATATTTCGTAAACGAGGATAAGGCAATGGTATTGCGTAGAAGATAATAGTGACGGATCTTTCTGTTTTTTCCGTTCTCTATGTAACCTGCAATGTTCTATGGTATAATAAATCTCCTGTAGATCGATGTAGACCAGCCATTTCTCTTTTTTGTTCTTTGTCTGGTATTGTTTTTTGTTTGAATAGGTATGGATGGAATGTGAAAATATCTCAACAAATTCAGTCACATTGGTTTTGACTGTTTGTTTTATTAAATCATCAAATTATCCCTTGTTGTAGGCTCTCTCTCTCTCTCTCTCTCTCTCTCTCTCTCAATCTCTCAACCCGAGTGTAGACACCCCAATTTGAACTTATTAATTATCCTTAATTTGTGGTCTTGAGGCTTCCCGGTGATGAAACAGAATCAAAACAAGACTAGGCTAAAGCTTGAACGTAACAATATATGCTTGTTGGACTTTTACAAACCAAAACCACATTTTTTTCCTGACACACTGATGGTAAAATGGACACACATTTTAATGTATGAAATACTTTTGAATGAAACTAATTGGGTTAGAAAGAGGACTCAACCAGCTTTTCAACACTTCGAAAAACACACAAATCCGAGTTCGGGAGTGCCCGGGGCAACCCTACAAAGTTTGGTCTGCTGTGAAGCACTCTTTAGCGCTCAGTACTACACTCTTAAGCGCCCAAGATGACTCTTGAGCGCTCAAGAGCGCTGTTACAGCCACTGGATGGTAAGCTTGACCATTGACCATGGTTTTTTCAGACTTTTCTGATCATTTAAACCTGCAGTTCAAACCTGCACATCCCAGCAGCTAGCAGGAATCTCATCATGTCATTTTTCCCCCAAAAAAATATTTTCTTTTTCTTTTTGATTTTATTTTCAAATTAAAATCCTAATTTTGGCTTGCTTATATATACCCCCCTCATTCAACACACAAAGGGCCACGAAAATTCAGTCTCTCTCTCCCTTGTTTTCTAAAAGTTTCAGTCTCTAATCCTCCCTCAAATATTTTCCAAAACTTGAATTTTTTAAAGAAAAGCTTCAAACAATTTTCAAATACTCAGAAAATCTCAAAGGTTTTTTGAAATCCCTAATCTGTCTAGAACTCCATTTTCCTACTGTTTTCTACTCATTCTTAAGCATCTAAGTCAATCCAAGAAGTTAAGTTCAAGCCAAGAGAAGGTATAAAACTTGGTTTTTTCCAAGTTATTTTCTGTTTTTCCTACTTCTGACGGAGATCAAGGGCTTATACCAGTTCTTCATACTGGTTGTGAGTCCATCTGGTCTTAGTTTAACAACAAGAGCAAGAGGATTACAAGAAAGCAATCTTTTTCTCAAAGCACTGTGCTCACTCTTGAGCGCTCAACATCACTCCTGAGCGCCCAAGAGTGCTGCTGCTCACTAAAACTCTGTTTTGTCATTTTATATCTCATCTCATGTGATCGAGTTTGGTAGATACTGGGTGTGCACTGGTCCTTCTAGAGCCAAGTTAAGTTTATTTTCTGTTTGCAAGGAAGCAACACTTGGATATTTAAGTCTTGTTCTTGTTTGTTTGAGTTTGATGCTGAGCAAACTTGCCTAAATGTTATTTTCATCCATCTCTATGTATTTGTGTATTCCGTTTATTGCCAAAAGTGCTAAGTCTTGTTTTGCAGGGACTGAAAGGTCTTGAGCGCTCAGGACCATTCCTGAGCGCCTAGGAGTGTTAATTTCCAGTAGCCTTGTCTCAATTTTTGTACACACTCACTTCTCATCATGCCATCATTCTATTCTGTACATAAGCACATGTGTGACCTTTACTTTTTGTACCTGCAAATACATGCTATCTGTATTTTATGAAACAAAATGTTTTCGACAAAATTCCACAAACTTTGAGTAGAGGCCCATTTCATGTCGGGCGAGGGAGTGCTGTAAAATCCTTCCCCTCTCATAAACTGACTTCCGAACCCAAAACAATCTCTGGTTTTCAAATTTAAAAATCATTTTCAATTAAAATGGTTTTTCGGGTGGCAAATCTCAAATCCAGGTGGTGACTCTTCCATTTTTCAAAAACACTTCTCTTTTCTGGGCCGTCCGAGAGTGCCCCATCACCCAGGGCTATGGTAGCACACACCTAGCTGCCACATTAACCTTTCTTCTCTCTTCCCCCCCCCCAAGGTTTCACAACCCTAATACGACGGCGGGAGGGGAAAACCATGATACTAGTTATCAATCTCTCTCTTTTCTAGTCTTTAGTTTATTTTCCTTTTGTCTCTTCAGATCAACGATTTGTTGTCTGATCTGTGAGAGTTTTGTCTATCCTTTCTATGAGAGTTTTTCTCTCATTTTTGTGGGAGTTTTTAATTTCATCTTTAGGCGAATATCATGTCTACATATTAGGTTTTTTCAAATGATGTTGCTTCATAGCAACATCCGTGTCAACAGTGCTCTACTACCCTCGTATGATATCTTCCTATAGCAACTCATGCTGGCTGTCAGATCTATAGCTTTGAAAGTTCATTTGCGCGTTCATACTTGGTTGGAGTTCGTCTAATCGTCTGAGTATTTGTTGTTTTTTTTTCTTGGCTGGCACTTTATCTCTTTTTGAGACTGCCAGGAATTATGAAATTTCAGTAGAATGTGTGTGGTTGGGATGAAAGGCATCAACCGCCTTATACTTTTCTCATTTTGTATCTTTAGATGATTAGCTTGATTTTATCCAAGATATTTGTAATGAATTTCGTATTGTAAGTGTCATTAGACTTACATCAATACAACTTCTCACTTTTGTCCAAAAAAATATAAAAAAAGCATCACATTACCTCTCTCATCCTCTAGGACCTGTTTTGTATTCGTATCTGACTCGCCCCTCTCTCCCACCCCTCTCTTTTCCTCTCTCTTTTGGTCTCTCAAATTTTCGGAATAACAAAAACTACGCAAATCAACATATTATATTATAATTGTGTTTGCTCTCGTCCTTCCTTTGCCACTCTATCTCTCTCTGCCGAACTCAGACCCACAACCATGATAGATCGTCCATCCTCTGCAAAATTAACTTCACGACCCATCCACACCACCGATCAACTGTATCTAATCAACTAATGTCAGACTCAGCTCATGTATAGAATATGATTCCTCCTTCATTACGTAAAGATTGCGATCGTTTTAGAGTATGAAATTTAGTTCGTTTACAAAATATTAGAACTATTATTCAAAATGAACTATCATTTAATCACAACGAACATTAGAATACACAAACATGAAAATACAATTAGCAGAGTTGAGAGAATATTCATGTAGTGAAAGTAGGAACGAGTTGGCCTGTGAGAATAGGAGGCGTGCTAAGAGCACTTTCTTAAGGCTAATATTTCTCCACTCGTGAAGGTTCAAACATCAATCCGAGTGTACTAGCCCATGATTCAACCCAAACATTCATCATCCAATATTTTAAACATCCACCAGGAAATTTGAACGAGACACACGAACCGAGTTGCCCAATAGTATAAGAAAAACTACGTACCATAGAAATGTCATGTCTCTCTCTAATTAGGAAAATGATATTGGCACTCCAAAAATTGATGATGGCACTCCAAAATCAGTGTAATTCCAAAGCACTTTCCTTTGTTTTTTGGAGTGCCTACATCAATTTTTGGAGTGCCAATATCATTTTCCCCTAATTAACATGGATAGCTCTAAAATATGTGTATGCCTCCTTATTCTCTTTATTTCACACAATTCATCCTTATAGAAATACACACACATATGTGTGTGTGTAACAGTTAATTAAGAGACATAATGATAAACCATAATTAAATTTCCTTTATTCTGCAGCCGACATTTTAATATTAACTTGATTCTTTGCAAATTGCAATGGTGAAATTATGAGAGGTTGATAATTGAGGAATTAATAGTTAACATTTGTTTTTATTGAAAATGTCCCAACACAAAATTTGTGCGGAAACTTATAGTCAACAGAGTAATAGAAAAATCCTCTCATTTACAAGTTCCTCTAAATCAATCAATAAAGGTGACCGCGAATTTAGGACATATGGGTTTGTACTGGAGTAACAAGGAAAAGAGTGTGTAGGAACTAGGAACGACACATAATGTAGCAGATTGGAGAGAGGAATAAACTCGAGGGTGTACATATTTGGGATCCTTTACCATCCCTCATTCCCACACACTCAAGGTACTGTACCGTATCCGAGGATTGAGGTCCTTTACTGTCCCTCGAACACTGTACCCAACTTTACCGTTTATCCTTTACTTATCAACTTCTATGTGATCACTACTCGAAATTATCCCATGAACCTAAGTCTGATATAAGTATCTAACAAACACAATACTTTGTCAAAATCTACTCAATCATGGCATTATACATTTCAATGAGAAACAAGCATAGCAATTTATAAGTGCGGATAATTAAACAAGCAGGAGTTGGGATTTGGCCGATGCCTTTTGAATTATTAAGTTTTATTGAACGAGTATGTAATGATTTTATTAACTCGAGGGTGTACATATTAATTTCGTAAGCCTTAGAATAATTTTGGCCTAGCCCACTTTTGTGGGCTAAGTTATTAGGGGTTTTTTTATTCTTTAATTTCAGATCTGGCTTTTTGGCCCGAGAAAAAGGAGGATGTTCAAAGTGCTATCAAAGAAGTGGGGTCCGCACTTAAAGAACAAAAATACGTATGTTTGAGCTGTACTGTTTAATCTAGGCTTTTGAGGCCTTTAGGTGCTTGGACGTCATGCCCCTGTAGGGTTTTGCCCTTTAATCCAACTTTGGTTGAATTTCCTTCCCCTTTTTTGATGTACTCTTATCAAAATTCTTAATAAATTGTTACTTTCGCCGATAAAAATAAAAAAAATTGGGTCAAGTGGTTCACTTTTTTTAAAGTTCATGCTAATAAAACTTTCCCAACAAGGTAAATTAGTGTCAAGCCTTCTCGTATCTTTCAAACACCGATCTAGAGCACAAATTGAACATGGCTTGATCAATAAGAAAGCCTTTCTCTTTCTCCCTCTCAGATGCATCCTTCATCACAGCTTATCCAACAAATAAACAAGTAGTTGGAGATGAGACAAGAAGACATTGTCAGCAGATAAAAAGTTGCCACTTGGTGTCATGTGGCCAGGGTGGGATTTAGGAAAGGACAAGTATGGTGAACAAAGCATGGCCTTAACTTATGAGATAAGAGGTCACAAAACAATGTAAGCGTTACGAGTTATTTAGTCACGGTTCATTCAGTTTTTTTCTGTGTCTCAGTTGGTGTAGTTTTAAGCACATAATTTACTCTTACTGGCTTGCTTTATTTCATCAATCCTAAACCCACCCTCTCGTTGAGCTCAGGCCAATGTGTTGAAGGATTAAGAATGTTGGTACAACTGTACAAGTACTTGGCCAACTTCACAATGCGAGATATGTAATCTCAAATACATGTAAAGGAAAATAGAAATATTTCAATCAATGGCAAGAATTTGAAATTACTAGAAAAACAAAGAGACCGAGCTAGTAAATCACATTATGTTCTAAAGACAAATTTGTACCTCACTATATATGTATATGGTGCTACCAGACCTTAAACGTTTGTGTCAATATAATGGTTGCCTTCACAATGAAAACATAGCACTGTAATTATTGTGACTTGTTCAACCAAAACTATTTTAAGTGACTAGAAAATCAGACTTGATCACAAAATGCAAGAAGAAATTGAAAAATTCAACGCCAAAAAAGATAGATAGAGAATTCATATATAGGAAGCAGAAGGTCGTATTCGAAACGTCTAAACAGTAAAAGATGTGACCATTGAAAGGTGAACATGCCAAGGTAACCTCACCGGCTGCAAATTTGAATATTTTTGCTCTTAGCCAAATTTGAATGTTGTATTCCATATTTTCTTTTAAAATTTTTTTATATACCCATTACCTAGCCATATCTAGTGACCAAACTTGACCCAGCATAAGCAGCCCAACTATTTGGACCCACGCGGCGCGTCGCGTGATGGGTTTGGTCCTCCTCACCCTTAAAACTTGAGTAAGTAAAGTAGACTTTTTCGAGAAAGACCAGCCTAATAACATTGGATACAAATAAAATAATCATCACAAGCTGAAAAACCACATTGAGTTGTGTGTCTTGCATGTGATCGATCATGCTTTCATCCATGACTACGAGTGCAGCTTTTGCTTTCTTCTTTTGCTTTCTCTTCACCATTCCAAATTTCCATGTTTGCTTCTGCAATGGCATCAGCAGCAGTTCCAATCACACTCATCATAATAATATCACTTGCTTCGAAAATGAGAGGGAAGCCCTGCTTAAATTCAAGCAAGATTTGATAGACCCAATGAAACGGTTGTCCTCTTGGGATATTGGGGAGGATTGCTGCAAGTGGACCGGAGTTGTCTGTGACAACTTCACTGGTCATGTCCGCGAGATCCTACTTGGGAATCCTTATGAGTATTCTTTTGAAAATGATCCTGACTATGCAGCTTATCAGATGTATCGATTAGGAGGAAAGCTAAATCCCTCTTTGCTCGATTTGAAGCACCTCCAATATCTGGACTTGAGCCTCAATTATTTTCATGGCGCTCACATCCCCAGCTTCATTGGCTCTATTGCAACTTTGAGATACCTCAACCTTTCTTGGGCTGGATTCAGCGGAACCATTCCACCTCAACTAGGAAACGTCACCACCATGTGTTACCTTGATCTTGGATCTAACTACGGACTACTTTGTGGAAATTTGCAATGGCTTTCGCGTCTTTTTTTGCTACAACACCTCGGCATGAGTCGTGTAAACCTCAGCAAAGCATTGGATTGGCTAGAGGTGACGAGCAACCTCCCTTCACTGGTAGAATTACACTTGTCTGATTGTGAACTCGAGTATGTCTCTCTTTCTTCAACTAACAAAATTAATTTTACATCACTTGACATCCTCGACCTTTCCTTTAATCACCATCTTGGACCATCTGTACCAGGTTGGATTCTCAATCTTAATCATTTAGTCTACCTAGATTTGAGTATGTGTCTGTTTTACGGTCCAATTCCTAGTCGTCTTCAAAACATGACTTCTCTCAGAGTTCTCGATTGGTCTTTGAATCATTTTAATTCTACCATACCAAATTGGTTGTATAGTTCAAGCCATCTTCAGTCACTCAGTCTTTGTGAGAATGATCTTTTGCATGGTGCGGTGTCAATTGCCATTGGAAACTTGACTTCCCTTGTTAGCCTTGACTTATCTTTAAATCAACTTCAAGGGAGTATACCAACATCACTCGGAAAACTTTGTAAGTTAAAGACAATTGATTTATCCGATAATGAGTTTTCCGGGGAGGTAACAAACATTTTTGTAGGTTTCTCTCCATGCAAGTCTAACGAGTTAGAGACCTTCTATTCGGGGGGGAATCATCTTCTTGGTCACTTGCCTTATGAGCTTGGTCAACTAACAAGTCTCACTGAATTTAATCTCAATGGCAACTCTTTTTCTGGTCCCATTCCAGCGTCGATAGGAAGTTTATCATCCTTGATATGGTTAGATCTTTCCTCTAATAAGTTTTCTGGTCCCATTCCAGCATCGATAGGAAGTTTATCATCCTTGATATGCTTAGATCTTTCCTCTAATAACACTACAAGAAAAATTGCATTGGGTGACGAATGAAAATCGTCGCAAATTGTATGTTTTTCGTCACAAATAATATAGGTGACGAAGAAAAAATTGTCGACTAAAGGTTGTCGATGATTCCTACCTGGTGACGAAATCTATTTTTCGTCATCTATAGTGCTTTTTGGTGACGAAAAATGTCGTCACGGAAAAATGACTTGGTGACGAAATTTTCTTTGTCACCTATTATGCTTTTTTGATGACAAGAAATTTCGTCACAAATTATTCCCTTTGGCTCCTCAAAGGTGACCCATCGGTGACGAAATTTTTCGTCGCGAAAGACATTCTTATATGTGAAAAAAATCTCACTTTTTTGCTCCTGCGGGGTTTTGAACCCGAGTCTCCTAAGTTTGCACGCAAGCTTTAACCAACTACACCACACAAACTTTTCAGCATATGTTTGAAATATCTAATATATAACACATACATTGAACATTAAAATATATTTTGAACGGCATTTTGAACTATTAAACATTAAAATTAGTAATTTTAATAAACATGAAAGTCGTAGCTCTTTATATTATTGTTCAAACCCAATTTAAATTATCTCAATCGGAGTTCTGAGCAAAGAGTTATGCCCGAAATATATTTGGTAACAAAGCGTAATTCATAAATTTCGTCACCAAAGGATAAATTTTTCGTCACTGAAAACGTAAAAAGAAGACGAAAATATTTTTCGTCGCCAAATTGGTTCATTTGGGGACAAAATATTTTTTCCGTCACCGAATAGTTTTCTTTGGCGACAAAAAATAATTTCGTCTCCTTTTTTACTCTTTTGGCGACGAAAATTTTATTTCGTCGCCAAATAGGAGCCTTTGGTGACAAAAATATCTTTTTCGTCGCTAAATAGTTATAATTGGTGACAAAATTGTAGGTGGATAAATTCAAGTAGTGCTCTGAACAGCACTGGAATGCCGCGGCTTCACGTGCCTCTTGAACGTAACCCTAATTAGTTAACGTAACCCTTGTCCTGCAAAACAGACAAGGAGTAAGTGCACCTTTGCCTCTCGTGGCAAAGGCCCTCCGATGCCTTTGTTAGTATTTCGTACTAGCGATCAAACCCTAATTATCAGTAGGAAAGCAATAAGAATGCAGTGTATTGCGTACCTTTTTACCTCTAGGTTTACCTCATATTTATAGATTTATGGATGCTTGCTGCCCAAGTATCCATATTGCCCTAGGTTTCCTACCTCGTATAGGAAAACTAGGATCTCTTGGATTCTCGTTCCCTTATCAGTTTATTTCCTTAATCCTTGTAGGACTCTTTCCATAACAAGCCGAACATCCCATTCTCATTGGGTATCTTTCTTAGATCCTATATTCTTGGGATCTCATCCCTTAACGGAATACCAGTGATTCTGGACCCTTCTAGAGTGTTCTCTCTAACAGGTCTTTTCTCTTTGTTCGGCCATCTCATGGCCGAACAGATGGCCTGGACCAGTTACTTCACATGTAACTGGTCCTTTAGAAATGATTTGGACCATCTCCTTTCTAAGGAGTTCTCCTCCTGTTCGGCTTTCTCTTGCCGAACAAATTTCCTGAACAGTGGCATCTCATGTCATTTTTCTTGTATTTGGTCCAATAACGTCTCGTGTTACTATACCGAGAATCGTACAATCTCTCTGGACCATTAACTTCTCATGTCACTGGTCCATAGCACGTTGACCTTTTCTTTGACCGTGCTCGGGCTCGTTTTGTACTTGTTCGGGAATACCTCCCTACAAAAATAATTTCGTCAAATAAGTTATCAAAACAGTGACGAAGTTATTTTTTTATCGCCAAATATACTCATTTAGCGACGAAATTAAATTTTATCGCCATTTTTTCGTCACTAAACATACTTTTTCTTGTAGTGTAAGTTCAATGGGACTCTTCCTGAAAGTCTTGGGCGTCTTGGAAAGTTAGAAAGCTTGTTCATAAACGATAATTCGTTGGAGGGTGTCGTCTCTGATGTTCACTTTGCCAATCTCACGAGATTGTGTTACCTAGAGGTTGGTGGAAACAATTTGACTTTGAATGCAAGTGAGAATTGGGGGTTCCCCCTTTCCAAGTTGAACATTTGATTTTGGATTCATGGAAGTTAGGGCCACAGTTTCCTCTTTGGCTTCCATCTCAGATGAAGTTGGTTGCGTTGAGCATAGCCAACACAAGAATTTCAGACTCCATTCCGACCTTGTTTTGGCCCATTCTTTTCAAATTATGTCACGCAAACCTCTCTCTTAACCAAATTTGTGGAGAGATTTCAAGGCTTCCTAATGTTGAGGCTCAGTATTGCACGATTGACTTAAGTTCCAACCTCTTCAATGGTTCGCTACCACTCATCCCCCCTAACTTGGATTGGCTAGATCTTTCTGCTTGACGGATTTCCTAGTCCTAAATTAATGGGTTGCCCCAAGCGTTGGGCTGAAACCGACGCAGCATAATATCCGGTAAAGCCGGAGTCGAATCCACAAAGACGATAATGTATGCTGACTAAAAATTCGGGTTGTTATAATTTAAACGGGCTCTTAGATAGCCACCCCTTGTACTTTGATGTTGAGATTAACTAAAACTAAGAAATAACTGTACTTTTCAAATAATTAAAAGAGGTACGGTCATAGGATTCATAGCTCTCGTAATCAGTCCGGATTTACCTGCTTCATTCAGTGTTCTTAAAAACATTTAATTTTTAATTGAAAAAGATACCCGCAAGATGCGAGACCCTATGGTCGCCGTTTACCCATGCGCAGCGGAGAATGAGTTTTGGACCCCCATTCCCCCGTTTACCTGGGCTCCGACAATGCCCGGGTTCGTCTGCGGGAAGTATTTTTTTCAATCTAAAATTATCTTTTTCATTGTTTGAAAATAAGAGCAGTGCCCGAACTGGCCACGGTGTGCTAATCAGCCTGCGACCCTACCTAAACAACTACTCACTAATCATTATGCATGAAAAAGAAAAAATCCTAATTTGATTCATGCTTCTAATACTGGAGAAAGAAATTGAATAAACGAGAGATAACAACTAATTGAAAATCAACAAACAACTTTAATTAAAAACAGAAATTAAAACTAGATTATCGGAGTGCGAGTAATTAAACAAGACTTTAAATAACTTGGTAGAAAGAAAAACTTGGAAGAAAATAAACAATATTCAAATCAAAGAATGGCAGCCCCGTTCGTCGTTTCTCTCTGTGGGAAGAAGTTGATCCCGATGTCGGCTGTTCCGCGTGATTCCAAGAAGATATCACGGCAGATCCTTTCTTCGTTTTGTCCGTCCGAATCGCCTGGCCTGTGCGCATGACCTCCTCCTTTTATAAGCTGCTGCTGCCGACTTTCACTTGTAAAAGCCCTCGTTGAGAAATCAGTCAATTGGGCCCAGCCTTGGTCAAAATATCTATTTAAACATTAGACCCACTAGGAAGACCAATTGCAAGTCCAATTAGTATAGCTTCAGGGCCCACCAATTTTATGTCTTGTATTATTCTGCTAACCCAATTTACTTCCATTACCACGTACACAGCAGCATAGTAGGAGGAGAAAAATTATAAGGCACAATCCAAGCTTCTTTTACTTCGATATCAGCAACTAAACAATGCACATTAAAATATTAAAAACCTCCAAATACCTACAACACAAAAATTAAGCATTAATCTCCAAGTAATATTATACAAATAGACTTAGCAATGATAAATTAGGGGGCGCTAATGTGAACATTTACGCGCCTATCACTTTCGAATAACTCTTTTTCAGGATCTATTTACCACATGTTATGTGATAAGGGAGAGGAACCTAACATTGGATTGTACTACCTCAATATGGGACATAATCGTTTGTCGGGAAAAATTCCCGACTGTTGGAAGCATTGGCAATCCCTTGTTATCATCAAATTAGAGAACAACAATCTGGAGGGTAGCATTCCAAGCTCCATCGGACTGTTACCTGGACTTAAATCATTGCACTTGCGGCACAACAACCTCACAGGAGAACTACCGCAGACACTGCGAAATTGCTCACTTTTGTTGGTCATGGACCTTGGTGAAAACAAGCTTACTGGAACCGTACCACCATGGATGGGCAATGCCTCATTAGAATTGATAGTTCTGGATCTGCGCTCCAATAACTTTTTGGGCAACCTTCCATATGAACTTTGTCGTTTAAGCTCTCTTCAAATCTTAGACGTTGCACATAATAATCTATTTGGTCCTCTACCTAGATGTTTTACCAATTTCAGCGTCATGGCAAAAATAAGAAACCAAAGTGACGTGAGTTACACGACTTCCCCAAAGTATGGGATTGTCTGGCCGGCTGGTATAGTGCAATTTCTAGATAATGCAATTTTGGTGACCAAAGGAAGATATGTTGAATATGGAACCACTCTTCGATTGGTGACAAGCATGGATCTTTCTGGAAATACTTTATATGGAGAGATTCCAGAGGAACTCACTAAACTTGTGGGGTTGTGGTCGTTAAATTTGTCTGACAATCATTTGACAGGAAGAATCCCAAGGAATATTGGTGATATGAGACAACTAGAATCCCTTGATTTCTCACTAAATCAACTTTCTGGGGAAATTCCTTCGAGCATGTCGAGTTTGACATTCTTGAGTCACTTGAACTTGTCCTATAACAATTTGACGGGGAGTATTCCATCAAGTACTTAACTTCAAAGCATGAATGAATCCAGTTTTTATGGCAACAATCTTTGTGGGCCTCCACTCACAAGCTGCAACCCAAACAAGACACTCCCTCCTAAAGTTGATCGACAAGGAAGTGAAGAAGAAGAAGAAGGAGAGGGATTTTCGAAAGCATTGTTCTTTGCAAGCATGGCACTTGGATTTGCAGTTGAGTTTTGGATTGTGTTGGGTCCTTTACTGTTCAAGAGGTCTGGGAGAATTACTTATTTCCGGGTGCTTGAAGATATTTGGCATAAACTTTGCGATTTCATTTTTGAATGTCGTCGCTATATATTTCGTAGATGAAAATATAGCACTTCTTTGTTCCTTTGTAAAAAAGCCAAAATAAAAAAAAGGGGCTCGACGTTTGGTCTGCTTTATAGTTTCAACAATAAGGGAATTATGTGGGGTTGTCCATCTAGAAGATAATAGTGGGTACCTTTGAGTGTTTTTTTATTCACTATGTAACCTATAATATATGATTGTGTAATATATCTTCTGTGGATGTAAGCAAAACGTTACTCTTTTGTATTTTGCGTCTAATATAGTGTGCTTCCATACATAATTGATTAGCTATTACAGTATTGTTTGTTTTGAAAGTTCAAAAGAAACTATTGTCACGAAGTAACTACATGAACAAAAGAACAACTTTATTGCTATTCGCTCAATATCTTTTTACTTAAAGAGTCGGATACAACTACAATTCTAATGAGTCCCAAGTGTTCACCAGTCAACGAATTCTAATGAGTCCCAAGTGTTCACCAGTCAACGACAGTGGTGAAAGGACCCCTCAATAGATATACTCCCTTCGTCCCTAAATAAGTGTTCGGCGCGCAAAACTAGATTTTCAAAAAGATGCATTTGTTTTGTTAAAAAAAATTAATTTTTTTTACAAATCAATAGATAACAATGAGTTTTATTAGATTGTGAAAAAAAATTAAATTTTTTAATAAAAAATATGCATGTTTTATAAAGCCTAATTTTGCACGTCAGACACTTATTTAGGGACGGAGGGAGTATTATTCTTGGGAATTTACATATTTCGTAGGCTTTATTGCCTATCTTACAGTTGATACCACTAAATTTGCAGGTAAAAATACATTTTCCTGCGTATCCTCTAAGCGCAGTGAATTCCTTCAAAGCTTCTACAACCACTCTTTTCAATAAATCACTAATATCACCCATTCCCCAAGCTATCGATATATGAGGGCGTGGATCCTGCGGCCAAGAACCAATGCAAAGCAAAAGTACCCCATCATGAAAACAAAAAGAACAATTAAATTTTTACTTGAATTAATAGAGCAAAATGAAAAGCCTTGTGAAAAACCGAGGGGCCCAGCGCGGGAATCAACGGCATCCGATGTGTGTAGGGTGCTTGATCTAGACACCCCATTTTTCGTGTATATTTCGGATCGACAGTCCGGTGGCCAGAGACGGCCGCGCGCGGCGGTCGGTACCGTTTCCCTACAAGTTTCATCGGTGCAAATAGGATTTCCGTATCAGACAAAGGATCTTGGCCATGGTTGCCAATGGTGGAGAGAGAGAGAGAGAGAGAGAGAGAGAGAGCCACAATTACTGCTAACAAGATTTTTTATTCCTATTCCAGAGGTTTGAACTTGAGTTGCCTTGCGTGATAGGTTTTAGTTACTGTTCACCCTCAAAAAACAAAAGGGCAAATTTTCGTAGTCATTCCTGTAGTTTTAGGGTTGTTTCACTTTCGTCTTTCTAGTTTCAAAGTGCTCCAATTTCGTCCCTATAGTTTGTTTTACATTCCAAATAGGTAAAATCGTTAACACCGTTAACGAAACTAACGGAAAAAAAAAAAAAGTGTTCCAATTTTCAATCCGTTTGAACCGGGGCGACACTACAAGAAAAATTCAATTGAGTGACGAATGAAAATCGTCACAAATTGCATGTTTTTCGTCACAAATAATATAGGTGACGAAAAAAATTTGTCGACTAAATGTTGTCGAGGATTCCTACCTGGTGACGAAATCTATTTTTCGTCACCTATAGTGCCTTTTGATGACGAAATATTTCGTCACCAAAAAGTGAATAATTGGTGACGAAATTTTTTTCCTCACTTATTGTGCTTTTTGACGATGAAAAAATTCGTCACCGATGGGTTACATTTGTGACGAAATTTTTTGTCACTAATATAAGAAATCGGTGACGAAATTTTTCGTTGCGAAAGATGTTTTCATATGGGAAAAGAAATCCATCTTTCTTGCTCCTGCTGGGTTTCGAACCCGAGTCCCTTGAGTTTTTCGCGCAAGCTCCAACCAACTGCACTACACACATTTTTCAGTAAATATTTGAAATATCTAATATATAACACATATGTTTAACATGAAAATATATTTCGAATGTAATTTTGGACCTTTAAACATTAAACTTAACAATTTTGATAAACATGAAAGTTGTAGGCAATTGAGTTATTGTTCAAACCCAATTTGAATTATCTCAATCGGAGATTTTAGTAAAGAGTTATGTCCAAAATACATTTAGTGACAAAGCGCAATTCATAACTTTCGTCACGAAAGGTACCCATTTGACAGCGAAATATATTTTTTGTCGCTGAAAGCGTTAAAATGGTGACGAAATTTTTTTTTGTCACCAAAGTTAAGCATTTGGTGACGAAAAAAATATTTCGTCACTAAATTGCTCACATTTGGCGACGAAATATATTTTTTGTCACCAAATGATTATCTTTGGCGACAAAAAATAATTTTGTCACCTTTTTTAAGTTTTCGGCGACGAAAAATGTATTTTATCGCCAAATGGGTACCTTTAGTGACGAAAATATTTTTTTCGTCGCTAAACAGGCATAATTGGTGACGAAATTATTTCGTCACGAAAGTTATCAAAATAGTGACGAATTTATTTTTTCGTCGCCAAATATACTGATTTAGTGACAAAATTAAATTTCGTCGCCACTTTTTCGTCACTAATTTTCATTTTTCTTGTAGTGCGAAGATCTTATTTTTTTGATCATTTTATCCTAAATTGTCGTAATGAATTTTTGGCTCTAAGGCCTTTCAACGAGCACCCGAATACTCCTTATTTAGTTTCAGGGCTCTCTTAGGATGCTCATTGAAAGGCCTTAGAGCCAAAAATCCATTATGATCATTTAAGATAAAATGATCAGAAAAATAAGATATTTGCACCGGTTCAAACAAATTGAAAATTTGAACACTTATTTTTTTTTTCCGTTAGTTACGTTAACGGTGTTAACGATTTTACCAATTTGGAACGTAAAACAAACTATAAGAACGAAATTGGAGCACTTTGAAACTAAAGGGCGTGTTTGATAGTAGACTTCGTTTTGGAGGGATTCGTAATGATATGAGATTAGGATTGGGATTGGTAGTGATGTGGGATTACTAAAGAGGAGATGAATCATTTATTCATGTTTGTTTTGCACGGGATTAGATTGTAGGATTGTTAATAACGTGTTTGTTTAGGCTAGGATAGGATAGGATTAAATTACTTGTTTCCAATTTTACCCTTACAATAAGAACGCCATTTTCTCTATTTTTTCCACTCATTTTTTTATCAAAGATACTACCTGCTATGCAAAAATTTCTGCACCCTTGGACCAGCTTTAATTTGTGCACCGTTAGATGGATTGCCCTAATTCTTTGTGCACCGTTGGATTACTTTCTAGCAAGTGGCAACCACACTGGATAATTAATCCTTCTTCGTTACATCGACAACCAACAACAGATCAGTGCAATCTCTCTCTTCTCTTACACACCGGATCAAAACAATCTCTCACTGCGGAGAAGTCCATCTATCTTTCTCTCTCTCTCTCAACGGATCTGACAACTTCAGGTCTCTCTCTCTCTCTCTCTCTCTCTCTCTCTCAACTGATCACTTTCACAGTGTCTCCACCGATTTCTCACTCCAGTGGCTAGACTTGTCAATCGCACCGGCGACGGCAACAGACAACTGTCTCCGGCGACTTTGGTTGTCACACGATCCAGCAACTAGAGTTCATAAATTTTCGATTAGGTAGGATTTCTTATTTTTAGGGTTTTTAAAATGGATCATTTTTCCCCATTGATTCTCCGATGGAGTTCATAAATGAACGAAATGGTGTATATGCAGTGGGGGTAATTGTGTCAATAGCTAAAAAGGGTGGTCTTCCACGTTCATGGGACAGGATTATTAGTAACGCCCCCCCCCCATGGGATGGCTAATCCGGTGAAATGGGGGGTTTCACAATCCCTTCGGATTAGCAATCCGGTCTACCAAAATCAAAACAAACAAGGTTTTAGAGTGCCCCTCCACCTTCGTAATCTCATCCCATCCTTGAATCCGGCTATCAAACACGCCCAAAGGGACAAAAGTGAGACAACCATAAAACTACAGGGATGACTACGAAAATTTGCCCAAAACAAAAACATCTTACCGAACACATTTTCTTAAGTTGTTTACAAAAACTCTTTCAACATTAATGGGGAAAAAACCTGTCACCAAACGGACCCTTAGTAATTGAATTGGAACATCATATTTGGACCTATATCTAACCTCCTCTGAAACTGAAGCTTTTGACGAAGCATTGCCACCACTGACTCGATTTGATGCACTCGAATTGGAACAGTTCTCCCCAAACTTATGTGGAATTCTCTCCCCAGGGGAACTTGTTCGAGCTTCAAATCATCTGGGCACAGCACTTCGAGTGGGATGTCTACGTCAATAGCATTTAAACCAGGCACAAGAGATGAGACCCTCTTCAGAAATTGGGTCAACTCCTTCTTTGGTGTTGGAGGTATCCGAACTATAATGAAAATATAATTTATGTTGATGCAGTATTCTAACTCAGAAACTCTAATAGAAAATCAGAACACTTCCAAACTCAAGCATCATCAAACCAGACAACACCAGTAACTCTTGTCATCCAATTCCCCTTTTGACCCAACCATTTGGTTTAATCCTTAACGGTGACTTAAGAAACACAATTGAACGAACAAATGCCTTAAGACCATCTTCATTCCTTACACTCTTTTTTTTCCGATAAAACTGGAGTATCAATTTAGTTAAAAGCTTCATTGGATATGAATCACTCCAATGGCCCATCATGATGTTTTCCCCAAACTTCCAACTTTTACAGGGAACCGATTTAACCCTTTTTTTATGAACAGATCAATTCTTCCAATCTATGTAGCACGGAGAAAGACACTAACACGCAGTGTTCTAAAATAAGGAATTAATCAGCTGGCGCCTGGCGAGACCTATCCGATTAAGTCCGACTAATGATTATTCGCCGATTATTAATTAATACGCAGCGATTAATCGCTCGACAATCATAAAAAATGGGACTTGTCAACCGACTTTTAGAACATTGCTAGTACGGGACACAAAAATTATTTTAAAAAATGGGGCACAGACATGGCAATGGAAACCCTTTTATAAAAACCATCCTGGCATGTCCCCATGTAGTACCCGGCATGTCCCACCATCGAAAACATTAAAATTTAAGGGATATGCCACGCGGTGTGTTCCATACGTGTCCCCGCGCGACCCTGAGTTGTTGCGCATCCTCAAAGTGTCCGACACGAAAACTGCAATCTCTAGCAATGTCAGTGCTTCATAGCTCCCAATCCTTGATCTGTTAAACATTTCATCCGATCTTGTTTTAGATGAAGCTTATCCACAAAATATTCATTCACCAAATGTGGTGAAGAACCTGCTTCTTGCTTGTTTTAAGTAAAAGTTAAGTTCTTCCTCAACTTGCTACCACTTTGGTGAAAAAGGATTGGAGCACATATTTCGCCATTTTCTCATCAAATAACTTTCATCGAACATTTTATCGTTTAATGAATGATTGGCGATGCCCAATTCTCAAAGTTATTCATAAGCAAAAGCCATCCAAAGACTATTCAGTCTGTTAACGTTGGACACACAGTAAAAAATTACAAACTGTGAATTCACTAGTCCCACGGATAGCCTGCCCTTCACCAGACTGGGGCGGGCATTAGTCAAGGTGTGCATAAGCTGGTTCGGACAACCCTTTACCGTCGAACCAAAAAAAATAATCAAAAGATACAACAGTTCTAAAAAATTCAATGCAAAAAGGGCTTTTGAGTTCAATCTTGAAGTACAGTCTACAAGTAGTAGACAGTAACAGTGAATTACCCGGGATGTAAACGTGCAAAGCATAGTTTCCTTCAACGTGAGGGAAGCTCCGGACTCGATTTTTCATAGAGAACACTGCTGCGTTTCCTGGAATACGTGTCTTCTTTTTTTTTCGTATCCTATACTGTATTCAAAGATAGGAGGCACGTAGTTGTCTCATGGAAAAGTCTAAATTTAAGTATTCATAGGATCACAGAATAGCTCAATATATGGCCGTTTCATCTGAAAGGAGCCTGATTCTTTACCTTTGCTTTCAGTCTCTTATTTATTTTCATAATTTACACGGTCTTGGGTGAAACTCAATTCCAAAAGCTAGTTATTTAAGTGAGGGGTGCCTCATGCTTATATACTTCAAATTACTTTGGTACCTAGTTGATATGGTACTTCGCTTCATACCCTCCCTCATGCGCAACATACTCACTCGGCAGCACTTGTTGCGTGCAGGCCACAGAAACACACCATACCCATCTCTAGTACTTAACTCTGATACCATGTTACACAGTCTTGGATAGAACTCAACCCCAACAGCTAGCTATTGAAGTGAGGGTGTTCTCATGCTTATAATTTTTATGCTTTTAATTGGAGTACTTTCACTACAAGAAATTACACAATTCCCGACTAATTTTCCCGACTAAATAATATTTAGTCGACAATAGTTACACAATTGGAGACTAACTACTATTTAGTCGGCAAAATGTAAAAATATCACCGACTAATTATTTTTGGTCGCGGAAATAGTATTTTTCCCGACTAATATTTATTTTTAGTCGGTAACTATGTGGCGCAAAGGAAGAAATTTCGCGCCAGACTGGGGAAATTTTTGGCCAACTAAAATTTAGTCGGTAATTGATAAAATAATGCCGACTAAACTAAATTTAGTCGGTAATATTTTTTTTTCTGACTAAAAAAAAAAGTTAGTCGGTAATTACCATTTTTTAGATTGAATAAAATAGAAAAACGAAATTACATTTTCCGACCAAATATATTTTAGTCGGGTAATATTATTTAATCCGAATTAAAAAATCAAATACATTTCCCAATTAATAGATTTAGTCATGGAATATAAACTTTTCCCCTTTTTTAAAAATTTCGAAGAAAGGAAATATTTGTTCCAACTACATTGATCGCGATGCAACCTTTTCGATCACTACCGCTCATTTTTTTTCCCTTCTTAATCATAAGATTCTCGTAAAATTTTTGCCCGATCGGGCCAAGGAAGCCACTTTATCGATTCAAAATTTCTTAAATATAAAGAATTTTGCTGTCTGATTAAGTGTCTATCCATATATGGTTAACTTCATTCTTGGTATGAGTGTTCAAATTCGTATTACCTCAAAAATAGATGATTTCGATCATGAAAAAATACCTCAGGTGAGGCTCGGTTTGTTCACTTTAACACTTAAACGTCTCCAAACACATTAAATATCTTTCCATAATGTGGTCGCCAATACCAAATGATCTCCGATTTTAGTGACAATGCTATAATAAGTAAGATGTGAAATCCTAACGGTTCAGATCGACCATTATAAAAAATGATTCGACAGTTACCTTAACTATATATATGTTTGATGTATTTGATAGTTAACTAATTCTCATGTTGTACTTGTTATTGCAATAGCCACAAGATCGCGAGACAATCTTGATGATCAAGATCATTGATTTTCTTGCACTTGTTGAATTATTCATTCCCGTAAATTTGCAGCTCGATCAGGTTTAGAATATCCCTTCATCGAGACGTGAATTCATTAGAAAAATAGTACTCTACGAATTCGTAGAGTAAAACTCAAATTTGGTATCGGTTTGGGTTAGGAGTGGAGAAGGGTTTTGGATGATTTTTACTTAAATTTGAGTTTGAGTCAAGATTTGAGTAAGGAGTGGAGATGCTCTCAGGGAAATCACATGCACTAGTATGTGTGGACTTCACATGTATGTGAGAGGTTATATTTAGTGTTGTGTTTGAATTATTGTGTATGTAGCACTTTTATTCTAAATTTTCCCTCCATGGATGAGTCATCCACTTTTGAGCCATGTCACACTCCCTCATCACCCTCTAACGTTTTTTACACTCTGTTAGTGTCCAACTCATCATTTCCCGTTAGTGAGGTAACGAATTCAGACGGTAGGAGTGGGTTTGAATAACGGAAGACAAGTTTGGGAGTACGCTTGAGTTTTTAGTAAGTTTGGAAGTATTTTTGATATTGCAGTCAAAGTTTGAGGGGCACTTTGAAATTTTTTTCAAAACCCTAAACCACATGCCCCCTCTATTTTCCCACTAACGTACCAATCAAGCATTTGAAAGAGAACATAGCATTTACTGCAATATCGACTCATATACTTCTGTTCAAAAAAAAAAAAACTCACATACTTGCATCAGTAACATTTCAGCAACTTACTAAAGCTGATAAAAGTTTGGCTAGAGTTGCGGTAGTGGCTCACCTAACAACTGTCACAGGCAAGAAAAGACAAAGGTGATATGACCCTTCACTGGCCCCCCTTGTCGTGAAAAGAAACCTTTGAATTATTCAAAAATTCATTATTTGATGTGCCCTTATGTCCTCTATACCATTAAACTAAGATACTAGTTTAATGAAATCAAGTTTATGAACTTAATTAACAAGCTAGCCAGTGTTCCTTTTTAATTATTCAAAGGTTGTTTGCTAATTAAGGTGAGGGGAGGTAGTGGCACTACTACGTACCTTGCAAGACGAAAAGCGAACAATATTCAAAAAGGCATGCACTTTCAACTTGAAGCATTGGGTTGAACTCGATTATGACGTTGGATCGATGCAACAGCAGAGAGCTAGCTAGCTGGTTGAACTGCTTAACAACGAGGGCTAATTAAGCTTAAACGAGGCTGTTTAAGGTTGGTTTCTTGATTTTCTATATATAGTGTAAATTTAAATATTAGCTAGTAACGAAATTACTGAGTCACACTGGTGTGCAATGAAAGTCTCGCCTGAGCTGCAAATTCATTTATAATTTGCAGCTCGATCAGGTTTTGTTATTTTGTACTCTACAAATTTGGATTCCGTTTGTTAAGTATTTGGTGAACACCTTTTATTTATAGAAGTTATAAATGAATTGTTCTTGAATTTCAATACTTGATTACAGTAGATTGGTGAGTAGATGTTGAATTTAATTTATTGTGAATCAATCACTCAAAAAGCCGAGCAAAAAAAAAAAAAAATCACCCAAAAAAAAATCTAGGCAGATTTTAGAATTAATTTTAAAATTTGTAATATTATATTTGCCGACTAAATATTTAGTTGGCAAAAGCTATTAAATGCTAAAAATAAATGTTACATTTACCGACTAAATAATTAGTCGGTAATTTCTTAAACATTTTTCCGAATTGATTAAACATTTTCCGACTAAATTAATTAGTCGATAATTTATTAAACATTTTCCGAATTGATTAAACATTTTCCGACTAAATTAGTTAGTCGGTAATTTATTAAACATTTTCCGACTAAATAATTAGTCGGCAATGTATTAAACATTCACCGACTAAATAATTTTGCCGACTAAATACTTTGTCGACAATAATTAAAATTAGCCGACTAAATAATTAGTCGGAAAAATACAACATATGCCGACTAACCTAGTTTTAGTCGGTGATTACCTTTGCCGACCGTGATTCCCCGACCAATTCGCCGACCAAATATTTTAGTCGGGAAATGCTATTGCCGACTAAATTTTGACCTTTTGCCGACTAAACTGTTAGTCGGGAATGGTGTAATTTCTTGTAGTGTTTGGTACCCAAACCCAGGCGATGTGGAAATTCGCTACACAACTACATCTTGATCGGTCTTTTGTTTGTTTTTCGAATTACATTACTCCATTTTTTAGAATGGATAAGCACCGTTATAGATACCTAGCTATTCTAGGATCATCTTCTTTCTCATTTTGAGGGTTTCTTGCTGGGCTTGATAGCACTTCTAGTTAGTGACTGTGACTACCATCCAATCTACCAGACGAAGAGAGAAGAAGCACTGTTGAACTGAGTTCTCTACCAGAACCGACCAAACTATTTTTGTCCTCTCACAATCCCTTAAAATATATCTTTGTCCTAACTTATGGAGTATTGAGTTTGAATGGATGGTGTTATTGTGAAGATGTTGACGTCCTTATTTTCTATGGATTGTGATACAAAAGGACTTTGATATGAGATTGCAGAAAGTTGGGATTTTATGCATACTATGTGGTCTAGGGCTGGCCAAGAGTTTTTAGTGCCGAACGCCTAATAAATAAAAGTGTTATTAAAGAGTTAGTACTTAACAATTTTTACAGCAACAATCACAATACGAGAAAACCAAACCAATATAAAGTTCTACTAATCATTCCATACGAACAAATATAAATATAAAGGTGGGCACTTGGGCTCGGTTATGGTATGGTGGGTTGGGCAGTTGGCTTATGAGGATGGTGGGTTGAGCTAACTCATTACCTTCAATTGGGCATTTTCTTTCCATTCTATAGAGCTTAAAAAGAGTCCTACTCAAGCCCAACCCAAATAGGGGTGTAAACGAGTCGAGCCGAGCCGAACCGAGCTTCGGCGATCTCGAGCTCGGCTCGTTTACTAAACGAGCCAAAAACTCGAGTTCGAGCTCTGCTCGAGCCTTAACAAGCCGAGTTTAGTCATTTACTAAACGAGTCTCTTTAATCAAGTCGAGCCTCTCTTAACAAGCCGAGCTTTTGTCGAATCCACTCGGCTCATTTAGTAAACGAGCCGATAACTCGAGCTCGAGCTTGCCTCGTTTACTAAATGAGCCGAGCCTTAACGAGCCAAATAGAGCCGAGTTGGCAAGCTGTTCGGTTCATTGACAGCCCTAAACCCAAGTAGTAAAAATATTATAGTGCCCCTAAAATTTGAGATTTTTGGGATGCCCAAGGCTCAAACCTCTTGGGCCTTATGCCTAGGCCGGCCCTGTGGTCGGGAGACACAAATAGCTTTTGCTGAGTTTAGTGGGAAAATGGCCGGGAAACTATGTAGTGTTTAGAATGTGGGAGAGAACTCGGAGAATTGCATCTGTGTTGACTTTTACTGTACTTATCCGTCATGGAAGCCAGGGAATATATTTCCCCGTTGTTGCAGTTAGCTGGATACTTGGAGGCTGATCTTTGAAAGAGAAGGATGGGTTTACATTGTAACGTGGGTCGTTTAGTTTCCTTATTACTTTGCAATTTGCGCTTCTAGAGTTAATTACCTGATATTATTTTCTCTCTCCTGTACAGAAGGGTTCCAAGGTACAGGCGGCCAATGAGGTACAGGCCATACTAATCGCGGATCTTGCATTTGTGGGTCTGAGGATACACTCTAGTTTTCGTAATTTCCTCTTTTTTAAACAAGTGAATTGCAGAGTTGAGACATTTTACGAGACTTGATTTCATAAGAACTTGTACCATGATATGCACACCAGAAAGACAAACCCGCTTTCTTTTCTTTTTGTTTAGTTTTTGTAGCTTACTATAGGAGTCAATGGATTTAAGTAATTTGGATATGAATTTAAGTTGTTTCATGCTTCTTATCTGTTTCGGCAAAATTTGGAATTGGCAAACTGAACTGAAATGTTTCTGTATGGTGAATTTTATTGTATTGGAATCTGACAAGGTTTAAAATATTTCTGATTTATGGTTCAATGACAATCGCTTTAAGGGTAAATTTTCGTAGTCATCCCTCTAGTTTTGCGGTTGTCTCAATTTCGTCCCTCTAGTTTCAATTGTCTCAATTTCGTACCTGTAATTTATTTTACTTTCCAAATTGGTAAAATTGTTAACAACGTTAATAAAATTAACGGAAAAAATATGATTAAAAAATTAAGTGCTCCAATTTTCAATCCGGTTGAACCGGTGCGAAGATCTTATTTTTCTGATCATTTTATCTTAAATGGTCATAATGGATTTTTGGCTCTAAGGCTTTTCAATGAGCACCCTAAAAGAGCCCTAAAACTAAATAAGGAGTCTTCTGGTGCTCGTTGAAAGGCTTTAGAATCAAAAATTCATTACGACCATCTAGGATAAAATGATCAAAAAAATAAGATCTTCGCACCGATTCAACCAGATTGAAAATTGGAGCACTTAATTTTTCAATTATATTTTTTCCATTAGTTTTATTAATGGTGTTAACGATTTTACCAATTTGAAACGTAAAACAAACTACAAGGACAAAATTGAGACAATTGAAACTAGAGGGACGAAACTGAGACAACCGTAAAACTAGAGGGACTACTACGAAAATTTTCCCTTGCTTTAATAGTTGAGTATGCAGAGATGGCTTTGTCCACCATTAATTGACGAAGCTTTAGTTATTGAACATAAGATTGGCATTGTTTTCCTAAGCTTTTTGGGTCTTTTTCTTGTTTTGTCTTTATTTGAATTTTTCTTATTTTTCTAAGGACTTAGGTCCCGCTAGAGGCCAGTGCAACAAATGCACTATAACAGTGCATGTTGGGATGGCCTTGTAAGATTTCATTAATAAGCTTTGAACCGTTCATTGTATAGAATTTGTTAAGCAATTTATTTGTGAAACACAAGAGAGATATTTATTGAAATGCAAATTTCAAGTGAAACCCCATCTCCCTCACCAATAGGAGCCAGAGACACTTTCCAATCTAGGCCGTCAGAAGTTAGAACTTTCTTTTCTTTCTTTTTTTGGTGAGAAAAGTAAAAGGTTCATAACATTTCCCTTTGGATTTTTGCACTAAATTCCCGGTGAAATATCTCAAGCAATAGTCGAATTGAGGGCCGCACACGGAGTCAGGCCGGACTTTGAATATTCCAAAATATACATAGATTAGTCAAGGCACAAGGGGCTTGGACTTGATAGTTCAGTTCGCCCGGAGTAGCTCTAGTCCATACATTCGCAATCAAAACGAACGAACTAATTCCCTAATTCCACTGTAACTCCCACTACACTACAAATCTAAATTTTAATTCCCTTTTCATTGTCAATTCTATTCAACATACGACACGCATCTAGCGGGCTTGATGTCTTAACCCCTTAAAGACGCAATTGGGTCCATTTAATTATGTAGCAAACAAATTAATAGTACTAGAAGTGACTGACAACAAGGGTTCACAAAATTAATTTTCTTGGAAAGCTATGTGGTGAGGAAAATTTAGGTATACAAGTTTCACAATCAATAGTGGATTTCCAATCTTGACGCTTGACGAGGGAATCGATTTTTGGATATTTCATTTGTGGTGAAAATTACGGAATGAGAAGATAATAGGAGAAGAAGATAACAAACTAATTTAAATGAAATACGGAACTAATTATTATTTCTTCTTCAGGGTATCGTTGGGAAATTGAGAATAAAATGACTACGTATTTGTGAATAAAATCCCCTATTTTGCCAATTTTGGTTAATATTTTTATACTTTTTCAATTTCTTTTATCGGAACAATGATTCTTTGTCCTTAAAATTTTGACGAAAAGCTAATACAAATGCATTAAACATTTAAAGTAAAACTAACGGGACCGACCATGAGTATATCGATAGGGTACTGCCCGGCACACTCTAGGTCCTGCACGAATGATCCGAGTCGTTCAATAATTTTTATTAAAAAAAAACCTTGTACCATGCACACCAGAAAGACCGACCCGTTTTCTTTTCTTTTTGTTCAGTTTTTGTAGCTTACTATAGGAGTCAATGGATTTAAGTTATTTGGTTGCATGATGCTTATCTGTTTCGGCAAAATTTGGAATTGGCAAACTGTACTAAGATGTTTTTGTGTAGTGGATTTTATGAAATTGGGATCTGACTAGGTTTAAAATATTTCTGACTTATCGTTCAATGACAATTGTTTTAATAGATGAGTATGCAAAGATGATTTTGTCCACCATTAACTGACGAAGCTTTGATTATAGAACATAAGATGGCATTGTTTTCCTAAGTTTTTTGGGCCTTTTTGTTGTTTTGTCCTTATTTGAATTTTCCTTCTTTATTTGGAGGACTCGGGTCCCGCTAGAGGCCAGTGCAACAAATGCACCATAATAGTGCATATTGAGGTGGTCTTGTGAGATTTCATCAATATGCTTTGAACCGTTCATTGTATAGAATTTGTTGAGCAATTTATTTGTGAAACACAATACAGATATTTATTGAAATGCAAATTTCAAGTGAAACCCCATCTCTCTCACCAATGGGAGCCAGAGACAATTTTCAATCTAGGCTGTCGGAAAGTTAGAACTTATTCTTTTTTTTGTTGAAAAAAGTAAAAAGTTCGTAACATTGTCCTTTGGATTTTTGCACTAAATTTCCGGTGAAATATGATATCGCAAGAAATGGTTAAGGTCCTAGGTCTATTCGAATTGGAGGGCCGCACACGTAGTCCGTCTGCGGCCGGACTTTCAATATTCCAAAAATACATAGATTAGTCAAGGCATGAGGAGGGGCTTGGACTTGATTGTCCAGTCCAGTCTGTCCAGAGTAGCTCTAGTCCATGATTAGTCAAGGGAAACCGAAAGTTGCAATTAACTTTCAATCCCATTTTCATTGTCAATTCTATTCGACATATGACACGCATCCAGCAGGCCTGAAGTCATCTTAACTCCTTAAAGATGCAATTGGGTACATTAAAGGACAGAGCCAGGAATTTCACTACACGAGAGCGACCATGTATGTAAGACAAACGATAAAAATAAACATGCATAATAGTAACGTAAATACATTAGAACTCAAAAAAAAGTACAAAAATAGCAACACTCCATACTTAATTATACTTTTCATAAATTAACATATTGCAAAAGCATTAACGGAAGTTCCGCAAGTAAAAGATTACTAATGGCCTACAAATACCCTCTCCATTACAAAGAACATATCTTGGAATTATTAGGAGGTCTTCAACGAGTGACCTTCCGAAACTTAGAGTTCTCTCATAATGCATGGTACCTCATTCCATATAGATTCAAATACTAGTTGATCAAATGCTTCATCAATCTATTCAGCATTACTTGAAACCTAGCTACATGCATACAAGAACGACCAATAAGGCAAAACAATCAATATTGAAATATTGCCTCTCACCTACAAGCTGGTAAGAATGTCAAAATAGCTACCAGTCTACACGACCAGCATATATAGATAGAGAAAAAGATGGAAAGGGAAACCGAAATTAAGTTGCAATAATTTGTTACTGAATTCAGATTATAGATTGCATTGGATCATTGATGTTCAAGGTCCTTCAAATGTAAAAGATGCAATCTTACATCACGGGTGCATAGGACTGCCATCAAGAGCTTCTTCTACTCAGAGCCGTAGGAATAAGTTTGCTTGCCTTCCCAACAAACCTCTGCTTGGTCCAAGTAAAGTTGGTGGTAACCATGGTTGTTAAAATCTTACAATACAAGATACGTATCCCACGATTTGTATCGTCTCCTTCCAAAAATAATACGTATCACACCCCGTATTCTTTTTGTACAGAAATCCCACGATACGATGACGTATCTTACGATATAATAGCGTATCCTGATTCGAAATGTATCCTACGATTTCTTATTGAGAAGAAATCATACAATATAATAAGAATTGGAACACAAACGCATTCTGAATCGTTTGATCTGAATATGACGGTATCCAAACTATATATATAGAGAAAACCCAAATTCAAAGTTCGAATAGAAGAAAGAACATATTTCAATCATGTATTGCATACTCAGGCACCAAAAAGCTTCACTATGATAGACCCTACTTGAGAAATTTGAAAATTTTCATCCTAGAAGCCTATTTTTCATACATTAAACACTTGTTTTCATATATCCAATAGATTTTTAGATTATAATTAAGTATAAATATTATTTTATATTATATTTGTTTTCATTAACGTATCTTACGATACACGACGTATCCCGATACGATACATAAAATGAAATAAATGATATACGATACGTATCCCCATTTGAAAACATTGGTGGTAAATAGTAGAGAATAGAATATTAGAGCTCACTTGCATGCAATAGTTGATCATATACTGTTCAAAAATCAAAGTAAGTAACGGGAACCCTTCCTCCCTCTCTCTCCGGGGGGGGCGCCCTTCTTCCTCCTCCTTCAGGCGTTCTCATCTTCTCTTCCCCTCCTCCTTCCTCTCTCTTCCTCCTTTTCTTGTTTTTTTTCTCCCCTATCCCTTGTCTCGTTTGTGCTTCTCTCACTGCCCCTTTTGTCACCATTTGTTCTCTTCCCTGCCTTGTCTCCCTGCTGGTGGCTGTTCGATTCCACCGGTAACCACATCTGAGGGCAACTGGTTGTACGAACGGCTAGGTTTCAGTTGCAGCTAGTGGTGGCGAGGTAGTAAGGATCCCTCCGTTTTTGTTGTTGGACGAATGCGGTTCTGGTCTAACAGCGTTGTGGGGTTCTTATAGCTAGAGGTGTGGCCGTCAGGTGGTGGTAGCTTCGATGGCTCTGTTGGTGATGTATGGAAGTGCTCAGCCTCTGTATCTCAATCCGTTTGTGAGGACCGAAATGGCGGCTCCTCAGCAGTCTTTTTTGGGATCCAGTTGCTCACGGGGTTAGCGGCAGCACAGGGTTGCTCATCCGTTTGCCTAGTGGTGGTGGTTTTGGTGGTGGTGGAGCTTTCTAGTGGCTACTGGTGGTGGTGGGGACTAAGGGTTGCTACGATGGTGGATCTAGTGGTGGTGGTCGCAATTTGGCTGGTGGAGGAGCTTAGAGTGGCGTTTGCATGATGTTGGTGGCGGTGATGGGCTAATGGTGGCGGTGGTAGAGACTGTTGAGATTAGGGTTAGGTTTTGACTCTTGCTTTGGGCCAAGCCTATGTGGTTTAGGGTTGTATTGTTGGGGTTTGGCCCTTTAGAGTGTGTTTGGGCTTAGTCCCAACACCTTTTTCTTTGTTCATGGGTTGGATTGCCCTCCCCCTTTCGATCCCCTACTCGATGTACTATTTGTCATGTTTGTAAAATGTTCTATTGCCTATGGAAAAAAAAAGTTGATCATATACCTTATAGAACAAAGTTGGTCTGCTCAACTCGCTATATCAAGTTTGATGTCCATACCAGCTAGGTTTTTACCCCTTTATTTTTAATCAGCAAAAAAAATATTTTATAAATCTGTGAAAAA
Source organism: Rhododendron vialii (assembly GCF_030253575.1). Taxonomy (NCBI): domain Eukaryota; kingdom Viridiplantae; phylum Streptophyta; class Magnoliopsida; order Ericales; family Ericaceae; genus Rhododendron; species Rhododendron vialii. Next base: position 25,497,046 of record NC_080559.1, read on the forward strand.
ATTACAAAGATTTAGTGGATCAAGGGTACATCGGCGAAAAGCCATCCGAGAACCAAATCCAAAGAAAAGCAAAAAGCCAACCAAAACACTAACATCTAGGTTTTTACTGTTGACCTGCAATAAAGAGAAACACAAATTACACTAAAAAAGCATACCAAACCGGTCATATCACATATTCTGATTATGAGTTTTCCATAATTCAAGAGTCTAGAATCGCAATCCAGATTCTAGATTCCACCAAAACAATCAGAACGAAACACCCCCTTATCAATCCTTTTTCCAATACAATGGAAGTCAAGACCCGGCATATCTAAAGTCTTAACTATGGACCACGTATGCACTATAAATACCAAACCCACTAATAGCACTGGATACAAATAACCACAAACTGAAAACCAAATTGAGTTGTGTAACTTGCATGTGATCAATCATGGGTTTATCTATGGCTACAAGTGCAGCATTTGCTTTCTTCGTTTGCTTTCTCATCAGCATTGCAACATTCCATGTTTGCTTCTGCATTGGAATTAGCAGCAGCGCCAATCATACTCATAATAATATCACTTGCTTTGAAAATGAGAGAGAAGCCCTTGTTAAGTTCAAGCAAGATTTGAAAGACCCTTCGAATCGGTTATCCTCTTGGGATATCGAGGAGGATTGTTGCCAATGGGCCGGAGTTGTCTGTGACAACTTTACTGGTCATGTCCGCGAGATCCGACTTCAGAGTCCTTATTATTTGGATTCTTCTGCCATAACTTTTGCTAAATATGAAGCTTTTATGAGTCATAAATTACGTGGAAAGGTAAATCCCTCTTTGCTCGATTTGAAGCACCTCCAATATCTGGACTTGAGCAACAATGATTTTGAAGGGACTTCCATCCCTAGCTTCATTGGCTCCATTGCAAATTTGAGATACCTCAACCTGTCCCTTGCCAGATTCTGCGGAGCCATTCCTCCTCAACTAGGGAATCTCACTAAGATCCATTACATGGGTCTCATGAGTGGCTTTGATGATCACAAAGAACTGGTGCTACACAGTGATGGAAATTTGCATTGGCTTTCAGGCCTTGTTTCGCTACAACACCTCGATATGAGTCGTATAGACCTCAGCAAGGCGTTGGATTGGCTACAGGTGACGAGCAACCTCCCTTCACTGGTAGAATTACACCTGTCTTATTGTCGACTCGAGTATGCCTTCTATCCTTCTTCAACTAACAAAATTAACTTTACATCTCTTGACATCCTTGACCTTTCCTATAACAATCTTGGATCATCTGTACCAGGTTGGATATTTAGTCTTAATCACCTTGTCTCCCTTAATTTGATGGAATGTGGCTTTAATGGTCCAATTCCTAGTGGTCTTCAAAACATGACTTCTCTCAAAGTTCTTGATTGGTCTGGGAATCCTTCAAATTCTGCCATACCAAGTTGGTTGTATAGTTTACGTCATCTTGAGTCACTCAGTCTCCAAGGGAATCTTTTGCATGGTGTGATGTCAATTGCCATTGGAAACTTGACTTCCCTCGTTAGCCTTCGGATTTATAGCAACTCTTTATCAGGTCCCATTCCAATGTCGATAGGAAGATTATCATTTTTGATAATGTTAGATCTTTCCTATAATAAGTTCAATGGGACTCTTCCTGAAAGCCTTGGGCATCTTGGAAAGTTAGATTGCTTGTTGGTAAACAATAATTTGTTGCAGGGTGTTGTCTCTGATGTTCACTTTGTCAATCTCACGAGATTGCGTTACCTAAATGCTGGTGGAAACAGTTTAACTTTAAAAGCAAGCGAGAATTGGGTTCCCCCTTTTCAACTTAAAAGTTTGAGTTTGGACTCTTGGCAATTAGGTACACAATTTCCTTTGTGGCTTCCATCTCAGAGGAAGTTGCAATATTTGAGCATAGCCAACACAAGAATTTCAGAATCCATTCCTACATGGTTTTGGCCCTCTTTTCCCAATTTAGAGTACGTAAACCTCTCTCGTAACCAAATTCGTGGAGAGATTTCAAGCTTACGTAATGTTGGTCGTCTTTATGTGATTGACCTTAGTTCCAACTACTTCAGCGGTACGGTACCACTCGTCCCCTCTAATTTGAATTGGCTAGATCTTTCGAAGAACTTTTTTTCGAGGTCTATTTACCATGTGTTATGTGGCAAGGGAGAGGAACCAAACAACGATATGTTCTTTCTCAATTTGGGAGATAACCTTTTGTCAGGAAAAATTCCTGACTGTTGGAAGCATCCATACCTGCAAATGATCAAATTAGAAAACAACAATCTGAGGGGTAGCATTCCAAACTCCATCGGACAGTTAAGTCACCTTCAATCGTTGCACTTGCGGCATAACAACCTCTCAGGAGAACTACCCCGGACTCTACAAAATTGCTCATTTTTGCGGGTCATCGACCTTAGTGAAAACAGATTTACTGGAAGCATTCCACCGTGGATTGGCAATTCATTTTTGACCTTGATAGATTTGAATCTGCGCTCAAATAAATTTTCAGGTGACCTTCCACATGAACTATGTCGTTTAAGCTCTCTTCAAATCTTGGACGTTGCACACAACAATCTATCGGGTTCCATGCCTAGATGTTTCGCCAATTTTAGCGCCATGGCAGAAATAAATAACTCACGTAGCCCGATATTTTACCATATTGGCTATGGAATTGCAGATAATTTATTTCTGGTGACCAAAGGCAGATATGTTGAATATAGCACCACTCTTGGATTGGTGACAAACATGGATCTTTCGAGAAACAATTTGTCTGGAGAGATTCTTGAGGAACTCACTGAACTTAGGGGGTTGTGGTCATTGAATTTGTCTGGCAATCATTTGACAGGAAGAATCCCAAGGAATATTGGTGATATGAGACAACTAGAATCCCTTGATTTCTCACTAAATCAACTTTCTGGGGAAATTCCTTCGAGCATTTCAAGTTTGACATTCTTGAGTCATTTGAACTTGTCCTATAACAATTTGACGGGAAAAATTCCATCAAGTACTCAACTTCAAAGCATGAACGATTCCAGCTTTCTGGGCAACATGCTTTGTGGGCCTCCCCTCACAAGCTGCAACCCAAAGAAGCCAGTCCTTGCTCAAGTTGATCCACCTGGAAGTGAAGAAAATGGAGAGGGATCTTCGGAAGCATTGTTCTTTGCCAGCATGGCCCTTGGATTCGCAGTTGGATTTTGGATTGTGTTGGGTCCTTTATTATTCAAGAGGTCTTGGAGAATCGCTTATTTCCGGGTGCTAGAAGACATTTGGCACAAGCTTTGGGATTTAATTTCTTAAATGTTGCTATATGCTGGTAAACGGAAATAGCACTTTATTTGTTCCTTTGTGTTTGGTTTTCATTATTGTTTCACTATAAGGCAATAGTGTTGGGTAGTTTGTCTAGAAAGTAATATTGGTGGATCTTTGTGTCTTTCCACTCTCTATGTGTAACCTGCAATGATTTTTTATAGTGTAATAAATCTCCTGTGCGTGGTGTAGCTCTTTTTTGTTCTGTGTCCAATATTGTTTGCTTGAATAGGTATGGATGAACTGTGAAAAGAGATTAACTTATTTATACGGGTGGTGTAAACATTTATATTCTTCAAATCAATTATATTGCGCCACATTCCAGTGTTCTATTAATTGGGACCACTGTTTTGACGACGTGGCGTAATGTTATTGATATGGAAGAAACAAATGTTTACACCGCCGATGTATATAATTTATTCTCGAAATGCCTCAACAAATTCAATCAAATTGGTGTGTGTTGTTTTTTCTTTGAGTTGGGCCGAAGCAAGCAATCCTTAATAATTCTATGGGCCAACAACAAGAACAAGATGACCAAGATTAGGATTTGCCGTAAATGAACTCCTGACGTCCTTTCATTGGCTTGTACGTCCTAATACATTTCTTCTGTGTAAGTGAACATTTTTTTATGAGCTGGTAATAATTTTACTTTCCCTACGTTTTGAACTTCAGGTAGACTGTCAATCGGGTCGCTATTTTGACAGATAAATTCGGTCAACCGATATGATTTGCTTATATGGAGTTTGTACTGAAGTTGTCCATAATGTCCTGTTTTTGAATGAATCAGAGTTGCTTGGGCGCCAGTTGAAGGTCTTGAAATTAAATTTGATTGAGCAACTTTAACAAAGGTTTTAAATTCCGCGATCAGTGGATTCTCTTTTTTATGCAGGTGTCTGCAAAGCGAACAAACGTACCTGGAATGAAACAGTATCGAGGAAGGTGTCCAAACCCATATTTTGGCTTTCCATCCCGAAGGCCCTCCATGCCCGGTCCGCCTTTCTATACTTCATTTGGATATGGGTAAGTAAGAAGTAGGATTATCTAAATTTGTTTGCTTACTGGTAAATTAAAAGATGGGATAAGGAGAAATATTTTTGTTTTGATAACTAGTAAAAGTATTGAAAATGTATAAAGAGATGCCACCCATGTACCAAAGAAACCAAAAGAGGTCAAACAATAAATAATGCGCATACACATACGTCTCTCTGAACGCCGAAAATATCTGACATATCAAGGAATTGATCAAGGGTTGGTTTGCACTCCCTCGACTCCCAAACAAAACAAACTAGAAAGGAAAAGACACATAATTTTTAGCAGAGACATCTCATCCATGTCAAACTGTCTATGATTCCTCTCTCGCCAAATGAGCCTCATCAAGAACAGTGGAATCAACTTCCAAAGCTTTGTCTTCTTCTATCCACTCCAGCCCCATACTTCCAAGTTCCAAGTGAGGACCATGCACACCAACCTTCCCGATGCCTAACACACGCCACTTTCCTCCAACCCCTATCCCTTTCACTAGCAAACCTCTATAAACACCGATAAACTTTGATTGAATATCGCGAGCTTCCAGGATAAGGAGAAACATAGTATGGCTTGGATTCGAATGTCAATTGCAACTCCAGTTTCCTTTTCTTTCCTCCAATTCCTTGGCACCGTACAATAAGATGTTATCAAACTAGATGTTCTCTCATTCCGTTCCATGAGAACCAAAGGTGCCACATCCCAAAATGAGAAATGACCGGCCGTAAACCACAAGGCTAGCTTATGGAACACGCAGCCTAAAATAAAATAAGTCGTCGATCAATAAATATTTTTGGTTATTAAATAAATCTCAATCACAAGCATGGGGCACAAACATTTCATGAATCAAACAATCTCAAAAAGATCCAAACATCTGACAAAATGTTTCAATTGTGAAAGCAATAAATAAAATACTAAATTATGATGAGACACTCTATGGAGGTCAAACAAAAGAACACCCCGAGATACCGCCAGAGTCCTCCTAACTGCCCAACTTTCTTGAAAAAGAAGTTGGAATAAATCCGTCAGCTGACGAACTCAGTGAGTAGCAAAGCATGTATATTAGAATAAAGTTCTGAAATAGGAATCAAAATAATTTATCATGTCTGTCACGTCCTCAAATTTTTAACATAATTACAAATGATTTTCATAAATAAGACTCACAATTATTTCGTACGATACCCAAAAGAGTCCAGTATTCCCATTTCCGTAATTGCATTTCAAAGTCCAATAGTTCCCAAAATATTACATCATTGGCTCAACGGCCCAAATTAACTTAAGTATCAAGTGTCAAGAGAGTTAAGAGTTTACAAATATTCTTTAATCAAAAGAATCACAACTTAAGTTACAAATACATCTTTCAAAATAAATTTTTCAAAGATGACTAGGTAACTCCGTCGAGTAGCTTTCAAAAAGGGGTATGTCCACACTTCAAGCGTTCCAGTCATGCAAGCTACTGATCCGGGTTAGCACCTGAAAATAATATAAGGTCTGAGCTACACTAGCCCAGTAGAAAAGTCTACGCAAACTCTATATGCAAATGAGATGAAAGATGCCGATGAAACATAGACTTTCGGATAACAAAGGAGCATGGATAAGGCACAAGCACTATATTAGAAATTAAGAACTTAAACACACACTTCAGTCTTGTCAATCAACCTATCATTGTCCTTTAAATTCCTTTTTACTTATCTTTCGATCTTCACACATCCACCACATATGGTTACATTCCAACCGCTTAGTATCTCATAAGTTCCCTATGGATCCTTGATGGGCACACAAGAAATCCTTCATATCGTCACATCACGATATCAATCAAAAGACATTTCGGGCATTAGGACCCCGTATACCCAATTTACATTCCGGGTGATCATGACCCCGTACATCCAATTCTCATTCCGGGTTCTCGGGACCCCGTATGTCCGATTCTCATTCCGGGTTCTTAAGACCCCGTATATCCGATCCATGTTCCGGGTGCTCGGGACCCCGTATATCCAAATCACACATTTGGTTCCTAGCTTCAGGTTCAACAAAATCAACCCTTACATTACATGTTTCTCGTTTCATTGAATAGCTACCCTTTATGTCATCTTATCATTCACCTGTTCTGAAACCGTCATTAATTCCTCTTTAAGCAATCTACTAACCTTTTACTTCAAGTTAAACCCATGACCCACGCATCAACTACTCACTGCGGTTTTCGGTTTATTTTAGGCGGTAACATATCACATTGTATTCGTAATCCATTAAAGTCAATCCGTTGATCCTAGTATCCATGATAATTAACTCGATAAGTTCATTCAAGTCCAACGGACACGATTTATGTATGAAATAGGTATTATTCTCCAAACACTAGAAAGAATGCGCAAACGAACCTAATAGAGTCGAAGAAAGGCTCCAAAAAGTGGTTTGGAAGAACGTATAAAAAGCTGCTGAAAGACACTGTAGCAGCTCAACCACCTACCGGTAGATGGTTGAATCCTACCGGAAGAAGGGAATAATTCGGCACTTGACCTACCGGTAGGTAAAGAAATCCTACCAGTAGAAACTGCAAACAGAAGAGCCAACATTTTGAACGAAACGACTTTGTACTTGGCCTACCGGTAGGCAAACAAGTTCTACCGGTAGGTGGATGAATATATTGTGCACCTTGAGCAGCTTGACCTACCGGTAGGTAGGAAGTTCCTACTGGTAGAAACTTGATACGTTGAGCAACTTTTGAGCTACTGCAGTACGTTTGAGCTGGTTGAGGAAAAAAGTTCTTACTTGTCCTACTGGTAGGCAAGAAGTTCCTACCGGTAGGGAAAATGTTTTTCAGGCGATTTTGACAGGATTTTTCAGATTTCGATCCGATCTCGATAACAATCAATACAAGCTCAAAGATGGTACAAAAACACTCAAATAACATATAAAGAGAGGTAGAATTCCCTACCTCGAGTATCCAAGCTGAAACCAAAGAGATTAAGCAAGCTCTAGCTTCCGGAATCCCAACTGAGCTAAATACACCGAACCGAGCTCTATCCAACGCGATACGAGCTCGATTACACAAGTAGAAAATGGAGTTGAGGTTGGTAGTTTTGGGTTTTGAGTTGGGAGGTGAGTTTTTGGGTGAGAGAGTGAGAGAGATGAAGAGAGTCGGGAGAGAGAGTGAGAGACCGAGAGGTAGAGAGGGGAAATAAATCCCCTGCCACACACACACACATATACACCAAATTGCACTAACACCCACATCTCCCAAATCCTTGCACATGAACCACAACCATTATTTTCACATTAAACCATCCCTTATCCCTTTATAAAACATTAAAATTTAATAAAGAAATTTACGGATTTCTACAATGTCAATATAAATTTGGCATAGAGGTGAACAATAAAATAATCAATTAATCTAATAAACGATTCATCCGATAAATCTTAATGGTGTTTTCAATCCAATCTCCAACAACAATGGGGAACCACAACCAAAATCAATAGTACCAAGTGCCAGTGAATAAATATCTCAAAATTGGATCCAATATCAGAACTTAGAGTCACCACGAGTAGGCAGCCCGTAGAACTTTTCTCTAAGCTAGAACGATCCGGTCAATAACAACCGTTGAGTATTAGGGTCACCGGCCTAATCCGGTCTCTTCCTTAATGGCCAGAGTCACCCACACACAGATGATTAATTTCCTTGGACTTTCAAAATATGTTCCCATCAATATCCACAAAGTTCTCACCAAAAGATTATTCGATCAACAAATGGTTTCACCAATCCGCATGCAAATTTCAAGAACCAAATAAAACAAATACATATTCTCAATTTCAATCATTAATTTTCTAAAACAATAATTTAGGGGATACGGGAAAAGTTCGAAAGTACGTAACATGCTTAACCACTTACCTGGATTCAAAAGTAATGCAACTCGAACAATAGAAACCGAGCCTAACCTGAACAATAAAATCATATAATCACTAACTATAGTTTCAAGTATAATTCTATAACAATCTAGCTAAGACTACCTAAGAAAAAGAACCGAAACTAAGATAATAGTAAGCCTCCAGTTGAAACTACGAAACCCAACTTAAACTCCAAACCCATTAATCTGTTCTTCATGTACCCAATATGTTCCTGCCAATAACACCAAAATTCCTCCTTCCGATATAATATACTAGTTTTTCATGCATTAAGCCAAGATTGCACATGCACCCAACTGCCGAGATCTCTCTCTCACACACACCAAAATCACCATCCACAGCACCAATGCACACACATCACCCCGCACCACGTCGCACACACGAAACCCACATGACAATCTGCCCACATCGGGCTCTCTCTCTCTCTCTCTCTCTCTCTCTCTCTCTCTCTCTCTCTCTCTCTCTCTCTCTCTCTCTCTCTCTCAATATAAAATACAAATTAACTCCATAATAGTCTCCAATCTCTGATCAAAAAAAAAAAAAATTTCTCCAATCCATGGACCCAATTGCTATGAGAAAAGGTAGATGAACAGAAACGAGAGAGATGGAGTACTATTACCTCAAAAGAATTCTAAGAAAAACTCCCCTTCAAAGTGTGGCTCCTTCTCTCTCTCAAACGTCAGGAGTTCTTTTAATATAACCAAGTTCTCTTAATATAACCCCAAACCCTCTATATTTGCATCTCTACCTGTACACGTTATAAACTATCCACTAATCACATAAACCCACAATTATAGCTAATTAGTTAATTAGAGTTTAGGTAAGTAAATAGCAAAAATATATCTACTAATAATCTGATCCAACCTAATAAAAACTAACAGAATTACCATCCAGTATCACTATTTTACTCAAAATCAATCTCATACTCCAAAGATTACAATCGTGTCAATATTACCCATAGAGCACGCAAAATAATTAATTAGGACCCAACCATAACACTCCAATAATAAAATGCAATGTAAATAAATAAATAAATAAAAATGCTAGGTCGTAACAAGAGGAGATTTCTCCAATCAGTTCCTAACATGGAAAAATTAAGGCTCCAATGTTCCTGATGCTAGAACTATTTTGGAGAGAAATTCTGCGCCAAATTATTTTGTTCGAGGCTTTCTTCTGGGCTTGATAGAACTGCCAGTTATGACTGCGTTATTGCCCTCCAATCTACCAGATGAAGAGAGAAGAAGCACAGTTGAACTGAGTTCTACACCATAACCGACCAAACTGTTTTTGCCCTTGAACAACCCCTTCAATTTTATCTTTGTGCTGACTTATGGAGTATTAAGTTTGAATGGATGTTTTGATTGTAAAGACGTTGACGTCCTTATTCTCTATGGATTAACCATGCTGCAGTTACAGCAAGACTTCGATATGACGTTGCAGAAAGTTGGAAAATGCATATATACCATATGGTCAGGATTTAGAATAATGCTGAGAGCCTGAGACACAAATAGCTTTTGCGAGTTTAGTGGAACAATGTAAAAAAAAATTTGTGCTTAATTAGAATGTGGAAAAGAACTCTGAGAATTGCCTGTGTTAACTTTTAGTGTACTTATCCTGTGAAATGGAAGCAAGAGAACATGTTTCTCGGTTGTTACAGTTAGCTGGACCGATGGAGGCTGTTCTTTGAAAAAGAAGGATGGGTTCACATTGTAACGACATGGATCGTTAGTCGTATTAGTTTTAAGTGGTTGCCTATTCACTACTGCCTATTCACTACTACGTTTCATTTCATAATTAGCTAGGCAACTACTTGCTTGGGCATTGTTTTTCAGTCAGTCGCTCCACCTATGATGGGAAAGACTTGTTTCTGCATCGCCTTATTACTTTGCAATTTGCACTTCCAGAGTTAATTAGCTGATGTCAATTTCTCTCTCCTGTACAGAAGGGTTCCAAGGTTTAGGCAGCCAATGCGGTACAGGCCGAAATGATTGTGGATCATGCATTTGTGGGTCTGTCGATGCACTCTCCAGTTTTCCTAATTTCCTCATTTGTGAACAAGTGAATTGCAGAGTTGAGACATTTTAGGAGACTTGATTTCATAAGAACTTGTTACCATGATATGCACACCAGATCAAAGACAGACCCGATCATTTCTTTTCTTTTCTTTTCAGTTTTTTTAGCTTACCATATATAGGAGTCATGGATTTAAGCTAGTTATTTGGTTGCATGCTTCATCTGTTTCGGCAAAATTTGGAAGGGGCAAAGTACTGTACTGAGATGTTTCTGGATGGTGGCTTTTATGAAATTGGAATTAATCTGATAGGGGTTTCTGATTTCTAATTCAATCACAATTGCTTTAATAGTTGAGTATTCACAGATGGTTTTCACCGCCATTAACTGATGAAGCTTTGGACCTTTGGTTAGAGGAATATATTCAATTTTGTTTAATTAGTTATGAGATGAAGCGGTTTTCGGAGGACTCGCCTCTCAATAATCCTAATCTCTATCTCCTCATCCCTAGAAAGAAGCTCAAGCTTGAGAACTGAATTTTCTTTTTTCTGCGGCCTCAAGTCTTTTCTCTGTGGCCACGAGTTTTTTCTCCGTGGCCATGAGTTTAGATGTAAAAGCTTGGCTCTCTTGTTCAGACTTTGTAGATTCCCATTCATGAGTTTTCTTGGCAATCGCATCATTCAGTTTTTGATCATGTTCTTCTCTAACTAGTCGAAGTTGTCTAACACACTCCTTGAGAGGTCCATTGAGATGGAGAATTCGATCTTCAAGGGCTGAATTCCTTTTAGTTGCATCCTCAAGTTGTTGCTTGAAAACCACTGCTTCACTTTCAGCCTTTTCCCATCCTAGTATGTGAGACAGCAAACAAAAAGGCCAAATAGATGTCAACTTCCAACTTGAAGAAGAGGGTGGATATCTGAAAATATTGTTATTATGCTCAAACTTTCAAATTTGAATGATTCAATCACAATCTGCAGATGGTTGTCGCTGAATAATAATTCACGACAGTTTACTTCCCCAAGGCCTCTTGAATTACTATAACGTTAGCAGTTTGGCAGATGGGAAGATAAGCACCAAAGAAAAGACAAAAATCAACATCTAACGACCCTAAGAAAGCAATTAAAAATCATTTAAGAAGTACCAAAATAAGAGAGGAACGTAAGTTGAGAAAGAAGGGTGCCAATCATATTTGTCCTTTCAATTTGTGAAGCAAATTGGGAAAAGAAAAGAAAAACATGCGTTTCGAAAAGACTTTCCGCAAAAGGTAGGAATAAAGGAAGTACCTGATATGGCTTCCTCTGCAACTTTTTCATGCTGCTTTATCAAGTCTTCCTTCGCCTTTATGTTGAGAAGAGCAGCTGAGAGCTTCTCTGTTAAACTCTTCACACATTCATCAAGTTCTTCGTAACTTGGTGAAGCTTTAGATGTGACTTCTGGAGATTAGGTATTATGGTTTGAACATACCTTCAGTAATCAAATGCCAAACAGATAAGAGGACAAGAGAAACTCAAATGCATGCGGAATGTGAAAGTAATGTATAAACCTCAAAGCACATATATTGAGGCTCCCAGCTCCTTTTTGCAAGACATCCCACCACCGGTACTTTCCTTTTCATTTTTCCCATTTTTTTCTGTTTGGAAAACGAGACTTGTGCACCAACCAGACTTGAATGCAGCACTACTCTGCCGTGGTGGGAGTGGATACTACTTTTCAGTTAACAACTGGCCAAAAATGCCATAATTTCACTTCTATGCGATAATGAAATGCAAAGTTAATACGGATCTCAACATCCTAATACTAACCAACTACAGTGGAAAGAAGAAATCCTGCTTATAACTGAGGATTCCGATTTCTATTGTTATGAACATTATTTGGGCCATGAATGTCTGAGTCTAATGGTTGGAGTTAGTTTTATTTACGTAGTATGTAAATGATTTTGCAGCCACATACCTAAGTTCCAATCTGCAGAGAGCTTGTGAATTTTCGAAGCACTAATATGTGAAGCAGCGCTGGTTCTAAAATAGTAAACTCTATTTCACCTCAATGACAAGCACAGGTTTCCCATAAGCTGAACCAGAAGGATAATTTCTTTACAATGGTCAAAGTTTACAGGATCAAGAATCCACCATATATAACCAATAATTAGAGCTTGTTATATCCTTCACCGAGCCTCTCTCTGAGACAGGGCCTAAATTGTTCAATGGTGGTGTCACGAGGTTTCAAAGTGAATACATTAGGAAAAAGATTGTTACTCTACGGTGTGCGAGTAGTTGAAGATAAATTTTGGGTAAAATGCCAACAGGAAAAAGAGTACTTTGTGGCAATTGTGGTCCTACTCCATTGAATATTTGGACAAATGTGGTCCAAATGATGCTGGACAACCACTGTGATTGACCTTGATAAGATGGAACCTTTTCCTAGCCATTCAATAACTCGAGACTGAGAGGTGCTCCAGCTGTTAGGAAACCGAATCCTCAAGACCCAGTAATGACGCGTACAGATTAGACAACAAAAATTGTAAAACCCTATAAAGCGGAATTAGGGTTCTACCTCAACTCCCTGCGACACGAACGCTGGTTGAACTTGTTATAGCACGTCTTGCTATAAACCACGAATACTGCTCGACCGTACCTTACAATCTTCTATCGTATTCCCTGCACGTCTAGAACACGAACCAAGTGTGGACTCTTTCGTGATCTGTTTGCTCTCTCTAAGCCTGCCTCTATTTACTGAATAATAGAAAAACATTCATCCTGACCTAAAGAGCATAACGTGTATATATAGGGCTACGATAGGAACCTAAGGAGTAATAAGTCTGGGCTCCCAGTGTAAATAAGAAAACTTAATCCCACCAGGATTCTATTTCTTATTTCACTAATTATAATTCACCCCACTACAGAATTATAATTGTACTCCCGTCCTTATCTCAATTATATTACGAGCTCCATGATATTAAATACGCATTAATCTCCCCACGTTAAGATTACAGATACCCGTTGATTAAAATAAATTACTAACACCAGCAAGTATACCAGAACTCCACGGCAAAAACGTTTTCCACAACCTTCCTACCGCTAAAGTTTGGATCTCTTTCCGAAACTAGTATGACCACTTTTTGAATCTAGAAAAGCAGACATGCTTTATAGACCGTTTTTCCTTGCATTATTGTTTCATGTCCCCCTCTCCAAATTTGAATGCTCTTATTTTCACCTAAGAAACTGGACGGATTCAGTTATTCTATTATCATGCTCTTTCTTCAAAACCCAAAGATGTACGAAGATTATTTCCAAAAGTGGATTGTGATCACAACTTCAGAGTAACATAACTACTTCATTCTAAAATATTTTTCATGGAAACAAAAAGCGCAGAAGTTATAGAAGATTTGCATGCACATGTATGCTTGGGCATATATGTCCACCACTTTATATTAACCAAATTCAATCTCTTTAAAATTGGTTCTTGAATACAATCAATCTCATAAATTCTGCCATCTCACTTTTCCATATATAGGGAAAAAATGCAAATCGATAAGGACCCATCACAATTTAGCATAGTTTAGAATACAGTTTGAAGGGCACAATTTCACTTACTTTTGGGAAACTAATGGCAATCTTATACAAAGGCGAGATTAGCAAACATGATTTAGCGTAGTTCAGAATACAGTTTAAAGGGCACAATTTCACTTACTTAGTAAGCATAGTATAAACGGAGTGCACAGTTCTATGAAATTCTGTAGAACGCCATTCAAAAAGGGAGAAAAAAAAATCTCCAGAAGCCCTCTACTTCATTATATGTATTTCAACCAATAGTAAGAAGAGTGTGCCCTCTACTTCCCTATAAACCACAAAGTCTCTACAGCATCGAGAAAACCCATAAATATAAACCTTTTCATCTTTGAACCAATACAAAGGAGATGGCAAAAAAAAAAAACAGATGAGAGAAATACGTGAGAGAGAGAGAGAGACGGTGGTTGGGTGGTTGTCGGTGGTGTGCGCCTAAGATCTGGAGGAAGATGGGAAAGAGGAGTGAGTTCGGGTCGTTCATGGTTCAGAAGGGAAAATAAGAGAGATACCGCATACTTGGGCTTAGTGGCAGCTTTGTAATTTAGGCAAAAACGATGGGCTCTTCAATAGAATTGGAAGAATGCTTTTCAACCTTTAGATCAAATCAATCTCAGTTATTCTAATAATTTGTCCCCACACCCTTGTATTTTATTTTATTATGTAGATGTGCAATTAAAATAGACCCTCCAATCAAAGTTATTAATCACGTACTGTTTAGCGTGCCATTTTTCGTAATGAGATGCTATGTAATGGTACTGATTTGTAATTCAATAGCGTTCCGGATTATCGCCATATACAATTTTTTTTTTTTTTGTATTTTTTATATACTTACGTATAACTGGAAAACATAAAATAGAGAAATGAAATAAATTCTAACATTTCGATACACCTTAATACTAGTTCTAATAACAAATTAACTTGGTTAATATAAAGTGGACTCCAAATACCTTAAAATTCATGCCGTTTTATCAAAAGAAAACAACTATACTACTCCCTCCGTCCCCTTTTTAAAGTCTAGTATTCCATTTTGGATTGTCCCTTAATAAGAGTCCATTTTGTAAAGTTAGTGGGTAAAACTTGGTACATTTTCTATTTTGCCCCCAAAAGTAGATTCCATTTTGTAAAGTTAGTGAGTAAAAGTATAATAATGATGTCTCCATGGAGGGTATGTAGGAAAAGTGGAGAAAAAAAGTTGATGTGAAAGGTGTAATAATGATATTTTTTTAATAAGTTGGAATTACGAAGTGAGACATTTAAAAAGGGACGGAGGGAAGAGCATTTGCGTACCCATCAAGATCTCAGTATAAGCCCAATACTCCAATCATAGGCCGTTATTTTGGCCAACAGTTATTTTGGCCAACATGAAACACCAAAGTATGTGCCGTTTATATGGTCGATATGGTACAAGATTGACAACATTGTCTCCAATAGCCTCAACAAAGCCTACTAAAAATGTCTTTTGCTGCGGTACCTATATAAATTTGCCTAGACACTACTCATAGGACTTTGGGGTTTCTATAGTGTAGGGGTGTACTACAGGGTCGTAATTTATAGTACGACATCCAACCGTTCATCTCGGTAATCAATAGTCTGAATTTTATCTTGGCAATGGACAACTTAGATCTGCAGGGCCAAGGTAAAATCCGAACTATTGATTGCGAGATAGACGGCTCGGATGTCGCACTATAATCTTGTAGCTACATGATCCCTTTTTCCCTATTCACATGCCATAGTAACTCGATGTAAGGTAACAATTCCAATTTTGCACAAATATCGCAATTGTCTCACTCATTTCAATTTTTTTTATTGGCGAAAGTCAATCACTTTGTTTGGTTTACACTTTAGAAAGTTATTTTGGATGTAATGAGTGGAGAGAGAGAGAGAAAGAGAGAGAGAGAGAGAGTTATTGGAAACTGTGCCAAGAGTAAAAAGTTACTCTAAAAAATGGGAACCAAGCGGAGTGAATATTGTTAGAATAGTTAAGTTGACACTATGGAAACAGTTTGACCCTTAAATTTTAAAAAAATACAGTTTGGCCCTTGTCGTGTCCCCATCAGCGTCCCTAGTCGTGTCCCCCCGTGTCCTCCTAAAAAATTTATATTAAATTACTGTACATGTCCCCGATGTGTCCCCATGTCCGACACTGCGATACTTCGACCTCTAGAGGTGTCGGTACTTCATAGATGAATATCCTTAGCCTCTGGGTCGCCCTTCCACCAATAATTAACCACATAGGAATTGAGCTTATCACAGAGACCTTTGGGGAGCAAAAAACAAGACAAAGCATAGGAAGGAATGGCTTGAGTAATTGACTTGAGCATAATCTCCTTTCCTTCTTGTGACATTTGTTTCTGCTTCCACCCCTATAGCTTTCCCACCGTCTTCTCCATAATAAAAGAATAGGCCTCTGTTTTAGATTTCCCCTGTAAAAAAGGCAGCCCCAGATACTTAGCATCACTCTTCATCAAAGGGACATCAAGTAAATCACATACCAGCTGATTATCATTGTCACACATGTTGGAGGAAAAAGTGACACTAGAGTTATCAAAATTTATTCTTTGACCAGAAGCTATCCCATAAATCTCCAGGATTTTCTTAATTCTGTCACAGCTTTGGAATCCAGCCTTTAAAGAACAGCAAAGCATCATCAGCAAAGAAGATATCGGACAACTTAGGGCAGTTTCGATGAAACTTGATACCTGAAATACTGTTAGCCTCTCTAGCTGAAGAAATTAAGTTGGACAACACATCTTTAACCAAAACAAAGAGGTATGGAGACCGAGGATCCCCTTGCCTTCAGCCCCTTCCTGGATTGATTTGGACCTAGCCTCCCCATTTACAACCACAAAGAAGTTGACAGTTGATATGCACTGCATAACCCACTGAACCCTCCTAGAATGAAAACCCATTTTTAACAAAAGAGCCTCAAGAAAATCCCACTCAACTCTATCATAAGCCTTGTTAAGTCAAGTTTTAGCGTTAGAAAACCATCTAATCTTTTCTTCAATTTCAGGTAGTGGAAAGCTTCCTAAGCCACTAATACATTATCTTGGATCATACGCCCAGGAACAAAGGCAGATTGGTTTGGGGATATTACCTTTTGTAAGTGGCTTTTCAGTCTATTAGCCATAACCTTTGTGATTACTTTTACAGAGAAATTACAGCGACTGATAGGTCGATATTGGCCAAGAGACACTGGAAACAAGACTTTGGGAATCGAGACTATATTAGTACGGTTGAGTTCCCTTAGCATATACCCATTTGAGAAAAATCTTTAGACTGCTTTGCACACTCCTTCCCCCACCTTATCCCAATACTTTTAAAAAAAGAACCCAGGGTAACCGTTAGGCCTAGGAGCCTTCAAAGATCCCAATTGGAAGGCCGCTTTCTTGATCTCTTCCACAGAAACCTCCTTGATCAACTTGACATTCATATCATCAGAGATGCATAAACAGGAGGAGCATAAACAAAAGTAATTAGAAAAGGAATACTAATTCTAGGCAAAATAACAATGCAACGGAAAATATTTTTGGATTTAAATCTAACATCAATGGTTACCTCATCAGACCACCAAAGAGCAAGCCCACCCGACTTGCTAATAGGATCCACGTAGCAACCATTATTATACTATTGTTATAAATGTTGGCTTTGCAGGTTTCTGGTCATATAGTTCAGCACTGTTACACTTCAAAAGTACCTGTCTTTCACTGGGGCAATGCAGAAGTTAGAATCAGGATTGGGGGAGAGGTAACAAAGAAAACTATATCTTCTGAGGAGAAAGAGAAAAGGACAATAGGAAAACAAGTAAAACAAGAAAGAAGAGGTGGTTAGAAGATGATTACAATATCAATATTCTGCATCTATGGCATACATAGAAGGAAAACCACTTTGTTTTTGTGTCCACCTAATTTCTCCATCTAGATCATTACATTAAAACATAGGTTACCCTCAAACTGTAAACATCCATCCTTCATGAAAATATATACAGCTAATCGAGTCATTTTCTAAGATCAATAGCAATTGGATTTGGGCTGGCATCACCAATTATTGCCTATCCAAGTCAAAAGTTATGGGAAGTAACAAGTAACACCAAATCATTCTCTTGCAAAAAATAATGGAACGCTGCAGAAACTTTTTTAACGTTAAGTATAGATATACGTATCCATGCCCTTGTGTTGCAATCCGGCTCATTGTCACCGGTCCATTGTACTGTTAGTGACCTTAGTCTTCACTGCAGACTAGGACAAAGACATGGCCCTAATAGAATAGATACACAAAGAGGTATCGAACTAACCAACCAAACGATAGGAATTTGGCTTTTACATCAGCATTGTACCAGTAATATCATGTTCAACTCAAAATCATCATCCCAGATTCCCATGAATCTTTCTTATCCAGCTGGTAAAAAATCACTGTCAAGAAATGCTGCAGCAGATCTCCTGGATGGGGAAGGTGCAATGCCAAATTTAAGAAATTGAGAATGTCAACAACCCAATTTCCAAAGCACTAAAATTCAAAAATACAGGAATCCAGTAGATACCGGATCCACAGAGGTATATAGCATGTAATACTCCTAGCTCAACCCTCAGTCTCCATTCATAAGGTAAATTTGACAAAATATTCCTGCCAACGTAGTCAACCTGAATTTACCGGAAGAAAAACATTTTGGATTCATAAATTGTACGTACGCTAATAGAAACTTACGTTATGCAAACAAAAACGACCACTTATCTGCTTCTTTAATGTAGACAACAAGGCATTCCTGTACAATAACCACAGGTAGTAACAGTCAACACCTTGAATCCAGCAAAGAACTCTTGATGGAAGAGTACTATTTTTCTGGAAAGTTAAGAACTCGAAGTCATTTGAAAAGTGGAATTTCTTATTTCTCTATCTCACTAGCACTGGAGGAATCCAGTAGTTCAAAAGAAAAGGAATTGAAATGACTTGGAAAAACCGAGTAGCGTGAATATTACACTCCTCCTTTCATAATTTGATCTAAGTCTTGAAATAATAGGAGCTTCAATAAACATTCTAACGAATTAACTATCGAACTTCTCTGAGAACCTCAATACAGCAGTACCTGAAGAGGAGGAAGAAGAGTTGGAAATGGAAATAATACTTCTAACATCTTTGTGTCATCCTGTGAGCGAAGATGTCCAGATTCACCGAACTGAAAGCCAGAAGCATAGTTTGTTCCTTTAGCTGTACCAAATGGTTCCCCTTTCTTGCAAAAAATAGCATTTTTTAAACTCTCATCGTTAGGAGGTGGAAGATCAAAATTTTTATCCAAATTTGATGTACTCCAGGCATCCTTATTCTCATGAAGGGAGCTTTGGCACACAGTGATGACTGGATTTTCAGGATAGAATAACTTTGTAAAGGGAAAAATATCCACGGCACACGAATCGATACTCTTTTCCTTCTCTAAGCATGTTAAGGCTGGCAAGTTCTCACCAGTCCCTCCATCAAGTTTCTGTATGTCCACAAAGGGTTGAATTAGCTGCAATGGTTTTCCAGCAGAAATGCCTCTCTCTTGTACTGATCGTGTATAAATCTACTATAATTATTAGATACCCACATTTTGTGAATTAACACGTTTATACGAGTGATCCATAAATTGAAAAATGCTAGCTCGCTTAGGTATATAAATATTTTCTATTTTTATCTTTCTAATAAATCAATCCACCAATCGATAAATAAGCTAATCACACGAACGAGAAGCAACAAACGATGAACACAAGGATATACGTGGAAAACCCCTTAAATGGGTAAAAACCACGGGAAGGAAATCATGCACTATAACTCATTGTACGGTTACAAACAAACCTATACTTACAACCTAGAATCGCTCTTGGTTGACCAAGGTTGATTGTCAAATCGCTCGTTCACTGCACCCAGTGCTTGACCACCGTTGCCTTGAATCGCTCAAGCCTTCCAATAACCTACGGAATCCACTGTTGGTACCACCGAAAATACACCGGAAGAATATCAAAATAGCAATTTCAAAGTATGAAGAAAGCTCTTGGAATTTATCCGGAAGTTTGATGATTAGATGATCATGTCTTTTGCCAAGAGATGAGCCATAACTATCCTTAGAAAATTTCTAAGTCTTTTAAGCACGAGAGGCTAGCACCAGCATAAATGAGCTCTTAAAATCCCAGCCAAATCATATATAAATAGATGGAGGCAAAATTGTCAAGTTGCTCAAGCACGGGGGAAAGCTATTTCGGAGTTGCTCGAGCGCTGAAAACTAATACATGTTCCCTTATTTCCACCCATAAATTGCGGGATCCCCGTTCCTTATACAACTATTATGGTCAGGAAATCCTCCACTATTAATTTTGTTTCCATACCAATTGCCTTGACAATCTCTACCTTTCTTGATTCCCTTTCTTGATAAGCACAAAATCTTCTTGAAATGGATTTCCTTCCATGCCAATTTCCTTAACAATCTCTACCTCTTAATTACACAATATTTGATTTCCTTCCACTTCCTAAATAGACACTTTAGAAATAAATAAACAAAATTATAACTCGATAAATGGGGATACAATTATATGTGTGTTTTGTTATGGAATTCGCCAACACAAAGAGTCCGTGGCCTATGGTCCTAACACAACCAACAAAAAATTCTCTTTCACCTACCTCTATCCCAATGAGCCGAATAGAAAGTTTTTATTTGATATTGAAGACTAGTTCCAGTAAGAGCCCTAGCCCATTCTACTGCAAATGAACGCATTTTTGTTCTACGTCTCCAAGTTATATATGCCCGTTGCTATTTCCTTAATAAACAAAGGGAATTTCCTTTTATTGGGCTAAACTCAAAGATGGATTCTCTTCCCGCCATTTGTTCTTGTCATTCGTAGATATGCCAGTAGTGGTACCAGCAACTTTATATATTCCATGATGTCTGTCTCAACAGATAGCTCTTCTCCCAAAAATCAGCCTTATTGACACTAACTACTTTGTTTGCATAAAATAACATCAGTAAAAAAGGAGAATAACGAAGTGATCTTAGAAGGAAAAACATTAACAGAAAGAGAATTCTAGGAGTAGAATTCTCTTTCTGATGGTACTAGTTTGAGGGCAAAACACAAGTTCAGGTACAAACAGATACTAACGATGTAGAGACGTAAAATTCTTGTACTCAGTTTAGCACTTAGTAGCATGAAGCGGGGCTGGTGCGAGAGAGGGTGCGGGAGAGTGGAGCACCTAGAAGCTCCTAAAGTTGGGAGCGCCTAAGGAGCGTATATAGATTATATAAAAATATGTACATAAAATATCTTTAAATACTTAACCATTAAAGGAAGAGTGATACGTATTAAAAAAATTGATCTTAAAGTGTAATTATTGAAAGTTATATATTCTCAATTTGCAAAATTTTTTGACTAATATGATTCTCATATTCTCCTTAAAAGTAAGAGAATAACTGCCTTAACAGCTCAATAAGCTCCCATCTTACTTAGGTGCGAGCTCCCGTCAAGCTCCCATCTTGAGAGTGCCAATTCGAGCTCCTGGCTAGGGAGCGCAACCATTTTAGAAGGATACTACTACTAATTAAGGTTTAGCATGCATAGATTACCACAAAGGATTTCCTCAATTCCCCTAAAACATCTTCCTCAAACCCCCAAATTTAAGAGTACAAAACTTGCAATGACTACCTGTTCAAAGGGATCATCAAGTGTTCCTTCAAAAAGCCAGGAATCAAGACCCTCAATATATGGCGATAGACTTCCAACGAATATATAAAGTAGCATCCGGTATGAATCCTCCTGCAATGAGCACCACACATGACATAGCCCACATTTTAACCAAAACACACACAGAAAAGTAAGAATGGAAACACGTGCAGACCGGGAAATTTCACGACCTCACCCCCATGCACAGGACATATTTCATTGAGCTTCTTGTAAAGATATTCAAGAATATGAACAGCTATTTCAGAAGTTGGAACAGAAGAATCGGTCTCCAAATGTACTTTTGGAATGGCTCCATGCACTATTGCTGTACAGTGTCAGCCCCGATATTTGGGTGCCCAAGTCCGACCTGTTGCCCACTTACTTTTAAGTCATACAAGTACCCAAAAAAAAAAATTCAAAGGTAAATTGTTCTTTTAGCTTGAATAACATCACAAAAATCAACATCAAAATGTAATTCCGGTTATAGTGCTTTATGATTAGCACGGTCTGATTCAAAGAAAATAACTTCTCCTTGCATTTTTTGAAGCAAAATTTTCAATTGGGTCATTGTATTTTACTTTATCAAAGAACTCGGAGCTCGTTCCGCTAAATTTTGATTTTTTGGGGTTTTTAGTTGAGATATGCGAGGAGAATGGTCTATTTCGAAAAGCATGAAAAGTCAGAAAGCCTCAAAAGTCCAAAAATGCTCTTACTGGAGTGGCACCTCATTTTAATCTCGCTTGCGATATGATAGTACAAAGGTAAGTTTTTATCAACTTTTTACTTAGAAAAAGCTAAAAATATATTGTAAGAGTTCCTTTTTTTTTAAAGAAAATAAGAAAATTTGCTTCATATTCATATTTTAACTATGGTTTGTTTGAAAAAAAAATAGCTCGATTTATTTTCACTAAGACTTGATTTTTTAATCAACTGTAAGAACGTATCACTTGTACATTACTATTGTGTTTGTTAAATCTAAAATTTACGACAAAGTAATTTAGTAATCAAAAACTATTTTTTCTGCTTTCTTCTGGATTCCGTCCTTACAAATGCATTTAGGACAGCAATGTATTGTATTGGATACTCATTTCAAAGAAACCTTACCTACTGGGTGGGATCACTGGGATGAAAGCCATGTGAACCTCAGTGTTGAAATTGAAAAGAAACCAGGCGTTGAAAAACATTAGAGGCAATAAGGGAGGGAGTTGTCTATTTACTTGTGGCTTATTAGTAAAAAAAGAGAATCAAGTTTAAGTGATTCTAATTCATTCGTCCGATCATGAGAATCTCAATTGTTTAATTGATATTATGTCGCGTATTGCTTAACATGCACAGTTAAATAATCTTTTGAGGGAAGGACTACTTCTCCACATAGTGCTCCGTGCGTCTAGAGTTAATGTTCATATGAACTTGTGAATATTGTCACGAGACTCACCAAAAGAGAGAGAGGGAATGGGTGCCGAGACTAGATATGATGCTTAAGAGCTTACACTTTTTGGTCTGAGACTCTCAGGTTTTGGTGCAGTTACTGCATATAGTGTACCTGCCTTTAGATTTTTGACAATGTTAGTTACCTCATCACAATACTGAAGAACACATTTTGTTTTCCAGCATATGCTATGTCAATCCTTCGTTTTCGTTCTCTTCTACAACCAACTGTTCCGTGTCTGGAAACACACAAACCCAGCAGTCCAGCAATATCTTGTCTTGATTTTTGGCCGCAAGTACATAAAAATTTATTCTTTTCTAGGTTGTGAGTTCATTTGTGTATAAGATATCAATGCAAAATAGTAACCATGGCAGAATAGTATGTGTGAGAAACAAAAGGTTTATTTGCAGAAACATGCTGAAACTAATACTGGGGTACGAGTAAGCACACTAAGGAGCATAAGCTGACCAAATTTGTAGTGTCTGAAGATAAGTGACAACAATTCTCCTTTGCGGTAAGACTACTGCATAACTTTCTGTCTTCACAACTGCCAAACGAAATCTCGAAAGCAAGTGGGGTTAAACTTTACAACCCAAAAAAAAACTTTACGAAGAGGTAAAGTGTTTGGTTTGAACTGAAGGAGTTGATGAGGGACCTGTGCGAATAATACAAGTAAGAAACGTAAACCAATCAATTTTCAAGCTTAGCTACAGTCCTGTTGCACAATTGTGATACCATAAAATTACTAATTTGAGCTGTTGTCTAATGTTGGTTTGAACTAATTTGAACAGCTAGGTCTGATCTCGAGGCTCGCGGGGGTGTAGTTTGTGCGCCTCCACCATCTCTTTCTCCTGGGTTTGAACAATTGAACGGTTCTTGGCCTAATGGCAAGTGTGGCGTCGGCGGCCGTTGGTGGGTCTCTGTTGTTGGAGGTTCCATGGCTGGCTGCTATGTTGCAGTGTTTCGAAGGTGTTTGGCGTGTGGTGGCGGCTGTGTGTGTGATGGCCGGTGGTGTTGGCGGCGGCTGAGTTGAGTGTTAGGGTTAGGATGTGTTTGTTTTGGGCTGTATTTGTTGGGCTTGCCCCATGTTATCTGGGCCTCTTTGGTAATTTGGGCTGCGTCCCAATTGTTTTAATTGCTTTATCTAGGCTTTAAGGCTTTTTACAGGTGTGGGCTTTGTCCTAACAGGTGCTCCTTGATTGGCTTCTTGTCAATTCAGGGATTAGGTCACGGGTCCTTGGGCACAGGATTACCCCTAGATTTAGGAATTTTTTGTTCTTAGATTTAGGAGTATGATGCCGTCAACCCTTGTTTCTTTAATCTTTGTAACAATTTCAGAGATTATAAAATTTTCTTTTGCCGTTAAAAAAAAAAAAAAAAAAGTTGTCACCTGAGTCACAACCAATTTTGCAGAGAACTTATCTATTTTAAGCTTTTGAGTTTGAAACATTTAGTACACTGAGTAGCATTTCACGTTCGTCCGATGTTGCTTAGTTTTTTTTCTTTTTTTTGCAGTTTCTGTCTTCCAACTTGGTCCCAGTGATGGAACAGAATCTCCAAAAATCACCACAGCTGGGTCATCCCCTTGACATTGGTGACGCAAAGTATGTCTCCGGCCTTAGTACTGTACTGGTTGCCACAATTCGGGAAGCAAAAGACAGGATTTCTCAGATAGAATATATTTTCTGCAGCCAGCTCTTCCCAAATTTTCAATCACAATCTAAAAGCTTGCAGAAAATTTATTCCAAGGCTACGAAAGCTGCAGAAGATGAATGGAAAAAGAAAGAAAATCATCTCTTACTGGCAATAGAAAATCTTCAGCACAAAAAGAAACTGATCCTGGAAGAAAATCGCTCCCTGAAGTTGGAGAAGTCAAAGTTTGTAAACCATGAAGATGTTTTCCCAAAAAAGATATATGAGCTGCAAGAAGAGCTAAAACAGCTGTTCAAAAAAGAAGGAGATCTAAAACAGAAGATTGTAGAAGTAGCCAATGGTGGGAAAATGCAAGTAAAGTTACCTGAAGGTCCTGAAGCAAAAGCTGCTGTCCAATTAAACATGGAAAAGATTGTGGAGGAGCTTGAAGAGAAAAACAACCTGCTTTTGAAGAAACAAAGAGGTTTAGAGCTTGAAAATCAGGAAGTTCGAGGAGGGCTCCTGAGAAAGTTCAAGGAAGTTGATGAGGGAATGAAATCGCATAATATATTGCTTCAATTGGTTCAATCAAAGGCTACTTTGATAGTGCAAAAAGAAAAACAATTGAAAGAGCAGGAAGAAAAAACGAATGTGCTTCTTGCCTAATTTGAAAGTTTGGAGAAAGATTTTTATGTGATTCAAGAGAAGCTTAGTGCAAAAACTGACGAAGTAGAGAAGGAAAAGGAGTTGTGTGAGAAGTTGCTCAAAGAAAATGAATCACACCTCTTAAGTAATGTTACTAACGAACAGCTGTTGAACACTTGCGTTACAGAAAATAAATCACTTACGGTCAAAGTGCAAAAATTGGAGGAAAGTCTAGATGGGCTTCAGAAGGAGCTCAGGATCGATGAGAGCTGAAGAACTAGTAGGGGGAAGAAAATTGCAAAAACAGTACTCCAGCAGATAGATTCGAATAATTTGGAAATGTTGAAGATTGGACAGCAGTTGGAAGTGCTTGAGAAAGAGAAAACATTGCTTTTGGCCAAAATAAAAGGTTTAGAGGAGAAAGTTGACAAGCTTCATGTGGATCTCAGACAGAAAAATGATGAGACTTCTGAAGGAATGGAATTGCATGGTAAATTACTCCAGCAGATTAAACAAAAGACTCCGAGTTGCTTTCTGAGAAGAAGAAAAGGAGGGATATATGTAATTGCTGCTTATAAAAGTCTGAAATCCCAATACAACTTCCTGCGTGCAAAATGTGGTCTTACCCCAGAAATTATGCTTCCCTTGAGCAAAATAGAAGATGGAAGTGATTCGTTAAGGCGTAATTCCAATCCATTAACTTCACCTGGTAAGCTATGTTGCCTTTAATTAAGTTTTAGCTTCATGATGTATTCTGATGTTTCTCTTCACCAGTATAAAAGAACATGCACTGATATATAGGCATGGCATTTTTTTTATTTTTAAAATCAGATAAAACTACAACAAAAAAAAAAAAGTTGAATTAGTTGTTGTGTAAACATATTGTCATAGATAATGGAATATAGCAAGCTCACTGTTTTGTAAGAACCGAAAAATGCATTTCTCCTTACACCACCAAGTCTTCGCAGGTGTTGTCCCAGATAAGCGGAACATAGCGCCAAATGCTATGATGGTTTCCTGTGAAATCACTGAAGAGAAGGAAAACTTAGAGGATGACAAAGGAAGTGGATTAATTCAAAGATCAAGCGCCAACTCCCCCTGTGCGTCCAGTGATGCAAAACCTGGCACACTAGCCGGCACAAAATGTCCAGGCTCTTCTTGGAGAGAAACTAGGTCCCACCAAAAACGAGGTGGGCTGGACCCACATGATGATTTCTTTGATACTCCCTTGGAGAATATCAAAGTGTTAGATTTCTCGAAGGGTTTCAACCTAAAACCAATTGACAATAAGCGGAGTAACCTCTAGAATATATTAACCAAGCTTGGGTAGCTTAGATGAGAGATGTGCATGGGATTAAGTCTAACACTCTCCCTCATGTGCAGCCCGGATGCACGTGGACAGGGCCGGCCCAATGAGGAGGCCCAAGAGGCCGCCGCCTTGGGCCTCCACATTTTGGGCAAAAAATGGGGCACTCATTTCTAGATAAGTATATTTTTTTTTTTTGTGCAACTATAATACAAACTTCTTTGGTGGTTCAGTGGTAGAGTGTTTGCTTTTCCACATAAGATGTTTGGGTTCAAATTCTGGTAGGGTATTTTTTTGCAAAAAAAAATTCCTTCTATGTAGGGCACTATTCCACACTTGGCCTAGGGCATCCAAATGCCTTAGGCCGGCCCTGCACGTGGAGGTACGAATTGATGAAACATGAAAAAGCCCATGAAGGAAGAAGTCAATTTACCATATCCACTTCCAAGGCACATGAATTTTGACAGCTCAGATGATGAAACACAGGATGTGAACGGAGACCCTGGCCGACAAAAGCCGCAGATGCCAGATGGCACAAGGGGTTTTAAGTACATTGAACTGGTGAGAAAGAAAGCGGATAGGGAAAATCTGAAAGGAATTGAATGCAGGCAATGCAAGAAATTTTTTGATGATGTTCTTCCTGATGAAGGAGGTAATAAGCAGCAGCTACGTTGCGAACACCATGATGGAGTTTCGAGGCATCGATATAGGTTCGCACCTCCTTTGACTCCTGAAGGGTTTTGGAATATTGGGTTTGAATCTGAAATGTGAGTTGCTTTACGTTGGAGTTCGATGTGAAACTTCAGTTAAGTTTGATAGTTATTTTATTCTTGATGCTTATAATGGTCTAGACTGATCCCAAAACAGCGGGAATTTTAAAAGAAATGGTTGACCTTCTTCTCCTCCAAATCTTGAACCATAGGTTTATGTAATTTGATGGATACTAATTACTAACCCTTTGTGTTTGTATGTTCAACATTCAGAGACACATTAGGATGTTTGATAACACAATTCAGCACTTAAAAAAAACTTATTTTAAGTGACAAGTAATTAATTAAGGGATTTTTTTGTCACACCATAGGAATATTTAGGGGTTGTTTGTTAACCAAATTCAACACTTAAAAATGCTGAATGTATACCAATGGGCTCCTGTCTCAATTGGTAACTCCTGTCCTTCCATTGTAACCTATCATGGGTGTTTGGGATTCAGGGCTATGGATAGTCTCTGAAATTTCTTGTGAACTAACATACTAACACCCCGCTAATTTCTGTTGATGTATACAATATTGAAAAAAAAAAGTGAATGTATTAAGTAACAGTTAATTCCATACTTCTATTTCATTAAATTAACTATTCTAAGTGCCTCTTGAAATGTATGCCACCAGCGTTGCCACTACCACCAGCACTCCACTGCCACCACCATACAAACCGCACTCCACTGCCACCATCACTACCAGTCTACCACCACCATTCCACAATGACTACAATTACAACCATCACAACTACTCCAATGGAGTCACCACTACCACCGCCGCCTCAACCACCATTATCATTACCACCACCATTGCTATCACATTGCTTAGAATTTTATGTGCCTCTTAATATCAAGGCTAAAAAAACCATAAGACGTAGCCTCTTGACCGCCTCCATCATTGCCACCACCACTCTCTAGTCGTCACCGCTTCACTTTTGTTGCCGCCATTTCCTACCTCCTACCACTTTCATTGTTGCCACTACCACCTGACCACCGCCGCCACTACCACCACCGCCGCCATTATCACTTCGCATCGCTATGACCACCACTACACCAACCTATCACCACCAATACACTACTACCTCTCCACCACCGCTCCAACTACCTCCATCAACCCCCCCCCCCCCCCCCCCCCGTCTACTGTTACAATCACTCCACCTCTTCACCATCATGACTAGACCACCACTCGCTATCGTAATCAGTTATCACTAGCACCACCCTCCACCACCTCCAATCACCATTCTCGCCATCCTTCCACCACTACCTCAGCTACAACCACCAGCTGCCACCATCACCACACCCTGTCCACCATACCACCACATGTAGCTGCTACTTCTCCCTTACCATCAATCCACAGCCACTAAAAGAAAACAATTACAAATGATAAAAATCAAATTTTGAATTTATTTTAGTCATTCAGCGTTTTAGCTTTAAAAGGCATCATTCAGTTTAAGTTATATCAAACAACACCTAAGTGCCTGATTTGATGCCCTTTCAATTAGAATGGTTCATTTACACGGCACTTGAAGTAAGGCTACCATTTTAGGGTGATGGGCTTGCAGTGAGTACTTTGTGGAGGAGCATGAGACCCTTGGTATGCGGGGGGGCATCCTTTAAGGTTCTATTCTGCATTTGAAACTACCAAACTCTTCATCCATTCAAAGGCAGTCGTAAGATCAAAGAGGATAGAGCTGTCAAGGGCGGGCTACAGAAAAGTCCAAGGATAGGCAACTCCCACAACCTCCTGGGCTTTAATTTGATTATCCTGGCTTTCAAGGAGGGGTAGAGGTAACCTAGTGCTGGAAATTTATTTTTCACTTGGAGGGGCATCCTTGTCCGAAGAGAAAGAGATGGCAGAGTAAGCGCTTTGTCCTACCTAAGCAGAGCCCTGCTCAACGACTGCGAGGGCGCTAGAGTCATTGGTCAACCAACTAGGTCCCTTCACAAACTTCCTCTTTTCTGTTCGAGATACCAAGCCCTCCTCATACAATTGGCTGACGGGGCCACCACCGATTCCGTAGCTATCGGCTTATTTTGATAGCCAGGGTAGTCCAATCTAAAACATGCATGTTCTTCTTAAGTCTCTTGACTACAGGCTCCTCTGTCCCTCCTCAGCTAAGATCATTATTCAGAAAATCAAAATAACAAGAAACTCACTAATGGGAATCTGGGATCAAGGCCCAACGAAAGAGAATAAAGCTTTGCAAGAGTAATCAACCGAGAAGATAAGTTCTTCTTGTTCTTCTTCTTGTACAACTCATCCAACCATTTTCTTCTTCTTGTACAACTCATCCAACTTTTTTCAGTTTCCCATGGGACATCTGAGACGCTAGCTATTGCAGCCGAAGCAGGCGCGCCTCAGAGGCGATTGGGTGAAATCAGTCAGCACCCAAACTCCAAGCCATCCCCAAAAAACAAAAAGAACTTGGTTCTTCCAACCCCTGTTGGAAGTTGGAATGCCTAAAATTAGGGAGCTGCCTCTCGAGACTGAAAGAACCACCATCTGAGGTCATTCCTGGCCTCCCTTAGGGTAATAGCAAGACAAGAACTCGACAATGGTTAGTTAATCTACGAGAGTCGTTGTGACCCTAGAGCATGAGCATAGCAAAAACAACACTCCAAACGTTTAGAATATCCAAGAGCTAAACCTTAAAAATTTAAGAGTTCCCAAAAAAAAGGGGGAACGTGAAATCTAAAACCCCTTGGAAAGCATGCTTGTACATGCAAGCCTCAACCACATAATATCGGCAGGAGCACTCATTTGGCTCAGGAACTCGAATAACAATCGTGTTGGGAATCTTATAAGCTTCAAAAAAAAAAACATATGGCCTCATTTTTGAAAACGCAGCCCCATCAAGGTCGATGGCTCCAGACATTGTCTCGTTAGACATTAAGATGTATAATTGCATAAGTCTAGGTTGGACTCATCAGGCGAAGAATGAGAATCGATCTCTATAAGAAGGGCATTAGTCCCCTTGCTGGACCAGGACCAGGTTCACGTACTTAATGCCCTCGTACAAATCCCACACTACATGAAGAAATTGGATACTTTCAGTGAACGAGTCTATAGGATAGGAGGACAATCCTAACCTACGAACACTTCAAATAATCGGTCCCTTTGAAGCCAGTATAAGGCAATCCCTGCGAAAAAGAGAGAAAGGTTGACGCCGTACTCGCAGAAAGGAAAAAAAGATCGGTCAGGAGAGGGAGATTGGGAATTGATTTTCTTCGCTATCTAAACACACAAAAGAGGAAGTTAGAACCCAAAAAGAGGAGGTACGGTCTCTCTTCTTCGCAAAAAGTGGCCAAGTATGCATTTGACATGAGTTTGTTCGATTAGAAATGCGCAAATGGTCTGGAACCGATCGGGGATAGGTGAAAAGCTGAGAATGAAATGAATCGCATATAATGCACAAAGGATATTCCCACCACTCGAGTGCTTGCCACTCGGGCAAGGAATGGGGGACAACTAATGAGCCAGGATATGACTCGGTTACCCATGCAGCGCAACCAACTGCCACTTGACCCAATCAGCACGCTTGGCAGGCAACGACCAAGCGGCGGCGACCAACCAGAATGGACCATTGGGAATCCTTGTCGAACCCCTAGAATCTCGCTCCTCCCTATTAATCCCGGAAGGGACAGGCACTAATCAAGGGATCCCAAATCCTTGATATACTCAATCACATCTCAATAAATTCAAGGCAATGTCACCTTCAAAGGTAACATCTATTGATAGAGCTTCATATGCAATTGGTATTGATAGAGCTTCATATACAATTGGTTCACACCAATTAACTTGATCGTCAGAGGGTCTGTGACTGGCAACGCCACCGATTTTTGGACTTATTTTGTAGAAATCCTTTGGACTACTCAGAGATGCGGAATCCTTTGGACTACTCGGAGATGCGGAATCCTTTGGACTACCCGGAGCATCCACCCCATTCTTGAAATTATCAACTTTGTGTTGCTAACCAATGACATTTGGATACCATCTCTTTTTCTTGATTAATTTTTTTGGATACCGTCTAACGAATTGTAAAATGTGAAGCCATTGGTTTAACTGGCCCCACGCAGTTGCTCATGGCTGAAAAAGATCAACAACTCCAGATGTATTGTGGTTTAGACTTTAGAGTGCTTGTGATCTTAAAGGTCTCATTTTAAAATGAAAAAAGGTATGGTGAAAATACCAAAACAGTAAGTCTACACTTATCGCACCAATTGACCGCACGCCTACGTAAGCATGCAGTCAATTGGTGTGATAAGTGTAGACTTTTTGAATAACATGAGTTACTTGGATAAACTACGTTTTGCTGTCACTCCCAAGAAGTTTCCTTTTTGTGGTTTCGATTATGGGGTCTGCCTTTATGAATCTTTGAATAGCTGACAAAACTTTTTTGTTTGGAATTTGAGAAAAAAATGAATAGGAAGGAAAGCAGTTATTTTCCTGCCTATCCTTAGATGGAACCTTTAAAGAAAAGAAAGGGAAGACAATTGCTTCAATTTGATAGAATTTCTGGGCCATCTTCTGGTCTAGAAGCTCTTAAAGAATGGACAAAACAATGAACAAGAAAATAAAGCCAAAAAAATGACAAGCATTGCCGACAAAAAATTTCAGGTATATAATGAAGTCCAGGCTTTTGGTGCAATAGTTTTTGGCTTTCAATTTCTTTTCTTTTCTTCTCTTTATTGTAAGAGCAGACCAACCACGAGAATTCTGATCAATGCGAAAATCTAAATTCAATCTTAATTACAGTCCCTGGTGAATGAAGCTGACACAGTACCATGTTATCAAGCAAAAATATCTTCAGCAACAAAAGATTTATCACCATCCATACAAGTTTCAGTTGGAATTTGTAGCTGCTCATAGTTTAACTGTCGAGAAGCCTCGTACAAAGCTATGCCAACACTCACTGACAGATTAAGACACCTCAAATAAGTTTCAACCATCGGAATCCGAATCCCGTCAGCGCAGTCAAGCAGGGCCTCATGCGGTAGACCGCAGGTTTCTGAGCCGAATACGAGCCAATCACCTCTTCTGTAGGAATACTCCTGCGCAAAAGGATTCCGAAATAAAGCTTATTCAGATTAAAGAAACCAAATATTCAGAAGCAAAGGACACCGATTTCCAGGGCAATACGAGCATCAAACAACCCTCTTACTATGAGTTCCCACTTATACATGATTCATGCATAGAGATGTAATACGAGATCCCAAGAAATTACGACACACAAACTCTTAGCCAACACAATTAAACCTTCCGAACTTCCTCCAATTTCCAGCTCTCTAAGTTGCTAGTTGGACACCCCCTTTTCTTTGATTCTAACTATCCCTTTGCTCCACCAAACTCCGCAGTTCACACTATCCACCAATTAAGCTTACGTTCACAAACTCCTCCCCCAAGCTTAATTGTCTTCCTGAGACTCATCATTTGTCTTTGTTCTCTGTCGCACTGGACAACCACCTGTTATCGTCTCCCTGCGCCTCACCAAAAAACCGGATGTTATTATCGGCCTTTGGATTACCAAACAACCTCTTGATGTTATCTACCTTCTCTCCTAGGACTTTTTCCACCTCGTGGTGGACTAGTTCACATCTGAGGCTTCAACACACTTGGCAAATTTGACCATGCAGATGGGTCCGAAACAATCAACAATGGAGGCGCAACAATCCCCACACAATTAGTTGGATAATAATATTATAATTAAAAAAAGAAGTTGGATAAGAATATCGAAATGTCGGTCATGTCTCTTCTATCTCACCAATGTCTCGAGCCAATAAACCAATATCTCGTCTGGGGTTTCAATATAACATCTGGAATAAATATTCTCATCCAGTCCTGTCAATTTGTCGCGTCCAATTTAACATCTGGAATCAATAGTCTCATCTGGTCCTGTCAATTTGTAACGCCCATTTGCTTCAAATCATCTCTACCTTGTCTTCTTTCGCTCATATCGTATCAAATCGTCGGTTTCTCGGCTTATTTAGCTTCCAATTAGAAAATGTCATGATCTTTAGTAGACCATATCATCAAGATATCGGGCATCTCTCATATTATCTCACACGAGTCAGTCACTTTATCTTTTGATCCATAAAAAACTCACACCAAACGGCTCGGTCTCCTATAATCTCATTTTGTATCGCAAAAAAAATCGTGGGCGGCAGCTTTTTCTGGTCTGACCAGTTTCATATCGTCACCAATCGGCTATATCTCATGATATTCTGAATATCACAAGGCTTGGTTTACTTCTCAGCTTGTCATGGCATTGATATGATATCATCGCCTGGAATCTCGTCTAGTGGCTAAAGAAGATGTGAGTTGCATGCCGCACATCAGATCTATGCGCAGACTGTTGAGATGGCGCCGTATGCTCTAGTGGTCAGACTGACGTGTGATCGGTGGGGGTCTGGACATCTCCCCTAGCCAAATGCAACCATGGTCTCAAAAGTTGTTTCCGCCGACTTTCAACTGTGAGCAGTAGGTGAGAGTGCTGAGTTCTTTTGAGCAAAGCTTCACCCATGTCTGATACCAAATGGTGGAGGAAGTTCTTTAAAATGTGATGCGCAAAGGACAAAAGAATTCTCAGAGCCAGCCCTGGGATATCGAGGTTGTCTGCAACCCAAAAGTATACACTGAAGCATGTGATTTTGGAGAATAGAAAAAAAGGTAACAGGCCACACCCAAAAATAGGGGTATGGGGGAGTAGGTAAACGAACCCATGAAGAAACGATCTTTACAAGAAAACAAAAGATAACGGGAGTTATTAATGGACAAAATGTTGCAGAATCAAAAGTGGCTCTAGTTTGAATGAGTTTGTTTGACTGCCCTAACAATGCCAGAATATTTCCGACATGTTAATAAACAAGACACACTTCTCTTTAGAAAACACGGGAATAACAGAGGACTGCAACAAAAAAACGGTGTGCACTTCATCTTGTTAAATACCAAGGCAATGTGGAGACAATTTGTGCAGCCAATCCATTAACTGCTCTCAAATTATCGTCATTATGGCACAAATAACAAAGCATGACAGCTGCCATCGTCATTATCCTCAGCCTCAGGTTTCACCTAAGTGGTGCAAGAATTAGACCACAGAAGGAGAACTACTTGATGATTAAAGAAGAGTCTTGTTTGACTCACATTCACTTTATTACTGTTATGGTAAAATTTGTTAACTAAAGTTACTCAATATAACAAGAAAAAGAGTTCCAATATCAAAAAATTGATCACCTGTTTATGCTACCACATATTGACAAGAAATAATGCTTTTAAGTCCCCCAAAATGGAACAACTGACAAGCATCTAACTAGGAGATGGCACTAAACAGTGATGCAAATCTGGGGACATCCATTTGCAAAAAAAATGCAGAACAAAATCTTACTCGCCAAGAACAAAATGATGTCCAATCCTGCCAGAACCCAAACCCAAAACAAATAATAAACAAACATGAATTTCTTCATGCTCACTTAATATTGACTGGCAAATCATCCTTGACAACACAGCCACCCACATTACTAGACATGTTTTGTGTGATCGTTTGGGCGTTTGAGAAAGATATACAAACATGCTATGTTGGTCTGCAGGACCTGCGCAATTATATTGTTTGCGACATAAACTTCCACTATATTGAAATTTGATGCATTATGGAAACTTGTTTGACTACACGGTACAAGAAATAGTTAAACAATTCCTACAACAAACATTGGGAAAGTCTACAATACTCACCACTTAAAAGGGTGTACCATATGCACCTATTTTAATGTTCATTCATAATATTTTTGTGTGTTTCGTAACTTTTATTCTAGAATTCATAACTTTTCAACAGTACGATTCGTAACATTTTCATTTTGATTCATAACATTTTAGTGTATCTCGTAACCTTTATACGCTTCATAACTTTTTAGCAATACGATTCGTAACATTTTCTCTACAATTCATAACATTTTGGAGGGTGCATATGATACACACCCAAATAAGGAGTGTGTATTGTAGTCTTTCCCACAAACATTTTGGTTATTTTTGTAGCACTCAACTATTGGCTTGGATTTGGCTCTTTATCAAACCTTAAACATGATATTCTCGTGGTGCAGATGCTGAACATGTCAATAAAGAGCAGCATGTGCTGGTTTCCAAAGGATGGACAATTCAGTTGGTTTCATCAAGTTTGGTTTTATTCAGTGCAAACAATCCTCATATAGCTTAGGAATTACTTAAATTGGTTAGACATTTGTTTTATTTAATTTGGTTTAGGAGACTTTAAATGTCGTGTTTTGACTTATGTGTGCTCTACATTTGCTTTTAATTGGCACATGCTATGCGCATAATTTTTGGGATGTAAAAGAAGCCAATGGGACGATGGACACATCCTATATTAGCCTCATCTCTTCTTCTTGTTCTTCTTCAGTTACTGAGCTCTCCACTAGGACCACTACAGTCATCATGATCCATGTTAGGGAGAATCAAAGTCAAAAGGAAATACCAAGATGTAAGCACGAGTTCTACCAGTGAAATCTGTTAGCACTCTTGGGAATTGTTAGTTTGAGAAAGTAATGGTTACAAGTTTAAGAAAAATAGGTTATGAGACTTGGGACAACGGATATTATTTCTCCATTTTCGTGGATGGAAAGTCTGAGGAGTTAATTATAGGGATAGGATCCTTTGAAATCCGAGGCCCATCTTGACAGTTCTAACCTACCTAAACATTATTCTATTCGGGTTTATTCTGGTCTACGACAGTTGCACACGTATCTTGTCAAGTCATTGGTATGCCATTTGACGCATTGTTTTGATTCTCCAATAGGATTTCAACCTGCGATTAACAAAAAAATTGCTACTAAGTACTACCACAGCAGATGAAACAATGGCTTGTTCTAACTATGTCCCCACCATTCAAGATAATTGGCAGAAACTTTAAGATGCATGCAAAGTACCCTTGGTCCTGTACTTAGTGCTCTTACTAAATACTAACATGGCACGCTGTGTGCGATTTGACTAATAGAAGTTGTACAAGCGTAACAATTATTCATGTGTTTTAGTCTTGAATTGTTGTTTCCGTAAATCACTAGACAACTTCCTCATGGGCTGAGTGTTGCAGAGAGAGAACAAAAAGATAAGAAAATCCGTATAGAAGCTGATTTACATAAATGCCCCCATTGTGTCAAAAAACTGAATATATTGAAGCACCAAAATTCCTCGACAATCTTGCATACAAGAGCCGTGGCCCGTTGTAATCAAATGCATAGCCTGAAAGAACCTACGTGAAAGACTAGGTAAAATGCCTAGTCAAGCACACGATTACAAGTACAACAGGCTCTTTAAAAATGAGGTCCTTTGCTGTTTCTCTAATAGGCTGGCTACATGTAGCTGGTCTCCAATGGCTAGGCAAATTCGATTTACCCACCCCACTAACCATATGTTCATGTTTTTGCTTTTACAGTATGACTAGGCAAAAAGACTAGTTGCGTTGGAAAACACACCTAAAAACTTGACTGGGCAAAATAAAAGTTATCCTTTTCCACAGGGGCAGCGGCACAGCAAGCATATGGTATGCAAGTGAACACCCTTAGTTTTTCCCCACCTCCGAAATTAATAGTTTTTATCCATGTATACACTTGCTTTGAATACCCAGCCACAATGTTTTGAACAACCAGCAACCCAAAATGAGTACACGTATCAACTCAATTTGAACACCCAATAACCCAATTACATTGCACATTCATTGAGGAAAATTAAGGCAAATGGAAACATAGAAGGGAAAGGTAATAATTTAGGGGGGGTTTTGTCTCCACCAGCATCTCTCTCGTCTCTACCCTAGTGCCTCCATCCATACACATAGGTTATAGGTAATTCTTTTTATTACTCAGTTGTTCGGGCCAACTTACACGCATCTCAACTAATCTCTAATCCTGAGGGCCCAAAAGAAGCCGAACAAAACTTTGTATGGACTTGCCGCAAAGAAGTCAATAGCACCTGAGAAGGAGCAAACTCCTAAATTTGCATTGACCACTAGACCAACTCATTGGAGTTATAGGTTATAGGTATTGATAAGGCTTCCTTCGATAAAAAAAATTAGTGGATGAATAACTGCTTGAGTACTTATATTGAGAAAGATATTTGATACCGTTGCTAATGAGGTTATTCAGCGCCGAAAAATATTCCATTGATAGCCATTCATGTCATTTATACTTTTCTTGTTTTTGGACAGCATTGTTGATTTAAAAGATGAATTTATGTTTGCGTTAGGGGAGCGTGAGTATTTTTATGAACACCCTTGGAAAAAATAATTCTGGAGCCCCAACTGCTTTCCCATGCACTTCCAGAATTCAAAATGCCTATTTAGTGTCGGAGATGCTCTGAGTAGTACCTGAGGAGAAACTAATACCACTTGAAGAACCTTGTTCTGCGAGCCTTCGCTGACTGCCTCGCCCACCCCATTAATCACAGAACTGCAGCTCCCTCTTTCAGCTGCAAAAGCAAAATCGCTGATTGAGTAAGAAATCTTATGCACCACGATACATACGTCTGTACATATCTACATAGATGAGAGAGAGAGAGTGAGTATACAGAGAGAGCGGAGAGGAGAGAGAAAAGGTGAAGTTGGTATTGAAATGTGGGAATTGGAGGGGTCGGAAGAGGGAAGAAGATCTGGAGCGG
This sequence comes from Rhododendron vialii, assembly GCF_030253575.1. Lineage (NCBI taxonomy): Eukaryota > Viridiplantae > Streptophyta > Magnoliopsida > Ericales > Ericaceae > Rhododendron > Rhododendron vialii. The sequence continues at coordinate 25,534,939 of NC_080559.1, forward strand.
AAATGGAGGGGACCAGTTGATGGGTCCATTCAAAGCCGGCTCTGTTCAACGCTCAAAATGGAGACCTGCTACCCCCCAAACCCCCCCCCCCCCCCCCCCCCCCCCGTCCCGGATTACCCCCTCTCTCTCTCTCTCTCTCTCTCTCTCTCTCTTTTCTTTCTTTCTACGGTTTGTTTCTTTTCTTTTCTTTTTTTCCTTTTCTTTTCCAGTTTTTTTTTTCATTTTATTTCCTTTTCTTTCTTTGCAGTTTAAATTTTTTTCTCTCTTTAATAATAGGTTCAAGTTTAATTTTAGGCTTTGTAAAGTAATTAAGAGAAAAAAAAGTGTTTCAATTGATCATGTTTATCCGACTGTTTTATTTTTCTTTTTTTGTCCTTTATAGATTAAAAAATATAATTACAAAAATAAGTGTTCTAATTTTCAATCCGTTTGAACCGGTGCAAAGTTGTTATTTTTCTGATCATTTCATCCTAAATTGTCATAATAAATTTTTGGCTCCAAGGCCTTTCAATGGACACCCTAAGAGAGTTTTAAAACTAAATAATGAGTCTTAGGGTGTTTGTTGAAAAGCCTTAAACCAAAAAATTCATTATGACCATTTAAAATAAAATAATAAAAAAAACGATCTTTACTCTGATTTAATTGAATTGAGAATTAAAGCACTTAATTCTTGAATTATATTTTTAAAGAATTATATTTTTAAATATACAAAGGGTGTATTTATAGAAATTAAATAAATAAGATATAAGTTATTAAATAAAAAAATAAATTAAAAAGTATGGGGGACTCGGGGCTCTACTGCCCCTATTGACACAATAGCCCCTAAAACGTTTCCGTTTTAGTTTTAAAAAAAATAGAAACCAGCTATTTGCAATCCTAAATATAAAATTGTACTATAATTAAAAAAAAGTAATCCTAAATATAACATTTGTATTCTGGATTAGTATGTCGTTTGCAAAATACATTTCGTAATTAGTTCCCGAACACTAATTGTAATCTTAATGAATTTTTGCTTTATAGCCTTTTAACGAGCACCCTAAGACTCATTATTTAGTTTCAGGACTCTCTTAGGGTGTTTATTAAAAGGCTTTGGAGCCAAAAATTTATTACGACCATTTAGGATGAAATGATCAGAAAAATAACATATTTGCACTGGTTCAAACGGATTGAAAATTGAAACACTTATTTTCGTAACTATATTTTTTAATCTATAAAGGACAAAAAAATAAAAATAAAACAGTCGGATAAACATGATCAATTGAAACACTTTTTTTCTCTCAATTATTTTACAAAGCCTAGAATTAGACTTGAACCTATTATTAAAGAGAAAAAAAAATTCAAACTGGAAAGAAAGAAAAAGAAATAAAATGAAAAAAAAACTGGAAAAGAAAAGGAAAAAAAGAAGAAGAAAAGAAGCAAACGGTAGAAAGAAAAAAGAGAGAGAGAGGCGGGAGTAATCCGGGAAAAGAGAGTGGGGCCGGGGTGTGTCGGGGGTGGGGGAGTAGCAATTTACCTCAAAATGTTGCCTGAGAAACTTTTTGGTATAACCGGTGTATAAAAAAATTGACACTTGGCAAAGTGTAATTTTGAGGACTTCAATTGTAATTATTTTTCTCCATCCTCCCCAACTCCCAATTTGGCGCTAAAAATATCTGTTTTTTTTGTTTCTGCACAAATGCCACAAAAAGCTAAAAAGCAACCGTGATACTTGCACATATTATGCACATATATTTTTGTGGGGTTCATATCAGGGCCCTACAAAATGAACCGAATCGCTCATCTTTTTTAAAATATTTTTTGAAGGGTTTCTGTAAATAATCAACTCCAACAGATATCGGTAAGGCTATCTCAAAATTCGTAGGGCGAATCATTCTGTTTTGCCCTATGATTTCTGAAAAAGCCTTTATCGATATCAGGTGGAGCTGATTTTTTACAGGAACCCTCCAAAAAATATTTATAAAAAAAAAGTGGTTCAGATAATTTTGTGGAACCCCGATATGAGCCCATAAAAATATATGTACATGATATGTGCAAAAACATGTGTGTGGGAATCATTACTGCCCCTAATTACTCCTCTGCTATCCCTTTTTTTCCTTCTCATCCAATTTTTTCACATTTCCAGATCCACATCAACAAAGGATATCCTTATTTTACCAACAGGTTTGAAGGATTTATTTTTTTAATTGTAATTTGGTAAATTATAAATTATAAATTACGAGGACTTAAACCATTCCAAAAAAATAAAAGGTCCGTAATAAAATTTAACACTAGTAAAATTTCAGTTGAAAGCACAAAGATTATACAAAAACTACAATAGACAAAGATTAAACAAAAACTACAACCACTATATCGTTTCTTGCAAAAAAAAAAAGACATTCCGTAGATATCTTGTTTGTTTCATTTTTGTGGTGGTAGCATTTTCACACCCATTAGCACTGATTCTTAACTCAACTACGGTATTGCATCTTCTTCGATTGGCAATCTCATAAAGTTGAAACGGGGAGAATTAAACTCCGGATATGAAAAAGAAGCCTACAGAACATCGATAAACTCCTATTAAAATGTTGAGATTTAAAAAAATAAACCATTGAAATGTGTTGTTACCCGTTGGTAAACTGATTTTTTTATTTATTTTTTATTTTTTATGTGGATCTGGAGATGTACAGAGGAGTAGTTTGTGAGCAGGAAAAGGAGTGGTTTGTGTGGGAAAAAACTCTCGAGATATTGTTTTAGCGCCAAATTGGGAGTTGGGGAGGATGGGGAAAAATAATTACAGATGAAGTCCTTAAAATTACACTTTGCCAAGTGTCAATTTTTTTGTGAAGGGGGGATACCACATGGTTTATACCCCTGTTATACCAAAAAGTTTCTCCTCCTGGATTGTATGGGCGCACATCATAATAGATGAGATGACGTACCCCGGCATGAGGCAACACTGATGGAGCGAAGGTTATCAATACCGTGTTGGCTAGAATATCGGTTTTTCTGTCGGTACAATATACACTGATATCAGATGAGAACTGGATACGGTTTTCGGATTTATCACTATTGGTATTATTTTTTCATATAAAAAAATTTATAAGATAATGACGGCGAATTTTTCAAATGGGACGGAAGAAAGGTAAAAAGGGATAAAGGGATAATCGCTCACCACCCAAGTTATGAATCAATGGGATACAGATATCACCACCCGAGGATTTAACTAGGGATACAAGGCGTAGGAAACCGCTCACCACTCGAAGGAATCCACCTAAGAGATACAGAAACGGAAAACTCGCCACCTATCAGAATCCACCGAAGGATAAGAGTTACAAGAAGAATTATCTCCTCACAAGCCAAAGGCAATTTTAATTCAAACACACTCTCTAAAGATTTCATTCATATATAGCAACCTAATTTATAAACTACTTGGAACAACCCTCCAAGAATAGGAAAAGACACTTACACTTTCAAGACACAAATTAAAAAGGACTTGACCAAAGACTAATTGATATATGTGTTTGACTCTTGAAAACATCAAAAACCACTTGGAAACTTAAAAAGACTCTTCGATTGTCGCAATGACTTCTTGAATAATTTCAAGGACTTTGACCGGCATCATTCTCCCCCGGTTGAGAAAACTCGTCCTCGAGTTTTCAAGGCTTGAAACAGTTTAGAACACCGAATCTTGTCTGCGTCAACCTTGTTCTTGAAATTAATTTTTCCACTTACGAACTTTAAAATATTGCCAAAAACGAAATGAACTATCTCCTGCAAATTGTGCTCTAGGTACGTAACCCATGGATTCTTGCTTGCAAAGCCTTCAATAGAATTCCAAAATGGATCCAGTACATGTAGTTGCTCAAAAGACCCACCATGCATTTGGAACTCGTCATTTGCTTTAAAAACTTCTTCAACAATTACAGTTGTTTTTTCGTCAAAAATTGGTTGCTTATTCCAATTCACAATTGGATTTGAAACTTTTTTCCTTGTGAATGGCCATGCCAGATCATAATCATGTATTGTTGCTGACTCCATAAAACATGGATTTCGAAAAGCTCGTTGCTGCTCCTCTAGCTGATGTTGAAACATTCCAGCCATGACAACCCAACAGCTCTGATATCAAATTGACGGCGGATTTTTCAAATGGGATGGATGTAAAGTAAAAAGGGATAAAGGGATAATCGCTCACCACCCAAGTTATGAATCAACAGGATACAGATATCACCACCCGAGGATTTAACTAGGGATACAGGGCGTAGGAAACCGCTCACCACTCGAAGGAATCCACCTAAGAGATACAGAAACGGGAAACTCGCCATCTATCGGAATCCACCGAAGGATAAGAGTTACAAAAAGAATTATCTCCTCACAAGCCAATGGCTATTTTAATTCAAACACACTCTCTAAAGATTTCATTCATAACAACCTAATTTATAGACTACTTGGAACAACCCTCCAAGAATAGGAAAAGACACTTACACTTTTAAGACACAAATTAAAAAGAACTTGACCAAAGACTAATTGATATATGTGTTTGACTCTTGAAAACATCAAAAACCACTTGGAAACTTAAAAAGACTCTTCGATTGACGCAATGACTTCTTAAATAATTTCAAGGACTTTGATCGGCATCAGATAATATAAATATTTATTAAAAAGAAAATTGAAAAACAGTCCAGTATTTATGCGGTACCGTCCGGTATTGTCCAGTACCATCCGGTATTGTCCAGTACTTGAAAGAAACAAATAAATTTAAAAGTAGACCTGTACCATCTTGACGCAACGGAATTTACAGGAAACTAATTGCGTACTAATGAAACGAATAATAGAACTCGAATCCACGAGCAAACCTTACGCACAAGGAAAAAAAAGAAGAGAAAAACTCTGAATATTGTTGATGTAATAATTTTAATAATTGAATAGGTTACAACCCTTTTTATAAGACCTTAACTCTATAAATCCTACTGAAAAAGAAATCTTAAATCATGCCAAAACAAGCGGCATTAAAGAAAAGATATTTCATACTCCAGTAATTAATTAAAATGAAATCCTAATTCTTGTAGACCAAAAATCCTAATAAAGCTAGAAATCAAAATAAAATTGAATACGGAAAGTTAATAATTCTAACATAAACGAAAATATTCCTAGTCAAAATCTTATTCTAAAACAATAAAAATAAAATACAAAAAACTCTCCATTTTTGTCCTACATCAGTTTCCTTTCCTTCAAAAGAACTCCCCCTCAAGTTCTCATTACAAACTTGTCACCTTCCCTTTCAAAGAAATAGATATTTAGAATACTTCAACTCGCTTGGGACGCTTGTCTTCCAAAAATCATTCAATGAAAAGTACTCATGCAATGATCTTTTCTTTTCATGCTTCAATTTGTTGACAAAGATGTACTAAACGAACACTGAGAACCCAATCAAATTGTTGCACTCTGAGAAAATTTAATACATGAGCATTATGTTGATGTTGCAAATTGTCTTGGACTTGATTTAGTTATGATTCCTTTGATGTCCCTGAACTAAGTGGAACGTCACCTTTGTAGTCGGCTATATAGGGGTCAGAATTTGCTAGATTAAAAACAGATAAGTCATGTGCCTTCAATTTTAAAGCTTCACCATTACCATCTTCACCATCACGAGTTCTTACTTGACTAATATCAACCAATAGTTCTGTATCGAACTTATTCGCCTGTACCTCATCAAGTTGCAATTGGTCCCCAGGTTTTGGAACTCCAAATCCATCATAACAATTATGAACCGACTGACTTGAACTCGTTGGCATGTTTTTTGAATAATTTGTACCATCAACTTGAATCACAACCTCTTTAACAACTTGTTCAACATCGATATCAATTTTTTTATCATCAACTTGAATCGCAACCTCTTTAACAACTTCTTCAGCAACTTCTTTGGCGGCATCAAGTTCGACCCAACCTCCTTATTTTCCAATTTCATCTTGATTCTTATTATCAAGAATCGAAATATCTGAGCTTGAAAAATATGAACTAGTTTGTTGATTTTCAGAAATTGCTTGGTATGAACTCAAATAACTTGTACTCCCTCCGTTCCTAAATAAGTGTCCGGTGCGCAAACCTAGGCCTTCAAAAAATACATTTGTTTTGTTAAAAAAATTAATTTTTTTCACAAATCAATAGATGGTAATGAGTTCTATTAGATTGTGGAAAAACATTAGATTTTTTAACGAAAAATATGCATATTTTGGAAGGCCTAAGTTTGCGCGCCGGACATTTATTTAAGGACGGAGGGAGTAATTCTTTGTGAAAAATATTGCAAATCAAAAGTACCTTGGAAGGAATGTTTTGAATCAAGCTTCCTTCGATACTCTTGATACAACATCTGTCCATGTTCTGTCTGAAAAATCTATCACTCATCAATCGTCTCATCTTGAGCCATGTCCTAATGGGTTAAGTTGCTTATATTGCCGCAGTTTGTCGGACTGCAACCGTTCCCACCACATAGAAATATAGTCATGTAATTTACGAGTTACATATTTGACCTCATTCTCTTCCGGAATATCCGTGTAGAACTCAAAAAATTTATCAACTTTACGAAACTAATTAATAAAATTCTCAGGATGACAATACCCATGAAAACTAGAAATTATTGGTTCTATCTGAAAAGTTGAAAAATCGTCATCTATGCGATAGAACCCTTCAAACCTTGAATGTCGCTTCTTCGACTAATATCCATAATAATCCTCAAATAACTCGCCTTCAGATTCATCATCACTATCAAGTTGATAATAAGAATATCCTCCGGAGATGTTTTGATTAATTGGTTGGTTGCGGGCAAATCCATTAACGCGGTTCCTATCAACTTTGTGTTTAATAGGTTGACCATGAGCAAATCCCTTAGCCCGAGTCCTATTAAATCCTTCCCTACAATCATCGTCAATTGGGTTTGTGTATCTTCCACGGACGAATGCCATTGAACCAGGAAAAAGGGTGGCTCTGATACCACTTGACACAGCGGAATTTACGAGAGACTAGTTTCGTACTAATCAAACAAATGATAGAACTCGAATCCATGAGCAAACCTTGCGCAAAAGGAAAAAAAGAGAAAAACTCTGAATATTGTTGATGTAAAAGTTTTAATAATTGAATAGATTACAGCCTTTTTTATAAGACCTTAAACTCTAGAAATTTTACTGAAAAAGAAATCTTAAATCATGTCAAAACAAGAGGTATTAAAGAAAAAATATTTTCTAATTAATTAAAATAAAATTCTAATTCTTGTAGACCAAGAGTCTTAATAAAGGTAGAAATCAAAATCAAACTGAATACGGAAAGTTAATAATTCTAACCTAAACGAAAATATTTCTAGTCAAAATCTTATTCTAAAACAATAAAAATAAAATAAAATAACTCTCCATTTTTGTCCTACATCACATACTCAAACCAAAACTTTGCTGTGGCAGCACGTTTGAAACTTTTTCATAGCAATGAGAACTAAAAAGATACAAAAAAATGACAGTAACATCAATTGCTCTTTTCCACATGCACCGAGGATACACATTCTACAGCTACGTATAGATGACAATTTCTACAGCTGTACAGATGACAATTTGAGTGTTTTAATCTGAAATGGAACAAAATTGTCCTTGAACGCGTTCTGATGTTGCTTAACGAGGTATTGCTATAGACTTTTTGTCAATTAAATTTGCCTTAAAGTTTCTTAAACTTGCACTGATTTTGTCTTAGTTACCGGTTCGTGAGTGTTTATCTTCACTGGATATTTATTGTGTCTTGTATGTTTCATTTTACTATATTTTAATTCCGATCTTTCTCACGCTAATGTTTTTAGGGCACTAGTCCATCCAACATTCTGGCCATGACTTTCACGACAACTGCTGCTTCTGAAATGAGAGATCGTATTGGAGCCAAGGCTGGGAAGGCAACAGCAAAATAGCTCACGGTCAGCACATTCCACTCATTTTCCCGGCAACTTTGTTGTTCACATGCTGAAGGTATGCATATTTTGAGGGGCTTCCTAGTATTATTGACTCGGAATTATTGAACTTTTCTCGTCTTCTGTTTAGGTTTGTGTCTAGACAGGCAGTTAATACACGGCATAACTGGACTTCTTGCAGTTTGAGGCATATTTTTAAGACACAAATTAACTGGATTTAAATCAAAATCGGAAACTTTGCTAGTGTTTGGATCAAAATCGGAAACTTTGCTAGTGTTTGGATTTCCACTGCATGTGTACTGTATTATTTTTCCTGCTGATGTCGAAGATATTCATTATAATGAGCATATCGGTCTAGTTGTTCATGTGGGCATCTTTGAGTCTTGTTTTTTTCCTGTCTCATAATATGAAGGCTGCTTACTCCTTGAAGTTCTTGACTGAATATGTTCTTTTTTACTTGTGCACTTTTGTCCGCAATTCCATGCAAATATAGTTCGGTAAAGAAAATTCAAAGGCTTACGACGTTCCAAACCTGTGAATTAGAGCCAACAAATTGTTAAACCAGTTAGATGATCAGAGTCCTACTTTGGGATGTCTATCATCTTAATTTATTCATATCTCCTTGAATGGATGATGAGCACCAGCTGGATTACCAATGATGCTAATCTAATAAACTGAGATTAAACTCCAAAAACAAAGATTAATATAGGAGAGTAAAGATCTCAGTTTTTTATAATACCGTGATCTTTTTCAACATCTAACCTCAGTTGTTTCTGAAACTGTGGGTATATCGAGGTGATTAATTAAGGACATGTATAAACGTGCCGTCACTATCATTAGATCACCAGTAGGGAAAACGAGTAAATTTTCAATCACGGTAGGATTGCATCAAGGGTCAGTCTTGAGCCCATACTTTTTTGTCTTAGTTATGGATGAATTGACTAGACAATTTCAGGAGGATGCCCCATGGTGTATGTTGTTTGCAGATGATATTGTCCTCGTAGATAAAACCGCTAGAGGTGTTAATATGAAATTAGAAATCTAAAGGGAAGTATTAAAGTCAAAGGGTTCTCAGATAAGTAGGAGTAAAATTGAGTACATGGCGTGCAAGTTTAGTAATACCAATAGTGTGCATGAAGAAAGTGTGATAATCCAAGATCCGGAGACACCAAAGAGTGACTATTTTAGGTATTTAGGCTCAATTATTAATATGGATAGAGATATTGCCGATAATGTGACTCATAGGATCCAAGTGAGGGGCTCAAGTGGAGGAGCGTTACTGGGGTGTACTATGTGACAAGAGAGTAACCACATAATTTTTTTTTTTTTGATCAGCAGTAAGACCAGTGATACTTTGCGGGACAAAATATTGGCCTATTAAGAAACAACATATGAGCAAGATGAGTGTAGTGGAAATGAGAATGTTGAGGTGTATGTGTGGTAGGACTAGACAAGATATTATTAGAAATGAAACTGTTCGTGAGATGGTATGTGGTATGTATACCACCTAAAAGAGGAGAAGTTGAGGAAAAAACGGCTAAATTGGTTTGGACAAGTCTACCGTAGATCTGGAGATGCAATAGTTAAGAGAGCGGATATGATAATTTTGGGTAGCAACGCTATGGAAAGGGGAAGACCTAAATTGATACTTGATGTTGTGCGCAATGATATGAGTGCATGTAATGGGTTTGAGTAAACAAGTGATCCTTGACAGAGCTCAATAAAAAAAAAATGATTCATGTAGCCAACCCCAAGTGATTGGGACTTAAAGCTCGATTTGATTTGGTTTAGTTTGGTTTGGTTTGATGTTTCTGAAACTATGATTAATAATTATAAAATATCATGATTTTACTAAAAACCGTGATTAATTCATAGTCATACAATCTTGGTTATTTGAAAGAACTAGGATCATCTCATTAGCAAAATTTTAAAAAGAAAATCTGTAGCCATTTGTACTAGGATCATCCCATTTAATCAACAATTTATTTCCATCAATAAACTTCAACTACGTACATAAACGAACTTCGATATAAAAAAAAATCACTGGCTTTTTCTTTTCATATATCACAACAAATAAAAAAGTTCACAAATTATCGGTACTCAAAGAATGAGCCTCATAAGTTATCAACATGACACAAATACACAAAAGCTATAACCAAAGTTTCCATACGAAAAGATAGTACTAATGACCTACAAATCTCATTTTTTTTATCGGCAAAAGTAACGTTTTATTAAGAAAAATGAGAAAGGGAAATTCTAACTAAAGGTTGAAAAATACATCCAAGGGACAAAATCCGTAACTCCTGAAAGCCTAAAAACCCAAATAATAGAATGAAGCCTACAATTCTCCATTACAATGAGGTCTTCCAGTGACCTTCCTAAACTTTATAGTTTCCCTCAAATTACAATACCTCATTCCATATAGATTCAAATACTAATATTTAACATTTGTTTCTACTGAAAATGTCCCAACGCAAAGCGTGAAACTTACGGTCAACAGAGTAAATATATTGAAAAAAACCCACTCAATTTTAAGATCCACTAAAATCAATCAATAATGGTGAGCGCGAATTTAGTACAAATGGGTTTTTACTGGAGTAACAAGGAAAAGAGTGTGAGGAACGACACATACAGAGCCGGCTTATAGCCAAGGCGAGGGAAGAGGGCGCTTCTGGCCCCGAAAAAAATTAAAAACGAGGGCCCCCAAAATTTTAGGATTCCTATATATATATATATAGTCCCAAAAAAAATTACACTAGCCTCCTTTATATAAAATAGGCCCAATTAAAATTTAGGAGCCACAAAATAGGCCCAAATTGTGGACTATACTTGTTATAGTTTCATCGGGGGAAAGAAGCTTTTCAAAGTTGAAATTGATCAAAAATTATCTTCGGTCAACCATGTCTCAAGAAAGATTAAATGGATTGGCTATATTGTCTATCGAGAAGAAATTGGAGAAGAAACTTGACTATGGAGACTTAATCAGTGCGTTTGCAGCAAAAAGTGCAAGAAAAATAATTTTCAAATGATGGATTTTGAGGTATGGTAAATCTTTTGTATTGGTTTTTATTTTTATTTTTATTTTTTTATGACTCTTTGTAGACCACTTTTATATGAAAAATATAGGGTGGCCTCATTCAAAAGATTCGCTTCCGGCCTCCAAAACTTATGAGCCGGCCCTGGACACATATATAATAAGGTTAGAAAGAGGAGAGTGGGAGGAGCATTATTGTTATTAAAAAAACATTATTCAAGGCCTACTGCATGCATTTCTCCAAAGTTTCTCAATCCATTATTCCAAGTGATCTATTGAAAGTCAAGTAAACACCTAACCCACTAATAGCATTAGTAGAAAGAGGAGAGTGGGAGCATTATTAACAATGGAAGGTACAAACATTATTCAAGGCCTATTGCATGCATTTCTCCCAAGTTTCTCAATCCATTTTTCCAAAACGATATATTTCTATAAAAAAAAAAATTAAAAATCGGAGTATATATATATATATTTTTTAAAAATTAGGTATAAGCTAGGAGTATAATTTTTTTACTTTTCTTATTTCACTCGTCGAGGCAAATCGAAAAAGTAAAAAAATTATAACTTCCACCCAGATATTTTTAGAATTATCCAAGAAAAAGCTAAAAAAAACCTGGATCTTTTCTTTTGAACATTTTAAAAAATATTTGAATAAAATAATTTTACTTTTTCGTTTCCTTTTCAAAAACATTTGAATAAAAGTTATAATTTTACTTTTTCGATTCCCCTTGTCGAGACAAACCAATAGTTCACAAAAATTTGACGTCAAACAAAAAAAAAGATTTATTTATTTTTGAATAAGGACAACAAAAAAGTCAAGTTGACTTTCCAAGAGAGACCTCGTCTAATAACATTGGATACAAATCATCACAAGCTGAAAACCCACATTGAGTTGTGTGTTTTGCATGTGATCGATTGATCATGCTTTCATCCATGACTACGAGTGCAGCTTTTGCTTTCTTCGTTTGCTTTCTCATCACCATTCCAAATTTCCATGTTTGCTCCAATCACTCTCATAATGATACTGTCACTTGCTTCGAAAATGAGAGGGAAGCCCTGCTCAAATTCAAGCAAGATTTGATAGGCCCTTCGAACAAGTTGACCTCTTGGGATATTAAGGAGGATTGCTGCCAGTGGACCGGAGTTGTCTGTGACAACTTCATTGGTCATGTCCGCAAGATCCGACTTTGGAGTCCTTATGAGGATTCTGAAAAAGAAGCTTTAGGAGGAAAGCTAATTCCCTCTTTGCTCAATTTGAAGCACCTCCAATATCTGGACTTGAGCCTCAATTATTTTGATGGGGCTCACATCCCTGGCTTCATTGGCTCTATTGCAACTTTGAGATCCCTAAACCTTTCTGGGGCAGGATTCAGCGGAACCATTCCACCTCAACTAGGAAACGTCACCACCATGCGTTACCTTGATCTTTGATCTAACTACGGACTACTTTGTGGAAATTTGCAATGGCTTTCGCTTCTTGTTTTGCTACAACACCTCGATATGAGTGATGTAGACCTTAGCAAAGCATTGGATTGGCTACAGGTGACAAGCAACCTTCCTTCCTTGGTAGAATTACACTTGTCGAATTGAGGACTCAAGTATGTCGTCTCTCCTTCTTCAATGAACAAAATTAACTTTACATCACTTGGCATCCTCGACCTTTCCTATTATAACCATATTGGATCATCTATACCCGGTTGGGTTGCCAATCTTAATCATCTAGTCTTCCTAGATTTGAGTGAATGTTTGTTTGAAGGTCCACTTCCTAGTGGTCTTAAAAACATGACTTCACTCAGAGTTCTCGATTGGTCTAGAAATCCTTCTAATTCTACCATACCAAACTGGTTGTATAGTCTAAGCCATCTTGAATCACTCAGTCTTCGTAGGAATCTTTTGCATGGTGTGGTGTCAATTGCCATTGAAAACTTGACTTCCCTCGTTAGTCTTGACTTATCAGACAATCAACTTCAGGGGAGTATACCCAACATCACTCGAAAAACTTTGTAAGTTGAAGACAATTGATTTATCATATAACGAGTTTTCCGGGGAGGTGGCTGACATTTTCAAAGGTTTCTCTCGATGCAAGTCTAATGAGTTAAAGACCTTCCATTCGTGTGGGAATCATCTTCTTGGTCGCTTGCTTTATGAGGTTTGTCAACTAACAAGTCTGGCCGACTTTGATCTCCACAGCAACTCTATTTCTGGTCCCATTCCAGTGTCGATTGGAAGATTATCATCCTTAATATGGTTTGATCTTTCTCTAATAAGTTCAATGGGACTCTTCCTGAAAGTCTTGGGCGTCTCGTAAAGTTAGAAGGCTTGTTCATATCCAATAATTCATTGGAGGGTGTCGTCTCTGATGTTCACTTTGCCAATCTCACGAGATTGTGTAACCTAGATGCCGGTGGAAACAGTTTGACTTTGAATGCAAGTAAGAATTGGGTTCCCTCTTTCCAAGTTGAACGCTTGATTTTGGATTCATGGAAGTTAGGGCCACAGTTTCCTCTTTGGCTTCCATCTCAGATGAAGTTGGCTGCGTTGAGCATAGCCAACACAAGAATTTCAGACTCCATTCCTACCTTGTTTTGGCCCATTCTTTTGAAATTAAACTATGCAAACCTCTCTCGTAACGAAATTCATGGAGAGATTTCAAGGCTTCCTAATGTTGAGGATGAGCATGCCACGATTGACAAGTTCCAACCTCTTCAACGGTTTGCTACCACTTATCCTCCTAACTTGAATTGGCTAGATCTTTCGAATAACTCTTTCTCAAGATCTATTTACCACATGTTATGTGATAAGGGAAAGGAACCTAACATTGGATTGTCCTACCTCAATATGGGAAATAATTGTTTGTCGGGAAAAATTCCCGACTGTTGGAAGCAATGGCAATCCCATGTTATCATCAAATTAGAGAACAACAATCTGGAGGGTAGCATTCCAAGCTCCATCGGACTGTTACCTAACCTTAAATCATTGCACTTGCGGCACAACAAGCTCACAGGGGAACTACCGCAGACACTGCGATATTGCTCATCTTTGTTGATCATCGCCCTTGGTGAAAACTAGCTTACTAGAACCGTACCACCGTGGATGGGCAATGCCTCGTTAGGATAGATAGTTCTGGATCTCCGCTCCAATAACTTTTTGGGCGACCTTCCATGTGAACTATGTCATTTAAGCCATCTTCAAATCTTGGACGTTGCACATAACAATCTATTTGGTCTTGTGCCTAGATGTTTTGCCAATTTTAGCGTCATGGCAAAAATAAGTAACTCAAGTTACTCGATGTTGGAACATTTCCAAAATATTTAATGTATATTAAATGTGAATATTGGTGAACGGTTTTAATCCAAAAGGTGTGTCTATTCAGGTTATATGAATGGACATGGTTATTGGATTTAAAGGCAAACGATGTGTCTATTCAGGTTAAATGAATAGACATGATCTAATCAAGAGGTATAACTATTGGGATTAAATCAAGAGATGCGATCTTTGGCTAACAGTCATGATCTATGCCTATAAAAGGCAAATGATTCTACCAATTGAAAGGATGAAGAGAATCGGAACAATTCTGATTGTTCTTTCTCTCTAGAATTATCTCCTGCGATTATACTTAAGGGGCTCGCAAAATCCAAAGGTATTCGGGTCTCTCTTCGTTTGTGCATAACGCAGTTAGACAACAGTTGGAGACTGGGCTTCAATTTATCTTGGAGGCAGCTTCGCTGTAACCCGGTGCACACCGAATTCTCTTGAATTGGTGGGGGCGAATATCGTTTTAAGGACAGCTACATAATAACGTAACTTAAAGCATCTCTGTTTATCGAAGAGGCGTGACTATTCAGGTTAAATGAATAGATGTGAACATTGGATTTAAGCACAAAAGGTGTGTCTATTCAGGTTAAATGAATAGACATTATCAAACCAAAAGGTGAGACCATTGGGGTGGAATGAATAGATATGACTATTGCATTTAATCAAAGAGGTGTAATCTTCAGCCAACGGTCACGATCTATGCCTATAAAAGGCAAATGGTTCTACCAATTGAAAGAGTGCCTACGATAATCAGAATCATTCTGACTGTTGTTTCTCTCTAGAATTATCTCCTACGCTTATACTTGAGGGGCTCGCAAAATCCAAAGGTATTCGGGTCTCTCTTCGTTTGTGCATAACGCAGTTAGACAACAGTTGGAGACTGGGCTTCAATTTATCTTGGAGGCGGCTTCGCTGTAACCCGATGCACACTGAATTTTCTTGAATTGGTGGGGGTGAATATCGTTTTAAGGACAGCGACATAGTAACGTGACTTGAAGCATCTCTGTTTATCCACTTTCATCGGCTACGACGACTTTTCAAACCAACACTCGATGTATTGGTCTTCTCCGCATATATAGCACATTGGAATTTCAAGATAATGCAAATTTGGTGGCCAAAGGAAGAGAGGTTGAATATAGAACGACTCTTGGATTGGTGATAAGCATGGATCTTTCTGGAAATAATTTATCTGGAGGAACTCACTGAACTCTTGGGGTTGTGGTCGTTAAATTTGTCTGGCAATCATTTGACGGGAAGAATCCCAAGGAATATATAGGTGATATCAAACAACTAGAATCCCTTGATTTCTCACTAATTCAACTTTCTGGGGAAATTCCTTCGAGCATGTCAAGTTTGACATTCTTGAGTCACTTGAACTTGTCCCATAGCAATTTGACGGGGAGTATTCCTTCAAGTACTCAACTTCAAAGCATGAATGAATCCAATTTTTATGGCAACAATCTTTGTGGGCCTCCACTCACAAGCTGCAACCCAGACAAGACACTCCCTCCAAAAGTTGATCGATAAGCAAATAAAGAAGAAGAAGGACAGGGATTTCGGAAGCGTTGTTCTTTGCAAGCATGGCACTTGGATTTGCAGTTGGGTTTTGGATTGTGTTGGGTCCTATATTGTTCAAGAGGTCTTGGAGAATCACTTATTTCCAGGTGCTAGAAGATATTTGGCGATTTCATTTTTGAATGTCGCTAATATATTTCGTAGATGAAAATAGCGCTTCTTTGTTCCTTTGTGGAAAAAAAAAAAACCAATTCAGTGTTTGGTATGCTTTATAGTTTCAACAATAAGGGAATTTTAATTGTTGGGTAGTCCATCTAGAAGATAGTAGTGTGTACCTTTGAGTGTTTTTTCATTTACTATGTAACCTGTAATATATAATTGTGTAATATATGTTTTGTGGATGTAGGCAAGACGTTACTCTTTTGTATTTTGCATCTAATATAGTGTGCTTCCATACATAATTGATTAGCTATTACAGTAAATACAATTAGCTTAAAACTTCGTTCATATATTTAACATTTAGCTGGATGTAAAGACTTCAAGCAGAAATTGTTTGTATTGAAAATTCAAAAGATAAAACTATTGTCACGAAGTAACAACTTTATTGTTATTGGCTCAATATCTTTTCACTTAAGTCAGATACAACTACAATTCTATTGTTATTGGCTCAATGCTAATAGAATTCTCCTCCAAGAGTACTAGATCGTAAGAATTATAGCCCAATTGAAGCTTTGCCAAAACAAAGGGGAAAACAAAGCACCTACAGTTTGACTGCAATGCATTTTGTCCAGGTACATATACAAAGCCCCCACATAACAAGGAGTTGGTAGCAAAATTGCTTCTATGCAAAACAAAAATGGGGTCCCAAAAAAGGCTAGCAAATTACAACTGCTTGCAAAATACCACCAACACTTTCACCTACTGAGACGGTGCAAAACATGCCGCAGCAGCAGCATTCCATGTTGCAGGCATCGAATTGGGTAGTTAAGGACACTGTGATAGTAAATATTGGAGCATATGTGGAGGTACCTGTACTCCCTGCACAGGGCATTACTTCAATAACACGGAATGCTAAAAAAATTAACAGATACAATGAATAAGAGTTAACTTGATGTGTTACCTCAGATGAACATCTTTTTTGTCTTGTCACAGCCAATGCCTTCTCCACAGTACTTCTAATCCGTCGCCTTCTACGGTCATAAACAATCCTCTTCTTTAGTCCTTTTGGTTTGATAGCATTTTCATTATCCGCACAACCTTGCTTTTCCCCATGCCAACTGTTTCGTAACTACTATGGAATTGTAACATGCCTTCAACAATTTGAAGCAACTTTGTGCCTTGCTCAATAGACACCTCATACGTATCTTTCAATTCAGAGGCCCTAGATGCAATCTTGTTAAAGAGGGAGCATAATGACTTATACCGGGTATTTTTTTTCCGGCTTAATATCACGTCCTCGATAATCTTGCACTACTTCAGCTCTAGCTACTCTTGTCCAGCTTTTTTGGATATAATGACTTGGGATTTCCGTAAAGTTCATTGCATCTTTAAGGACTTTAATAGCATGGCTACACAGGACACCTCTCATTTCAAACAATCTACAAGAACATGACAAATTACCATCTCCATCTCTTTTCACTTGACGTAGTCTATCAGCTGCAATTAGGTACAAGATACAATCAGGTTCTTGAAAATGATCAAGACGACCTGTAATGCATAATTCAAGAGCATCAACATATTCCTCTTGAAACTCTTCAAATATGGTCTTTGTGTAGACTTTTCCTACTTCAATCAACGTCTTGACCGACACTTTTATCTTAGGCAACTTGTGTGATAAAGCATACTCGGCTTCCCTTTCCTTATATTGTTTCTCATCAAGCAACCTCTCAAAGTGTGTGAAAAATTGGACCAAGTTATGATCAGATCTCTAATAGTCTTTCAAATCTGAATTGAAACTTTCACTAAGTTAAGTGCTCTTCATCCCTGCTGACCATGTCCATCTCACATATGGCCTAGCCCATTTCTCTCTCAAGTTGAAAATGCATTGAATCAAGTATTACTATGAAGATTATACTCATCTAACATAGCATTCCAAGCCATAACAAACTCCTCATCCTCTTCATACTCGTATAGAAATTTTCCCAATACTTCTCTAACTCCACCAGGACCCCGGAAGATGGAATTCATTGGTTTCAATGCATTTTGCATCATATGCCATGTACATAGCCTGTGGTATACATTAGGCATCACAAATGATACAACATTAGCCATTGCAGCATCCTGATCTGTGAAAATGTTTGTGGATGCTTGTTTGACATTGCTTCTAAAAAAGTTTCAAACAACCATATAAATGAATCAGCAGTTTCATCATACATCAATGCAGCCCCAAACACAATGACCTCTCTATGGTTATTAAACCCGATAAACACTACAAAGGGTCTGTACTCTCTGTTAAGCTTGAAGGTTGTGTCAAACGTAACAACATCTCCAAAGTGAGCGTAGTCTATTAGCATTTTCGGATCTGCCCAAAAAATATTAGTAATCTGCTCCTCACAATCCAACTGCACAACATGAAAAAAAGAAGGATTCTGCAATGCTTGATCTTGAAAATACTTTAATATACTCCCCGCTTCTCCAAATGCCAACATGTTTTGCCTTCTTGTTCGTAGGTAATTCTTTTGATCTACCTTCAAATAACCAAGACATTCCCTTCCACCGGCCTCTTTACCAATTAACTCATAGGACGACCTAAGAGGTATATCCCAGAGTCATGAGCCAAGTCAATTTGAACACACTGAGAAGCGGATATCTTTCGTCGCGATGGAAGCATATGGGCCAAATCACTTAGAACCAAGGGATGATTGTGGATATCCACAAAATCTATAACTCTGTACTTTCCAATTTGTCTGATCAATTTAATAGCCATCAAAGCATCACAATTAGTCCTCGTCTCTGCTCTAGGATTTTTCGTTTGGTAATCTCGTTTGTCATGTTTTCTATGGCCCTCTTTAGAACAAACAAATGTCCTAGATGAAATTTCACCACTTTTACTTTTGGCAGCATTATTTCTGTTGGGATCCACCCATAGTGGTGGGGTTATTTTGTGTAACACCCTTAGTATTGGGTGTTGAGCATATTTACCTTTGAAGTCCCCTATATATAGTTGTAAACCCTATTAGGGTTAGGGCGTGACATAATATGAGGGAGGGGGTGAGGCGAGCGTGGGGGGGCCGGTCTGTGGCCTCCCGGAGAGGAACCGGCGTATAGTTCCCGGAGAGTTTTTTCATCTTTATTGTATATTGTGTGAATATATAATCAAAGGGAGTTTTTCTCTGAAATCACTGCGTGTGTTTGTGTGTGTGGTGTCCCTCACGGTCCTAACAATTTCTTCTTATACTAAATCCCATGCTTCCTCCATAGAAATTGTAAAAGTCATAAGCAGCTGATTCAGAGTCAAATTCCATACCTATAACAGGTTTTGGTTGAATATCATCCACTCCAGGAACACCCATCTCTGCAGGACCATCTACCATCTCTAAATCTTCCATCTTTGATCAGTTGAACAGAAATTTAATCAATAAAAATGTTGTAAGATGGAAAAATAACATTCAATCTTGTTAGTCATCAATCTACATAAACAGAGAGGTAAAATCAAACAATTAGTAGTTCAAGGTGATTAAAAATACTTATAATACTTGCCAAAAAAAAATACTAACAGTCCAGAGAGAGAGAGAGAGAGAGAGAGAGAAGGGGGGTTGGGTGATAAAGATTGAAGTGGCGGGACAGGAAAAAGAGACCAGATAGAGATGGGAAGAAAATTACTGGCGGGTAAATGAGATTGGTGAAGAGGTGATTTAGCGCCAAATTTATTTCCGCTGGTTGGGGGGAATTTTTGACGGAGGAAAGGGAGAAAAGTTATCTGTCGATTTGGAGCCATTAATGCCACGACGTCGTTTCGCTAAGGGAGGGACTGCGGTTTAATCCTAGCCGTTGGATGAGCTCATTAATGTGGTGGCAAGTTGTGGTGAAAAGATGAGGTAGATATGAGGAGAAAAAGCTGGGGAGATGTTTGCCAAAATTCTTGTTTTCTCTCCAATCGACGGGAAATTGTATCGTAAGCTTGCTGGAATGTGGGTGTGAAAAGTGGAGTTTGGTTCCTTGCCGTATTTCAGGACTTCTTTGGAAACAAACAATGAAGTGGATGAAGTATGGAAGAAGATTAACAAAATGGACTTTATTAACCCTCAAAGTAGAAGAACAATCAATTAAGGTGATTGAGTGAGCAATTACAAGTTAATTCTACTCCTAGAAAAGAAAAGATAAAGGCCTGATTGGCGTTGTTTATGTGTGTCCTTACAATGATGCCTAAAAAGGCTATTTATAGGAAAACAAATATGCGCAGGAAATAACTTCCCAACTTCTTCAATACTTCTCATTCTCCTTTGCTTCCACTTGTCCAAATAACTTCCCACTAACATCAAAGTGTGTAGGAGTATGCCAAGTGTTCTTTTCAACCGCCAAGTGTGTAGGACAATGCCATGTGTCCTTTCAACCTCCAAGTAAATAGAGATACGCCAAGTGTCCTGCACATGTTATTAAAATACAAATACCAAAAATAATAATAAAATAGGTTGCATTCCAATAATTCCCACCTTTCGGCCGATTATCGACGGGCGGTAAATATATGGTCCAAACAATGCCCCCCTTATTCATTTGGGTGAAGTGCTAACGTAACCCAAGTGAATAATGTAACTAGCTTTGAACGGATTGAAATTTGGAACACTTAATTTTTTAACCATATTTTTTAATATATAAACTGTCTAAAGAGGTTAAAAAATTAAGTGTTCTAAATTTCAATCCGTTTGAATTGGTGGAAATATTTTAGTTTTCTAATCATTTTATTCTAAATGGTCATAATTAAATTTTGACTCTAGTGCTATTGTTGATTAGCCCTAAGAAAGTCGTAGAATCAAATGTTTCTTAGGGCTAATCAACGAGAGCCCTAGAATCAAAATTTAATTATGACCATTTAGGATAAAATGATCAAAAAACTAAAATCTTTCCACCGGTTCAAACGGATTGAAATTTGAAACACTTAATTTTTTTTAAAAACTAAATTTTATAAAAAAAATTTGTTTAATAATAATACTAAATTCGTTAATTTATTAGCAGAAATAAATATTACGGCTTAAATTGTGAAAGAATAATTAAATTTGCAATTACATATAAAACGTAATACATAATAATTTAGGGACTGCACAAGGGCAAAATGGTCATTTGATAGCTTTTTATATCATCCACCCTCTTTATAATCCCTATTAATCCTCCATCCAAACGAAATATTATTTAATCCTCCTTCTCTAATATCTCATTCAAATAACCTACTATTTAATCCTCACTTCATAAACATCACATCAATATAAGTCATCCCTTATTAACTAATACCTCATACTATATTATCCCTCCTTATTAACTAATACCTCCAATTCTTTTCCCGCATCCAAACGGACCCTTACTGTTAAAGGGGTTCCTCAAACTCAAACCTGGTCGCGCATCGAGCTAAATAGGTCATGTCACTAAGCTATTGTCTTATTACTTCTCATTTTAACTAGAAATAACTCAACAAAAATAGGCCGATCAAAAAAAAAACCTCAACAAAATAGGACGGAGAGAATATTATTATCTGACCTTTTACTAGTCTATACTCTTCATGAAAGGGAGAGATGTTTGTCGACTTTTTATTCCTAAACTACCCTCCCCTATTTTCCAACTGCAAAAAACACACCCCAGAACAGCATCGTGCCTCTCACTACTTCCAGAGTCCTCACATCCAACACTTCACGCCCCGACGTCACACCGGTTCCATGAACTCCAAACATCACACATCTAACCAACGGACACGCACAGCCTCCCAAATTTCTTCATCCATTGTCCACTTCAAATTCATGATTCAATCACTTGTATGGAGTCTATACCCATTTATGCAATTTCTACATCGGATTATGACATGCAATTTCTTCAAGGCGGACACAACGATCATTGTGTTTGTAGACATTACTAGGGCGTCCAATAGCAATAATTGAAGCAGAATGTTTATCAACATGGATCGGCTATTCACCCATCAGGTAATTGTGAGACATGATTTTGTCTTTTCAATGTGTAGAAGAAGTAACCACCTAGGTGGTAGTCCAGTTGGGAGGAGTCACCACCTCTCTTTAACAACTGCGTAGGTTCGAGCCCCGGGAGGCACATGTGTGCAGGTATCTGGTGGTGCTATTAAAGGCTTTGATTCGAACCCGTAGTTGGATCGAAGATGGTGATTTCTCGCCGCTGTGCACCAGGTGGGGCCGTGGTAACGGCCCGTCCCCCCAGACCGAAGTTATGGCTCAAACTGGACATTTCACGGCGATCGGAAGCCCCTATGGTCACACGCCTAGGGAGGAATTGTTACGCTGGTCGCCCCGTCCCACCCTTTTTGATGATTAAAAAAAAAATGTGTAGAAGAAGTCTTTCCAAGTTTGTCTCATTTGTCTATTTCCAAGTCTTCCCTGTGTACTAGAGAAAGTGTGGTTCCCGGTTGATGTTACACCCCAAGAAGTGACCGGCCGTGTATTACAAGGCTAACTCTTAGAACACGTAGATAAAAAAAAAAAAACTCTTGGAACACGCAACGTAGAATAAAATGAAGTCATCAAAAAATAGGGGTGTTTCAAAACTGACCGGGTCAAAAAAAAACAAAAAAACCGATCGATCTTCGGGGTTCGGTCGGAGTCGTGCCGGAAATTTTCTGGTTCGTGGTGAACTGAACCGAACTTATTTCGATTCGGTCTCGGATACGTGAAATTACAGACCGAACAGAACTACCGAAGTACTATATCTGGCATGCTTTTTCTTTTCCCCAAACTGTCAGAGTAATACATGCGTGTCCTTTTCCAAAACAGTCGGAGAAAAAGCCGACTCGCCGCACATGCACCAATGCACTGAACGACAATGCGTGTCCTTTTAAAATTTTAAAATAACTTGTCAAACAGTAAACACACATGCGTGTCCTTTCTTTTGCTTTTGTCCTTTCTTTTGCTTTTTTATTCACTTTAGAGCATCTCCTGCCCATACTCTATATCTCTATTTGAGAGTATCAAAGTATTTCAATCCATTCTCTCAATCCTCCTCCATTTGAAAGTATTGAATTTTGATCCTCTATATTTAGAGGGTAAGAAAAAATATAGAGGATCATCTCCATAACACTATTCACCTTTTTAAAATACATTTTTGTCCTTGTAAGCTTTTCTTACTAAATTTTTATACCAACCATATCCTTATGAGCGTATAAAAAAAGGTTTTTTTTCGTAAAATGATTTTAGAGGAAAAAATAGAGGATTTGTGGTTGGAGTAAATAAAAATAGTGATTTCCTCTAAAATCACTTTTATGAATAAAATAAAGTATTTTGATACTTTCAAATAGAGTATTGGATTGGAAATGCTCTTAGCCTGCTTTTCACAGGACTCACATGGACAAAATAAACACATATCCACATTCACATGAGTCGTGAGCCCATACACATATTAGAGTGTGTAGTGTGTGTGTGGGGGGGGGGGGGACCCACCACTCATGTGAGTGATAGGTGTGAGTTTGGGTGTGATACTAACACCACAAAACCCAACATATATACTAGTAGTATTATATATAGGGGCCGGTTCCTCTTACACAAATGTTGACACAAATTTTGACACAAGTTTCGTGAGAGATTCATTTGGAGTCCTATGCAAATGATCAGAGCCGTTCAATTTGTTTAAAATATATTTTTAAGGAATTCCGTAAAAAATCAACTTATTCGAATATGGATAAGTGCTTAATATAGAGGACCCCCCACCCTCCCTCTCTCTCTCTCTCAAGGTTTCGCTGGAGAAGAGGCCAAAGTAGTCGCCGGAGAAAGGCTGATTCTTCCATTTTGGGAGGACCAAAATTTCCGACTGGACCGATTCCATCCCGAACCGAACTGAATCGAAATTAATACCGGTTAGAATCGGTCCCCAAATTATATACCCCGAACCCGATTAGTTTCCGGCAAATCCACTCCGAGCCGTACCGACCGAATAACACTCCTATCAAACAGTAATGATTTTTTGTTATTAAATTAAATAAAATCAACGCCAAATAAATTTCCTTGATAAGCATAAGACACAACTATTCCATGAACCAACCAATAAAATTTACCACCAATAAAACAAGAATTCAATTTTTTCTCAAAGATTATACAAAGTGCGGAAACGTTGATTAAAATCTTATTACTAAAATGCGACATCCTATGGAGATCAAATACAAGAAATCTCCAAGATACTACTAGAAATCTTGCCTTTATCCCTGACTTGCCTAAAAAAGAATTTGAAAGAAATCCGTCAACTAAAAGCTCAATAAATAACAAAGCACATATATTAAATAAATTTTAGAAACGGGGATTAAAGTAATACAGGGAAACCCAAGAGCATCTACAATAGGTTTAGTATATTTGTATGTCAAAATGTATATTAGGATAAAAATGAATCTCATAAGTGCGTGTGAAACATTTGCTAACATAGAAGTGTGTTAGAACATCCACAATGAGTTTGATAAATTTGTATGTTAAAATCACAAGTGTGTATTAGGAGTAGTGGTCATTTATATTTTATGGTTAGAGTTTGAATCATAGAGGTGGGATCCACTTATTATTTGCTAATATAGTTGTCAAATTTGGCACACATGCTAATACACTACAAGATTTAACATACTCTAGCGCACAAACTAATTATATAAGTATTAACACACTCTAGCGCACAAACTAATTATAGAGTCCTGCTATACACACAGACAATCGTGCACAGATTGTGCACAGATTTCGTTGTGGGGCCCACCACGGGTCCCACACAATCATCCAAGCCGTTCATTAAATGTAAAATATTTTTTTGAGAGGCTCCGAAAAAAATAAGCTCAATCTGATACCTATAGGTGCTTCATCCAACCATCTAACTTTTCATTTAGATTTCCGAATAATGAAAAATTATATGGTTGGATCGAGTACTTATAGGTATCGGATTGCGCTTATTTTATACGGAGACCCTTGAAAAAATGTTTTACATTTAATGAACGGCTCGGATGATTTGTGTGGGACCCGTGGTGGACCCCACAACAAAATCTGTGCACAATCTGTGCACAAATTGTATGTGTGTGTAGACTTTCTGCTAATTATATAAGTATTGTAGCACAAAAAATATATTTTTATTTGCGAAGTCTTAAGAGACACAATTAAAATATTAGTTAATAAACCATTGTGGATGCTCTAATGTTTACAAACAGGGATCCGCTATTCACCCATCAGGTAATTACAAGACATGATTTCCTTTGTCTTTTCGATGTGTAGAAGTCTTTCTAGTCTTCCTCATTTGTCTATTTCCAAGTCTTCCTTGTGTACTAGAGAAAGTGTGGTTAGAAGGGACGCGGGGGCTCTGCTGCCCAGGGGTGGGCAGCAGCCCCTGCCCTCACTCACACACACTCACACACGGCACCGTTTCGTTAAAGCAAAACAAAAAACTCTTCCGCTTGCAATCCTAAGGAGCAGAAACGTGATTATGAGAGCCTTAGAGTTAAAATTTAATTATGTCTCTTTAGAATAATATGATCAGAATAATAAGATCTTCACGTCAATTCAAACGGATTGAAAATTGGAGCACTTAATTTTTTAATCATATTTTTTAATATATAAACTGTCTAAAAAATTAAGTGTGCCACTTTTTAATTCGTTTGAACAAGTACGAATATCTTATTATTCTAATCATATTATTTTAAAGAGATATAATTAATTTTTGTCTCTAGGACTCTCATAATTAAGTATCTGCTCTTTATTTAGAATCCTGTAGATCAGAAACGTGATTATGAGAGTCCTATAAACAAAAGTTAATTATATCTCTTTAAAATAATATGATTAGAATAATAAGATATTCGTACTTGTTCAAACGAATTAAAAACGAATTAAAAAGTGGCACACTTAATTTTTTAGACCGTTTATATATTAAAAAATATGATTAAAAAATTAAGTGCTCCAATTTTCAATCCATTTGAATTGACGTGAAGATCTTATTATTCTGATTATATTATTCTAAAGAGACATAATTAAATTTTAACTCTAAGGCTCTCATAATCACGTTTCTGCTCCTTAGGATTGCAAGCGGAAGAGTTTTTTTTTTTTTCTTTAACGAAACGGTGCCGTGTGTGAGTGTGAAACGGTGCCGTGTGTGAGTGTGTGTGAGTGTGGGCAGGGGCTGCTGCCCACCCTGGGCAGCAGAGCCCCCGCGTCCGGTTAGAAGTCTTCTGTTTCCAAGTCTTCCTTGTGTACTAGAGAAAGTGTGGCTAGAAGTCTTTCCGGTCTTCCTCATTTGTCTGTTTCCAAGTCTTCCTTGTGTACTAGAGAAAGTGTGGTTCACGGTTGATGTTAGACGTCAGGAAGTGACTGGCCGTGTACTACAAGGTCAACTCTTGAAACACAAAGACTGGAAAAAAAAAATTGAAGTCATCGAACGGTAATAATTTTTGGTTATTAAATAAAATCAACACCAAATAAATTCCCATGATAAGAATGTGGTAGTTACCAAAAATAAAAATGGGGCACAACCATCTCATGAACCAATTAATAAAATTTATCACCAACAAAACAAGAATTCAATTTATACCCAAAAATTATACAAAGTGCGAAAGCTATGATTAAAATCATATTACTAAAATACAACATCCTATGGAGATCAAATGCAAAAAAAATCCCCAATATACCGCAAGAAACCTTGTCTAACTCCCTCACTTGCCTGAAAAAGAAGTTGGAATAAATCGGTCAGCTGAAAGCTCAGTGAATGACAAAGCACGTATATTAAATAAATTTTGGAAGCAGGGATTAAAATAATTTAGGAGAACCTAAATAAGTCTAGTAACTAGGGTATTTATTTAATTGCTTTAATAATATACAATAAAAATATAATTTTGAATACGAGGTTGATGCAAGGCAGCCTCCTTTTATGAAATTAGTTGCAATAAGAGATCACGAACTTGCTTATGTTAAAGATTATCTCTTTGAAACATAAATACAAATGGGTATGAACTAGAGGTACTCCCTCTTCGAACATACAATAATGAGAAAACTCTCAATTTTTCTTTAATTCAATAACAACCAACTTTTAATGTCACCCTATAACTTATTTTATATTAAAAAACTAAGACCGAAAAGAAATCAGTAAAACAAGAAGCTGAATCCTGATAAATCGCTAATTGACTCAATAATTACCAAAATCAAAAGATTTGAGATATTCTCAAATCTAAATACTAGAGAATAAAAGAAAACTTGCCAAAACAAATGGCACTTAAAAGCGGAATAATCAAAAATAATTTATTACCAAAATAATAAAATTAGATATCTATTTCTTAAATAGTAAGTTGTTTCCATTCTGCATCATTCTCCCCGTCTAAAAGAAACTCGTCCTCGAGTTTATAAAGTTGGATTCGTCGTAACTTGTCTGCATCAATCTTGTACCTCAAATTAATTTTTCGAACCCCAAACTGTAAAGATGAGTCAGGAAAAATAAAAGTAATATTGTTTGCCACAATTTGCTCTGAGTACGCAATCCAAATATTCTTCTTCACAATAGCTTCAGTAC
Source organism: Rhododendron vialii (assembly GCF_030253575.1). NCBI lineage: Eukaryota > Viridiplantae > Streptophyta > Magnoliopsida > Ericales > Ericaceae > Rhododendron > Rhododendron vialii. Next base: position 25,562,394 of record NC_080559.1, read on the forward strand.
ATTCCCAAAAAGAATCCTCAAATTGATTATCTCAACCAATCTCATCACCTTCAAGCATGGTAAAAACTTTTTTTTCCAATATTTCTGATTTTTTCCTTTCGTAATTTTCTCCACTTGTTCTTTGTCAAAAACTGGCGGTTTACTCCAATCCACAATTGGATCTGGAATAATATTTGATGTGAATGACCACTCAATGGTAGCTTCATTCACCATTGTCCTCCCCCTTGTCTGATGATTACCAGCCAAAGGTTTGGTGATAGAAACGTCATCCGACACCTCTTCCTCTTTCGAAAACCAAGATTGAACCGGATGATGGCACAGTGGGATTGCAACTTCAAAAGCCTCCATGCGTTGGGTAAGTAACCCAATCGCCGCCAAGACTTGCTACAACCTTTCCTCCATTCGAGCATCTCGAGCAACCTCATCTCGCTCATAGACTTCATCAACACTAACTGTATGACCTCCTCTTCCACCTCGACCTCCAGCACGTCCTCCGGCCATAGTCAGGATTGGAACGAGAACTCTGATACCAACTGATGCAACGCAGCCTCCTTTTATGAAATTAGTTGCTAGAAGAGATCATGAACTTGCTTATGTTAAAGATTATCTCTTTAAAACATAAACACAAATGGGTATGAACTAGAGGTACTCTCTCTTCGAACACACGATAATGAGAAAACTCTCAATTTTTCTTTAATTCAATAACAACCAACTTTTAATGTCACCCTACAACTTATTTTATACTAGAAAACTAAGACCGAAAAGGAATTAGAAAAACAAGAAGCTGAATCCTGATAAATCGCTAATTGACTCAATTATTACCAAAATTAAAAGATTTGAGATATTCTCAAATCTAAATACTAGAGAATAAAAGAAAACTTGCCAAAACAAATGGCACTTAAAAGCGGAATAATCAAAAATAATTTAATACCAAAACAATAAAATTAGATTTCCATTTCTTAAATAGTAAGCTGTTTCCATTCTGCATCAGAGGTGTACAACAGAATAACAAATTAAACCAATGAGGCATTTAACTAATAATCATTCTTAGTGGTGATCAAAACATTATATCCACCAACAATGGGGAACCACAATCAAACAGCACCATGACCAAAATAAATATCTCAAGATTGGATCCAATATCGAACTTAAAGTCACCAAGGTTGGTAGCCCGTGATACTTTTTTTCTAAGATAATCTAGCGAAAGAGAGACATTGAGCATTAGGGTCACCAGTCTCTTTCCCAATGGCTAGGGTCACTAGCACGAAGAGGCATAATTTCTCTGGACTTTTGAAAATAAATGTTTCTATTAATATCCACCAAATTCTCACCAAAAAGAATTGATACCAAACAATTTCACCGCATGCCAATTCAAAGGATGAAATATAAAAATTCATGTGTTTTCAATTAACAATTATAAATTTTCTAAAAGAGTAAATATTGAAGGGACATGGAAAAGTTTGAAAAATAAGTAATATGCTTGACCACTCATTTGAGGCCAAATGCAATGCAATCGAAGAACAACAAGAACCGAGCCTAACCTGAACAATAGAATCATATATAATCACTAACTATATTATAAAGTATAATTCTTTAACAATCTACTACTCCCTAAGAAAACAAATTTAAGATAATAGTTAGCCACCAAATCCTCCTAGTAAAATTGAAGCACAAATCCTCCAAGTAAAATTAAAAAGAAAAACATGGAAATAAGGTTGTCAAATTTTCTGACATTGGCTACTGAAATTAGGGAGTATTTGTTCATGATTTGAAAGGCTCTTATGCCAGTAAGTTAAAGGGATCATAACATTTGCCTTTTAATTTTTGCACTAAATTCCATGGACCCCTAAAAGTTTTTGTAGTTCAGATTCACTTGGATATTTGGGTCTCAAATATCAAAGTGAATCTTAATTATTAATTTCACTTTTAAGGATATTTTTGAAAAAAATTTGGCAACATAGAATTATTATTATTTTTATCCTCGGTGCATAAAATTATTGTTCCACGAAAAATATTTCAAGTAATGGTCAAGGTCTAGATCTAGACTAGACATGCCAGGGCATCATAAATAACAAGTCCTCATTTCTCCAAAGTTTCTCAATCCTTTATACTTTACCAAGTCAATAAAAGTCAAGCCAAACTACGGACCACATACCCACAATAAAGCAATAATGTTTTAGTTTTTCATTTTTTTTAGACACATCAAAAAAGTATATAATTATAATTTTCACCCAAATATTATTAAAATTATCCAAAAAAGAAAAACAAAAAAACCTGGGTCTTTTAGTCTTTTCTTTTGAATATTTTAAAAAATATTTGAATGAAAGTTATAATTACACTTTTCAATTTATCTCATCGAGACGGACCAATAATCCTCAAAAGTTTGACGAAAAATTAAAAATACGATTTTCTTTGTTTTCAATAAGGACAAACAAAAGTAAACTTTATCGAGAAAGACCAGCCTAATAACATTGGATGCAAATAAAATAATCATCACAAGCTGAAAAACCACATTGAGTTGTGTGTCTTGCATGTGATCGATCATGCTTTCATCCATGACTACGAGTGCAGCTTTTGCTTTCTTCTTTTGCTTTCTCTTCACCATTCCAAATTTCCATGTTTGCTTCTGCAATGGCATCAGCAGCAGTTCCAATCACACTCATCATAATAATATCACTTGCTTCGAAAATGAGAGGGAAGCCCTGCTTAAATTCAAGCAAGATTTGATAGACCCAATGAAACGGTTGTCCTCTTGGGATATTGGGGAGGATTGCTGCAAGTGGACCGGAGTTGTCTGTGACAACTTCACCGGTCATGTCCGCGAGATCCGACTTCGGAATCCTTACGAGGCATCTTTTGAAAATTATACGTATGAAGCTTATCAGATGTATCAATTAGGAGGAAAGCTAAATCCCTCTTTGCTCAATTTGAAGCACCTCCAATATCTGGACTTGAGCCTCAATGATTTTGAATGGGCTCCCATCCCTAGCTTCATTGGCTCTATTGCAACTTTGAGATACCTCAACCTTTCTTTGGCGGGATTCGGCGGAACCATTCCACCTCAATTAGGAAACGTCACCACCATGCGTTACCTTGATCTTCGATCTAACTACAAACTACGTTGTGGAAATTTGCAATGGCTTTCGCGTCTTGTTTTGCTACAACACCTCGATATGAGTAATAGAGACCTCAACAAAGCGTTGGATTGGCTACAGGTGACAAGCAACCTCCCTACATTGGTAGAATTACACTTGTCGAATTGTGAACTCAAGTATGTCGTCTCTCCTTCTTCAACTAACAAAATTAACTTTACATCACTTGACATCCTCGACCTTTCCTATAATTCCCTTCTGGGACCATCTGTACCAGGTTGGATTCTCAGTCTTAATCATCTAGTCTCCCTAGATTTGAGAGCATGTTTGTTTGAAGGTGGTCCACTTCCTAGTGGTCTTCAAAACATGACTTCACTCAGAGTTCTCGATTGGTCTTATAATAATTTTAATTCTACCATACCAAACTGGTTGTATAGTCTAAGCCATCTTGAGTCACTCGGTTTTCGTAGGAATCTTTTGCATGGTGCGGTGTCAATTGCCATTGAAAACTTGACTTCCCTCGTTAGCCTTGACTTATCAGACAATCAACTTCAGGGGAGTATACCAACATCACTCGGAAAACTTTGTAAGTTGAAGACAATTAGTTTATCAAGTAACGAGTTTTCTGGGGAGCTAGCAGACATTTTCATAGGTTTCTCTCGATGCAAGTCTAACGAGTCAGAGACCTTCCATTCGTGGGGGAATCATCTTCTTGGTCACTTGCCTTATGAGCTTGGTCAACTAACAAGTCTCGTCGACTTTGATCTCAATAGCAACTCTTTTTCTGGTCTCATTCCAGCGTCGATCGGAAGATTCTCATCCTTGGTAAGGTTAGATCTTTCCAATAATAAGTTCATTGGGACTCTTCCTGAAAGTCTTGGGCGTCTTGGAAAGTTAGAAGGCTTGTACATATCCGATAATTCGTTGGAGGGTGTTGTCTCTGATGTTCACTTTGCCAATCTCACGAGATTACGTCACCTAGATGCTGGTGGAAACAATTTAACTTTGAATGCAAGTGAGAATTGGGTTCCCCCTTTCCAAGTTGAACTTTTGGATTTGGATTCATGGAAGTTAGGGCCGCAGTTTCCCCTTTGGCTTCCATCTCAGATGAAGTTGTATTTTTTGAGCATAGCCAACACGGGAATTTCAGACTCCATTCCGACCTTGTTCTTGCCCATTCTTTTCAAATTAGATTACGCAGGCCTCTCTCGTAACCAAATTCGTGGAGAGATTTCCAGCATTCTAAATGTTGAGGGTTTGATTCCCATGATTGACCTAAGTTCCAACCTCTTCAATGGTTCGCTACCGCTCGTTTCCCCTACCTTGATTTGGCTAGATCTTTCGAATAATTCTTTATCAGGATCTATATACCACATGTTATGTGATACGGGAGAGGAACCTAACATGGCACGGTACCTCAATATGGGACATAATCGTTTGTCGGGAAAAATTCCCGACTGTTGGAAGCATTGGCAATCCCTAGAAATCATAAAATTAGAGAACAACAATCTGGAGGGTAGCATTCCAAGCTCCATCGGACAGTTACCTAACCTTCGATCATTGCACTTGCGGCACAACAACCTCATAGGGGAACTACCTCAAACACTGCAAAATTGCTCATCTTTGTTGATCATCGACCTTAGTGAAAACAAACTTACTGGAACCATACCACCATGGTTGGGCATTGGCTCGTTAGGATTGGTAGTTCTGGATCTGCGTTCGAATAACTTTTTGGGCAACCTTCCATATGAACTATGTCATTTAAGCTCTCTTCAAATCTTGGATGTTGCATATAACAATCTATTTGGTCCTCTGCCTAGATGTTTTGCCAATTTTAGCGTCATGGCAAAAATAAGTAAGTCAAGTTACTCGATGTATTTGCCTATTCCGAATGACACATTGGTATTTCAAGATGGTGCATTTTTGGTGACCAAAGGAAGAGAGGTTGAATATAGAACGACTCTTGGATTGGTGACAAGCATGGATCTTTCTGGAAATAATTTATCTGGAAAGATCCCAGAGGAACTCACTAAACTTGTGGGGTTATGGTCGTTAAATTTGTCTGGCAATCATTTGACAGGAAGAATTCCAAGGAATATTGGTGATATGAGACAACTAGAATCCCTTGATTTGTCACTAAATCAACTTTCTGGTGTAGTTCCTCCAAGCATGTCACGTTTGACATTCTTGAGTCACTTGAACTTGTCTTTTAACAATTTGACAGGGACAATTCCATCAAGTACTCAACTTCAAAGCATGAATGAATCTAGTTTCTATGGCAACAATCTTTGTGGGCCTCCACTCTCAAGCTGCAACTCAGACAAGACACTCCCTCCAAAAGTTGATCGACAAGCAAATGAAGAAGGAGATAGATTTTCGGAAGCGTTGTTCTTTGCAAGCATGGCACTTGGATTTGCAGTTGGGTTTTGGATTGTGTTGGGTTCTATACTGTTCAAGAGGTCTTGGAGAATCACTTATTTCCGGGTGCTAGAAGATATTTGGCACAAACTTTGTGATTTCATTTTTAAATGTCGCTATATATTTCGTACGTAGATGAAAATAGCGCTTCTTTATTCCTTTGTGAAAAAAAAAAAAAACCAGTTCAGTGTTTGGTATGCTTTATAGTTTCAACAATAGGGGAATTTTAATTGTTGGGTAGTCCATCTAGAAGATAATAGTGGGTACCTTTGAGTGTTTTTTCATTCACTATGTAACCTGTAATATATGATTGTGTAATATATCTTCTGTGGATGTAGGCTAGACTTTACTCTTTTGTATTCTGCGTTGGCTTCCATACATAATTGATTAGCTATTACAGTAAATGCGATTAGCTTCGAACTTCATTCATATATTTAACATTAATTAGCTGGATGTAAAGACTTCAAGCAGAAATTGTTTGTATTGAAAGTTCAAAAGATAAAACTATCGTCACGAAGTTACTACATGAACAAAAGAACAACTTTATTGTTATTGGCTCAATATCTTTTCACTGAAGAGTCTATACAACTACAATTCTAATGAGACCCGAGTGATTCACTACTCAATAACAGTGGTGAAAAGAGCCTTCAATAGATATATAATTCTTGGAATTTACGGAGTACATATTTTGTAGGCTTTATTGCCTATCTTATAGTTTTTTTTTTTTTTATCCGACCTATCTTATTGTACTACTAACTTTGCAGGTAAAAATACATTTTCCCGCGTATCCTATAAGCCCAGTTCATTCAATCTAAACTTCTTCAACCACTCTCTTTCCCATTCCCCAAGCTATTGATATACGAGGGCGTGGATCCTGCGACCGAGAACCATTACAGAGCAAAAGTACCCCATCATGATAACAACAATTAAATTTGCATAGCCTTGGGAAATATTACGCAGAGCAATAGTCCCAACCTTATAAAATGCAAGAAGATTGTGAAGCTTGTAAACGTCATTACCAGCTTGAATCTACTTCTTTATCTGAAATCAACTGAAATACAATTAAACATTGCAGCAGTAGAAATGAAATTTCATGAAAAGCCGACAAGAAATACCGCACAAAACAATAATTTAATTTTTGGAGGGGGACACGGCTTTGGACACAGTGGGGGTGCATTTGTATTTTGGCTTGTCTACTTATTTGGTCCTTACAAAATATGCTCGGTTTCAATTTCGTCCTCACAAAAAATTTAATTTCAATTTTACATTTCTCAACGATTTTAATGTTAGAGAAATGATATTGGCACTCCAAAAATTGATGCAGGCACTCTAAAATCAGTGTAATTCCAAAGAAAAAGAAAATGGCTTTGGAATTACACTGATTTTGAAATGTCTGCATCAATTTTTGGAGTGCCAATATCATTTTCCTAATGTTATCCTTCACTGGTCATGTCCGCGAGATCTGACTTCGGAATCCTCATGAGGAAACTTATGAAAATGATCCTGACTATGAAGCTTATAGGAGGTATCGATTAGGAGGAAAGCTAAATCCCTCTTTGCTGAATTTGAAGTCCCTCCAATATCTGGACTTGAGCAACAATGATTTTGAAGGGGCTCACATCCCTAGCTTCATTGGCTCTATTGCAACTTTGAGATACCTCAACCTTTCTGGGGCGGAATTCGGTGGAACCATTCCACCTCAACTAGGAAACGTCACTTCCATGCGTTACCTTGATCTTCGATATAACGACAGACTACTTTGTGGAAATTTGCAATGGCTTTCGCATCTTGTTTTGCTACAACACCTCGATATAAGTGGTGTAAACCTCAGCAAAGCATTGGACTGGCTACAGGTGACGAGCAACCTCCCTTCGCTGGTAGAATTATACTTGTCTGGTTGTGGACTCAAGTATGTCGTCCCTCCTTCTTCAACTGACAAAATTAACTTTACATCACTTGGCATCCTCGACCTTTCCTATAATTACTATCTTGGATCATCTGTACCAGGTTGGATTCTCAGTCTTAATCATCTAGTCTCCCTAGATTTGAGTCGATGTTTTGTTGAATGTCCACTTTCTAGTGGTCTTCAAAACATGACTTCACTCAGAGTTCTCGATTGGTCTAATAATATTTTTAATTCTACCATACCAAATTGGTTGTATAGTTTAAGCCATCTCCAGTCACTCGGTCTCAATGGGAATCGTTTGCATGGCGCGGTGTCAATTGCCATTGAAAACTTTACTTCCCTCGTTAGCCTTGACTTATCAGAAAATCAACTTCAGGGGAGTATACCAACATCACTCGGAAAACTTTGTAAGTTGAAGACAATTGATTTATCATATAACGAGTTTTCCGGGGAGGTAGCAGACATTTTCGTAGGTTTCTCTCGATGCAAGTCTAAAGAGTTAGAAACCTTCCGCTCGAGGTGGAATCTTCTTCTTGGTCACTTGTCTTATGAGCTTGGTCAACTAACAAGTCTCGCCTACTTTGATCTCTATGGAAACTCTTTTTCTGGTCCCATTCCAACGTCGATCGGAAGATTATCATCCTTGATAAGCTTAGATCTTTCCAATAATAAGTTCAATGGGACCCTTCTTGAAAGTCTTGGGCGTCTTGGAAAGTTAGAAAGCTTGTACATATCCAATAATTTGTTGGAGGGTGTCGTCTCTGATGTTCACTTTGCCAGTCTCACGAAATTACGTGACCTAGATGCTGGTGGAAACAATTTAACTTTGAATGCAAGTGAGAATTGGGTTCCCCCTTTCCAAGTTGAAATTTTGAGTTTGGATTTATGGACGTTAGGGCCACAGTTTCCCCTTTGGCTTCCATCTCAAATGAAGTTGGATTCGTTGAGCATAACCAACACAAGAATTTCAAACTCCATTCCGACCTTATTTTGGCCCAATCTTTCCAAATTATGGTTCGTAAACCTCTCTTGTAACCAAATTCGTGGAGAGATTTCAAGCATTTTAAATGTTGAGGGTTCCTTTGCCACGATTGACCTAAGTTCCAATCTCTTCAACGGTTCGCTACCGCTCATTTTCCCTAACTTGACTTGGCTAGATCTTTCGAATAACTCTTTTTCAGGATCTATTTACCACATGTTATGTGATAAGGGAGAGGAACCCAATCAATTGTACTACCTCAATATTGGACGTAATCGTTTGTCGGGAAAAATTCCCGACTGTTGGAAGCATTGGCAATCCCTAGGAATCATCAAATTAGAGAACAACAATCTGGAGGGTAGCATTCCAAGCTCCATCGGACTGCTAGCTGGACTTAATTCATTGCACTTGCGGCACAACAACCTCACAGGGGAACTACCGCAGACATTGCGAAATTGCTCATCTTTGTTGGTCATCGACCTTGGTGAAAACAAACTTACTGGAACCATACCACCGTGGATGGGCAATGCCTTGTTAGGATTGATAGTTCTGGATCTGCGTTCGAATAACTTTTCAGGCAACCTTCCATATGAACTATGTCTTTTCAGCTCTCTTCAAATCTTGGACGTTGCTCATAACAATCTATTTGGTCATGTGCCTAGATGTTTCGCCAATTTTAGGGTCATGACTGATATAAGCAACTCAAGTTACTTGATTTACTCTCGGCCTTCTCTGCGTGGCTTTTTCGAAGTTCAAGATAATGCATTTTTGGTGACCAAAGGAAGAGATGTTGAATATAGAACCACTCTTGGATTGGTGACAAGCATGGATCTTTCTGGAAATAATTTATCAGGAGGAACTCACTAAACTCTTGGCGTTGTGGTCGTTAAATTTGTCTGGCAATCATTTGACAGGAAGAATCCCAAGGAATATTGGTGATATGAGACAACTAGAATCTCTTGATTTGTCACTAAATCAACTTTCTGGTGTAATTCCTCCCAGCATGTCGAGTTTGACATTCTTGAGTCACTTGAACTTGTCTTTTAACAATTTGACAGGGTCTATTCCATCAAGTACTCAACTTCAAACCATGAATGAATCCGGTTTTTATGGCAACAATCTTTGTGGGCCTCCACTCACAAGCTGCAACCCAATCAAGACACTCCCTCCTAAAGAAGATCGACAAGGAAGTGAAGAAGATGGAGAGGGATTTTCGGAAGCGTTGTTCTTTGCAAGCATGGCACTTGGATTTGCAGTTGGGTTTTGGATTGTGTTGGGTCCTATACTGTTCAAGAGGCCTTGGAGAATCACTTATTTTCGGGTGCTAGAAGATATTTGGCATAAACTTTGCGATTTCATTTTTGAATGTCGCTATATATTTCGTAGATGAAAATAGCGCTTCTTTGTTCCTTTGTGAAAAAAGCAAAAAAAAAAAAAGGGCTCGATGTTTGGTTTGCTTTATAGTTTCAACAATAAGGGAACTATGTTGGGTTGTCCATCTAGAAGATAATAGTAACTACATGAACAAAAGAACAACTATATTGTTATTCGCTCAATATCTTTTTACTTCAGAGTCGGCTACAACTACAATTCTAATGAGACCCAAGTGTTTCACCAGTCAACGACAGTGGTGAAAGGACCCCTCAATAGATATATTATTCTTGGAATTTACATATTTCGTAGGCTTTATTGCCTATCTTACAGTTGATACCACTAAATTTGCAGGTAAAAATACATTTTCCTGCGTATCCTCTAAGCCCAGTGAATTCCTTCAAAGCTTCTACAACCACTCTCTTCAATAAATCACTAATATCACCCATTCCCCAAGCTATCGATATATGAGGGCGTGGATCCTGCGGCCAAGAACCAATGCAGAGCAAAAGTACCCCATCATGACAAGAAAAAGAACAATTAAATTTTTACTTGGATTAATACAGCAAAATGAATAGCCTTGTGAAAAATTACGAAGAACAATAGTCCCAACCTTGTAAAATTCAGGAAGATTGTGAAGCTTGTAGACCTCATTAACAGCTTGAATCTGCTTCTTTATCTGAAATCAACACAAATACAATTAAACATTGCAGCTTTTTGCAGTAGTAGTAAAATTTCATGAAAAGCCCACTTGGGATGAAATAAATTATAATAATGGAGTTCTCGAGAAACTCACGATACATGAAATACCGCACAATACAATGTGAATGCTTTTCTTTACGAGGGGGCAGAGGCAAGAAATAAATGTCATCTATTTGGAAGTATACGAAGTCAAGCACGCCAAAAACAATATAGTAGTCCGAAACGGTACAATTTATACATCAACTTTCCACTTCAAATTAGACAATGGACAAACCTCAGGAGGAGGAAAAAACCAGCAGAAAATGTGCAAAACAGTATGAAAAGGATGATTTCGAGCCTACCTCTGCCAAACCTTCTTTTCTGACCTCAACTGAAAGAAAGGAGCGTGTGCAATCATCATTCACAAACACCTCCCACTCACTAAAATCAATCAAATACCTGTTTCACATTGCAACAATGGGAGAAGATAACATCATTAACACACACACACCGAAAAAAAAAAAGTTGCTTTGCAATATCATGCTTAGGGTACGTTTGGTAACATTTATAGCTTTTTGTTTATTGAGAAGTGAAAATGCTCATTTTGTCAAAAAAAGGTTATGTTGCATTGACATGCTTAGGGTGCGTTTGGCAACGTTTATATTTTTTGTTAATAACTGAAAAAGCAATTATGTTTATTTTGTCAAAAAATGACAACTAAAAACATGTTTAGTAACATCTTGTTCTAAAATCAAATGAAAAGACATATAAACATGTTGGGTGACATGACAACCTCAGCCTCCACCACTTTCAAATCCCCAGACAGCCATAAATCTGTAGCCCTACCGATGTTACGCAGCAAATTTGTGTCTCTTCATGGACTTGTTTTTTGGTCTCTATATCTACGTCTGGATTTGCATGAAACCACCACCACCACCACTAAATTTGGGTCAGATTTTGGGGCTCTGTGTGATTTGAGGGTGATTTAATAAACTCAAATGGCGCGGGCATCATTGTGTTGGGGCTTTCGAAATTCGAAAAGGAATGCTATTTGGTCATGGTTATCAGACAAAGGATCTTGGCCATGGTGGGTGGTTAAGGTTGCCAATGGTGGAGGAGAGAGGGAGAGAGAGAATTACTGCTAACAAGATTTTTTATTCCTATTCCAGAGAGAGGGAGAGACAATTACTGCTAACAAGATTTTTTATTCCTATTCCAGAGGTTTGAACTTGAGTTGCCTACGTGATAGGTTTTAGTTACTGTTTACTCTCAAAAAACAAAAAACAAGTGAAACATATATAAGATGTTTTGACAGTTACGGAATCCTTGTAAATGTATATAGTAAGCAAAAAACAAAAACATCTTACCGAACACATTTTCTTAAGTTGTTTACAAAAACTCTTTCAACATTAATAGGGAAAAAAACTGTCACCAAACGGACCCTTAGTAATTGAATTGGAACATCATATTTGGAACTATATCTGACCTCCTCTGAAACTGAAGCTTTTGACGAAGCATTGCCACCACTGACTCGATTTGATGCACTCGAATTGGAACAGTTCTCCCCAAACTTATGTGGAATACTCTCCCCAGGGAAACTTGTTCAAGCTTCAAATCATCGGGGCACAGCACTTCGAGTGGGATGTCTACGTCGATAGCATTTAAACCAGGCACAAGAGATGAGACCCTCTTCAGAAACTGGGTCAACTCCTTCTTTGGTGTTGGAGGTATCCGAACTACAATGAAAATATAACTTATGTTGATGCAGTATTCTAACTCAGAAACTCCAATGGAAAATCGGAACACTTCGAAACTCAAGCATCATCAAACCAGACAACACCAGTAACTCTTGTCATCCAATTCCCCTTTTGACCCAACCATTTGGTTTAATCCTTAACGGTGCCTTAAGAAACACAATTGAACGAACAAATGCCATAAGACCATCTTCATTACACTCTTTTTTTTCGATAAAACTGGATTATCAATTTAGTTAAAAGCTTCATTGGATATGAATCACTCCAATGGCCCATCATGATTTTTTCCCCAAACTTCCAACTTTTAAAGGGAACCAATTTAACCCTTTTTTTATGAATAGAATTCTTCCAATCTATGTAGCACGGAGAAAGACACTAACACGCAGTGTTCTAAAACAAGGAATTAATCAGTTGGCACTTGGTGGGACCTATCCGATTAGGTCCGACTAATGGTTATTCGCCGATTATTAATTAATACGTACCGATTAATCGCTCGACAATTACTGTATAAAAAATGGGACTTATCAACCGACTATTAGAACATTGCTAGCACGGTACACAAAAATTAAAAAAAAAAAAAATGGGGCACGAACATGGCAGGGGATAGGGCAATTTTGTTCAACCAAATTTCTATCTATGTAAACCTCCACTGCAATCACTAACCATTTGGATTAGAACTCCTATCAAATGCCTTATCAACCGAAGGTGTATGCCCAATGCACGCACATATGTATTTTACATTTCACTTTTGGCTAAAGATTTTTAAAGTTATAAATATTTCATCTCAAAAAAAGCTTTAAGATTTTATAAAAACCATCCTGTCATGTCCCCATGTAGTACCCGGCGACTCCCACCATCGAAAACAATAAAATTGAAGGGACATGCCACGCGGCGTGTTCCATACGTGTCCCTGCACGACCCTGGCGTGTCGGGCATCCTCAGAGTGTCTGACACGAAAACTGCGATCTCTAGCAATGTCAGTGCTTCATAGCTCCCAATCCTTGATCTGTTAAACATTTCATCCGATCTTTTTTTAGATGAAGCTTATCCACAAAATATTCATTCATCAAATGTGGTGAAGAACCTGCTTCTTGCTTGATTTAAGTAAGAGTTAAGTTCTTCCTCAACTTGCTACCACTTTGGTGAATATGATTGGAGCACATTTTTTGCCATTTTCTCATCAAATAACTTTCATCCAACATTTTATCGTTTAATGAATGATTGGAGATGCCCAATTCTCAAAGTTATTCATAAGCAAAAGCCTTCCAAAAGACAACCTATGAATTCACTAGTCCCACGGATGGCCTGCCTTTCACCGGACTGGGGCGGGGATTAGTCGAGGTGCGCATAAGCTGGCCCAAACAATCCCTTACCGTCGAACCAAAAAAAAAAAACAATCAAAAGATACAACAGTTCTAAAAAATTCACTGCAAAAAGGGCTTTTGAGTTCAATCTTGAAGTACAGTCTACAAGTAGTACATAGTAACAGTGAATTACCCGGGATGTAAACGTGCAAAGCATAGTTTCCTTCAACGTGAGGGAAGCTCCGAACTCGACTGGGCTGACCACCTTGCCAGTAGTCTAGTGTACCTTCATCGTCAAAATACCAAACACATGGTGGGTCATAAGCTCCGAATTGTGTGCGTTATAAAGCAAGGGATTGAAAGGGTTAGGAGATTCGTTACCGAGAGAATTGGGGGGATTGAGGAGGTCGAGAGGAGGTGGAGGCAGAGGGTTTGGCGCTTGGTGTACGGAACTGGCGGCTGACGTTGGGAGAGGATCGGAGTCGGAGTCGGAGTCCCCGCCGTACGAGGATCTCAGGGCTTCCATTCTCTCTCTCTCTCTGTCTCTCTCTCTCTCTCTCTCTCTCTCTCTCCAGAATGTCGGCCACTGCTGTTTTTTACTCAAGAGCATCAGCGCGCCGATACACAAGACGAGGTGTATTTGGCTGCGGAGCATTTGGAAAAAAAAAAACCTGGGTCCGTGGAACTTGATTTTGATTAGAGAAGGAATTAAACTGCTTCCGCAAAAATTAGCCAATTAGCTTAATTTTATTTATTTTTAAGCTGTGAGTTTTTTGTTAAATATTTTTGGATTGTTAGTTTGTGTAAAAAAATTATCATCAAACTCATAATTTTCTAGAAGTGGAGTGGAATACAGTTAATGCCTCTCTTATACTCTCACACATATGGGCAGTGTTCGATTCTCGTAAGTACACATTCCCCTCCCCAAGTCTCCCATGATAGAATAGATTAGGTTTAACAAATGACAAAAAAAAAAACTCATAATTTTTTAAATAAAGACAAAAATGAGTCAAAAAATTTATCTTTTTTTTATTTTTCATTATTCAAAAAAATTTAGTTTGAATTATTATTTTTTGTTTTTCCGATTCCTCTCACAAATCACTAATTCACAAAAGAAAAACTCACCGATATAAAAAAAAAATTGAATAAAATTTTGCCAAACATCCCTAAAATTTCAGTTCGTATTAAAAACAAAACTAATTCCAATTTTATGGTGTTGTAGGGAAAATTTTAGGGTTCAAATAAAATCCCTCCTTTTATCATCCAATCTCAAATCGAGTCAAACTAAGTCACATTACTTTTGTTTCTTAAGTAATGTCACACTACTTTTGTCGATCTCAAATTGATTCGATTTGAGGTTGAGTCAATCTCAATCTCAAATCGAGTGGAACTAATCTTCGATTTGAAAACATATATAAGTTATGTAGTAATTACTCGTAGTTAATTCATTGAGGACCTGATTTGTCTACAATCCCATTAACGACTTGTTTGTTAAGAAGGGAAGAAAAGGGGATAAAGCTTGAGAGGGATAAGTGATGAGCAACCAAGATTGTATAATCTTTGTGCTCTAGTTCTCTAATTTGTAGCATTTTGATTCTCTTAAATATCTTTTGTATCTCATTTTGCACGTAAGGTTTTGTTTTGGTTGTTTCAGGTAATACGGGGTGCTAAGGCGGTTCTTAGCGCCAAAGATCGTAGTCAGAAGTATCCAAGGGTTCGAGGCAGTGAGGCAATGTTCCACCAAGCCCCGTCGGGTGATTAACCTAGTGCAAAGATGGTGTCGGGTCGCTGTCGGGCTGTCTGGGCCAAAGCAAAGCAAAGTCTGAAGTTCTGCCTCCTATGAATCGGTACTGGCCAAATCCCAGTACCGGTTCATGTTGTCCAGAGTTTACGTTTTCCAGCTTTTGAAGACCTATGAACCGGTACTGGGATTTGGCCAGTACCGGTTCATACTGCAGAATACAGCCACGTTTTTGCTGCTTTTTCTACTTTCTACTTTTGGAATATCTTCCACTTTTGGCTACTTTTAGGATATTTTTTGGGATATTTTGTGAGAGAGAGACCACCTTGTATAAATAGGGTCTCTCTCTCTCTCTCTCTTCTTGATCATCTTGTCATCTTCCACTTTAAGTCTTTTAGTTTTCTAGAACTCCATTAATGAACTTCAAGCTTTTCTAGCTAATTTCTTCAAGAACTCCTCAAGGTATTTGTCGTTTAATGTTTTCTCGTTTATTAATGTTGTAGCCGCGGACTAGATCCTTTATAAAATCAACTTTATTTTTATTTCTATCGGTTTAAATTCATGTCTTATTTTTTTGCTTTGGTTTTTGCTTTAAGTATGTGTGAGTAGTTGTTTGGCCAAGTCTTGGGATAATCTTTCCCGAGGACTTAGGTGATTATTTGGTTTTCAAATATTAGGGCTTAAAGGCATGATTTACGGAATAGTGCTTAATTTGCATTTTTGGTCCAAGCAAAGGGGTGTTAACTACTTGGTGAGGCGTTTGTCAAGCGGTCTTGGCAAGCGGCTCTCTGAGGGCTCGTGACCTCCTATGTGTTCGATAAAATTGTCAAACAAGTTGGTTCGCCTCCGTTTAATCACATCTTTCATTTAACGTAGTCATTAAAGTTAAATTCTCCGGGCGTGAGCACGCGGTCGTGACTCTCGCCTGAGTTATCCCGAGAACCGGTAACCTCCTTTGTCAAGGGTTAGAAGATCCTTAGACTTGCCTCTTTTAAGTTAATTAAGCTTTTTCCTAGTCTTTCGCCCGGGCGATTTTCACCGATTCTAAGAAAAACCTAATTGGCCGTCTTGAACGCCGCACTCTACCATATAAACCTACAATCCAAACTAGCTATATTTCGATTCTCTGTGGGTACGATCCCGGACTTCCAGATATTATGCTATCGACGACCTAGCCCTACGCTTGGGGTGTTTCAACCTTATTGGAAGGCGAGGTTCGGAGGCTAAGCATTTTTGGCGCCGTTGCCGGGGATTTCTTTATCTAGCTTATTTGGAGGATCGACAAACCATTGTAAGTACTCCATTTAATTTTCCTTTTATGTGTATTGAACTCAACTTAGCGGATACCTCTAACTGAGCCACCAATTCGACTTAAGATTTAACGAAGCTAGTCGAGCATCAATTGCCTTTTTACTTTCTATTTATTATTGCTTATATAGCTGTGGTGGTGGCATAACCCCACAAAACTGTTTGAGAACGAGGCGGTGGCATAGCCCCTCTAGTCTGCTTTATTGGTCTGTGCAAGTTGTATGCTCAATATCTATCGTAGCCCCTTATCGAATCGGATACATCGATTTGCATCTCGCGAGTTATCACCTCCATTAAGCCCAATGGCAGATCAACCGGCAGCGCACACTTTGCGCGATTATTTAACGCCAGAAAGAGATCCACATGTCTCCCCGATAGCCATTCCCACTTGCACTGCCGCTAATGCGTTTGCTTTTAAGCCAGAGTACCATCGGGTTATACCAGAGTTTCGGGGGCGTGAATTGGAGGATCCCTATGCTCACATTCGGGAATTCAAGACTATCGTTAGCACCTTTGTGACCGGGCCGGGACAGCTAGATCAAGCTCACTTGAAGTTATTTCCCTTCTCGCTCAAAGATAAGGCTAAGCAGTGGTTCCATTCTTTGAAGCCCCGCTCTTTGCTGACATGGGGGGAAGTGCAAGATGTGTTCACCACAAAGTTCTTTCCGGTCAGCCGAACCAAGCTTCTCATGGATCAAATTCAGAATTTCAAGCAAAAAGATGGGGAGGTCTTCTACAAGTATTGGGAGTGTTACAAGGATTTACTAGCGGCTGTC
Organism: Rhododendron vialii; assembly: GCF_030253575.1. Classification (NCBI taxonomy): domain Eukaryota; kingdom Viridiplantae; phylum Streptophyta; class Magnoliopsida; order Ericales; family Ericaceae; genus Rhododendron; species Rhododendron vialii. Next base: position 25,579,724 of record NC_080559.1, read on the forward strand.
CCACACCACAATTTTCCCATGTATCTTGTGATTAACTATTTCTATTTGGGTTGTGATCGGGAGTCTAAGCAGCTTCTGGATACTATGGGGAGTGGTGATTTTATGGGAAAGGACCCCGACGCCACTTGGGAATTCTTAGATGCTTTGGCCGAGAGAGCTCAAACTTGGCAATACATAGACCAGGGTGACCAAGCTATGAGAAATCAAGGACCGGGAGGCTCTGGTAAGTTTTCGGTGAACGAGCATAACGGTCCTGAGACGCGGTTAGATGAGTTATCGTTAAAGTTGGACAAAATGAAGTTAGATTCGGTCCAAGTGAAGGAAGCGAAAGAAGTGAAGGAGGTTCGCCAAGTGGAAGAAGTTTGTGTCATTTGTGAGACAGTGGGTCATTCTACTGACAATTGCCATACGATCCCTGCCCTTCGACACCATTATAGTCAACTTCCCACGGAAGAGGTGTGTGCATTGAACCAACGTTGGGATCCATATTCCAATACTTACAATCCGGGGTTGAGGTCTAATCCGGCTTTCCGGTGGGGTAACCAGAATGAGGCCAGCTCGTCAACTTCTCAAGGTCCTCCTCCTCCTCAGAATCAAACATACCGCCAAAACCAGTTTCAAGGACAGCCACGGTTCCCTACGGTTCCATCTCAAGGACCTCCCGGATTCATACCGCCAAACTAGTTCCAAGGGCAAAACCAATTTCAGCATCAACAAGCACCGCCGCCACGATGTTCTCTGGAGGATACTCTGAATGCATTCTGTCAAATGCAAACTACTACCAACGAGCAAACCGCTCAAGCGTTAAACGATATAAGGAATCAAATGGGCAAGTTGACTACGTCAATTGGCATCCTACAACAAGAGAAAGGGAAGCTCCCCACTCAACCTTTGGCAAATCCTCAAAGTCAAAATTTGCTTGGAAGCTCTTCGGTGAATGTCCCCGAGTAAGCCAAGGCTATTATTTCTTTGAGGAGTGAGAAGATTGTGGATAATGCCCAAGTGGAGCCGCCGGTGATGACAAGTTTACTACCATTTTCGGCACCATTAAAGCCAACAACGCCAAATGGGGAATCTCCCAAGCCAGTTCCTACGGAAGAAGAGAAAGGAAAAGCCAAAGAGAGCGATATTCCGCCAGCTTTCACCGTTCCCGCTCCATATCCTAACCGACTAAAGTCGCCTGCCAAGCAAAATCTGAACAGTGATATCTATGAAGTTCTCAAGAAAGTGACGGTTAACCTTCCTTTGCTTGATGCTATTAAACAGATTCCATCGTACGCCAAATTTTTGAAGGAGTTGTGCACTCACAAACGGCAACTCCAAGTGCAGAAGAAGGTGTTCTTGACCGAACAAGTAAGCTCACTCTTCCAGTCAACCCTTCCGCCCAAGTATAATGATCCGAGGTGTCCTACGATATCCATCACTATTGGGGGTAAAGTTGTTGAGAAAACTCTTCTTGATTTGGGCGCAAGCGTGAATCTCCTGCCGTTCTCAGTGTATAAACAGCTCGGGTTGGGGAAAATGAAGCCGACTCGGGTGACTTTACAATTGGCAGATCGGAGTATTCAAGTTCCCAAAGGGATGGTCGAAGATGTTCTTGTTCAAGTTGACCAGTTCGTGTACCCAGTCGACTTCGTGGTTCTTGATACGTGCCCGGTCCCGGCGGCTCAATCATCCGTTCTGATCATTCTTGGCCGGTCATTTTTAGCAACATCCGATGCCGTCATTCATTGCCGAGATGGCCGACTTAACATGAGTTTTGGCAACATGAAGATGCAAGTCAACATGTTCCACATCGGTAGCCAAATGGGGGATGATGATGATGTATGCGGAGTTAGCATGCTTGACTCACTTGTTCAAGATCATGTTATGAATTTATTTGCAACGATGAGTTGGAACTCTCACTTACTTCCTCTAAGGCCGATTTTCTTGATGCCCCCGAGGTCGCGTACTTGTGCTCTTTGTTAGATGAGGAAGAGATGTGTGGTATCAACCCGTGGGTTCCAAAATTCGAGGAGCTACCTCCACTTCAGAAGCGGGTCGTTCCGTCTAGCATGGAACCCCCAGTGCTTGAGTTGAAACCACTACCAGATACCCTCAAGTATGCCTATCTTGGCGAAGGCCAAACATATCCGGTGGTAATCTCCTCCGCCCTAACCGAACTTCAGGAATTTCAATTACTCTCTAAGTTGAGGAAGCATTCAAAGGCTATTGGGTGGTCCATAGCCGATATCAAAGGAATAGATGGATCTCTTTGCTCTCATCACATTTACATGGAGGATGATGTTAAGCCCTCTCGCCAGCCTCAGTGACGATTAAACCCGATTATGAAGGATGTGGTGCGAGCGGAAGTTCTTAAATTGTTGGATGTTGGCATTATTTACCCGATAGCGGATTCCAAGTGGGTGAGCCCGATACAAGTGGTACCTAAGAAATCTGGGGTGACTGTGGTGAAAAATGACAAGGATGAGCTTATTCCAATGCGGGTTCAGACTGGTTGGCGAGTGTGTATTGATTATCGGAAGTTGAATGCCAGTACAAGAAAGGACCACTTTCCCCTTCCCTTCATCGATCAAATTTTGGAGAGAGTGGCCGGGCACAAGTTTTACTGCTTCTTGGATGGGTACTCCGGTTATAATCAGATTGAGGTGGCCTTGGAAGATCAAGAGAAGACTACTTTCACGTGCCCATTCGGGACCTTTGCGTATCGTCGTATGCCGTTCGGGCTTTGCAACGCCCCCGGTACCTTCTCAAGGTGTATTATGGGCCTTTTTAGCGACATGGTGGAGAAAATTATAGAAGTGTTCATGGACGACTTCTCGATTTTTGGTGACTCTTTTGAGGCTTGCCTTGCCAACTTGGGGTTAGTGTTAGCATGGTGCGAGGAAAAGAACCAGGTGCTGAATTGGGAGAAATGTCATTTTATGGTGTCTGAAGGCATTGTCCTTGACCATATTGTATCTTCAAAGGGTATAGAAGTGGATCAGGCAAAAATTGATTTGATTGGGAATCTTCCGACTCCAAAGTGTTTGAAGGATATCCGATCTTTCTTGGGGCATGCCGATTTCTATCGGCGTTTTATCAAAGATTTTAGTGCAATTGCCCGGCCTTTATGTCATTTGCTCGCCAAAGATGTGCCGTTCGAGTGGACGCCGGGTTGCGAGGCTGCCTTCGCCAAGTTAAAGTCAAGTCTCACCTCTCCACCTATTGTGCGATCTCCGGATTGGGAATTACCCTTCGAGCTAATGTGTGACGCCAGTGATTACGCCGTTGGAGCTGTTTTGGGTCAACGGAAGGGGAAAGAGCCGTACGTCATCTACTATGCAAGTAAGACACTCAATGAGGCTCAAATGAACTATTCGACTACAGAGAAGGAGTTGTTTGCCATAGTCTTTGCGTTGGACAAGTTTCGGTCTTATCTAGTGGGAGCTCCGATCACCGTGTACACCGATCATTCCGCTCTCAAGTACCTTTTTACGAAGCAGGATGCCAAGGCAAGATTGATTCGATGGATCTTACTCCTACAAGAGTTTGACCTCACTATTAAGGATAAGAAGGGTGTAAAGAATGTGGTGGCTGATCATTTGTCTCGGTTAGAATTCAAAGATCATACATTGCACATTCCTATCGGTGACTCTTTCCCCGATGAGCAATTATTTTCAATTTCCACGGCTCCATGGTACGCAGATATTGTGAACTACTTGGTTACCGGTCTGATGCCTACCCATTGGAATTTGCAAGAACGGCGTCGGTTTTTGGCCGAGGTGAAACGGTTCTCTTTTGACGACCCGTATTTAAGTATTGCGCCGACCAACTTATCCGCCATTGTGTGCCCGATTCTGAGCAACAAAGTGTTATCAAGTTTTGCCACACAAAGGCATGTGGCGGCCATTTTTCGTTCAAGAAGACCGCCGCCAAGATTTTGCAGTGCGGTTTCTATTGGCCACAATTGTACAAGGATACGTTTGCTTTCTGCCGGGTGTGTGCACGCTGTCAACTTTTGGGATGTGTGACACAACGGAACGAGATGCCGCTTACGCCCATCTTGATCATCGAAGTGTTCGATTGTTGGGGAATCAACTTCATGGGACCGTTTCCTACATCATTTGGTTACCTCTACATTTTGCTTGCCGTTGATTATGTAAGCAAGTGGGTAGAAGCCATTCCCACTCGTACCAATGATGCCCAAGTCGTGGTTGATTTTCTTCGGGAGTACATTTTAGCAAGATTCAGGATGCCGCGGGCTATCATCAGTGACCAGGGGTCTCATTTCTGCAATCGGTCCATTGCCGCCCTAATGAAGAAGTATGCCATCATTCACAAAGTCTCAACGGTTTATCACCCGCAAACGAATGGCCAAGCGGAGTTGGCGAATCGGGAGATCAAGAACATCTTGGAGAAGACGGTTAATCCTACCTGTAAAGATTGGTCAACTCGATTGGTCGATGCTTTGTGGGCTTACCGTACTGCTTACAAGATGATTTTGGGGATGTCACCATATCGGTTGGTCTACGGGAAAGCGTGCCACTTGCCGGTAGAGCTTGAGCATAAAGCATATTGGGCCATTAAGAAGTTGAATTTCAATATGGCCAAAGCCGGTGCCCGCCGCAAGCTCCAATTGACGGAACTCGAGGAGTTGAGGTACAATGCTTACGACCATTCTAGCGCTTATAAATCTAAACTCAAAGCCAAGCATGATAATAAAATTGTGATTAAAAACTTTGAGCCCGGTCAAAAAGTGTTATTGTATAATTCTAGGTTGCATTTACACCCCGGTAAGTTAAGCTCACGTTGGGCCGGACCGTATGTTGTCAAAACTGTATTCCCTCATGGGGCAATAGAAGTAGAAAGCATGAGTACCGGTTCTTCTTTTAAAGTTAATGGTCAACGGCTTAAGCCTTTCCTTGGTGGCTTTGAAGCTGGCGAGCCCGATGAGGTTTTGGCCGACCCCGTTTATACGGATGGCCCATTGGTTTAGTTTGCGTTACTTTAATTTGCACGGGGAGCGAAAGCGTAACCGCTGAACTTAATTATTTGTCGGACCCGGCCCCCGGGTAGGGGGTACCCTCCATTGACTTGGGTATATGTAGCTCCGCACGCCGCTACTAAAAAAAGGATCGTGTGCCCAGCTCCGGTTAGTAAGGGCAATTTTAATATCAGTGACATAGGGCTTTCATTAGCTTTTCTGATAGGAGTAATTCACAGTGAACCACTCACGTCTTCCAGATTAGCCCCAACGGGGGGGCGGTATAGATCTTAGGTTAGGCCTTGATATTCCCGTGCTCCATTACCGCACTTGGCTCTATCTTGTGCCTGCCTGGTTACGATCGTAGGGGACGCTGGACTTCATTGTTTGGCGGAGTCCAGCTGTGACTTGGACGCTCCGAGCTCTGATATTAAATTCTGTATGTTTGTACATTTGTAAATATTGCTTTTATGTTTTGTTCTTATTTATTATGTTTCGGGATATTCTCACCAAAAGATTTTACCAACGCATCATTGTATCGGGCTTTAATTAGTCCTTCGACGTAGTTTGCCGTTAACGATCCATGCTCACCAGATATGTCCCTTCCGGGGGCAATTTAGGTCTTTGGGTAAGGTTTGCTATTCCCGTGCTTTGGCACTAGGCTCTGTCTTGCATCACTTTGTTTTGACATAGGGAACGCTGGGCTTAATTGCTTGGCGAGGTCGAGCGGTGAATTTTACTTCGGGCATGATGTAACAACTTTGATGGTCTAGTATAGCCACCCGCATTTTGCCTACTCGGTGGGACATGGGAAGAAAAGTATGACTCGTAAGTTTGCGTGAAAATCGGGTGGTGTTCTTTGCTATTTTTCTTTTTTCTTCTGTTTGTTGGCACCCGGATAACACGAGCCGGGCGGTTCTAATGTCATTTGGCTCTTAGTAGGTAGTTCGGGCTTAAGTCCTTTACAGGGTGTACGTGCTACCACACCAACCTTGGTGGATTGGATCTACCGTCGGAGTGATTGCGGCATTCAGGAGCCCTAAGCATGGGTGCGATTACGTGTCGCGGTTGTTAGTCCAACAAAGCTTTGGCCATGATCCTGTGTGACTAGCTGTGGTTCCGTTGGCAGAGCCGAAGGAGTTGACCTTAGAAGCCGTTCGGATGACGAAAAGAGCCGGTGACGCAAAAGCCTCCAACTTGGTCGAGGTATAAGGGGGTTGACATTCCCCCGTTGGTACGCTCTTTTGTTCCCTTTCTCCTTCCTGTTGTTTTCCGTGCTTTGGGGACATAGCACCCTTTAAGTTGGGGGGAGGGATATAGTTACGCTATATATGTTGTTTCTTTGTTTCCTTGTTCGGTAAAATTTTTCGTTTCGGTAAAATTTTTCGTTTTTAGGTTGCAATCCTTCCGTTATTACAAAATTTAGTGGATTAAAACAACTTGGCACATGCTTATTGGTTCTTAATTGGCAAGAGCTTGGTGTTTGATATTAAGTGACAGTGTACATTTCAACTCATAAGCATGATTAAAGATGAGCAATTAGGTGTTGAGTATGTTTTGAGCAAGTTTTACCCATATCCCGTTCTTGTTTCATCGTAAATTCATAGCTTAGGTAATATACTCTCTTGTCATACCTAAGTGTGCTTGATATCATTGTTGAATCATTTTGGAATCTATAGCGTACTGAGGAAGTGATACAAGACATTCTTTGTTTAATTAAACCACAAATGTGTTCCCTCGTCCTATTTTGTTCCTAGTCCGTGTCCATCCATTTGTTCAATAACTTAGGGAACCGGATGTTTGGAGGGTGGTGTGGAATGCTGTTTTACCCGCTGAGAGGTGTTCGGGGGATGTTGGAAGGTGTTGGGAATGAGAGAAGGTCGAAATGTTGAAGTGGGCAAAAGTTCAAAAAATCAGGAGACATGAACCGGTACCGTGAATTGGCCAGTACCGGTTCATACAGGGCAGAGTTAAACCCAGAATTTCAGAATGCATGAACCGGTACTGGGATTTGGCCAGTACCGGTTCATAACCGACAGAATTTGAAAAAATAGGGGTCGGTTCTTTCTTTTTCTTTTCTCTCTCCTACCCACTATATAAACCCCAAACCCTTTTCTATTCCCTTTTCACAGCCCAAAAACGGTAGACCCCCCCCCCCCCCCCCCCGCCTCTGTTCTTCTACAAATCCTTTCCAAATCCCTCTCAAACTTTCATAAACCTCCACAAAAACACTTAATCTTCAAGTTTCAAGGAAAATTTCAAAAGTTTCAAGGGTGGAATCTCCCTCTCAAGGTCCGAAAATCTCCATAGCCAAGGTGAACTCGAAATTCTTTCTCTCTCTCATGGAAGTCATCCATCTTTAATCATGTTTAGCCCTCAAGGTGTTGGATTCTCATGATTTATGAAAAGTTTTGCAAGATTTTGAACCCACCCGAAATTTCTCTCTTTTTCCCCCAAATTTTTCGGAAATCACCCATAACCCATCATTTCTGACATTATGCTAGTTTGAGGTTGTTTTATGGGCTATTTTTGTGATCAAAGCGTTGTATGTGTTTGATTTCCGGGGCAGGCTGTATTTGTTTCTGAAATTTAGGGGCTGAAATTTCAGTTGCTGTTCTTGTGTTATCGGATTTTGCATTGTCGGGGTAAATTTTTGTGCGAATTTGCTGCTATTGGACTGTTTCCGTTACGGGGGCTGAAATTTGCTGCAGGTGGTTGTTTGACTGAAGTTTGGGGGTGCTCTGTTTTGTGAAAATCGTTGTTTTAAAAAAATGGGGAGATCAAAGAAGCTTATGGGGGATGCAATAAAATCAGTGGACAGCTCCGGTAAAACATCTTTTCTAAAACGTGCCGATCTAGAGAAAGTGGCTGAGAGGGCAGAGAGAAATGAGGAGGAAAATAGAAAGCGAAAAAGGGAGAGGAATGAAGAGGAGAAAAGGAAATGGGAGAAGGAGTTGAAGGGTCGGAAGTACATTTGTGAGCGTCAGGTGGATCGTGCGAAGCTGGGAACTCACCCAATCATCGATATCATCAACCAACGAGGATTGCATTTCTTTTTCGATCCAATCAAAGGCTTTAAACCCAAGTTGGTGCTTGATTTCTATGCTAATATGGAAGTGGATGAGAAGGAAGAGAAAATAACCTCTCGTTTCGGGAAGAAAACTGTGCTCGTAACCCCGACTGTCATAGCCAAGTACCTAAAAAACTACCAACGCCCCTCACTCCAAGCTATTACTTACCCTACTAGAGGATGGTCCAAGTCAGAGGAAGAAATCCAAAACGCTCTAACTGATAAACCCCTGAAGCTTGACCGTTTTGTCCATGGCAGGTTATTCGAGAAGTATCGGGTTATTAATAAGGTGGTTCATTACAATCTTTGTCCCCATGGCTCAGAGAAGCTTCCACGTAAGGAGAGTGGCGGTTATTTTTGTTTTTGGTTCCAATGAGTAGGTGGTTGATTGGGCTTTGTTCATTTGGAAGTCGTTGGTGAGGTTTAGGGAGCGTTCGGCACCGTCAAAGCCTAATATTCCGTTTTCGGCTATGGTTACCTCTCTTTGCGAGTCTCAAGGAGTACTAGTTCCAGAAAGGCTTCTTTCGGGTACCCCCGGTCCTATTACGGGTGGCTCTGTGGAGAAAAGCAAGGCATTATCTCAGCCACCCCTGCTCGATAGTTTCGATTTCCCTACGCCTACTGCTAGGACTCAGTCTGGGAGGATTGAAGAATATACTAGAATTATGGCTACTCAGCTCCAATCAGTGCAGAGGAAACAGAAAAAGCTTGAGACTCAAATGCATCGTACGAGGAGGGATGTCTCGGCCATAAGAGGGGGATGTTATGGATAGCAACTCGATGTGGGAAAGAAGGTGATGTGTATGTTCCCACGGAGGCCGATATGAGAGAATCGACTCCTGAGGAACCAGAAGCTGTACATGGTGCTGGGATTAGTGGTGTTGGTGAGTCGAGTACTCGGAAGCGAGGTAAAGAACCTGTTCACGAGGAGGATGATGACGAGGAGTCATCGGAAGAGGATTAGGGTCGGTGGTTTCGCCTTTGGAAAATCCCTCTACTTGGTCGGGGTACATGGTGGTCGACAGTCCTCCTATCCTATCTTGTTTTTCATTTTAGTAGGTGAATTCATAAATAATAGTCTTAGGAAGTTTTTGTTTAGGCCGGCATGTGGCCTTTTGACTTGGTAGTTTGGTGTTGGTGGCGGCCTAGGGTAGATAAACCAAGCTAACATATGGCCGCTTCCCATTTTGCTAACCGTTCTTTGTTTAACCAAGGTCATTACAAGCTTTAAAAGACCTTAGTTGATCCTTCGTACGTTTTGATTCCCTTCTAATTCAGATTTTTGAATGTGGCATGTTTAGTCTGTAGCATTTTGCTTTTCAGTAAATTTCTGGCTGCTTAGTTAATTTGTCTTCCTAATGGTGTTCTCCACTTATATTTGGCTTGGCAATTTTTTTGTTCACCACGCCTATTTTCGAGCACCTTTTGCGTGGGATATGGTTACTTTTGTTATTAAAGGTTGTTGGAAGTCTCGTATCCACCTTTTTGATTTTGGATACTCCTGTTGGATGCTTGTTATTTACCTGCTTAGCATCTAGTTGCTCATCTTATCTCCTACTGTGAGTTGCTTTGGGTTAATGGGTTGTTTTTGATCTCTTGCGCGTTGGATTAATCACAGCATGTGCCGTAGTTGTTTTGCCAGAAGGATTGTTTAGCTTTCCCGTATGTTGTTTTGCATCATTGCTCGGGGCTAGCAATGTTCAAGTTAGGGGGCGTGATGAGCAACCAAGATTGTATAATCTTGGTGCTCTAGTTCCCTAATTTGTAGCATTTTGATTCCCTTAAATATCTTTTGTATCTCATTTTGCACGTAAGGTTTTGTTTTGGTTGTTTCAGGTAATACGGGGTGCTAAGGCGGTTCTTAGCGCCAAGGATCGTAGTTGAAAGTATCCAAGGGTTCGAGGCAGTGAGGCAATGTTCCACCAAGCCCCGTTGGGTGATTAACCTAGTGCAAAGAGGGTGTCGGGTCGCTGACGGGCTGTCTAGGCCAAAGCAGAGCAAAGTCTGAAGTTCTGCCTCCTATGAACCGGTACTGGGATTTGGCCAGTACCGGTTCATACTGTAGAATACAGCCACGTTTTTGCTGCTTTTTCTACTTTCTACTTTTGGAATATCTTCCACTTTTGGCTACTTTTAGGATATTTTGTGAGAGAGAGACCACCTTGTATAAATAGGGTCTCTCTCTCTCTCTTCTTGATCATCTTGTCATCTTCCACTTTAAGTCTTTTAGTTTTCTAGAACTCCATTAATGAACTTCAAGCTTTTCTAGCTAATTTCTTCAAGAACTCCTCAAGGTATTTGTTGTTTAATGTTTTCTCGTTTATTAATGTTGTAGCCGCGGACTAGATCATTTATAAAATCAACTTTATTTTTATTTCTATCGGTTTAAATTCATGTCTTATTTCTATGCTTTGATTTTTGCTTTAAGTATGTGTGAGTAGTCGTTTGGCCAAGTCTTGGGATAATCTTTCCCGAGGACTTAGGTGATTATTTGGTTTTCAAATATTAAGGCTTAAAGGCATAATTTACGGAATAGTGCTTAATTTGCATTTTTGGTCCAAGCAAAGGGGTGTTAACTACTTGGTGAGGCGTTTGTCAAGCGGTCTTGGCAAGCGGCTCTCTGAGGGCTCGTGACCTCCTATGTGTTCGATAAAATTGTCAAACAAGTTGGTTCGCCTCCGTTTAATCACATCTTTCATTTAACGTAGTCATTAAAGTTAAATTCTCCGGGCGTGAGCACGCGGTCGTGACTCTCGCCTGAGTTATCCCGAGAACCGGTAATCTCCTTTGTCAAGGGTTAGAAGATCCTTAGACTTGCCTCTTTTAAGTTAATTAAGCTTTTTCCTAGTCTTTCGCCCGGGCGATTTTCACCGATTCTAAGAAAAACCTAGTTGGCCGTCTTGAACGCCGCACTCTACCATATAAACCTACAATCCAAACTAGCTATATTTCGATTCTCTGTGGGTACGATCCCGGACTTCCGGATATTATGCTATCGACGACCTAGCCCTACGCTTGGGGTGTTTCAACCTTATTGGAAGGCGAGGTTCGGAGGCTAAGCAATAAGCTAATCCATCTCCACCCTTGTCTGATGTTTGGTTCTTATTTTGTATTCGGATTGCTTATCCCACCTGGATTAGCTTATCCAACTCCAATCCCTAGGATAAGCTTATCCAGGTGGGTATAACAACCCTCTTGCCCCTCAAATCTCTCTAAACTCTTTTTGTACTCTAACTGCAAGGGACAATTAAAATGCACATATTATTTCTTTATCTCCCAACTTTTATCTATTTTTCCAACTACCAAATAAACTCTTTCATATCTTATCACCCCTATTTAAACTAATTTCTCTTATAATATATTCACATCTTATTCACCATTCTTTTTTATCTATCCAAAACCGTATTCGTCTGACAAACAAGCCTTAACAATCTTGGGACTTGCTGCCATGCCGATAGTTTCTATACAAACTAAAACCAAAATGTTTTATGCGCCCCGAACTTTCCTAACCCTTCCTTGGAGGAACAGGGGTAAGAAAATTTGAGCTTTATGGGAAGGAATTGAATTAAGTTAGGCCAAGAGACCTCGGGTCCAACGTTATTAGTGGGTGCACTCAGTGGCGGATTCATAAATTTGACATAGTGAGGGCATCAATTTTCTTTGTAATCGTAATATACGAGTTACAATTAAGCACATTCACTTTAAAATAATTTTAGCATTCATAATAAATTAACAATTTTAGAGTATATATGTATTTTAATAACTAGCTACTTGGGCAAACTTGTGCACCTCAACTATATGCGTTAAAATAACTTTCACACATGTTTATCATTTATTTTTCTATTAGTAACTCTACGAGTATAAGTTTCGGAGACCAAAATTGTACAAATACAATACGCGAGTTCCTATTTTGTACTACCTAAATGATCGGAGATGTTGGGGCGAAACCTTGGTTGGATTGATTGGACTTTGGAAAAATGGTGTGGCGTGTTTGAAAATTTTCTGATCTGTTTTTTTCGTTTCCCCCCCAAAGGTACGCCTTGTACTGCCAGGATTCAGGGAAAAAAATAAAAAAACACGGGGAAAATGGGGGAGACTCAAACCCACATTCTCTTGTTCACACAAAGAGCACCTTATCACTGCACTAAGAGATGGCGTATATAATATATATCTACAAAATAAAAAATATATATATTATAGGGCGTGGGGGCACGTGACCCCACGTGCCTAATGGTGGGTCCGCCCCTAGGTGCACTTAAGTGTTAGGAGAAAAGAGGTCGGAAGTTCAATTCCTTATTCAATGTGTTTTTTGGGGTAAGTACCTTATCTAATGTGTTAACTTAACTATTCTAATAATGTTGATTTCGCCGATCAAATTTTTTTAATGAGTTAGACAGTGGCTACATTTGTCCAAAATTGGAATTGTTACCTAACATCGAGTTACTATGGCTTGTGAATAGGGAAAAAGGGATCATATAGTACTGCACCTCTGCGCTACGGGATTATAGTGCAGCATCCGAGCTGTTTGTCTCACAATCAGTGATTCGGATTTACCTCGGCTCGGCAGATCTAAGTTGTCCATTACCAAGATAAAATCTAAACCATTAATTACTAAGATAAACGATCGAATGTCATACTACAAGTTACAACCATGTAGTACACTCTTACACTATAGAAACCCCAAAGTCCTATGCGTAGTGTCTTGGAAAATTTACAAAGGTACCGCAGCAGAAGACATTTTTACTAAGCTTTGTTGAGGCTATTGGAGGCTATGTTGTCGATCCTCCACCGTACCGGCCATAAAAACGACACATATTTTGTGCGGGAAGAGGGGAATTAAACTCACACTCAATGAGTCTAGCTACATTTTTATCGATCACTCTTCTCTCACATATCTATATGGCTTATCCCACAATTAAATGTAAATTCGACACATGTAAGTGAGAAGTGATCGATAAGAGCGTATCTAGCATTGTTGCTCTTAAGCTTCTGTATTGGGAGGACTATTTTAGTAGAAAATTGACTTAACATCGCTTTTCGGCAAGCGACTTTGGGTTGAACTCGACTGGCGCTTCGTAAATGCGGTTTTAAGGTTCCCACGTCAGATCGAACGACCCGTTTGGAAAATGTAACGATTAACCCCCGTTTTGGGCTCAAGATTTTGAATCGTAGTGGCGGAGGGAAATAAAACTCTCTGCGAAATCGCAACTGTGGCTTCTTCATCTTCTAGGGTTTCCAAATCCCCGATCTATCTGTGATCAAAAAATGAACAAGGAGAATGCGGATGCAGCAGAAACTCCAGGAGGAGGAATGTCAGAGGAACAGAGAGCTCGAATTTCCCAAAAGTTCAGAGCAGCCAAGGCCCTCCTCTCCCGCAAAAGACCTCGCCGCTCCACCACCCCCAACACCTCCCTTCACTCTCCTCGAACGTACGCTTCTCACCTTCATCTTCAACACGCACACGCACACAATATGTATACATCTCTTTTTTTTCATCACTCAGTTGTTCGGGCCAGCTTACGCGCGCACCTCGAGTTAGGAAGTTGAGCCCCCAAAGAAACCCCGAAGGTGAAGCAGAGCTGAAAGGCCGCCCTCATGGTTACGTCGTGGAGTTGATAGCACCTCAGATGTGTCGAACCTTAAACCTTAGGAGTAGCAAACCCCCAAGTCCTTGTATGCATCTTTGTTTCTGCAATGGTTTCCCAGATAATCAAGGAAAAAAAGAAAGAACAATGTTATTTGATTGATACCCCTGTGCTTTGCTTATGTGGTTCAAGAATATAAGAGAAATAGAAGGAGCAGAAAATATTCTCAATCCTGCACTTGTTGCGCTTGGGGGAAAGTTGATTACGTCTTTTTCCGCATAAGAGTCGAATTTTATCGAAACCTAAAACAACTCTAATAAGTAAAAGCTTGATTCTCAACGTCTTATTAAATGTAAGATTGAAGTTGTAAACAAGAAGGGCAGGGTTGAGTTATTGGGTAAAATTGCTGTGTTATGGGTATGAGATGTGAAAATGAAAGAATATAAGATGTAAGAGCTGTGTGGTTAATATTGTATTTTGGTGTTGTAGAATTGAGGATACGAAGAGAATTGAATCTCCAGCTCAGGTAACGGACGTCAAAAGATTCCCTCTTTCAGAGATTTCAACGAACACTCGGTCCCCAGCTTCCGTTAAGGCGATGAAGTTAGGAGAAGGTGAATGCAACAACACTTCAAGTTACAGAGGCCTATGGGATTGTAAGATTGATAGTAGTCTGAGTTCAAGGACAACGTGCGTTGCTTTGGAGAATGAGGCAGTTCCGTATTCATTTGAAACTCCAAATAGACAACTGGAGTGTACTAGCAGTATATGCTCTGAGGGCATATCTGTTAATAGGATTGGATCATTTGATGATAGTTTAAGTGAAAGGAGAACGGGTGTGGCGGTGGAAACTCGGTGTGGAATTAATTCGTGTATCGATCCAGTGAGACAACTGCAGTTTTCTGCTTCGAGCAAGTCTTCACCATCGTCTATTGTTTTAGATGAGGATTTTGACGAGGCCATTCTGGAAGAAATTGATGCTTTATTTGAGCAGAAGGCAGTTAGAAAATCAGAGGGTGAAGGGTGCAGTAGTAATTTTCAATTGGATATTCAGTCTGCTGAAGGGAGTAGTTTGGATTATAAGGTCAATTTGAGTTCTGTTTTTCCGGACTTGTTAAAAATTGAAGGAATTTCAAATTCAAGCGAGGACCCTGAATGTGAAGTGGGGGGAGGGAAAATTTTCCACACTGCTCAAAATGGAAACATGCCTGAGGAGTATGTTAAGTACATGGATTCTCTGAATGATAGGCAGCGAGAAGCTGCTTGTGGTGACATTTCTATCCCTTTAATGATTGTTGCTGGACCAGGAAGTGGGAAGGTCTGCTTTCTATTCAATTCATTTGTGACCTTTATGTCCTATAATAGAAAGTTTTTTTTTTTTTGCAATGTTCATAATTTTCTTTCTTGTGGATGATATCAGACATCTACAATGGTTGGACGCATTCTGATGTTGCTTAAAGAGGTATCACTATAGAATTTTTGTCATCTACATGCGCCAGAAAGTTTCTTAAACATGCACTGATTTTGTCTAAGTTACTGGTTTGTGATTGTTTATCTTAACTGGATCTTTGTTGTGTCTTGTATGTTTTGTTTTTCTATATATTAATTCCTATGAATTCCGCTCTTTCTCATGCTCATATTTTTAGGGCATTGGTCCATCCAACATTCTGGCCATGACTTTCACGACATCTGCTGCTTCTGAAATGAGAGATCGAATTGGAGCAGTGGCTGGGAAGGCAACAGCAAAAGAACTCCTGATCAGCACATTCCACTCATTTTCTCTGCAACTTTGTCGTTCACATGCTGAAAAGTATGCATATTTTGAGAGGCTTCATAGTATTATTAACTCAGAATTATTAAACTTTTTTTGTGTTCTGTTTAGGTTTGTCTCCAAACAGGCATAGGGTTAATACACAACATGACTGGACTTCTTGCAGTCTGAGGCATATTATTAAGACATAAATTACGTGGATTTAAATCAAAATCGGAAGCTTTGCTAGTGTTTGGATTTTCCACTGCACATGTACTGGATTATTTTTCACGTTGATGTCAAAGATAATATATGTTATCATAGCATATTCGTCTTCATGTTCAATATTCCATGCAATTGATAAGAAGTTTCGTTGAATGACCAAAACAATGGTGTCATAGGTGTCTAGTTCATGTGTACATCTTGAGTCCTGTTTTTTTCCTGTCTCATAAAATGAAGGCTGCGTTTTTTATACTGAAGCTTCCACAATGAGATAGACTGCTGGAGTAGTACTACTTCCACTGCCTCAAATGAAAGTGCGAAACTCTATTCAACTGTTCCAATGATGCTTATTCTTTGAAGTTCTTGACTGAATATGTTTATTTTTACTTGTGCACTTTTGTCCGCAATTCCATGCATATAGTTTTGAGGTGGTGTTAGTATTGATCTACGAATTTTTATGGAGCCAATATAGTTCCGTTAGCCAAATTCACAAGCTTGATTTCCAAACCTGTGAATAAAAGCTAACAAATTGTTACACCAGTTTGATGGTCAGAGTCCAACTTTGGGAGGTCTACCATCTTAATTTATTCATATTCCCTTGGATGGATGGTGAGCACTAGCTTGATTACCGATGATACTATTGTTTTTATCTTTTTGGTAGAGCTACTACGGTTTCTAGGACACTATTTTAGATTAGTATTTTAAGAAAAAACAAGAAACAAATGGAAGATGGTTTTAAATCACCCCTGAAGACCTGGGCATATTATTCCAATTGTTTCAACTACCTGCTTCAAAAATATGTCTCATGCCTTGACATTAACCAATATGTCGCATGCCCTTTGGTTCTGTAATTTCCTGTTGTTTGGGAAATTACAATTAAGTTATTGAGGTGGTTTTCCTTTAGCCCTGTGCTTGTAGAAATATGTTAGGTCTTAACTTATTTCTGAAGATTTGGTGAGCATTGAAGCCTCGCTTGGTGGGCGTGAGTATATCCGCTCACACTACCAAGTAGTTCAGATCTAGTTTTTCAAGTCTCACTTCATCGCATATATATGATGTTTCTTTTCTTATTGTCGTCCCAAATATTTTTCCACATGCTATTTTAGTGTAACTAAATGAATGGCAACCTGATGCAACCATGTGATAGGTTAGGTCGCACACCAGAGTTTTTGATATATGGGCACGGGCAACAAAGAAGAGTAATCATTGAGGCTATCAGGCTACTGGAAAATGGAAAGAATATGCAAAATCAAGATTCTCACTCACTTGATGAAGAGTTAAAAGGCGTAAATTCTCCGGAATATTTTAAAGATAAGTCAAAGAAATGGCAGAAGTTTGTTGCTCAAGTAAGTTATTATGTGCATCAACAATATCCTGCTATATGTTGTAATTTTAAATCTTACAATAAATTGGGCTGGTTCTAAATTGCCACTTTCTATTTCAATTTTCTCTCTGTTTCTGTTTATTTTATTAACAAACTAAAAACCACAAGAACTTAGCCAGCACCTTGTGAGCTTGTTCCTGCCAGATAGGAGATGAGCTTCTAAATCTTCTTAGGCAAACAATCAGCAGTGGTTGTACCACAATCAGCAGTGGTTGGTACAATCCAAGAATAATGAGCCGTAATAGTGTATCTAGAGCTCCATTCCAAAGAGGCTGGTGCTTGGAACAGAGCCCGTATATGTCTGGTGAGAGATACATTATTCGACCCTCTTTTCTTGGAGACACAGAGGACTTTGCCATGCAAGTTTACTGAAGTGATTATAAGTTCCAGTTCATGAGCAATCGATCAATGCGGTAACAAATATCCAACGGAAGTACCAAATGCATGCTTCGATAGACCTGGATGCTGAAGGGAACAAACCTGACTAGTGGGAGCCTTCCTGCAGAAAAGAGAGACCTATTTCAACTCCTTATACTAGAAATTAGTATTTATCAGTACGATCATTGCAGTCAGCAATTGAGAGTTTAGAGGAGTTCAGTACCTAACATGGAGGGTACCTTGTTGAAATCCCAAAATGGTGCGCAACTCGATTGATCATCAACGCCTGAAACACTAATGCCTGAAACACTAATTCTGCTCTCAATTATTAGGCGGATGGCTATAGTATTTGTAGAACTGCAGCAAAAGCTTTAAGATACTGTATACAAAGTCATATGGATCCTCTGTTTTCTGCTTTTGACAGCATTGAGATGATGATCATAGTGACGTTATGTAAAATATCAAAAGTCATGTAACATTATGGTTCTGGTTTTTGTGCTATAACTGTACAATAGGATGTTCATGCCGTAGATGTAGCTTTGTTACTCATGCATCCTACAGTAGCATTAATACTATCTTATTTCAGGCTAAAGCTTCTGGAAAGACTGCTGAAGATTGCTGTAAAGAGGGGGATGCTGTAGGAGTAAGCAGAAATTAATTAGTTTCATCTATCTGTCCTGCTATTTTGATTTGTGTTTTACATTTCTTATTTTTTATTGTGGTTTAGGCGGCTGTTCTTCAAAATTACGATGACATATTAAGATCCTGTAATGCTCTGGATTACCATGACTTAATTTGCTGTTCAGTGAAGCTGCTCAGCGATTTTCCTGGAGGTTCAAATCCTGTCGACATTTTAACCAACTTATTGGCTTATAGTTGATCTGATGTCTCAACTCTCAAGTATGTTTATTTTCATGAAGTATTTAAGGAGTGCCAGGAGTCATGGAAAGCAATTGTGATAGACGAATTTCAAGACACAAGTGCCATGCAGTATGGTCTGCTGCAGCTTCTTTCATCTCATAAACGTATTACCATTGTTGGTGATGAAGATCAGGTGTATTTTTATGTTTCTTTATTGCTACTTATATTGCTATGTAGTTTTCATCATATCAATTAGTTAATTAATTCTTCAATTATCACTCTTCTGATCTATATATTTGTATTCCTTACTGCAGTCCATTTTCAGTTTCAATGGTGCTGATGTATGTGGATTTGATTCATTTCGTAAAGATTTCCCAAACCACAAAGAAGTATGTTTAATTTTACATAGGTATTGTTGTCATATTATTTGCTTTTGCATGGGTTGAACCTTCGTACTTGCTTCCTGTGATAACTCTTGGAATGAAGGTTCTTTAATTATGTTTCCATTCCATTGATCGTCTACTTCCGACTCAGGTGAAATTAAACAAAAACTACCGTTCCACTCGTTGCATTGTTGAAGCTGCATCATCTCTTATAAAAAACAATTTGAAGCGATGCCAGCTAAAGAATGTCCTTACTGACAATTCTTGTGGATCTAAGGTAAGTATTGTCGAACTTCGGAAAAGTGTTTAGCCCTTGTTGAAGCTTGTTAGTGACTCTGTTTTTCTCTGGACCTCCTATTCAGATTACTGTAAAGGAATGTTGTAATGAGGATGCACAGTGTGCATTCGTTGTTGATAAGATCTTACAAATTTCTTCAGAGGGTTCATCTGCTAAGTGCACTTTTGGAAATGTAGCTGTTCTTTACCGGAGGCAGGTCAAGCATACGTTTCATCTAATCCTGAATTTCCAAGAATAGCTCTTAGGACTTTCACTGAACCTTATGTAGCTTCATCTTCTGTACCTCAGGTGTCCGGGAAAGTGTTCCAAACAGCCTTTCGTGACCGGAAAATACCGTTCAACGTTCACGGAGTGGCCTTCTATAGAAAAAAGGTTGCTGACATCCTTGTTGTTCATTAATGAATAAGTGTTCTTTGACAGCCATCCGTATTAAATGGAATTTTGCGAATGTGAACTGTTGATCTCGTCAGTAAGTATTCTACAGATGTTGGAATATTATCTAACTCAAATAGGCGGGAGTCGCGGGACCGATTTGCTTTAGGCATGGGAATTTAAAAGGCAACTATTCCTTAGCTTTCAACTATTTACACAGTTTAGTACCAGTTATTAAACTGTTGCACAATATTTACACAGTTTAGTACCAGTAATTAAACTGTTGCGCGATATTACAACATTGCTATTTATGGCAGTTACTGCTTGCTTATCAGACATCATCCTGCATATTTAGCATAAAGCACTGATTAGGCAATAGCTGACATTTGGAAACCATAACCTTTTTGTGCGCACCCGCAAAACCATTATAATATCCCTTTGCAGGATATGTCTAGTCCCATCTGAAATGATTTACAGTGAGAAAATAGATTACAGTTTCAGTTTTTCCTCCTTTGTTCGGATTGTTCCCTTAATCTATGTTTCTGCTGAACATTGCGTCGTGTTGGGTGCCACCCGACCCTGCCGAATTTATGTTTGCCATTTCAATAATTTGTCATCTGTTTCTGTGATTTTGTCTGACTGTGGATGTGGTATTCTTGTACCATTAAATCGTCACTTTTTATGACTAAGACTGTTAACAACTTAACATGTATGCGTAGTTGTAGGGCTATACTGCACTCCAGCAATCCTCTTCCTAGTGATGCAGAATTTCCTCAACTTTTCTGGAATGCAAATTTTTAGTTGTGAAACTACTCTTGTAATCCAGCAATAGTGTTCCTGTCTAATAAATGAACATACAGTGCTCCTCTGTTGTCGATTTCCACACATGCATGCATAGAACATTATGGTTCAAGAACGATTACTTCATCATAAATAGTGAAATGATTATGAACATTCATTATCAAGGAGATTATTTTTTCTTGTGTTAAGTTCTCAACTAATTGTTTCTTAATAGGTTGTGAGAGCCATAATTGCTATGCTTCAAACAACATTGCCTGAATGTGATGATGGTCCGTTTCGCTGTGTCTTCAAGGCTTTACTACCTTTTGAGAAAGAGGAGAAGAAAAAGGTATTAGCTTGAACTAATATTTATGTAGCGTATTCTTTCCTGATTGAGTTGTTGTCTATTATGTAAGGGTGCGGACCAGTGTTAATGGAAACAATAAGGGCAGAAAAAGACCTATACTAAAATGTTATGTTGTGGTAAAAAGGGATATGTATTTTTAAAGTTTAAACAAACTTATAGCCCTTGAATAACCCTTCATGAAGCCGACTCCAATTGATTGGGACATAAGGCTTACTAGTTTGAATGTATGGGTATGGCTACTGCAGAAGGTGCAGTTCGTGTAGCTGAGGTCAGGAATTTATCTTCCTTTTTGTTTCTCACAGGTAATTGGTCATATTGATAAAGTTTCTACTGTAAGAAGATCCAGCTTTATATCAGCTGCACGCGACATATTTACTGCAAAAGTTTCTGGGACCTTTAAAAGGTTTGTTCAAACTTTCCTTTCTCTGTCAACATTTTCTGTTATTTTATTTTTTTAATAGACAACAAGTTTATTCAAGAAAATTTGACAAATGGTACATCAAGTTGGGAGAGAGGGGAGGGGAATCCAACCAAAGGTTGAATAAGAAACACCATATTGGACAAAGAACAAAACACCCAACAGGCCAAGCCCCAAAGAGGGAAAAACCCTTACACCCAAATGGGCCAAGCCCAAACACCAAACAAACATCTGATGGGCCAAGCCCAAACCCAAAAAACCCTAAGAAATCAAACCCTACATAGCAAACTCAGACGCCGCAGTCCCAAGACACTGCCAACGACCGACAGCCACCACAGCACCGCCATGTCTAGAACCTCCACCGCATCCGCCACTGACCAGCAACCACCACCTACAGAACCTGCAAGAGAAGACCTCCTGAAAGCACTGATCAAAGACCCAAGCAAAACCCGAGTAAATGATATTCATCTGCAGCATCACACCAACCCGCCAGAGACGCAGTGAAAAGCGCTAGATCCAAGCCAGGGCAGTAGAACCATGATTAACCTGCTGTTTTTGACCACCAGCAGCAGCCAGGACCACCCTTCGCTGTTAATCCCAAGACTAGGTGCACCCAACTGTGACAACCGGCGGTGGTACAAGCGTGCCGGATCCGGAGGAACGGAACGGCGAAAAGGGGAGGGGAAAAGGAGAGTGCCGGAGCAGAGAAAGGAGAGGAAGAAAGAGGAGGAAGAGAAAGGGAAGAAGAAAAAAGAAGGGGGGGAGGGGTTGTTGTGGATGTGCAGCCCCTTCCCCAAGGGAAAACCCTACCTGTTGAAAAGTTCTTAGAGAGAGAGAGAGTAGAGTTTTTAGAGAGAAGGGAGAGCAAAATTGTTTATGAGAATGAAGACAGGTACCCTTTTGCCAGAGCAAGTCAGATAGATTAGACTTCATTATTTGCCATTGCAAAATGATTCAACATTTTATTCACGTCAACGTCTATTTGCTAAACAGCCTATTGGTTTTTGCTTGATTCCATGACAACATTATTCAGACAAGCAGTATCCTGTGTACTTTCTTTTAGTTTGTTAAGAGTTTCCTCTCTTCAGTGCTCCTTGTAGATGATACCTTCTTACCGGGAGAAAGAAAGTTTGTTGTGTCCAAACACAAGAAAATAACATTGAAAACCTAGCAGCTTAATATTAAAGCGCTGAATGTTAAAATGTAATTCTGACTGGAAATAGTCAGAATTGCAGATGTAGTGCTCTAGTTTGGGACATGGAATGACTGAAAAGTCTAATTGAAACTGTTCTGCCCTGATGTGGGCAGTGCCGGTAAGGGTGCATGGCCATTGTTGGGTCTTGTGAATGCCTATATGGTCAAGTGTCAACAGGGCCGGCCCAAGGATTTTAGGTGCCCAAGGCCTAATAAAAAAAGTGTGCCCTAAAGAGTACTTAACAATTTTTACAGCAACAATCACCATATATATTAGTACGTTTTATTTGTGAATTTAATATTCAAATTTAAAAGAAAAATTAAAACAAACAAAAAATTCTTACCAAAACATTTATGGTGTGTTTGAACTTTGATCTTGAATCACGATGCTTAAGTAGTTAAAAATATAAGAGGTGTAAAATCCATCATTTATTCTGACAAGTAAGATTCATCATATTATATGCAAGAGTCCATGGTTTCCACTAATTTTTTTGAGTAATTTGATCGGAAGAAGTAAAGTATCCTTTTCACTTATGCGCAGTAGGAGGAGGCTAAGAGCTAAGAAGTGCAAGGGCCAAGAATGTAAAGAAAAAAGAAATAGTGCCAAAAAAAGAGACGCGGGGTTTCGAACCAAGTACCCCCATACTCTTTATTGAAGTTACAAACACAACTGGGCTGGAATACATTTTATGCTGTATCATGGAAAAATTTATATATAAAATATAATTTTAGTGCCCCAAAAATTTGAAATATTTGGGATGCCCAAGGCCCAGGCCTCTTGGGCCTTGTGCCTGGGCCGGCCCTGAGTGTCAACTCACTCGATCGGGTAGAGATTATTGCTCATGTTGAGATCAAACATTTTCCATGGCAAGTCGAATCCTGGTAGTTATGCCGCCCTCAAACAAAAGATGAGGGAAATCATGCTTGGATAGGATCACTTTCTGCAGTCCACAGATGCAATGAAGCGTGTGGGGCTGCAAATCACGGATTTGGCCCTCCTCTTCGATGGATCACTGTATCTCTGTGGAATCCTAGCTCTTCAACCTAGCCTGCACAAACAACGCACGACTAAAGACCAACCGGAGGTGCTCCGGTAAGGCCCTCCAGCATGAGGATGAGAATATGCAAAGTGAAGGCAAAGTACTCTATGGTTTTGTGGTATGAGTTAGAGCGTACCTCTTTAGGGTTGCCATCACTTGATATTTATAGAGTGCCTGTTGCTTGCTCTCCAAGCACGCACATGTGCCTTGCACGAGTCGGCCGACATCACTATGACATCAGGATTAGGGTTCTGGAAATGGCTGGAATATGAGCTCGCACCCCCATGTGCACTCATGATTATCTGATTGCGTAACCGCTCAGATGACATCACGGTAGAGGCGGTTGCAACCATGTGGGTGAGCTGGCGCTCCGTTTGTATTGGATCCTACCAGCCGGACACACATAGCCGAAGACTCAAAAGTCCGATCTCAACCCCGGTGAGTCTGCCCCTAGTTGGTACGGCCAAGCACGCATGATGCCGCTCATAGCCTGCCGGACTCTAATGCTCGGCATACCAGACTTGTCTGGGATTACGGTTCGATTGTTCTGCTGAACATGGATCCATCATGCTCGGACAGTGATTCGGCCTACTACAAAGCGGTCCTTTCTTTGTCATTCTAAGTTAGTTTAGGGGAAGGGTCTTGCTAGAATGAGGTATAAATCCCACATATGTTGCTAACTGTATTTATAGGCACGGGCACAAGAAATATGATCGAACCAGCCAAGGAGAACCAAGGTAATCTTAAGTTGTGTGTGTAACTGTAAGTGAAAATGTTAAATAAAGAAAATGTAAAATTTCATAAACTGCCTCCAACTTCATGCAAGTGCTTGGAATAATCAATAGATTTGTGCTGCTGAAAATGGACAGGGCGAAGGCACTAATTTTTAACCACTTCTTACCAAAGTTGTTTCTTCCGTAAGGCTGTTTTCTGTTTATTAAAGCCAATTATAGGGTCATTATATGGAACATAGACATGCTTTTTCTCCCTTTTTGTTTAAAACAAATTGTAATGGCTGATGCTGGCTTGGAGCACAATCATCTGGCCATCTTATCATGGTCTAATTTTGAACTATCCACGCTTTTACTTCTTGTTTCCTGATGGTGCGTGTTGAATCTCTTAGCCATTTACTTGTGACTCTTATTGTATGTTACAGGAATCAACTTACCCAAGGACGTAAAGTGTTGTGTACGCTAGACATGATATCAAAACTTGTTCGCAGGGTAAATATATTTGTCTGTTGCCTTGTAAACAAACTGAACCATTCAATGTTTCTTACTGGCTTGGAGCTGTGGCTCTCTTTTAATCGGGTTAAATAAATGAAATGTGGTTTTATGTGGTCAGAAGACATGAAACCAGCTATTTTGCCAAGATATGGGCATATGGGCTCCAAGTATGGTTTCATGCAACTTAAGGCCTACTTTTATTCTACTCGAATCTAACTTAGAAGGGTTGAGAGAGAGAGAGAGAGAGAGAGAGAGAGAGAGAGAGAGAGAGAGAGAGAGAGAGAGAGAGAGAGAGAGAGAGAGAGAGAGAGAGAGAGAGAGAGAGAGAGAGAGAGAGAGCATTGTATATTATATGTAAAAATTTGGTTAACGAAATTCTGGAAGAGTCCATCTTACTTGTTGATGGTACAGGAACAATCAATTTCAGCTGTCATAACTTCAGTGGCAAACATGATACCTCAGGTTGGTCTCCTCTTCCCCTAGGATATCCTACTAGGAAACAACTTTCCTCACTTCTGTAAATATCTATGGTTGTCAATATCTGTGTAATGCTGGTATACACTCATCAAAAAGAAGTGTAATGCTGGTATCATCAGCTGGTCTTTGTATTCTTGATGTACTAATGTTGAAATCCAAGGAAGGCTTGATAACCACAATAGAAACTGAAATTTCACTAACACAATTGTGTGAAGTTGTTTGTATGACCTTTATATTTAGTTGCTATGTTACCATAATTGTGGTTCGATGTACTTTCACTGAATTTCATTAATGGCTTCTGACTTCCAGAAATACCTTCTTGAACAACGAGCAGTTCTAGACAATGATGGAGGAAAATTACTAAATGAAGACAATGACGTCAGACCTGTAAGTTCTGACATAAGCAGCAATTTGGTTACTGTAAAAAGTTAAAGGAATACAGTACACTATACCTTTTTGTTCATTTGTCTTGCTTTAGTAGGTCAATAATACCAATCTGCGCCGTCCTTATGCACTCTCTTTAAAATGGTGGTAGTTAAACACTGACTCGAGTTTGTAGACTTGAGATAGTCCTGGTGGATAGAAATATAACGAACAAAAGTCTGTAAGTTAGTGGGTTAGCAGCTAGCTGTTTCCTAGTTTCTATGTTCTTAACCTAAAATCCCATAATGGAAGCTTCCCTTCGCAAATTAATTTACTGCCATAAAAAGAAGAGCTCCTTTTATTCTTAATTTGCTTATCCATCAATTTGTGAACTTTAAAAAGAGGGTGAAAGTTTAGTATTTATTCAATTAACATGGCCCCTCGTGTGGATACTCTCCTTTATGTGTCAAACATTTGCAAGTGGTTTTAAATTGCAGTATTGGCTGGCATAATGGCCACTTTTTCCGTGTAAATGGGTGACCAGATCCAAGAGCCAAGAGTTTTGAGGCTTGGGGCCAAGAGGAATTAGGTGACCTGAAGGCACCAAGACTTTTTGGTTGTCCCGCATCACCTGGTCCATGAACCTTCCTAGGCTTAATTCCCTTCTCGGCAATGAACTCATTTTGAAAGGTGTGATAGACAATGCTGAAGTTATGCTATCATCACCACTAAGCTGAGGCATTACTTGGGAGTATCGACCAATGTACAATGGGAATGGGAATCGGAAACTGAAACTGTGTATATTTTTCTAAGTGCTATGAAATCCCGAAAAGGCGAAAACCCATTGATGCACATTTTCTGACCCTGTTTACCATCACACTTTTGATATTTGGAATGGCATACACAGCTCAGTGAAACGGAATAGTGTTCGTCCTGTAACTTATTCATGGATGGAACTGTTGTTTTTATGGAATTATGAAAACATAGTAATTTATTTCCCTTCACATTCAGAATTGCCTCAGCTTAGTAGATTCTTGGCTTTTCGGTTAAGTATTATTCCTTCAGCAGTCAATACGTCATCTATTGGCATTCCAATGCTCCATCATGCAGGTGCTCCAGTACCTGTTGGATGACGTCTCTGAGTTTATATCGACACAATTTACTGCACCAGAAGGGGCGGGAGATGTGCTAGGAGAAGATAAAGGATGTGTTTATGCACTTAAAGCTTTTATTGATTACCTATCTGAGCGGGAGAGGGAAAATTTCCACTCAAGGAGACATGAAAACAAAGATTCTGTCAGCCTTACTACCATCCATCAGGTTTTTCTCTTTCTAGCCAGCCTAATATGTTTCTTCTTCTTCTTGGAGTTCCTTATATCTTTTTAGCTAGAGAAGTTCCCTAAATCTGTCAATGTGTACTTTGATAATTTCTTTTGCTTATCATTCTTCACACCTCTCATTTCTTTATTTCTGTGCAGTCAAAAGGCCTGGAGTGGGATACTGTTTTCATAGTCAAGGTATTTTGCAAGAGTGACGTCTTCTACTGGGCTTCATGCTGCAAATTTAGTCTATTACACATATGTTGTCTTGCAGTTCCTTCACCATACTTTTTTTTTTCCCTGTTGCAAGTTCAGAAGAAAAAAGCATGGTGACTCTTGGTCAATCATTCACCAGTATCCCAAGTTTTGTGGGTGATGAATTGTTGACAAATTAACTTATATTCATTATTTAAAACATTTAAAAGGCAAACCACTACTCCATTTTGGAAGGCATGACTCATAAGATATACTTCACCATAGAACAATATATCTTGACTTAAACTTTCTGCTTCAACTTTTGATGCCAGCTTTCCAGACACACTCGCACACTGACAAGCATAAAATCTTTACATTTTTGGGTAAACAGTCATTGCTTCTTGGTGAAATGTGTCATTTTCTTAAAGGAAGTACTTGGCCCTTAATGCCTTCTATTCACAGAAAATGTAGGTGACATTTAAATATACGTATCTATCCAGGATGCATTTTAGATCAAATGGGGGGAGACGGTTACAAGGACATTTTTTTATGATTAACGTATTTTAAAAACAATATTTGTGACTGAAGGTATCAATTTTATTGAAAGAGCACTGGTAATGTTGAGCTCAAATTTGACAGGATTGTTATTGGTGGCTGTACAGTAATATTTAGATAAATGGACATATGTATTGACACTTGCATCAATTCGTATATCAATCAAGTGTTGATTCTGTTGAACATGCGAGTCTAATTTGAATAAGGTCACTATATTCTATAGGAAGTTGTCAAGTGCTGATCTAATGTGGAAAAAATACCACAGGTAAATGAATCTGAGATCCCTTTGTTACATGAGTTCAATGGAGTTGCGAAGGAAAATTGTACTTCAATTGAGGTAAACATGTTTTCTGATGTAAAGTCTCTTGTTCATACCACATGCATTTCCTCCTTTCTCCTCTTCACAGAAGTGTCAGTTGTTGTAGGACTCAACTACTCTATTTTTTCCTCGTCTCGTTTCATATTAGGAAGAGCGGCGCTTGCTATATGTGGCGATGACTCGTGCTCGAAAAAAACTTTTCATTCTTTACGTTATTATGGACTCAAATTGGCAGGTTTGATTTGCAACAAATTTTATTGTACATTTTGTTCCTCTGTAATTACTTCCCTGAGTGACACTGATTTATTCCAGGTACTTCAGCCATCGCGGTTTTTGAAAGAAATACCTGATCATCTTCGAGAGATCCAGGTACATTTACTTCCCAATAATTGTGTTGTCAAATTTGAATGTACAGCGGATCGATTTTTTTTTTTTTTTTGAATGTACATAGGAGACTTGAATATGCTGTTCTATTGCCTGTGTGGATTGCTTGGAATGCTTACTATTTATTCTGGTAAATTTTAAGTTACTTTGTATAAGTTTAGTATGTTTCAATGATGTTTTTTTGAGTTCAAGATACATATTGAGGATGTGACTGCTTACTTTTGGCTGTGTTTGAACACTCAGTGCTTGGCTTAGCTTCCCTAATATCCAATTTTCATTACCATGTCCATACTGCATTGTTGATCATCATGAATACTTATGAACGTTTGCAATCGCTTTTGTAGAGAAACCATGCAGGTTATAACCCTATGATTCGCTTGTCCTACTATAAATATAAGGTGTCGATGCTAATGTATTTTCCAATATCCAAGTATCAACTTGCAGTTCCTCAAAACATGCACACACCCTTAATGCGGAAACTAATCCAACAATCACCTTTAATTAGTAACCTGAATTTGCAATAGAGAAGCTTGGGTTTGATTTCTTTGCATGCTGGCTTCTAGTTTTACACTTACTAACTTTAGCTAATTATTCATTTTTCTCTCTGTTTCTTTTTGGGTTTAAGGGCGAAGTGAATTCAAATGATCTACAAAGAAAGGACCAAAAACTTAAAAAGGACACTGCCAAGTTAACTGCTGGTTTATCAAGAGGAACAGAACTTCCCGAGGCAGATTTGGTTCCAAAGGATTCTGTCGAGATTCATGCCCATGAAACTTCGAAAGAGTCAATTGAATCGATCGAGGCATGCCATGGGAATAGTTTTTTGAAAAGGTCTTTCACCAAGTAGTTGTGGGATTGGCAGATGAATATATCTTCTTGTTCCTGTTTATACTGATCAATGTTGTTCTACTTAAACTAACTTCTACTTGATTTCGTTATTTTGGTTCATAGATTCAATGTGGAGGAGCGAGGTGTTGTTTCTCATTTATTCCATCAGTGGGCCAAGAAGCCAGCATTTCAAGATCCAAGGAGGTTGCTTGACAAGGTGAATCTTTTATTTCTTTCATATGCTTTATTTTGGGGCATGTCAATGTAGGGAGTATTTTTATGCAATAGGAGTAAATGGATTTCGGCTCTTTTGTCCAGTTTTCTTGTGGTCTAGCCTTGGCCATGGCTATGAAGTTTTAGGTTTAAGAAGAGATTATACCTATGACCAAGTACGACATGATGAAGGTCATTAATATATTAGGTATCATTTGAAGGTTAAAACTCCTTGAGGTTGATGCAGCTTAGTATCATTCGATGTAGGCTCATTCCTAGAGAACTCCTTCGTTATTAACACTTTGTTTACAGTGTTTGCAGGTGTTTTAAGTACTTACACCATCTTCAGATCTTTAGTCTGAAAAATATCCACCATTTCTTAGGTTTTTGTCCAACCCCCGTTGTCTCCACTGCTGTCACTCATCAGTTTGTCTTTAGTTGATAGCTGACGCATTTTCTTATTACTTCTTTCGGGTGTCCGTTGTTTAGTACTGATGATGCCATTCTCAGTGGCACCGAGCAGCGATGCTACATATGCTGTTGATAATTCCAGGAGAAAGGTTTTCTAGCTTGATTGTCCTCAATGTGGAGCTGTTAATGGGATGAACTGCCTGAGTCTGTATCCCCTATATCTTGATAGTCTCTCTCTCCCTCAATGATTCTCAGAATGCTTATGACATGATGCCTGAGACTTTCCTGTTTTCTCTGTTTCCCCACAATATACTCACAGACTTGCAGCTTGCATTTTACATGATCTGGTGTATTTACAGGTTGCCTTTGCCATTGATGAACGTTTAAGACTGAAGAAAAGTACACACAAGGTGGTTCAACTTTAATTTTACTTCCATCTTACCCACTAGTAGTTCCACTCTTTTTGTTCAATCACTGACATCCATGTTAATAGCTTCTATTGATTGTGGTGTGTGTGTCAACTGCAAAATGAACAAATTGTGCTTTCTCTTGTTCGTCAATACATTTTATTACATGCGTTCACAAATTCTGTGGACCAAATCTTTCGCATGTGGCTAGTATCTTTTTATACTATTATTTCTACATGTTCATTAAGCACAATTTTTTTCAAATACAAAAAGACTTGTTTAATGATGGTGAAAATTAAAGTGGAATGTGGATGGCTACTCAAACGATAACTCAAGCTTCTCAGCCTATAAAAACAATCTCACTTGAGTCTTGTTGTATTTCCTGACTGTTCTATGACACTCGCATGACATGTCAGGATGTTATGCGTGAGCTGAAGTCCTGCTTGAAGTGTGATGAGGCATTCCACTATGCACAACATGTAAGTTTTCCATATCTCACGAGTATAAGTTTTCGCATGTCCTAGCTTTTGTTAAATAATGGAAAACTTAGTATTATTGCATTGTTGTGTATTTTTTTGAAATTTTATTTTTGTTGGAATAGATTTTGATGTGGGTGCAAATACCTGCTGATAAGCGTGCCCATTTGATGAGGGAGAAACAGGTATGTTTTTCAGTAATCCACCTCTGAAGCATATTGTGCAAGCATGAGCAAAGTAGTGCCATATTAGATGACTAGGTGTAGAAACTCAAAATATTTATCACGAAATGGTTTTTCTTAAGACATACATTCCATTTATCAGTTTGGTTTTTTAAATATTTATTATTCTTTTTGAAGTTTCATTCGAATCTAGCGTGTATATCCTTATTAATGATGGAGAGTTCCAAAGCTTTCAGTGTTTGATGTAATTCTTAGACTTTTGGCTGTACTTCTATCTTGTAAAAAAATGGTTGTGGATCTTATGTATTTTTCTACGAAAGCTCTGTTTCTCATCATCATAAATAATTTGGATGATCTTTTTTTCTTTGTACGGTGTAGGAACATTTTCAGAAATTGAGGATTGAGAATGCGATGAGTTCATCCTCTGCCACCCCTAAACAGGTGACATACATACCCTACTTAATTTTTTATTCTTGCAGTGGCTTCCCTGTCCAATAATCTCAAAGTTCAGCTTATACGAAGAATTAAGGATAGAAGATACTTGCTCCATCCCATATTTAGAGTCTAGTATTCTATTTTGGGCTGTCCCTTAATAAGTGTCCATTTTGTAAAGTTAGTAGGTAAAAGTTGATGCATTGTCTATTTTGTCCCTAAAAGTATATTCTATTTTGAAAAGTTAGTGAGTAAAAGTATAATGATGATGGGTAAGTAGGGAAAGTGAAGGAAAAAATTGATGTGAAAGGTATAATGATGATGTCTTTTTAATACGTTGGAGTTACAAAGCAAGAGACTTAAAAGGGGACGGAGGGAGTATAGCTTTTTGAATAAATCCTTGTTCTTCCATGCAAGTTTCTAGTTGAGTTTTCCAATAATATTTCCTGTAACTGCTTGATTTTTATGTTGGTAATGCAAAGGCAACCTGTAAATACACTAGATCATGTAAAATGAAGGAGCTAAGAAGTAAATTATTCACTGCTTGATTTTTATGTTGGTAATGCCAAGGCAACCTGTAAATACACCAAATCTTGTAAACTGAAGGAGCTAAGAAGTAAATTATTCAGATTTGATCTGGTGTAAGTTATTCTCAGCAGTTACAGAAGGAGGAAGAAGTGAATTTGGCTATGCGCAAGCATATTTCGTCTATCACCACTAAATCAGCTAGATATCTTGCATGCTTTCAACCAAGAAAAATCACAGGAAAGACACAACGACCACCAATGGAAGAATGAGAAAAAAACAGGAGAAATAGCAGAAATAGATAATGTAGTAGGACGATTAACTCTACAACATAAATACGTCAACGTCACAAGTTCAGGAGGAAATATGAAAGAATAAGTGACAAACACGCTAGAAATGTTTTTTTCCTATCACTTCAAAAAAAAAAAATTCAGTAGTTACAAAAGGAGATTCGGTCGAAACCTACCTCGGTGAGCGAGTCAGTTGCTTTTGAAGGAGGCGGGAGAGAAGAACTCTCTCTCTCTCTCTATATAAATACATAGACCCCACCCCACCCCACCCCAGCCAAAAATTAGGGCCCCCCACCATTATAGGTTAGTATAGTATACTAGGAGTCTTTAGGTCTAATAATGGT
Source organism: Rhododendron vialii (assembly GCF_030253575.1). Classification (NCBI taxonomy): domain Eukaryota; kingdom Viridiplantae; phylum Streptophyta; class Magnoliopsida; order Ericales; family Ericaceae; genus Rhododendron; species Rhododendron vialii. Next base: position 25,611,738 of record NC_080559.1, read on the forward strand.
GCTTAGAATCCAATTGGTTTTTCTTTTGTTTATCCAAAACTAACTTAATTGAGTGAGGCCCCATTCAAAAACTAAGAGCCCTATTGGATTGGGTTGGGCTAAATTCTATAGGGTCGGATTGGGCTAAATTGTATAGGGTTGGGTTGGGCACGTGGGCTAGGGTTAAGGTTGGGCTAAAATAAATCGCCCCGCCCCGTTGCTTTAGGTGGGCAGGTAATTTTTTTTTGTTCTGTGCATTTAACATTTTAAGCCCCAATTTTTTTAGCCCATGATTTTTTTTAGTCCAACCTTAAACCCTAGCCCACGTGCCCAACCCAACCCTAGCCTTATACAATGTAGCCCAACCCAGCCCAATAGGGCCCTTAGTTTTTGAATGGGGCCTTAATTAAGTTAGTTTTGGATACCATTATTGGGCCTACTCAATTAAGTTAGTTTTGGATACCATTTGGAGTATAATGGTGAGGGGCCTTTTTTTTTGGGTTGGTTGGTGGGGGGGGGGGGGGGGGGGGGGGGGGGGTGGCGGGCCCGCCTGGCCCTTAGGTTTTTTTTTTTTTTGGGGGGGGGGGGGGGGGGGGCCGCCTTCAAAAGCAACTGACGTTTTGACCAAATCTCTTCCCGTAATTGCTATTTTTTTGAATCTCTTCCTATGTTTGTCTATTATTCTTTCATATTTCCTCCTGAACTCGTGACGTTCTGTTTATGTTAGAGTTAATCTTTCTACTACATTATCTATTTCTGTTATTTCTCCTATTTTTCTCATTCTTCCATTAGTGGTCATTGTGTCTTTCTTGGTTGTAAGCATGTAGGATATCTAGATTATTTAGTGGTGATAGACGAAATATGCTTGCACGTAACTAGATTCACTATTTTTTTCTAGCTTGGCAGCTAGATTACTTCTTATGTAACAATACATATGAGGCCCTTTTGATACAAATCTGAATAATTTACTTCTCCTTAGCTCCTTCTATAACTGCTGAATAATTTACACCTGATCATATTATGGAAGTATTTATCTAGCTCGTTAAAAGCTTGTCCAGATTGACTTCTTACAAAAAAAAAAATTGAGTTCACAATCCAAACTGGAACAACTCATTACACTGCTCGCGCTTACATGTTAAGTTTGATCAAGATTGATTTTTGAGTCTTACAGGCTGGTGTGTTCTTTCCGTGGATTGCAGATTGCTTACTTACAGAGCTTGGGTTGCACAGTAGTCCCTTCATCACGCCTCCATGCTTCTCGTTTGATTGAGCAATACAAATCGCTGTGATGGCCACTGGATAGTCGTACAGCTGCCTTGTTCTTTTTCTTCTATTTACTTGTTTCCTGAATGTTATTTATTGTAATCATTTGGCCACCGTTTAACAATGGGTATAGGGTTGCGTAAATGAAGCTTTACCACCATTTAAGAGCAATAGTCAAGTTGAAAGTGAAACAAGCCCAGAAGAACCATTCTTTGGAAGATGTTTCCCACAGTATTTTTCGTTATAAAAAAGCACACCATTATTGGGCTTCCTAGAAAAATTACAAAACAAGCTCTTCCATGCTGTACACAAGTGTATCGGGGGGGAAATAAAGCAGGTACTATCTTTACATTTTCATAACAGCTTGGCAAGTTTTTGTTTGGTTCTGCCATGTTTAGCCTTAGCTTCAAGGTTTCCCTAATGAGTTTGGACAATTTGGATTACATATATGATGTTCTCTTTGCACAAAAAGATAAATGCGGCAGAAGCTTTACATCCAAACAGAAAAGATAAGTGCACACCCACTGAACACGAATAGGACTCCCTTGCCGGAACCATCTCTTTGTGGGTTGTTCTGGAAGGTGTGCACGTCAGATGTAAATTCCTAATCAAATGGGTCAATCCGCGGGTCATGCTCACTTGCCATTGCCATCCCTGTACAGAGGCATGTAGGGCACATGACCTGACCAAATGGAAATGGTGTTAGAAAAACTATTTAGCCTGTCAACAAAAGCTTGGTAACCTGTTGACAATGTATGTCCATCTTGAAAGTAATTGATTTAGATAATTCAGAGTAACAACCGTGTGCTTAGGCCAGCTGTCTCTTTTACGTGGGGTATGAATAAGTAAAGTGAAAGAACGTCAATTAAGGCTGTAAGATTCTTGCTACTTTGTTTTGCTCCTTTCATTTCCGGGAGGTAGTGAAATTATTAGTTTGTATTGTTGAAAGTAGTATTATTGGTTTGTACTGTTAATAAGTGAGATGTAATATGGTGTCTTGGATGTATTATGGTTAGTACGTAGTAGGCAAGCATTATTGGCGTGATGTAAGCAATAATGTTTGTACTCCCTCCTTATGCCTTTAAAAGGAGGACTCTTCTCCGTTGTAAGAACTAAGTCAGTGTGTTCTCAATGATAAATCCCTTGTTATGTTCTCTCTTGTATTCTCTCTTTGATCCTAACCTACTTTCTAGGAGGGAGTACAAACATTATTGCTTACATCACGCCAATAATGCCTGCCTACTACGTACTAACCATAATACATCCAAGACACCATACTACATCTCACCTTTAAACAGTACAAACCAATAATTCTACTTTCAATAGTACAAAGCATAAAGTTTCCAAGTTTTCAAAATTATGCCTTAAAAGTAGCCGAAAATGTATTTGAAACTCAAAATCGAAGGGATATCACTAGAAAAAATACTTTTAAGTTTGACGTATGATGCATTAATTACATGTTCCATTAGAAAAGGAAACTCACAAAAGCACCAACAATGCCAACTCAAAACGACCCTTTGTCTGGTACAATTCTGTCCGCTTTGTCTGGGCACAACAATGTGCAAAGCACACATATGCATACGTCCAGGTGACCTACACACGATTTTGATCTTCTCAAGTTTACTTGAGAAAATGCCTTGTACTAGGTAGGTCCAAGGTCCTCACTTATACGGCACTACAACTTTTTATTCAAGCCCAATATGGGACGGGATCTCAAAATTCGATAATACAAAAAAGGAGGGCAGGGGAAGTACTGCCTAACTGATTTAAGATCTCATACGAAGATCTTCAGTACATGTGAGGGACTTAGCTCTAGCTCTCCTCAATGCAGGTTTAGTTTTTACCTCTCTGCCCCATAATTCTAATCAACTATAAAAAGTTGCGTTTATTCAATAAAAAATAACACTTTATAAATACTTAAAAAAACTAATTCAAATCTTCAAATTGGGGCAAAAAAATTTCAAAGAACTATACACAAAAGTACGTTGTTTCTATTTTTAAAAAATCACATGACTTTTCATGATAGACTACAATTATGAGACGGAGGGAGTATTGCACATGAAGACATCACATGCCTCCAATAAAGTAGGGTAATATTGGTAGGGCTATGGAAGCACCTCATCTACTAGGCTTTTCATCACAATGGACTACTCTGCCAAGCTCATACAGTAAATAGCTCACAAGTTTAAGGGTGGAAGTTTAGCTATGTCGTTGTCTTTTTCCTTTGAGAATGCTCCTAATCTTATCGTATCTGTTATTTTGGCTGACTATTATCTGATGTTCTCTGAATCTCAAAAAAAAAAAAAAAAAACCACACAAGTTCATTACCATGAAAAACAAACAAACCAAAACTGCAAGTGTCTAACCTTTCCGGAACCTGAACAGTTTGAACATCGTTCAGTTTTAGGTGGTGCAAGGGGCTGATTTCCACCATTAACTGTGGACACTGGTTCAATAAGGACAAGCGCTCCTGTGCTTGAACAGCGAGCACAAGCAAGGTATCCTGCATCAACCCGATGAACATCATGTAATGCCACAAAATGCATAAACATCATAATTAAAACATGCAAAAAGAAAAGCTCGCTGTTTTTAAGACAGGTGAGAGAGCACTGAGAGCAAAAAAGCTAGCATGTAGGGGGATCAAACAGTACAGAAAACTTCATTTGTAGAGAAGAAGAAAGAAAGATGGGAAAAAATGAGAAGAAAAAGAAAGGACAAAGGATCTTCAAGAGAATTCTGATGCAACTGCTTGTACTAGAGCAAGTCGTCTGCTCTGATCAGTCTTATCATCCACCAGGCATAAAAGATGTGATCACCAAGGGAAACATGTGGGAAGAATCTGGAATTGTGGCCAAAGCCCAAAGATGTGACAGTTCCAAAACGCAATTGGGTATTGTGGTGGGTTTGGTTTTAGGAACGCTCATGTGGATTAGGAGTTTCCATAATGTTGAATTTAGTAAGTTTCTATATGAGAAATGACCAAAACCATTTTGATGTCAACATAGGGGTGTAGATCATATGTAAGATCAACAGCACGACGAGACAAATGACAATAAATGTTGAGAAAACCACAGAAAGCATACCCTTGACTCTAACGAGTTTGTTACTGTGCAGGACTACTCTGGGAAAGGGAAGACCATCAACGGCTCCACGTGGAAGAGACTTTGAACATGTACAACTTCTGTGAACACTTTTCTTTGGAATAAAAAAGTGCATGTTGTAGGGGCCAGGGGGGTTTTAGGCTTTCAAAGCTGGATATGATTATCTAATCATGCAATACCCATCTGCCGCCATATACTAACCAAACATATGGGCATATTTCAAAGGATGTTCCACACTGTATTTACAGCACCTAAAGACATGAACAATTGATCAAATCAAAGCAAGCCTTTTGAAAATCTTTCCACCAACCCCATATGGGATACTACATGCCTATCCAAAAAAAAACCCGAAATGGGACACACATCACCAACTGAGTCAAGAATATAAATACCAAAACGAGAGTGCAAACCTTTAAATGGATTTCAGACGGTAAAATTTATTGAAGGGCATACCAGTTCCAAGACAGTATTTGCATCTTTTACGTTCTTGCTGTTTTACATTATTTATTTCCACCACCATCAAAGCTGAGATCACTCCAACTGCACCCCCAGAGAATGATGCCACAATAGGATCAACATCACTGCAGTTGAACAAAGTGATCCCTAAGGGCTAAAAATAAGAAGCAAATTCTATTCTCACCGAGTAATAATAGAAAACATTCAAAGTTATAAATTGGGGTACAAGAAAAAGCAGAACTGGTAACATTTACATAAATGGTACATGAACATACAAGCATACCTCAACTGCATTGGCAGATGCATACTGCTAATGAAGTCTGCATATGATGTACCTCCTATTCCCAACTTTAGCTCCAGCTGAGAGAATAAACTGGTTAGAAGCTGGATGGGCTATATGACACTCTACCAGATCTAAAAAAATCCAACAAAGCCTTCTTCTAAGTGGGACAGTAAACAAGTCTCTTCGAGAACCAAGACAATGTTAACATGTTTTGTTCTCGTGGTTCCTACAACAGACTAGTTTGTAGACATATCACGGAATATAAATCTCACAGCCCTTCAAAAGACAATAACAGGCTGTGGTGTGAGATAAATCTGCATATCCCTGTCGCAGACTGGCTTCAGCTAGGCTCTCGAGCTTTTTAATGTGTTGAACTTTTTCCCCAAAATCAGGCCAAACCTTGGGCCAGCTCACTCAAGCCAAGTTCTAGATACCTAGACCAGGTCCTTCCCAAGGGGGTCCAGTCAACACTCAGCCAGAACTTTAGCACCCTAATTCTTTTACACATTTAAGAGGAGAATTGATACACAACAAGAATAAGAAAAAGAGAGAGGCAATAGTTGGTTGTTGGCAGCCGATATAATGTTGCCTATCTTTGACGGGGTCGATCATTCCTGGTATTTGAATATCGGACTAGGACTCAGGTCAGTAGATCCTAATTTCTTACAAAGATGACTTATTACCCACGGGAAAAATATGATGTGAAGCACATGTATCAGAGAAACACAAATTGAGAATGTAACAGACCAAGAATAAGGTTTGATGGCAACAAATTTACAACATCCGCACTTAATGATAATATCATATTAGCACAGAATATTCTGCAAAGTGGATAGTGAAAACGGAAAGAATAAAAATGGTTAAATTTTCTCTAACAAGGGGTAATGTCCTAAAGTTATTCGATAACTTGGTGCTCAATTCTTATAGCCTAGTGCAAGAAAACTTACAGTAGGAGCTAGAAGACCACCAAAAATGATAATCCCGGCAATGAGAGAGAAGCAAGAAGCATAGTACAGCTTAAGATTTGCTGAGCTCTGCATGAAATAAACATGTCAATCAAATATACCAAGATCTCTTGAAGGCCAGCAAAGGAATTGAATTTCTATGATGAAAAAAAGGAAAATAGTGTCATCAAGTCACTGTTGCATGATGCATGGATTGTAAGAATTACCAATGGAGGCAAGAAGGGAATGAAGGAAGGGAAGTCTGGGAGTTCATTTTCTTGCTCATCCTTTTGGATTCCAAGTTCAACATTTTTCAGTCTCTGTTGTATTCTGAGACGACGAACCTGTGATTGATTTTGAGGATATTACATATTAGCAATATGATGCCTCAAATATAAGATGAAGGTCACCAATCCAGGCATCTAATTTGCAAAATAATAAAAACTGATCAGGATCACAAGGTTCCGCATTATTTTCACATGACACGACTGGATCAACAACCAGGCTGACAGTTCTGTAAGAACAGACAAACAAATAAGAAAGCACTGTAAAGTTCTATTTTAAGAATAAAAGAGCTAAGATACATCATGCATGCATGAACCATGTCACGAAGTATGTTTCCGAATAGTCCAAGCATTTCTAGTTAGCCCACTCTTCCGGTCGAAAAACGACGTCAACGAAGGCAAGTTGGAACACTATTACGAGGCGGCACTGTAACTTTCCATGAATTTCCCCTAGGTCACTCAACAAATGAACATTGCTTATTTCTTTGTTTGAGGACCGACTAATCAAATGATATATCTGTTCCAATTATTCCCTTTTCTTCTTCCTCTGAATCAAACTTTTCCTTGCCATAATGATTCGGTTTCTGTCAGTATCCATGATACAAGTTGGATCCCAGATGCAAAAATATAAGAAAGTGGACCTCCTTCCCATTGAAAGAAATGCAATTATTGCAGATATGACACACAGAAATATAAAATCAACCAAATTTACCCAATATAAAAGCATAGAAGACTATCACTTTAACTGCTGTTGGATATACACTTCGCAAACATACTAGTGAGCTCATATCTAGAATCACGACACATAGGTGAATGATTTCAATATGATACACAAAATTGAAAGCTTCACACTCCTGCCCCAAAGTAAAGGAGCAACAAGGGAACAAGAGGGAGAAATAAGATTTTGCATGTCAAATGGAATCACCAAAACCATGAGCACAAAGAGAAGCTGATGGTTCTGTACAAATCATGGAATTCTCCCGAAAATTGGTGCAAGACTTTAACAATTATGTTAAAGACCAGAGAAGCCAATACTAGAATGGCCCTGTCCCCGGCAGGGTAAATCAACTCTAGTAGAAAATTCAAACTCTAAGGCCTCATTTTGGTGAAAGTTTTAAGTGCTGGAAAGGAAACAGAATGGTACAAGTTAAAGCTGCAAAAAAAGGGTCTTGAACATAACTGTGGTCTCCATAAATAGTAAGATGCGCTCACAGTGGATGGAAACTGCTCAGGAACAAGTATTTCTTTGGGCTATAGAATTTGACTGACAGAAGAAGATTCATACTTACCCCCAGAGAAAAGAGGTGAAGAAAAGATGGCCAAAAGAGGCATCAAATAAGGATCCTAACCAAACCTATTGTATGCACTAATATCATGTAACAGTAATTTTCCAAACGATACCATCACCTACTAAGATATCCCTTTCAATTCCAAACAGTAGAAGTAACCAAGAAAAGTGAATTTACAGACTATGATCAGCCACTCGAGGAGATTTTGGGTCAGCTGAGCACTGACAATATTACCCTGAGTGGTGGGTGCACACTGCACATATACAAGTTAGTTTCATCTAACGCTAGAGCATAGGGAAACACATGCTCTGAATAACAACCAGACTAGCACTCTTTTCTGTATCTTAAATAAAATGCTCGGTCTTGCTTGGTACTTATTCCCATGCTGGAATACTAGTGTTGCGGAGTAACAAAGTACCTTACACAACGGCATATGCTATATTGCAGCGTGAGATTCATATGAACCAAACTGAGAATGCAAACCAGGGTCAGAGGAGAACCTCTACGTGCCATTAAGGCAAAAACTAAGCTTTACCCAGCCAATGCCTCCTAGTTTGCCAATTGGACAGGATGACTGCTAGGGCACATCCTTTACCTTATCAAATGAGGTGAACTCAACTCGTTCACTTAATTGGTCTGTTAGAAACTAGAGTTCTCACAATGTGCCCAACTAAAAATTAATCACATGCACCCTTGCTGAGTAGTCCCCTATACAAGTCTCCCACGCAAGTTCAACTATTATCCTTAAGTTGGCCAATGATAAAATCACGCATGCTCCACCTCTTACCCAAAGATGTATTTGTAAATCGAACAGTTGTTCTTGGAGTTATACATAGCCAGAAGCAACAGGGCTCCGGTTAAAGCAGAAACAGTGGGAGTACATGTGGAAAAGATGATAAATATAAAATTTTCATCCTGTTCGACCGTTGCACAAAGCTCATGAGAAAAGCATGACAGCATCATTAAAGAGGACAAGAAACAGCAAGTTCTACCCATGAAGCTTACCTCCTCCATATGTAAAAATATTTTGTTTCGACGACTTCTAATGTTATCTTGAATTTCTCTTAGTTCCATTGTGGCAAAATCCTGCACTGTTTCAGGTCCTTCAATGATGCAAAACCTGCACCCGACAACACAACACATGATGAGCAATCTAACCAAGCAATTTAATTGCGCTTTTTGCGCTTCATTCTAACAGGTTAAGTAATTTATGTGCCAAATAAGAAGATCAAGCAACTTTATACCCCTAATTATGCAGGAAAATTAAGCACTCTTTTTTCAGACTATTCAAACAAAAGTCCAATACTGATAAAAAGTACAACTGACAAGTATTCTCCATAACAAATGCGGGGCCACCATAGAACCAAGATTTGGCACGTGATTCTCAATTTCCGAAAATCATAGTTTTTCCGTTAATTATGAAGTCTGTTTTCAAATAGTCACTCTAAAATTTCATATGTGCTCGCTTAAGTATTGTATGGTGCCTGTTTTCTTTTCCCGTCTGAATCGAATTCCTGCATCTTTTCAACCATAATTCTGCTTTAAAAAATTGCACTTTCAGATTCTTCCTTCATTCATACTACTCTCTCACTCCTCTTGTTTCTTCTCTCTTCTTATCTTCTTTAGGGACTGCAATCGCCACTCTGTCATTGTGTCCTACCTATCGTAATCCTACTAGGTGTATAGTTAATGACATTTCCAACTGTCACATCACACTTGATCACCTGCAATAAGGTTTTCTCCACCTTTGATATGAATCCAATTAAACGAACTACTTTGCCCCTCGTAAATCAATCACCTACTCCACCACCGCTCCATCCGAACAACAATTGCTATTTGATAGGGGTTAGGGATGGCCGTGCTATTCGGAAATAATTGGAGGAGTTAAAAGTGTAATCAGGAGTTCGTTGAGTGACTGGTATAGAGTGAGAGTGTTCCAATTATTCGGAATAGCATGGCCATCCCCAACTCCTCTCACTATCCTACCTTTCAACTAAACTAAAACCTCCTTTAATTCAAGTTCAAATCACAGCAACACAATAGTTCACCAACTATAAATGCAAAAGTCAGATGCCCATATACTTGGAACGGGAATAGTGAGTATTGATTACCCGGCGGCGTTGATATCGGCTGGCTCGGAGTCAACTGGAGGAGCAAACGAAGAGCTCTCGGCCTCCGACGCCATGGATCGCCGCCATCTGTTGTTTGATCTGAGCTTTCGTTGAACAAATCTCGCGTTCGATCGTAGGGAATTTGTCTGTAAAAGCGGCGACGTAGGGTACGAAACAGCCAAGAGCCGACTTGAGCAAACCATCGCGGCCTCTGATGGCTCACTCACTCTCTCTCTCTCTCTCTCTCTAGAGGAGTATCGTTTCTTGCAGCGGTTTCCGGGCGGCAACGATTTTTACGAGTTGGTCTTTGGGAAGGAAGCTCGCTATGTACTCACTCCATTTCAATCTAATAATAGGCCCTGGTTTTTTTTTTTTTTTTTTTTAAACTTTCCGGTCAAAAGCTCTAACTTGGGAAAGCGAGGGAAGAGAAGTGGTAGAAAAATGTTACTCATCCCGCCCCAATTTAATTAGTGTCTAATAGGATAAAAAAAAAAACCTATATTAATTGTATTTTTAAAATGATAATAAATTTTATATCGAATATAAATCTTGTTTGATAGATATCGGTTGGTTCTATAATACAATATCTTAAAAATCACATAAAATATTATAAATTACAATACATAATCAGTTAAAAAATAATACGAACTTCTAAAAAGGAGAGTTAAATTTGAATGCAGGGATTGCTTAAAAAGTATCCTACCGCATCAGAATGTGGTGCCCCAAATTTTTTTTTTCTACCAACTACACATACGTGATTGGTTAGAAAAAGGGATGCTGTCATGTGGTGTCACATGGACATTGAATAATTACTCTGAAGCAAGGCGATGTGGCATTCCAAAAGTGTTGCGATTGATAGGGAATCGGAGGTGCTTTAGTGTATTCGCCGCACTGCTACAAGGTGAAGTGTGGTTAATCCGATCGTCCATGTTGGCACGGAGCTCCTACAAATTCGAGTCGTCCATTGTTCGGATTAAAATTTGAGCCGTTCATTGCCGAAATGGACGGCCAAATTGGCCACACTACACGTGTAGTGCGGGGTGCACTACACCACCCCGAGTCCGATGGATAGATGAGTACGACGGCGGACCTAGGATTTATATTTTGGGGCGGCCGCTGGTTAATGAAAATTCACTTGTATTGTTAATATATATATATATATATATATATATATATATTTTTTTTTTTTTTTTTTTTTAAATTGTGAAGAGAAAGGTTAAGTTGTGAATACGATATTGATATTGATATTTGTTTGTTATTGAAAAGAATAAAGACTTGATTCCATTTTCTTGTGATCTTTAAATGAAAATACATTCTTTTATGATACGAACCATTCACTTTTTAAATTGCTATTTTTTCATCATTTTTATGAAAAATCAAATTGTTTGGAAACCAAAAAATTCCTAATCTATAAGTATAAAATAGCATTATTTACGAAATCGGGGATGGTCCGTGCCACTCTCCCCCTCTACTTAGCTCGGCCTATGACGGCTGAGCTCATGACTTTGGTGTGGGTATTTTTTAAAGGACAAATGGGCATGTGGAATTTCATGTGTCGTATGAGCATTACTTTACTAAATAATCTCATGCAAACTACAAATCCTTGAGCACGGTAAAATAGCTTAAATCCTTGAACACGAAATAATCACTCGGGGACGAATAGGGAGTTCGAAACGGGGATAGTTATATCTGCCCCAATCTAACCCGTTGCCATCACTACTTTATGGTTCGCAATATACCATCGGAAAATTTGATGGAATGGGTATTTTGAGTGGATGAAATTTGGGGGCTCAAAACAGAAATCAATTCGGGTCTCAAATCTAGTGGCTTAGAATTTGATTGGTGTTTGGCGGGTTTTAATCGTTTTCTGTGTGTGGGGCCAATTCCATATACCCGCCACATCCTGAAGCAAGGATAGGATATGAGAGGGACATAATTCACGTCTCTCTCTGTACAATTGAGCATAATGTTGTTCAGGGTGGGTTTGAATTAAAAAATTGAGTAACTTATTTTTTTGTTTTTATTCAAAATTTTTTTTTGCATTTATTAGTTTTGTGTTAAATTTTTATGATTTATTGATTCGTCTCGACGAGAGAAATTGAAAAAGTAAAAAAATTTGATCGAAACTCATAATTTTTGAATAAAGACAAAAATAAGTCAATAAGTCAGTTTTTATTTATTTATTCTTGTCTTTTTGAAAAAAATTATGAGTTTCGATCAAAAAATTTTATTTTTCCTATTCCTCTCGCCGAGACGAATTAATAAGTCACAAAAGTTTGACACAAAACTAACAAATGCAAAAAAAAATTTGAATAAAGACAAAAAAAAGAGTTATTGTTCCACTTTTAAAGCCAGAATTTTCTTCTTCTTTTTTGGGTGGGCCTTCATTCTTTTCTTTCTTTTGTTTGATGGAAAATGCTAAAAAGAACCTGTGGTCTTTCGTTAAAGTTGAAAAGCGTATTGAAATATGCAAAAAGTAAATAAGGATGTGTGAAAGTGTACAGAGAATAGTAAAAAGTGTATTGGATATTTTTTTGGGGTCATTTTATTTAGCTTAATCAAAGCTCAGTAGGCTTCCGATAGCAGGACTTTTGTCTGATTACTCAGCATGAAGTCAAGAATTGAACCAACTGTTTCTTTCACAAGGCCACCACACCCTCTTCGGACTTGGAGTCCTTGCAGTGCAGGAGTGCACTAAAATATTGTAATGTGTGATCTGAGTCATTCATCTCAATTAGTAATGATTTAGATTTGATCTCGACTTTGGAAGATCTGAGTTGTTCATTGCCGAAATAAAATTTTAAACAATTGATAACCAAAATGAACGGCTCCGATTGTGCACTACACCCCTGTCCCTGTGCATCATGCACTAGAGGAACCTCGATTCTTCCTTGCTCTTCGTGTTTAAATCCATGAAAATATGACCAGTAGAAATATATGTTTGCTTTGGAAATAAATCAGATTTTGAACACAGTTTCTTACTTAAGTAATATTTCAATTTTGAGAAACTTCTTGTAATCAAAATATTACTCAAGGTACCGGTACCAAACAAATAGAATTGAAATCCAAAAGGCAGCTCTGCTACCGGTACCAAGAAAAGGCTGCTACCGATACCAAACGTCCTGAACTAAACTCCAAGAGCAACTGCTACTACTACCGCTACCTCAAGAAGCTTGACACCGGTAGCACCTGGGCATTTTCTGCAGATTTTTGTACCCCACTGCGTTTTAACTTAGGGGTATTTAAGAACTTTTGTAACACTTTTTTAAGGGCTATAAATAGTTTCTAACCCCATTTCATTAGGTTATCTACCCTTTAGCACTTACTCTCTCTACTTCCCTATTCTTCCTCCCTTTTCTAGCTCTCTTTTCTCTTCAAAGGAACAAGGATTTCTAAGTATACTATTTTGCCACTAAAACTAATGCAAGACACACTAACAAGGATTTCAAAGTTAATGCAAGACACACTAACGCAGCTTCTTACCGATTGCCCCTCTAAAATGCCTAAGATTGCCCCTCTAAAATGACCCTTAGGCAATCGCACCAATTACTTCACTACACTATCCATTGTATATCTTTCTCTATCACGTTTGTTAGAGTATTTGTATTTTGCAATATAGAAGAAGATGAGTATTGCAGGACAGAGAAAGTAAAAATCATGTCTCATTTTAAAAATTATGTAAGAGAGATTGTACAACTAAGCACAAAATTGAGTACATATGTACACAAACATATCGCAAGGAAACGCATATTAGGTTACAAAAAAATTTGGGCGTCAAGCGAGTAACACATGAGTCGTGACAGGGCCCGTCGGCGATCTTAGCCGTCCAAATGTGGATTGGACAGCTCTCTCTTCCTTTTTTTATACTCTATATTCTGGATCATTCAAAAAATACTTGGACGGCTGGGATCGCCGAGGGGTACCACTTGTATGGTACCCGTCCGGCACTCAAAAACTTCTCCTATCAACTTGCAAGGTGCACATCACTAGGTAGGTTCTCACTTTAATGACATGTGAAGAAGTCAACTCATTTGCAGTCCAAATTACTGAACTATAGAGAAATTTACGGAAACAAGGATGGTGTTGGGCGGGGGGAGCGGGGCGTGCCCATTTTCGAAATTGGCTAGTACATATCAGGGTAGGTTCTCACTTTAATGACATGTAATGTGTACATCACTGAGTAGTTGAAAAAAACTCTCGTTTTTGGCAAAGGCGTGAATGCGTAATGCGCGGGCGTGCCAAGACTTGTAGCGCCTAACTTTTGATGAAGATTCCCGTGAATCTTGACTTCGAACGTAAGAGCGATTGTGTGTGACCCAAAGGTTAAAGATCACAATGAGATTCGTAGTTTGCCACACGGTTGTGGACTTCAAATTTCCTAGTCGTATAGGAAATGGAACGTAAAAACGTGAACTTTATTACTCCGGGATAATAAAGTTTGATTACAAGAAAAGTAAAAATCCAAACTACTTGATGAAGTGAGTTTGAATGGGGTTTGAGCACACAGTACTCGATAGGCTACTTTGCTGAAAGTAGGAAAGTATGCTTCGCTGGGAAGGGTTTGGTTGTAAGCGTTGAGATTTGATTGGTGTTGGACCCTTTTTCCGTCCTCAATTCTGCTATTTATAGGCTCCAAGGTTGTGCAGAAAAAAGTAAATTTTTCCCAGGTCCACTATACCACTTTCCAAACCCCATAAGTCCACTTCTAAATTTTATAACCTCCTAAGTCCACTAACCTATTAGTCAGGATATAATACCCCTGTTTAGTCTAATATACCCCTGTTTTTAAAAAACTTTTTACCCCGTTTTTTCATCCAGTTCAAAAACATCTTGTTCAAAATTTTCCCAATCCCGGAAAAAACTCCCGAAAATTCTAGGGAGAATTCAACTACAAAACCCCTCTGCCCTCCCCCCCCTTCCCCCCTTTTTCAGAAGGAACAATACTGGACGAAACCTGGAAAATACTCCAAGCCCAAGACAGTTCGTGTAGAGCACTGGATCACTGTCGGCATTCTTCATTCAGCAATGGTCTCGCTTCTCCGCTCGTCGCCGTTCGTCGCCCTAATTGCAGTCGGACCTTCTTCGTAGTTCGTCGCCGTTCGTCACCCGATCTTCACCTGTTCTATTCCTGTGCTAGTGGTCGTTCTTTGCTCGTTCTTCGGACCTTAACGTTATATATTCCCCTTTTTCTATTTCGATCGATTCATCACCGTCATTCTGCATCCTCGTCGCTGTCGAAACCCTTCGGTTCATACCCATTGCCGTCAATCTCCTCTGTTTGCTTCGATCCATTCGGTATGTTTCTTAGAATACTAAAATTGAACTTTGGCTATATGGTTATATATATTTGTTGTGTTGGTGTTTGGTAAAATTAGGGTTTTGATTGTGTAACAGACAAGGGCTAGAGATTCAATGTGCTTATATCAAGTTATTGATAGTATATTTGGTCAAATTCAAGGACTGAAAGGAATAACAAAATCACCAAATCAATCGTTCTTGGAGAACAGGAATATATCATTCCCTGAAAACTATGTGCTAATAAGTTCTATAAAAAGGCTTCGTCTATACAAAAGAAAGAAGAGAAATGCGTGAGTTTGTGAAGATTATATACCTTGACAGAGACCCAGTCACCCATCGATTTTGATATAGGAATGTTTCTCCTCCTATACATGGTTATATGAACTAGCTTTTTCTACCCCTGAAATTGAAACCAAACTGTGGTCTCAAAAACATCTACAAATTAAAAAGAAAAATAACCCAATAGGGTTTTGATGCAAGTATATATGGTTATATTAAATGACATGGGCATGTAAAGTTAGGGTATTATATACGAATATTGGGTTATATGTTGCAAATGTGAACTGTATGCGAGTCAATCTCCTCCGTCCAGTATGTAATACCCCAACGTTTTTATCTAACGTTATTTTTTTATCTAACGTTATAAATATACAGGTTATATAACCTTATATATAACCTGTATCATCATATAACCATATTAAATCACTTATTGATTTGGTCCGCGCAGCGGCCTCTCCGACTTGCTTCTGATATATTTGGAGTTTTATGAATAAATATATCAGGTTATATAATCAATAAGTGATTTAATATGGTTATATGATGATACAGGTTATATAACCTTATATATTTATTCAAAAAACTTTGATCGGTTACGTATTGGTGTAGTTAAGATAGGGTTTTGATTGCGAGTATATGTGGTTATATCAATCTTTGATCCAGTATGGTATGGTTGAATTAAGTTAGGGATTCGATTGATAGTATATATGGTTATATACTAATTTTGTTAAAGGCTGTTATTTGTGCAGTTGTTCAAGGGGTGAAGAGTATTAAGTTACTTGTGAAGTCGACCGTGAAGAAGGCAACGGCGACGAAGGGAAAGAAGTTACGAGATCTCCTCTTTTTATTTTTTTAGAGTTAGAAAGGACAAAATCTCATGTATAACGTTTTTTTGTGTGTATTATTGTTACTAGAAGCAAGTCATTGAGGCCGCTGCGCGGACCAATTTAATCAAGTGAAAATATAATGGAAAGAAGTTACAAGATCTCCTCTTTTTCTTTTTTTAGAGTTAGAAAGGACAAAATCTCATGTATAACGTTATAAGGTTATATGTTTATTTTTTGTCACATGTATTACGTTTTTGTGTGTGTATTATTGTTACTAGAAGCAAGTCATTGAGGCCGCTGCGCGGACCAATTCAATAAGTGAAAATATAATGGAAAGAAGTTACGAGATCTCCTCTTTTTCTTTTTTTAGAGTTAGAAAGGACAAAATCTCATGTATAACGTTATAAGGTTATATGTTTATTTTTTGTCACATGTATTACATTTTTTTTTGTGTATTATTGTTACTAGAAGCAAGTCATTGAGGCCGCTGCGCGGACCAATTCAATAAAGTGAAAATATAATGTTATATGAGAGTTTTTGTGCAGCGATACTCAAAAAAAATTCAACAAAGCAGTTGAGATCAAGATGTAACTCTACAAAGTAGAATATACAATGTTATATAACGTTATATAAGTACAATAACGTTAGATACGAAACTGATCCAACGTAATTGTTATTGCCCGAGAATTTTGCTATTTCCCGAGAATTTTGCGTGATTTGAAACGTATAAGGGATAATGGGAGATAATGGGCTAAACGGATGAGATTTGAATGGAAAGGTAAATCTGTCAGGCACTATTTCCCTTTTTAAATGTAGTGGACTTTATACCTTACCAAATACATATTAGTGGACTTAATGGGTTAGAAATTTAATCAGTGGACCTAGTAGGTTAGAAACATGCTATAGTGGTCCGTAGACCAATTTTTTTTAAAAAGTAAAGAAGCAGCCTGAATTGTGGAAGGGTGGCCAAATAAATTGAGATCACGGGGAGTGGGTTTCTTGTATGTTGACATGTGTCCCATGTCTTGGCAAAATAACTCCCTTCCTTTGCTCTTTGGATGCCCAGTGTCCCTTGCATGTTACACCCACGACAGCTTGCGGCAGTTAATCAAGATCATGGGTAGCAGTTGTTGCTTGCCCATTTACCCCATTTCCTAATGTGTTGCCATGTGTCTTAATTGCTTCCAACATCAAGTAAAAAACCCAACTATTTTTTACATCGTGGGGCACTCTGCTTCTGTAGCAACAAGCACATGCCAACATTTTTACCCAAAGCTCCGAATAATAACTTCCATGGAATATTATTTGACGTATCTCGCTTCACTTGGACTTTAATTAATCGGGCCTTGCTCCAAATCATAAAATTAATGTGACCCATTAATTTTTAGTCCGAGAAACTCATAGAAATCGGCCCAATTTAATTAAAAGTTAATTAAATGGCCCTCCAACGCTGGTCCGATATTTTGTGCCAAAAATGAGCATAAACAGTAGTATATTTTCCGCCCAGTTTTTAGAATCCTGGACTAGTTCAAAATCCAAATTATTTGCCCTTTGCAGTCCAACCAGGGAGTGGTGTTCTTGTGGTGCACATCCTTATTACGGGGTTGTAGTGCGACTTATCTGATTGTCCATTTTGGTATGGACGGCTCAGATTTCATTTTAGCTTCTATTAATCTAAATCATCCATTACTCGGAAAGCTGTCATTGCCAAAATGAACGACCGAATCGGCCACACTACAACCCTGTAGGGTCGTCCTACATAAGCCGTATCCCAAACAGACCCCTAAAATGAGGTAGTTCAAGTGGGTTAATTACACTTTTAAGTTTTATGCATGAACTATTTAAGTTTTGTTTCTTCTTTCAATCGACTTTCTACGACATCTATTTTGTCTCTCCATTATGCATATTTAAATCTTTTCAAATCCACTAGCAACTTAAGTTCAAATTGTGAAAGAAACCGTCTCACACACCGCCCACGAAACTTTCTCCCATCACATTTGCCGACTAATTATTCAATAATTTTTATATGTTCGAAAAAAGCCGTCAGGATCAAAATGCCATGAACATATGCATACCACCAAGAAGGGTGGTATTCTCTGGGGACAAATGCATACCACCAAGAAGTCAACTCTTTCTTGAACCCCAGTACCCCACCACTACTCTCTCTCTCTCTCTCTCTCTCTCTCTCTCTCTCTCTCTCTCATAACATAAGCCTACTCTCTCACACCCCTTTGCTTCCCCTTCCCATTGATTAAACTAGTCATGTACAAAACGGAGTTGAATTCCCTGTGCCAACGGAAATTGTGGGACTTACAAGATTACACCTTTGCCAAATGCGGGCCCTGACCATGCTCCTAGCTTCATCGCCACCGCCACTGTCAGTTGCATCCCTTTTCACCACCGCCGACGACAGCATGACTCTCAAAGAAGTAGAGAACAAGTGTGCCAAGATCGCTCTCGACCACTTATCTCGTGTTTCTACTTCTTCTAGCCTATACAAAAATTGGCTATAAGATTATGCTAAAAAAAGAAATCTCCCACTGTTTGAGTATTCTATTAAACATGAAGGACCTTCCCATGCGATTTGATTCAAGTCGATAGTTAAGATTAATGGGAAACCCTATAGGAGTCCTGAATTTTCCCCGACAATAAAAGAAGCCAAATATGCAACTGCAAAAGTTGCCTTGGAATCGTTATCAGTCAATGAAGTTCAGGAGGCTAGTCTTTGAACAATCTCGTGAATTTTCCATGTTCTTTATGCCTGCTTCACATAATTTTTTTTCCTGTTGTTCATTGTTAGTGTGCTCGTCATAATGTCAGGATGATTTTGGTCTCTTTATATATCTGTTGCAAGAATTGTCTATTTCCTGTCTTCCAAAACAGATTCACCTTCTAGATTTCTGTAGATTCTAAACTATTCCTTTTATTGTCTCTGTAGCAACTTTCTTACGGGGAAGCTAGTAATATTGGTGGAATTAGGTTAGGAAGGATGGGGGATGGTGGTGGTGGAGGGACTGGTAATCCTCTAATAGATCCTGCTGCAATGGGTCTTTTTGGGCTATTCTTTCAGATGTAGCACCAAATGGTTGAGGTATGGGTTTTGGTGGCAGGCTGCCAATGGATGCACTGAGTGGTAGAGGCATGGGTTTTGATGGTAGGTTTCTAGTGGATGCATGGAGTGGTGGAGGCATGACTTTTGATGCTAGGCTTTCAGCGGATGCATGGAGTGGTGGAGGCATGAGTTTTGATGGTAGGCTTCCAGTGGATGCATGAAGTGGTGAAGGCATGAGTTTTGATGGCAGGATTCCTCTTCATGCAATGTCTAGAATGAGTCGTGAGATAATTCCTCCCCCACTAGATGCTTCCAATACTCTGTATGTTAAGGAGTTTCCTTCTGACATCACTAAGAGAGAAGTGGCTCGTATCCTTTGATTTTTGTAGTAATGCTTACATCAATGTCAATTGTTATCGATCATTGTCATTGTTAGAGGATATAATTCCTCATTACTTGGACATGGATCTTTTCTGTGATCCAAAATTTCTATGCTTGTTATTGTGTTCTTCTGATGTTTTCTTTTACATCCTCACTAGTTATTTTCTTGCCAGTTTAAGGGTTTTGAAGAATTAAGACTTGTGAGTAAGGAGTCCAGACATGTAAGGCTGATGAGTTCTTATTCTCACTTATGCTTACTGCTTCCATGCTCTTTGTTGGACATTAGAAAATTGACTTGTCTAGAACTGTATCTCTTATTTTCACAAAACTGAACCCACCTTTTATGCAGCGTGGTGGAGATCCTTTTATCCTTTGTTTCGTGGATTTCACCAATCCGGCCTATGCAGCAACGGCTTTGAGTGCCTTGCAAGGTGGTCTCTTCTCTCATTTTCATGCAAATTGGCATATTGACTTTTTTTCTTAGCCCCCGATTATTTGTTTCTAGGTTTTTCTATCTCTTGATTACTACCCATAACACATATCGTGGCATGAAATGTGTAGATTGAAGTTGCAATTTATTTGTAAGAATTGAGAAGCAATCTCCATTATTAGCTTTTATTGTGTAGAATGAAGTATTTGGCCAGAAGGGGGATACTCTCCATAATTGAGCGAGGATGGGGAGTGAGGGCGGGGAGTGAGTGCACGTAGAACGGTATCGTTTAAGGTAGTATCTATGTGTTACATGCAAATATGTACATAGGAGATTGTTTTTCTTTGTGCTAATACATATAGTTTGGTAAGTCATACAGATACAATTGGGGAAGATGAGAGAAAAAAAGGTGAACCAAGATTATGGTTAAGACTTAAGTTAGTTTACGATTTTCTCTTAAATTTCTATTGAACTTGGTATTCACTTACCACAACTGAGTTGTTGAAAACACCTGTAGATATTGAACTTCTGTGTCTTGCACAGGCTATAAAATAGACGAGCATGATGGAGATTCTGTCTGCTTGCGACTGTAGTTCTCGAAGAAGCCAGGCCCAAGGTCCGCCTTTGGCTCTGGGCCTCAGTCTTGTGGGAAGAGGTAGATAGGCTTTAAATGAGGGCGCCACCTGATCAAGTCCGATCACACATTTGCTTATTGTAACATTCCTAAGAATCCTAAATTTTTGCCCTTTGCAGTCCAACCAGGGAGTGGGGGTTCTTGTGGTGCACAAAAATGCTTAGCTCCAAACCTCGCCTTCAAATATAAGGTTGAGAAAACCCTAAGCGTAGGGCTAGGTCGTC
The DNA here is from genome assembly GCF_030253575.1 of Rhododendron vialii. Taxonomy (NCBI): domain Eukaryota; kingdom Viridiplantae; phylum Streptophyta; class Magnoliopsida; order Ericales; family Ericaceae; genus Rhododendron; species Rhododendron vialii. The sequence goes on from NC_080559.1 coordinate 25,632,570, forward strand.
AATAGCATAATATCCGGAACTTTGAGATCGTTCCCACAAAGAATCGAATATAGCTTAATTCGGATTGAAGGTTCTATGTGGTAGGTTTGCGGCGTTTAAGACGGCCAACTTGGTTTTGCTTTAAACGGTGAAAATAATAAGGAAAAAGACTAGAAATTTGCTTAATGAACTTAAAAGAGGCAAGTCTAGGGATCGTCTACCCCTTGACTAAGGCCGTTACCGGTTCTCGATTATAACTCGAGCGAGAGTCACGACCGCGTGCTCATGCCCGGAAGATTTAGCTTTAATGACTACGTTTATCAAAAGATGTGATTCAACGGAGACGAACCAACCTATTTTCGCTAATGTATCTAACACGTAGGAGGCCACGAGCCCTTTATATGCCGCTTGCCAAGACCGCTTTGACTAAACGATATATCAAGGAGTTAACACCCCTCGCTTAGACCAAAATGGCTAGGTTAATTCAATTCCGAAAATCATGATTTAAGCCAGAAGGTTTGAGAACCAAATAATCACCTAAGTCTTTGGGAGAGATTAGCCCAAGACTTAGCCAAATGACTACTCACATATAGCAAAAAGACTAGAAATCATGTTTAAGAAAGGAAACATGATTAACCGACGAAAATGGAAATAAACTTGATATTAGTAAGGATCTAGTCCTTAGCTACAACATTAATGAACAAGAAATTAACAAACGAAAAAGACTTACTAGAGTTTTTAAGAAAATTAACTTGGAACAAAGCTTGGAAACTATGGAGATTTCCTAGGAAAGAAGAAAGACTTAAAGCCTAAAATATCTACATAATGACTAAGGGGGAGAGAAAGAGGTATTTATACAACTCAGCCTCTCTCTCCACAAAATATCCCAGAACTTGCCAAAAGTGGCAAGTATTCCATAAATGAAAAGTCCAAAAAGTAGCAAAAAATCTACAGAAAAGAAGCCGTATCGATACGGCAAAAATGCCCGTATCGATACTGTAACGTCCTTTTTAATTGAGGTGCTTAAATGTTATATTTAATAACCTAAAGGGCTGGAGTGCAATTTTTTTTATTAGAATGGTGCATGTGTGCCGTGTGTATGGTGTGGTGTTGTGTGTGTGTGTGATCTTTTAAAACAAAAGAAAAAAATAGAAGAGAACAAACCCATCAGAAAGGTTTGTACCAACGTGAGAGAGAGAGAGAGAGAGAGAGAGAGAGAGAGAGATCAGCCGTGAGGAGAGAAGAAGAAGGAAGAAAGGGATTAAGGGTTTTGAAGCTTAATTAGGTAATCTTCATCTTTTTAAGTGTTGAATTTTATATTTCTCATGCTAGGTTTCTTATTCTGCATCTAATATGCTCTGAATTGAAGCCATGGGAGAGGGGTTTTTAGGTTGGAGTTGAGTTTTATTCCAGAAAATTCGTGTATATGATGAGCATGCATAACTGTGTTTGAACAAGTAAATAATTTGTCCTGTTTTGATGAATTTTTCTCATTGACGTTCCTATCATGTAATTTTCTGATAATTTTACTGTAGATGCCTCTGTGAGTTTAGTTTATGCTGTAAAAATTTCAGAATTTTCTGAGCAATGTGGAAAAAGATAAAAATCATGAACCGAACTGGTGTCTGATTCGCGTCTGTGCAGACAGCACAGACACGTGTTGGAAAAACGGGCATAACTTCTTGCTCGGATATCGGTTTTACGCACCGTTTCTTGATTCAAAAACTAGACTCGTATATCTTTCTGAATGTGTTTGGGTTGTGTCGTGGCTCTTTCTAGATTATAGCAGTTTTTGAATTAAAGTTCAGGTTTTGGTACTTCTGAAATTCTGGACAGCTTTTGGCTTGTGTTCGTCATGAAATTCCTTAAGTTTAAGCATGCTGGGTGGACATGGGTTCTCATGAGTCTTAAACATTGATCAATTGGTGATGTTTTGGTGTTGGTATTATTGGAAAATATTGAGTATGTGATTTTTAATGAGCTTTCGATCGCAGACTGTTCTGCTGAAAACTGTGAATTCTGCTTTAGATGTGTAACTTCATTTGAGCGTATCTTGGTCATTCAGACTCCGTTTAGGACAAATTTTATATCAAAATTCATGTACCAGAGGTGTACTTTTTAATGGTGGTAGTCTGACGACCTGGTTCTAAATCAATAAGAAGTTATGGTCGAAATACAACAGGATGGTCATGATTTCAAATCGATTTTAAGAGTTATATCATATTTATACTCTTACGTTGAATTGGGGGCACTTCTAAGCCTTAAGATGGACATATTTGTATTCGTTGGGTATTGTCTAATACCTTATTAGTTTTATAATTTGGTATCAAATGATTGTTAAATGGTTTAGGGGTGTTGGTGGCATTGTTAAGCTCATTTGACACTTGTTAGCATGGTGAATGTATTATGGGGTGTATCATATATTTACTTAAACATTCCAAGGGATTCATATGCTAATATGGTAGCTTATGGCTAGGTAACAAACCGGTCAAATAGGAGGTGCCGAAACCTTAAGTTTGGTGTATATCTCGGTCGATGCAAAGGTGAGTGTGGCTGATATGGTTCTTCCCAATAAAATGTTGCTGTGGTGGTGAATGTATATCTTGCTAATCGTAGTAAGCTTTCGATATGGTTATCTTTAATGAGATATTGCTGTAATGGTGAGTATATATCATGCTATTGTTGTTTAGCTTATGATATGTGAGTGTTTGATTCATATATGTTGTTCTATATTGAATTGAACTTGATTGTTGGCTTAGTGCCCGGTGATTGGCTTTATGCCAAAAGGCTTTATGCCTTACACTATTGGCTGTGTGCCCGGTGATTGGCTTTTTGCCATATGGCTTTATGCCTTAAACTATTGGCTGTGTGCCCGGTGATTGGCTTAATGCCAAAAGGCTTTATGCCTTAAATTATTGGCTATGTGCCCGATGTTGCTCTTAATTTCTCGATAAACTGTTGACAAGTTGAGATTATCTTTTAGCTGTTGGATATTACTGTTATGTTGTAATTGGAGGATGTGGTGATTATATTTGTTATGTACATTTGAGTATCTCAGATATGTTGAGAATTTATATTTTGGTTGTTATTTATTCGGTTGTTGCTATATTTTGTTGAGCATTTCTATATCTCACACACTCTGGCTTTCCTTTTTGGTCTGCCAGGTAGCAGGTTGCGTAGAGTGGGTCCACTACCGGTCATCGTGTTGAGAAGTGTTTGGGCTAGCATTAGATGATGTGGATGAACGAGTTGGTTGTAGGTAGTAAACTAAAAAGTTGATTTATGTAAGTTATAAATAAGTCGTTGGTGGATGTATTAAAGTGTAAAATTTTTAAAGTATTGTAAAACTATATTGTTGTTTAGTTGTGTGAGATCGTGGTTGGTTGGTCGATACGTCAACTCATTTTTATGTTAAGGTGATAAGTCTTCCGCTGGGTGTTTATTCTGACAGGTTGTGAGGTGTGGTTTGGTTTTTTTTTGGTGTGGAATGTCACGTGGTCGCGTCGACTCGGGCCCACATTGGGTGCCGTTTGCGTGGCGGGGCGTGACAGATACAGAATCTCTACGGATTCCAATCTCTCTGTTTCCTTATGGTATCGATACGGCAAAAATGCTTGTATCGATACCACACTGTTATGGCAGATTTTTGCTAAACTTTGCGGTCTCGCTCCGGACACTCCCGAACTCGGATTTAGGTGTTCTTTGGACCGTTAGAAAGCTCGTTGAGTCTAATTTCTAACCCAAGTGGTTTGGATCCAATATCATTTGTACACCAAAATTTATGATAATTCTACCCTCAGCTGGTCGGAAAATGAATAGTTTTGGGAAGATCCTCACATCTCCTTCAATTCCCTTGACCCTTGGGCGACCCGAGCAACCTCCAAACCATCTCTTCACAACTATTTGGGCACCACAACGGGGTGGCACGTGGCCTTGAGTACTTGGTTGCACCCGGAGCATTTCTTGGCATTCAAACGCGCTTTATTTATACGAATTACCTGAAACACACAAAAACCAACCTTACGTGCAATATCACTATAAAAGCTAAATAAACGCAAGTTAAAACAACATAAACGGGACTAGTTGTACCAAATATCTACAAAATTGGGTGCTCATCAGTGCACATCCTTATTATAGGGTTGTAGTGCAGCTTATCTGGCCGTCCATTTTGGCACGGACGGCTCAGATTTCATCTGAGCTCCTATTGATCTAAATCATCCATTGCTCAGATATGTGCCGTTTTCCAAAATAAATGACCGAATCGCCCACACTACAACCCTGTAAGGTGGTCCTACACAAGCCGTATCCCAAACAAATCCCTAAAACGAGGTAGTTCAAGTGGGGTTAATTACACTTTTAAGTTTTATGCATTAACTATTTAAGTTTTGTTTCTTCTTTCAATTGACTTTCTACACCATCTATTTTGTCCCTCCATTATGCATATTTAAATCTTTTCAAATCCATTGGCAACTTAAGTTCAAATTGTGAAAGAAACTGTCTTACACATCGTCCACGAAACTTTCTCCCATCACATTTGCCGACTAATTATTCAATAAATTTCTATATGTTTGAAACAGCCGTTGGGATCAAAATGCTGTGAACATATGCATACCATCAAGAAAGGGTGGTATTCTCTATAGTCGGTGGTATTCTTTGGGGAAAAATGCATACCACAAAGAAGTTGTCTCTTTCTTGAACCCCAGTTCCTTACCTTCAACTCTCTCTTTCGCCTTCCCCCTCTCTCTCTCCAAACACAAGTCTACTCTCTCATACCCCTTTGTTTCCCCTTCCCATTGATTGAATTAGTCATGTACAAAACAGAGCTGAATTCTTTGTGCCAACGAAAATCGTGGGACTTACCAGATTACTCCTTCACCAAATGCAGCCCCAAACATGCTCCTGGCTTCAACGCCACCATTAGTGGCGTCCCATTCACCACCATCGATGACAGCACGACTCTCAAAGAAGTTGAGAATATGTGTGCCAAAATCACTTTTGACCACTTTTCTCGTGTTTCTACTTCTTCTGGCCTATACAAAAATCGGCTACAAGATTATGTTGAAAAGAGAAATCTCCCACTGCCTGAGTATTCTATTAAACATGAAGGACCTCCCCATGCGATTCGACTCAAGTCTACGGTTAAGATTGATGGGAAACCCTATAGAAGTCCTGAATTTTCCCCGATAATAAAAAAAGCCAAATATGCAGCTGCAAAAGTTGCCTTGGAATCGTTATTAGTCAATGAAGTTCAGGAGGTTAGTCTTTGAACAATCTCGTGAATTTTCCATGTTCTTTATGCTTGCTTCACATAATTTTTTTTCCTATTGTTCATTGTTAGTGTGCTCGTCATAATGTCAGGATGATTCTAGTCTCTTCATGTATTTGTTGCAAGAATTGTCTATTTCCTGTCTTCAAAATTGATTTACCGTCTAGATTTCTATAGATTTTAAACTATTCCTTTTGTTGTCTTTGTAGCAACTTACTTATGGGTGAAGCTAGTAATATTACTGGAGTTGGGTTAGGAAGGATGGGTGGTGGTGGTGGAAGGACTGGTAATCCTCTAATAGATCCTGCTGCAATGGGTCTTTCTAGGGCTATTCTTTCAGATGCAGCACCAAATGGTTGAGGTATGGGTTTTGGTGGCAGGCTACTAATGGATGCACTGAGTGGTGGAGGAATGAGTTTTGATGGTAGGTTTCCAGTATATACATGGAGTGGTGGAGGCATGGGTTTTGATGGTAGGCTTCCAGTGGATGCATGGAGTGGTGGAGGCATGGGTTTTAATGGCAGGCTTCCTCTTCATGCGATGCCCAGAATGAGTTGTGAGACAATTCCTCCCCCTCCGCATGCTTCTAAAACTCTGTATGTTGAGGGGCTTCCTTCTTACATCACTTAGAGAGAGTATCCTTTGATTTTTGTAGTGATGCTTACATCAATGTCAATTGTTATCATTGTCATTGTTAGAGGATATAATTCCTCATTGATTGGACATGGATCTTTTCTGTGATCCAAAATTTCTATGTTTTTTATTGTGTTATTTTGATATTTTCTTTTACATCATCACTAGATATTTTCTGTCAGTTTGAAGGTTTTGTAGAATTAAGACTTGTGAGAAAGGAGTCCAGACATATAACGCTGATGAGTTCTTATTCTCACTTAAGCTTACTGTTTCCATGCACTTTGTTGGACATTAGAAAATTGACTTGTCTAGAATTGTATCTCTTACTTTCACAAAATTGAACCCACCTTTTATGCATCGTGGTGGAGATCCTTTTATCCTTTGTTTTGTGGATTTGACCAATCCGGCCTATGCAGCAATGACTTTGAGTGCCTTGCAAGGTGATCTCTTCTCTCATTTTCATGCAAATTGGCATATTGGCTTTTTTTTCTCAGTCCCCGATTATTTGTTTTTGGGTTTCTCTATCTCTTGATTACTACCTATAACACAAATCATGGCATGAAATGTGCAGATTGGAGTTGCAATTTGTTTGTAAGAATTGAGAAGCAATCTCCATTATTAGCTTTTGTTGGGTAGAAGGATGTATTTGGCCATAAGGGGGATACTCTCCATTAGGCATGGCAATCGGACCCACCCTGCTCCGAGCGGGGCAGGTTTTCCACCTCATTTTCGGGTATAGGGTCGGGGTTAAAATCCTAAAACTCGACCGGGTTCGAGGTGAGAGTACCCCACCCCAAACCCGCCCTGAAATGTATTTATATATAAAATTATACTTTTATCCTAATATAATTATCATTATACTTAAAATTTTAATATTTTTACCCTAATATTATTATCATTATACTAACAAAAACTTATCCTCTTACCTTAATATTTTCACCATTATTCTAAACTACTACTTTATTTATAACTATTTTCTTTTCTTTTACTTTTAGATTAACAATTTTTTAATTTCTTACGGAACGGGGCAGGCCGGGTAAACCCGTTCCCCGATCGGGACGGGAACGGGGGTATCCAAAAAATACCCAGTTGGGTTGGGGCCGGGTAATAATTTTCGGGTCGGGGTTAAAGTATGCCAAAACCCGCCCCGTTGCCATTCGTACTCTCCATAACTGAGCGAGAGGATAGGGAGTGAGGGCGGGGAGTGAGTGCATGTAGCAGGTTATTGCTCAGGGTAGTATCTATGCGTTACATGTAAATATGTACATGAGAGATTGTTTTTGTTTGTGCTAATACATATAGTTTGGTAAGTCATACATATACTGTAACGCCCTGCTATTTTCTAAAAATAAACTTCAAAATACACTGTACTTCTAGGCCCTTATTTTCTCTATGAATAAATTACATCACCAAAATAAACTTAAGCCGCATTCTAAGTAATCTTCTAGATGCTCCAAAATTATCAACTCTTCTTAGACCTCTCCAAATTATTCTTTATATGCTCCGATTCAATTTCCACTAATCCGGCTCCATCCCTAAAAAAGAAATTATCTGGTGGATTCTAGAGGATAAGATCATAATCTTATAATATCTAAACAAAATCCAATCCAATCTTATCCTAATCATATCTAATAAAATCCAATCTAATCGTACTAATCATATCTAATAAAATCCAATCTAATCTTATCCTAGATTTTTAGGATTATGAAGTAGGGTTAGGGTTTCCTAAAAAGTCTAGGTTTAGATTTATCAATTAACAAAATCAATTATATCTACAAAAGTACTTCAATAAAATATTTAATTTTATTAAAAAAAATTAGCCCCCCGAGATTCGGGTCATTACATATACACTATATGGGAAGATGAGAGAAAAGGGGGTGAACCATGATCATGGTTAAGACTTAAGTTAGTTTATTTCTCTTAAATTTCTATTGAACTTGGTATTCATTTACCACAACTAAGTTGCTGAAAATGCATGTAGATCAATATTGAACTTCAGTGTCTTTCACAGGCTATAAGATAGATGAGCATGATGGAGATTCTGCTTGCTTGCGACTGCAGTTCTTGAAGAAGCCAGGCCCAAGGTCCGCCTTTGGCTCTGGGCCTCAGTCTTGTTGGAAGAGGTAGATAGGCTTCAGATGAGGGCGCCACCTGGTCGAGTCCGATCACACATTTTGTCATGCCCTGGATTTTCAACATAGTAAAAATAGCATTTCCAATAAAAAGGCCATCACAACAATACATCATAATACCCTAAAATGTTTTCCATAATTCATTCAAAAAAAAAGTCAAGTTTAAACGGAGTTATAATATTGGCACCTCGGCCCAATTTTCAGAATTAGTCAAAAGACGATAAGTTTAGCGACTACATGATTTCCAAAGTCAAAAGAGTTCAAATGAAGTTACAATTACATCTTTTCAAAATTGAGCATACAAAAGATGCTAGAATAACTCCTTGATGTCGGCTTTCAAAAGATATGATGTCAAACAAGCACTCTATGCACTCCAAAATTAATGCCCTTGCGGTGAACCTGAAAATAATGATAGGTTGAGTTACACTAGCCCAGTAGAGATTACTATGCTCAAACTATAAGTAAATGAGATGATCCATGCACCGAAAGGAACATAAGCAACAACAAGATTTCCATATGATCGACAATAAGGACGTGAGCCTTGAAAGCCAACTCCATTCAACTACAAGTAGCATAATGACCTCCAAAGTTCACCATATTTGTTAATTTATGTGTTTGGATCTCATTTTCGGGCATTCGGGACCCCGTGCGTCCCATATTCATTCCAGCATCACAACATATGGTGGATATGTGGCTTTCTTATGCACTTCCACGTATTCTGGACCCCATCCGTTCCATTTTCGGCATCACACCTTATGGTGGATCTGTGGCTTTCTTTGTATCGTCATTTCGTATTCATTCATGTTAACCATTTATCAATATTTAGTAACCTCAAATTCAACATATATCAACTCTAATATGATCATATCGACATGCCACATATGTTCTCTAAATCAACCTAAAGCAAGGACGACCAACGGATACCAAGTTCATTAAATTCAACATGTTCTTATCTTCTAATGAGGGCCAAAAGAATTTGAAAGATCAATGAAAGAGATACCAACAATTAAGTCAAGAAGTGATTTAAAGGTGTTTAGAGAGTGTTAGAATTGATTGCAGTTGAGCATGAAAAGAGTAAAGTGTGTCAAAACTGTCCAGAAATCAAGAGGGTATCAATACCCCAAAATGAGGTATCAATACCTGGACGACAGCTGTCTAGAGAAGGCTAGGGTATTCATACCCCTTTTTGGGGTATTCATACCGTGCAATTTTTCAACGAATTTTCAGACTTCGAAAGGCAAAACCCCAACAACGACAATGAACCAAGGCACGATCTAAGTACACAATCAACTCATATACACATAGAGAGAGCAAGAAATCTCTACATCAATGAACAAAAGCAAAGATCCAAGCCCAATCAATTAAGCCCTAGACTTGAAATTCGAATTCCTCCAAGTATACTTTTTTCCGAGCTTTAACCAACGAACCGCGAGATTATAATCACGTTTAAAGTGTGGAATGAAGGTTGAACTTTGTGGATTTCGAGCTTTGAGTGAAGTTTTCAAGAGAGAGAGTGAAAGAGAAGAGAGAGGAGTGAGAGATGGAGAGGGAGAGGGAGAGGGAGAGAGAGAGAAAGGCGTGAGTTTGGGTGGGGTGGGGGGGGGGGGAGATGTTATTTTCACACACACATATACACATCTATATATACTAATATTTTCATAAACCACACACACACCCCTTCATCTTATAATCTCAACACATAAGTCCCAAATTCAAATAAACCTAACATTTCCCTCTTATCCTTTCATTTATTAAATCTATTTAATAATTTCTGAAATTTACGGGTTTCTACACATTTTCTTATTATAGCATTCCTAAGAATCCTAAATTTTTGCCCTTTGCAATCCAACAAGGGAATGGGGGTTCTTGCGGTGCACATCTTTATTACAGGGTTGTAGGGCGGCTTATCCGGCCGTCCATTTTTGCTCGGATAGGTGCCGTTTCCTAAATGAATGACCGAATCGACAACACTACAATCCTGAAGAGTGGTCCTGCAGCTGTCGTATCCCAAACAAACCCTTAAAACGAGGTAGTTCAAGAGGGTTAATTATACTTTTAAGTTTTATGCATGAACTATTTAAGTTTTGTTTCTTCTTTCAATCGACTTTCTACGACATCTATTTTGTCCCTCCATTATGCATATTTAAATATTTTCAAATCTTCTAGCAACTTAAGTTCAAATTGTGAAAGATACCGTCTCACACACCGCCCACAAAACTTCTCCCATCACATTTGCCAACTAATTATTCAATAAATTTCTATATGTTCGAAAAAAAGCCGTCGGGATCAAAATGCCGTGAACATATTATAATTCATGGGACTTGAATTTGTGAAATTTTCTCGTATTTGGTGGATTGGTGTCTCCAATTTGGACCATATTTTCCAACTACACTCGTTAAGATCAAATAACAGGTGAGGGATAAAATCGATGCAATTAATACTTGAGGGACGAAGCAAGCAAAATGGAATATATTTTCAGGAACCAAAGTGTAATTCCCCGGGGTTGAGAAAACCCTAACTGAGCGCCTATAAATAATAGCAAAGCGATCAGTCTAAAGCCATGGTTGAGAAATACTCGTGAGCAAGAACTGATCCAAAATTTTTGCTAGGGTTTTTTCTTTTATCACTGTTCTTTATTCCTTAATACAACTCCATATCTTCTGTTTTATTCATCATGTTCTGTATTATGTGTTGAAATTGGAGAGAGATCGCGGTGATGACCACATGAAATTCAAGCTCAACAGACCGGAATGCAGGTTTCTCTCTCTAGGGAAATTTGCGTGTCGACTACCCCGCTGAACTGAGCGATTCTCTCTCTGTCTCGCAACATACACTCGTATCTATCTACATGTATACACTATATGGTGCTGTCTATAGTAATTTAATTTATATTAGTATTTGAATTCGTCTCGGAAAATTTATTTTGTGTTTTGGGGATTTGAGATTGCGATGAGGATAAATAAGCTCCCTCTTCTGACACTAAAGTTGAGGAGAATTGCTGGCAGAATCGAACCTAATACTTAACTAGCCACCACTGAGCAATCTCTTTTTTTCCCCCAATTTGTTAGATTGAAGCTTCTGGGTTCTTTTTATTGCTAAGTATCTTGTGATCCAAAAATTTGAAGAAAATTTTTCGTTTGATTTGCTAGGTATTGTGTTTAATTCAATTTGGATAAGGATGAAGCAACTGTAACATAATCCAACACTTGATCTGAGACTTTTAACAGTCGAGTGATGTTAAAGATAAGCTTCTGAATCTTCTGGTTCAGTTCATGAAACCGTGTAGGTAATCTATTTTGTTCGCTCATTTTTTCTTTTCGGGCTCTCCCAAATTTTCTTGCAATTTCTCATAATTAGATTAGAAATCACCCAAAAAGAGGCCAAGTTTCAATTGTTCCCTTTTAGTTTTGAGTTTGGGTGCATTAATAGTTAAACTTTACTTATAAAGGGTATTTTTTGGAAATCTATATTTTTCAACCAGAAGAGTTTGAGTCAATAAATTGGGAGAGTTCTTGGAATGAGTAAATAAATTGGAACGGAGGAAGTACTTTTGAGTTGCTGAGGAGTTTACAAGTTGTTTTTGAAGGTTTGGTTTACTGTTTTTCGTTCTAGCGTTAGGAAGAAATCGTCAAGTGATGAAGAAAAGAAAAAATCTTAGGACACCATCGGACATAACTTATTTGAGTTGTGGATGAGAATGCTATTCTTCTGATGATATATAATGTTTACATTGAGTATGGATAGGGGGTGCAAAAATTCAACGTTTAGGAAAAAACTGTTGGTTCATTTCTCGATTGTGATCGTTAAGAAGATTCAAGTTATTTATCAATCACCACATTGTTCGAAATGGTATGCAACGGAAACATGATTATGGGGATATTGTTGAACTCGGAATACAATGCATAGAGCTCTGGTTTGTTCAGAACACGGCCAGGCACAAATTCGAGTTTGAAACACCCTTGCTATGAACTCAGTTTTGTTTTGATTTCGTCCTTTCTGAAATTTGTTGCATTCATAAAATATTGAATGTTTTTTTCAATCAAACGGAGAGATCACATCGTGTATATAAATTACAAAAGTATAAATTCGAGGCATAGTCATCAATTATGAGAATTTATGAGATAATCAAGATAAACAACTCGACTAATACAAAGAATAAATCTCTCATGGATAGATAGAGAAGAAACAAAAAGAGAAAAAAACTTTTCTAAGAGAAGAACATCTAGATGCAATCGGGGAGATTCGACCTCCAGTTGCTGGTGGGGTGTATTAATTGAAAAAATGAATGAATTGTAAAGATAAATGGAAAGATAAATAAGAATGGAAAAAGTCAAGTTCAGTTAAGGGATATGCTCAGGCGATTGGGCTTTTGGATTGGGCTTTTGGACTTGGGTTGTCCAAGCTCAATTGAATGGTTTTTAATTTTGTTGTTTCTTACAACTGGTGAAAATCTTGAAGTATCCAATTTTTGTTTAACATCTCCAAGGGAAGGTATCAAACCAAAACTAAAATTGAAGAAGAAATGCACTCCAAAAGAAGGAGCAAATTTATTACACTATTTTGGTGTATTTCTCACTCTTCAAGTTATGTCAACTCACAGAGTCTTGTTTTTATGATTGGTTAATGGATTCATTTACTTGGCAAAGTAGATTCCTTAAAGTAAAAATAGTCTATAAAAAAAAACTTCAAATTTGAATAGTCCTTAATTTGGAGTGCAAGTTCCAAATGACTCTTCAACTTGCCATAATGCTAATCATGGTGGGGGTGTAATGAGATTTTGATGGAGCCTATTAATGCGCAAAGAACGATCCCGATTAGAACCGTCTCCTTCAGTCCAAAACATGGACTGAAGAAGATCCATTTCCTTATACATAAAAAAAAAAAGCATCGTAGTTAACAAAAAGAATGAGTTACAGACATTATAAAACTATAATGCACATTTATGGTCTACTTACCACGGCTTCCACCGTAACTATAACCATCTAGAACTGATAACATGCATCCATTCCTTCACAACATGTGTAGCACGATAAAATATTGCTGTAAATCAACCGAGCAGCTCGCGAGTTCGGCTCGTTTTATTAAACGAGCATAGTGGAGCTCGGTTCGTTCGACAAAAGCTCAGCTCGTTAAGGAAGGCTCGATTCGATTAAAGAGGCTCGTTTAGTAAATTGACGAAGCTCAGTTCGTTAAGGCTCGAGCCGAGCTCAAGCTCGCCGAAGCTCGGTTCGGCTCGGCTCATTTACACCCCTAAGCACGAAGTACTGAACTAGCATGCGTGTTGCACTCTCTCTCTCTCTCTCCTCTCTCTCTCTGGGTCGGTAGTGTCTAGTGTGTCTGTGTGTGAGCCTTGATTCTTTAGTCGGAGGCGCATCTCTCTCTCTCTCGGTCGGTCGGTAGTGTCTGTGTGTCTGTGTGTGAGCCTTGATTCTTTAGTCGGTGGCGCATCAAAATCTCGGTCCTACTGGGAACAGTTGTTAACAAAATAAAGTTATTGTCCCATGTTCAGGGAATTTGGACCATACGGCGCGCTAAATGCAATAATATTCCTTCACACGCCATAGCGATTTCTTTCTTCTTCAGGAAATTACACATTTCTGCCCTATAAAATTTTTCGATTTCATCACTCAGCCTTGGACTTTAGGTCAAGTGTAATTAATTTTGTCCACCTAACATTCAATCAGGCGCACACGCAGGGGCGGAGCCAGAATTTTGAATAAGTAGGGTCGAAAATTTGAACTATATATGATTCACTTTTTCTAGTTGCTAATTGAAAGGAACAATTAGATTAACAAGTTAATCGAAAAGTAGATATCCATTAATAACAATGTAGCTTCGATTCACAATTAACCTCGACGACTTTTCATATTTCGGAAACGATGGATGAAACTATTTTAATCACTAATGTTTTGAAACAACAAAAGACAGAGCACTAATCCCAAAAACGAACGAAACCAGGGCAAAATTAGAGATTGATTTGGGATGAGAAAGAGATGAAGAAGAGTTAGAGAAGTACCTATTTGGAAATGAAGAACAGATCTCTCCAAGAAACCTAGGTTTTTTTAGCAAGAACAAATGAAACGTTGTTCACATTTTGGGGATTTTGTGGGTGAAAATTCTATTTTGACTCCTTTTTTTCCTAGTACAAAACCCTTATGTATTGGTTGGGGCAAAAATAAATCTTAAAATGTGGTCAAATAAGTAAAAATGGGGTAAAATTTATACATATCCATAAGAAAATTTGAGAGGCAGTGGGGTCGGCTGCCTCCCCTTAACTCAGTGTGCCTCCGCCCCTGCGCACACGGCTTCTTCGTGTCACTTCATAAACGAAGATACGACCGAAACATTTGCATCGACGCTTCACCTGTTAGGTGTTGACCAATGCAATCGATCGTTCCAGGTTCAAAATAGTATTAAGAGTTAAGCGAAAGTAAAAGGGCAAAATGTAATTTACTTCTCTTCTTTCTTTTTTTCTTTTTCTTTTTTTTTAATACTAATTTTGTATAAGATCGGCTTGTTATAGTGGTTCTCCACAATTATATATATAGGAAGGTCTGATGCAAGAAAACAATTCATTTCCCGAAATAAATTAAAATTTATGAGGTGCTGCTATTTTGATAAAGGACATGCACATGATTCTCACATGGGTCGTGGTTGGAAAGAGGCACACCACTCATGCATGTGCCAATTTGTTCGGCTTTGTACTTTTCTATACTTCATTCCAAATTGGTTCTTAGAATTTTCATTGTATTATTTAATCAGAATTTGCATCTCTCTAATTTCTTTGAGGTGTACAATTAAGAAAGGAAAAAAAAATTTATTTACTAATTAGATCAGACAGGCATACACATACAGACACATATTGATGTACTTAGAATAGATTTGAAGCCACCAGTAGAATTTGCAAGGTTTCCAAGTCCATGGCCAAGTACTTGTTACTTCTTGAGTTGTAATTAACATCCTTATTAGATTCTACCGCTATAGGTGTTCGAAACCCACAAACCATTCTAACTAGGGGCGATTAGAATTAATTTCAATTCATTCGAGATGTGAGTAAAAAACCAAATTGGGGTGACATTGATAGCCTAGTTTATGAAAAAAATGAGGGTGAATGATAAGTTTCGGTGGTTAACCAACTTAATTCTAACATCACCAACAACCGCGATCATCAAATACTAATGACATGATTAACCGGAGAAAAAAAAGCTAATGCCATGATCTTCCCAAAATTTGAACTTATATTTTTTTTACTATGTTGATCTTGCCTTTGCAAGTGGAGTGAATTGCGGTTGGTGCGCGTCTCCCTTATACTCTCATACAAATGGCCAGGGTTCGATTCCTGTAAGCACTCATCTCCCTCTCCAACTTTCCTAGGATAGAGTTAACGAGCTGGGAACTACGTTGTTCAAGTTAAGCCGGTACGTGTTTCTACCCTATACAAGCTTACGAAAATGTTTTCATATATGTTTGGTAGTAAGTTGATCTTCTTAGACAAAGAAAATATATTGAGCTCATCAATTGGTTCGTTTAAGCTCTCGATTTATAAACTTACTAATAAATTTCATATACTACTTCATGACCGATTTAATCTGCTCATGAAACAAACTGATCTCCAATGAATTTTTAATTGTAAAGAGCCGAATCAATATGGATACATTGGTTCATTTAACAGCGTTGAGTAGGGCTGGACGTAAACAAGCAGAGTCGAGCTTTGTCGAGCTCGAAATGAGCCAAATTTTTTTGCTCGAGCTCGAGCTAAGCACTTAACAAGTCGAGCTTAGTTATTTATTAAATGAGTCTCTCTTAACGAGCCGAGCCTCTCTTAACGCTGAGTATGGGCTCCCCATAATTTAGAAGGTGCAACTTCCATCGTGATAAAAAAATAAAAATAATTCCATCGAGTTCAAGGAAATTATTATGAGATACATTATGTATCAAGTGTGTATCACTGTAGTCTATTGGAGTATGATTAATTTAGGTTGGGATAATGGCAATGTGATGATTACAATCTACACTAAACGCAGTAGAGCATTCCATTATGTTTGTTGATGCATATTCAAGAAGAAACTCACTTCGGTCTGAAGCCACACATATTTGAGATATTTTGCAATTTTTTTTCGATGACCAGGTGTCCCGGCCAACGTACGCGCATATATTATGCATTCCGTAAAGTGGGAGTAAAAAAAATCTTTGTTTTGGAAAACTGAGAGTAACAAAAAATATGAAACACAATATATAAATATATAGTTCAATAAACCAAAATCAAACGAGCTCTGTTTTTGTAGGTTAACATGATTTAAAGATGTTATTTTTATTCTTTTGAATTTGATTTCACTCCTGTTGATAGGTGGATTTGGTCGAATGTGTGGGAAGCATTGCGAATTTGATCACAAAGGTGGACCTTATTGTATGACTCCAATCACTTTTTAACGTTTTCGACTATACTACTCTTTGATCGACCGAAAAGAATCCAAATTCTTACTCTTTTACTCAACCTAAGAAATCTCAAACGGAGGATTCAAATTTATGCGGGATCCCTCTTGTCAAAATTGATACTCATATATGCAATTAGAGTGGCGCCTTTTTTGAGAAAGAATGTGATGGGTGTCAAATTGTCATATCAATCTTAAAAGAAATTTGACATCTCCAAATTTGAAGCAAATGTGATGGGAGTCCAAACCATTTCCATTATTTGATATCCAAATTTGATATCACCCCCATTTTGGTGCATGCCAAACCATTTCCATTATTACCACTTACAAGGATTAATTACACAAACCACTAGAAAGTGGCTAAACCATTAGATAACTTTCCTTCTTTTAGAAGCCAAGTTACTTCTAGTTCTACTAATGCCACCAAACATCAAACAATAAAGCCATGGTGACCATATTTGGTGCTCGTGTTTTGAATACTATATATGTAAATTGTTCTTTAATGTATTGTAAAATGGACCCCACCTGTCAGACATCCAACACATAGTCGCACAAAATAATCGTATGTCGCAGGCTCACAGCATTGCTTAACTTCAAAATCCCACTTCAACTCAAGTACCATTTATTAATTGATGAGAGAGGAAAAAACCAATTTGTAGCTAGGGACACAGATCTACCATGAATGGATGATTGCCTAAAAGACTCGCCAAAGTGAAAAGCTATATCCCACCTGGCCAATTACATTAACGTCATAACCCAAAAGGCAAATTGTACCTCCATTTTCCAATGGCAATAAATTTAAACCAGCTCATCAACAGCCAATTATGCAACTGACCAAATACTTCATGTACTCGAGACTTTATATATAGTATATTCACATTAGACACCCAAACAAACAATATAACCGAATGGCCGAGCTCGAGAACCCCCAGGCCATAATCATGCCCAGAGTCATAAGACTGCTCTCTTCCCTTCTTGAGAGAGTTGCCGAGTCGAACGACCTCGGTCGTCGGCTCGAGACGGGCCATGGAGGGAAGATCTCGGTGTTTGATGGGCTTACCAGGCCCACAATCTCTGTCCAGAGTTACTTGGAGAGGATATTCAAGTACGCGAACTGCAGCCCGTCGTGTTTCGCGGTGGCCTACGTTTATCTGGACCGGTTTGCGCAGCGGCAGCCGCTCTTGCCCATCGATTCATTCAATGTGCATCGCTTGATCATCACCAGTTGTTTGGTTTCTGCCAAGTTCATGGATGATATGTGAGTTCCTCTCTCTCTTCTTTCTCTCTCTCGAGTTTCGCTGTTAATTGTATTGGAGTGTTCTCTATAGCTCTATGTGAAAAAAAAAAAAAAAAATTCTCGATCTTTGTCGTCAATTCGATAGTCCATTTTTCTTTGTCTTCAATTGATTTTTTTGATCCTCTGTCTTCATTTATTTGAGCTACAGGTTTAAAATTCCTTTCTTATAAATTCTATCTCTTGGAAATCATTATTTCTTCTTCTTTTTTGTTCTTTATCTCTATTTCTCTTCTACGGCCATCAAATTATATTTTTTCAGATGCAAATCACCATTTTTTTCATTGCAATGGTGCTGCTGCGAAAAAAATAGAGCAGCTCACTGGATCGCGACGAAATGCTTAAGTAGGAAAATTTTGTTTCATACGGATTGTATTCCGCCCGGTTTAGAGGATATTCTGGCATATGACTTGTCTTCTGTGTAGTTTACTGATTCTTTTGTGATCATATAAAAAATGATAATGCTGTAGTATCCCCGGTCATTTTCAGAACACCGTAATTTTGGGTATAACTTCACCATCATAAGCATAATTAAAACCCATTACAAGCATAACAGAACCCAAATAAGACACAACCAATGAACCAAAAAACCAACAAAGGCATAACAAACAAGTTATGCCTTGCTATGATTCTATTATACTTGTAATGGATTTTGGTTATGCTTATAATGGGTTTTTTATGTCAAAAGTTATGGTGGAGACCAAAATGACCGGAGACACCGAAGTCATTCCTTAAAAAAAAAAAAAGACTACTACAGTATTCATCCTTTTTCTTTTGGGTAAGTAGACTACTACAGTATTTGTATATACTGTATGTAGAAGTCATTTACAAATCAAAGAAAAAAGGAACAGAGATTACCTGGATAATGAGACAGGGCCAGCTAAGATCATGTGGGTGTGCCCTTATACTCTGTCTATCAATAGAGATTACCTGGATATTCCATAGATTGGGTAACAATAGTTTAAAACAGAGCAACACATTCCATTTGTATACAACTTCGTTATTTATTAGCAATGAAAGCCCAAATGTAGAAAAGGTCACAGCAAGCCTTCGTTAATGATAGGGTGAAGTCAAGACAGCTTTATTGATTCCCACGCAGACTTACTGCTTGTTCTTGGAGCACCGTCACTGTCACGTAGTGTTTCAATACACACTTGTATATATCTCAAAAAAATACATATAGAATTAGTTTTATGTTTCAAGTTCGTCACATGATGCATTTAAACTTGCAATAATGATATAGGTACCGACGGCCGGGGAGGGAAATCATACCGACCGGCTGCGCCGGGCCGTGTCCGGCTACTGGACGGCCGATCCGAGCCGTCCAAAAATTTTTAAATAAAAAACCGAGGGGTCTTTCGCGAGAATCAACGGCATCCAAGGTGTGTAGGGTACTTAATCCGAGTAGCCCTTTTTCGTGTATATATGTGTATATACACGAAAAAGAGGTGCTCGAATCAAGCACCCTACACACCTTGGATGCCATTGATTCCCGCGTTGGGGCCACTCGGTTTTCTTTTAGAATTTTTGGACAGCTCAGATCGGCCGTCCGATGGCCGAAGACGGCCCAGCGCGGCCGATCGGTACGATTTCCCTCCCGGCCGGTCGGTACTCGTAGCAGTACTCTTAAACTTGTTGGTTTCTAAACTGTTTGTCTATTTGGAATGATTCTTTCTTAATTCTATTTAGGGAAAAAAACTGAAATAGTCCCTGTAGTTAAGTGTCTGTGTCAATTTGGTCCCTGTAGTTGTAATTGGATCGATTTACACTCTGTACTTTTCATTTTGTTCCAATTTAGTCCAATTACTAACTTCCGTTAGTCCGCCGTTAGTCTTTTAAACAGCAAAATCATATGGCCCCCTTTTTTGGGGGTTAAAACAGACCTGTTCGGCTAAATAAGCCAACTAGCTTATTTTTTTATCTTTATTCAAATTTTTTTCGTATTTATTAGTTTTTCGTCAATTTTTTGGGGATTATTGCATCATCATGATGAGAGAAATCTAAAAAGTAAAAAATTATGATCGAAATTCAATTTTTTTTAATAAAGACGAAAAAATTGACTTAGGTTTACTTTTCAACATTCCTAATCAAGAATCAGTGCATGGGCCAAGTATAGAAAAATGAATGGAATGACATGACCCTATTCTTTGTAACCACTTGGGCTGTTAAGTTAGGTTTATTGTAACCTAGTTGAGTGATTTGCTATGTCTATGTATTAGGTTATGACTTGCTAAATTTGGAACTGAGTTTATGTAATACTCTGACTTTTGGACATGGTTCTTTATCATATTGTGACTTTTGAATCTATATCATGTTGTGACTTTTGGACATGGTTCTATATACATTTTTAGTACTATGCAGAAAAATAAGGCATCTTAGTATTTGTCCACAAGTTGAACAGGTAGACAATACCAGTGATTATGATACTTCATGGCTGATCATGAAAATGATGAATTTGAGGGCAATTTTTCGCAGAAAACTATAATCAAATTTCTTCTTAGTTGCCTCCTTATCAATGGAGAATGGAAGAATGAGCTGTGTTTTGATTTAGAGGTATGTTAGGGCAAGAGGGGAATGAGTAACCCTGTTCAACTAAATAAGCCAACTGGCTTATTTTTTGTCCTTATTCAAATATTTTTCGTATTTGTTAGTTTTTTGTCATTTTTTAGGGATTATTGCATCGTCATGACAAGAGGAATCTAAAAAGTAAAAATTACGATCGAAACCTAATTTTTTTGAATAAAGACAAAAATAAGCCAATAAGTTAATTTTTTCGTCTTTATTCAAAAAAAATTGAATTTCGATAATAATTTTTTACTTTTTATATTTCTCTCGTCATGACTATGCAATAACCCCAAAAAAACTAACAAATACGAAAAAAATTTGAATAAGGATAAAAAAAAAAAAGCCAGTTGGCTTATTTAGCGGAACAAGTCTGTTTTAACCCAAAAAAAGAGGGCCAGATGATTTTGCTGTTTAAAGGACTAACAGCGGACTAACGGAAGTTAGTAATTGGACCAAATTGGAACAAAATAGAAAGTACAGAGTGTAAATCGAGCCAATTGTAACTACAGGGACCAAATTGACACAAACACTTAACTACAGGGACTATTTCAATTTTTTTCCCTTCTATTTATTTTTAACTGTCTAAGAGCAATATTTTGAAATAATGTCATTAATAAAACTATCTCGATCAATCTAAAACTTGTCAATGTTTACGTAAAACATACTCTAAAATTTTTGTTTGAGATTTTGTGCTCATTTTTATATAATTTAATTGAAAATATGTGTTATAGACTGTTGTAGTGTGTAATACATGCCTTAATTGTGTACAATATTATTACAGTTAACTAGAAAGATAAATTTTTGTCATTATAATTAACAATATGTCCCCACTAAACTATATTTCTGGATCCGTCCGTGGTGGTAGTAGAGGCCTGTGGAGTACTAAATAATCACCCAACTCAAGGTGACCCTTTGCTTTTACAACTAGCTAATTAATTTGTCGGGGCTCTAGCATGGTTTAAACTTGTTTCTTTTTTTTCTTTTTTTTTGTCTTTTTAGTATTGGTTCAAATGAATATATATATATATATATATATATATATATATATATATATATATATTTACAGTACTCTATTAGTCGAAACGAAGTCCTATATATATACCATGGCCACAGAAATAGTAAAACAAAATGTGTATTTGAGAGAGAGAGTAGGTGGACGTTTGCTTTTTTATTTATGAGAATTTCGTCCAACCATCTTACAGCTATTAGTGATTACGTTCTAAATCACAACTTGTAACAAGTATTTTGTCAATATTTGACAGAGTAATATTTGACAGAGTTACACACCAATAGTGCCAAAATGACAGCTTGGATCACTTGTATCATTGAATTTGAACAAAATATTGCAGCACATAAACACTGACGTGGGAATAAATGGCTTTGCCATTTCTTGTGCCAAGTTTAGCTTTAAGAATTGGGTTATCGATGGTGATCGCTCTAAGGACGATTTTTTTTCTTTTGGATCAGCAAACAAAATTTTATTAAGAAATCTTGACGAAGGGTACATCAAGATGGAAAAAGGGGAAGGGAAATATAACCAAAGGTTGGATGAAAAAAAAAAAAAAAAAACCGTTGGAACAAAGTCCAAACACACCCTAGAAGCCAGACCCCAAATAAAAGCCTCTAATAAGCACCTAGGCCTGGCCCAAACTAAGAACACTCTAAGGGCAATTCTTAGTGTGCCTACATTCTTTGTAAGGGGTTATCGATGGCCTCCGATCTCATTTGGCCTACATAAAAGCAAAATTTATCTCAAATATATCTATTTCTCATTTTGTAATGTCTTATATGGGCTGAGATGATAGGCTGAATACATCCCACATTGTGAATTTTTTTTTTTTTTAGGTATTACAACAATGCTTACTATGCCAAGGTTGGGGGAATCAGCACAAGAGAGATGAACCTACTTGAGGTGGACTTCTTGTTTGGTTTGGGCTTCCAATTGAACGTCACACCCGACACCTTCCACGCCTACTGTCGCTATCTCCAAGGAGAGATGTTGCTGGGATCTCCACAAATTATTGGGAGCACACCGAAGCTCCATTGCTGTTCTGGCACTGAAGATGAATCCACCCACCAACATCAATTGGCTGTCTAGTGCTGGAAATAATTTGGAAAATTAAAGCTGTGACTTTTCAAAGAAAATATACTCCGAAATTACCGCAAAAAGGTAAACAACGGTACAGATGCACTTTAAAGTGAATCTGTACCTTTGATTTGCCTATTCGGGATAATTTCGGGGTACACTTTTTTTGTACTTAGAATTTCTCATGTTTGGTTTGCAAAATCCATTGATGGGCTCAAACCCATGTAAGCTCAATGACATGGTACAAGTCGATGGGGGAAATGACCATTGGAAAAAGTAGAAATATCTCTCTCTTCGACAGCCTATTTGGTGTCCTTTTCCTGATTTCATCGAAGTTTTGACAATTTATTCTTTGTTTCTTTGATAATGGACAATCTAGTCTTTTTTGGGTTCAATTTTTTGATCTTATTGAGGGACTAGATGTATATGCAGACTGATTGTCGTCGCAATAAACTTGCTATCACATTTGGATATATAGCCTTGAAAAGATGGTTCGATCGTAAATACGTTGAGAAATCTATATGTTGGATATAGTACAAATTAGAGAGAGAGAGAGAGAGAGAGAGAGAGAGTAAACACAAGTACGGACAATGGGTTGGCATCACCGGCATCGAGTCGTGTTGTGTCATGTCGTTTCGGGTTAGCCGGTTAACGGATCGACACGATAAATTATATGGTTATCTGTATTCTTATCGAGTTACGCGAATCTAACTCGTATTCCAACCATTTAATTTCCGTGTTGGTGGGTTGTGTCGTGTTTGAAAGTGGTTGGCCTAAATCCTCAAACTTAGTGTCGTGTTCGCATTAGCGGATCGTTACCGAAGTTTCCATCCCTAATTTTATTTAATGACGAGGAACTATATATAGAAAATATTGTTTTGTATAAAGCATCTTCAACACTACTCCCTACTTTGCCAGTTTGCCTAGTAAAAAGTCCAAAAAAAAAGGAGAGAAGACAATATGTACTTAATTTACCTATTCACTTTTTCATCAATGAATTCCAATACTACTCTCTATCTTTGCCCTCTATCAAAAAGATTTTTTTGAACATCTACCTATAAAATCGAGTAGCAAAAAGATAAAAAGAAGGAGAAAAGGGAGAGAATAGCTGGTCTTCTTTGCTCAGTACTAGCAGATAAAGACAATTTAGTGATAGATGGTTGTGATTCGTAAGGAGATGAGATTATGATTGAGATTAGTAATGAGAAGGGATCGGTAAGAAGATGAGATTGGTGATGAGTATGTTTGTTTGAGATGTGATTAGATGATGGGACTATTAATATCATGTTTGTTTCACATGGGATAGAATTGGATTGATAGTATACATTTTCGTTTTTGTCCATTCACATGGGATAGGATTGGTAAGGACATAAGATTGGTGAAGGCTATTTTCGTATTTGTGCATTGGCAAGGATGGGATTGGATTGTTAATACCAAGTGGGAGAGGCCCTTCTCAATATCTCCTAATACCCACCTTTGATGTGAATAGTGTTCTTTTCTTGTCTTATAAAACTAATCGATATCTCAAACAAGATTCATATATAGTAAATATAAAATTCATTATCAATTAAAAATATAACTAATTTTTTATCCAATTAAAATAGAATGATGAACTGTTAAATGGGAATGGAAGGAGTAACAGACAATGTCCATTTAAACCCCTTGGAGATGCTCCCACTCGTCATGCAATTCACTTATTGATTACCCCGTAGGAATATTGACGTCGTGAGTGGCACCCCAGCCAAGCGGGTGCTGAGCGGCCAATCCGGCCGTTCATCTCGGAATCAACGGCCCGGATCGAAACATTTTTTTCCTTTTCCTTTTTTTAAAGAAAAATACATTCGGTGCCTTTACATCTGGACCGTCCAAAACACTTTTAAACGGCCGAGATGTGCTCGGCACCCCTGCCAAGCACCTTTGCTTGGCAGGGTCTCCTGGTCCCATGCAATTGGCCCCATTGGAATACTAACTATTTTGTTCCTCGAAAATTATTCAATACTTCCAGAGCACATGAACAGTAGACTCCCTCCGAAGACATATGTGGAACCCACATATTATGTGAGAGAATAAAGTATATTGTTCATATACTCCGAAAGTATTGAATAATTACTCACTCCTTACTCCTCAAGTAATCCGATACCTTCAGGCCTACGGCCGGCCTATCCCGGTTTAGAAACATTCCTGATTTCAATAGGATACCGTATATTTCCATTATGTAATCGATTCCAATCTTGATTCTTCTCATTGGACAACTATTGAATTTGAACTCCTATTAACTGACGCCACGTAGCATCAAGAGATCTATGTTACCTACGTGTCCATCCATGACTGGTGCAAATGAAAACTTAAAAACTGGAGCACTGTATTACTAATCGCACCAGATCAATTCCTTAAAGAATCCTAGTTATGGCAACTTCGTGCTCGAGGGGAATTCAAATTTTAAAATCAAAGTCGGTTTCAAAAGCTTCCAAATTAGCGATAGAGTTCCAATACGACTAGGATTCAAGAATAAGCTATCATTCATTCTTGCCTATAAAAAGGCAATTAGGGTTTGGAGTTTTACTTAGGTCTTGTTGTACACTTTTGTGTATTTCACATCTTAGTTGTGCGAAGCGCGAGCGCCAGCAGGAGCAGGGATATACCTAAGCCTCGGGGTTTGTGTGGTGCCAAGTTCTCAAGATTTCCAAACCCCAAAGGTCCCAATCAAAAAGGGTTAAATCAAGGATATTCGGGTCAATTAGCGCACACCTCTACTAATTTCAGTATTCTGAAGCTAACGACCGAGGGCAAAGTTCGAGTGATATTTGCTTCATTGTTGTCAACTAGAAAAAAACATGTAAGTTTCCATCTTTTATTTTTCTTTTGGTCATATGACTATTTTCAACCTCTAATGGAGTTGAATTGAAGCTCAACACTTTTCTTTATTAGATTTGTCTTGCGCGAAGTAGGGTGTTCAAAGATATTAAAAAACATCCATACGAAGGGAGGATTATAGTTGTTGTTTTTTTTATAACTAGGTGGCCGACGAAGAGAGGATCATATATAGTATATTGATTAATCGCAAAATTTCTTCTCCCCCAAGGATCCACATGATATAGTTAAGGTTTCGCTACACGCAATTCACAAACATAATCTTGTGATTCCCAAACATATAGATTATAGTTATGTACTTGGGAGATCTTATTGAGACATCCTACATTGCTTGGTGAAATTGCGCGAGGACAGGTCGTTACAAATGGTATCAGAGCATGTATCAATCAGAAATGTCGGATAAATTTCAACCCACGTGTGTTCTTGAGTGGGGGAGATTGTGACATTTCACAATTCACATTGGTTGGTGAAAGTAGAGTTGTGGTATATACAAGACCAATTAACCCTCCCATTGTACAAGTCCTTTTTCCTGGGGCAACTCAGGCGTTGCGTTGGCCAATTGGACATACGGGTATAGGACTGTGTGTTGCGCATAGCGGTCAAAGCGAATAATGTTGTACTGGGCTCCTCGATAGTGACTTGACTATTTATGACACATCACAATAACATACCTCTACACACGAAGGCAGCAACTTAGGGCTGGCTATTACTGACATGAAATCTCACATATTCATGATACGACCCAAAGAAAATTAACGTAGTGACTTATTTACAATACATTATATATCTCCTTTTATGCTGTTGCAAATAGTGTTGGCAGCGGGGCTGATCGGGGCAGGATATTACTATCCATGCCCCTCCATCTCCTCGCCATACGGGGAACTGAAATTCTCGTGGGGATTTGGGGATCTGAAGGTTTTTTTTATTTAAAAAAAATAGAGATTTAATCTTTTTATAATCTAATGGCCTAAATAAAATTAGAAGAGTAGGATACTAAATTTAGACAAAATCGATACGTACCGGCCGATACTAGCCGGTAGACCTGATTCAAAACCTTGATCTTTCCATTTGATTCTCTTCTTTTGAATTTTCATTGTACCCCATACATTAATTGCACAAAAGTCACTTATTATAAGGCTTTCAACAATGATACAACCATATTCACTCTACACTCTCAAATACATTGCGGGGTGTGTGTGGTGCTGACACACTTGTTATTTTTGTAAGTCTTTATAGGGAAAGACTATAATATACGCTCCTTATTTGGGTATATATCATATGTACCCCTCAAAATGTTACTCCCTCCGTCCCCCTTTTTAATGTCCAGTATTCTATTTTAGATTGTCCCTTAATAAGTGTCTATTTTGTTAAGTTAGTGGGTAAAAGTTAGTACATTTTCCATTTTGCCCCTAAAAGTAGATTCTATTTTGAAAAGTTAGTGAATAAAAGTGTAATGATAATGGGTAAGTAGGAAAAGTGGAGGTAAAAGTTGATGTGAAATGTATAATGATGATGTTTTTTTAATAAGTTGGAGTTACGAAGCAGGACACTTAAAAAGGGACGGAGTGAGTATGAATTATAGAGAAAATGTTACGAATCGTATTGCTAAAAAGTTACGAATCGTATAAAAGTTACGAGATACACCAAAATGTAATGAATTATAATGAAAATGTTGCGAATCATACTGCTGAAATGTTATGAATTCTAGAACAAAAGTTATGAAACATACTAAAATGTTATGAATAAATCATAAAAATAAGTGCATATGGTACACCATTTCAAGAGATGTGTATTGTAGACTTTCCCAACTTTATAATACCAATAACAGAAAGAAATAATGGTTAACGATCCTTTTGAAATCACAAGAAGAACAATAGAAAAGTTAGTAGATCACAGGTAAAAGCCATGGAATTAAATCTACCAAGTTATAGTTTCCTCCCTATAGAAGGTTAGATTGAGCGGGAACAGACATAACCCCGCTTCCTACCCAATTTCCGAAGTTTTTTTAGAAACAATCCACCTGGTCCCTGAACAAATCTCCGAATCTGCGATCTCTTCAGGGTAAAAATTGGATTAGATACGGATAGATCAGACGAAATAGCGATCACTGGCGGCAAAGGGAGCTAGTGGCCCATAAATAAAAAATGCAATCTTTGTTCTTTAATTGCTTAACATGCACGTTCTTCCTAAATGTTTTCTCTGATATTTTTCCGGTATTAGTTTTGTTTGTAATTTTTGTCTAGGTTTTCGTCATTGTTTTTTAGATCACTCATTCATCATCTCGACGAGAAGAATCAAAAATGTATAAAATTATTTACCAAAATTGATAAAAGTTCATATGAGACAACACTAAAGAAGAAAGACAATTGTTTGGTAATTTTTCTCTTTAGTGTTTTTTGTACTTTTTATATTCCTTTTAATCATTGACAATAACGCATCTTAGTGACACAATTCTTTTTTTTGTTTTTCTTCTCTTGCTCTCCGTCGTAGACCTTTTTTGTCAGTTGTCAATCAAACTTATATAAAACTAGCCAATACTTAACTTTTGATTTTCTTCCTAAAAGAGAGTCACTATGAGAAGATGCGCAAATTTTGGATAAAAAATAAATTTTTTCCATGCCTAATTTTTAAAACTTCATTCTATGATTTCTCTTGATTTCCAAATACTATAAATAGTATTGTACGTGTTAAAGATGCCATTGTGTCATTGGATGTATTTGAACCAACACCCAAATTCCGTCCATGGGTAGGCCCACAAAAAGGTATGCTTGGTGTGTTGTTTCCAACCCAAGGGGCCTCTAAAAGAAATTTGGGCCCATATTGCCTGCTGGCCGTCCATTCCTATCTCCGATTGGACGGAAAAGAATACTTCTTTGTGCCTTTGTATCGAGGAGTTTTCTAACTGTTGAATTTAAAACATAAAAAAAAAATTGCATATTCCAACGGCTGGAAAACTCTTCAGCACGAGGCACATGATTTTCAGAATAGAAAAAATTAGACCTCACAAAAGTATGTTGGAAAATCGTGATGGGCCAAATAAACTTAAACAAGTAGGAGAGATGTGAGGGAGGAGATAACACACAATTTATGATAAAATTATTCAACAATCTTTATCACACTCGACTACTTCTAGTAGTTCATCACTCTACTCAACTCCTCTCTTATTCTAATCACTCTCTTCTACTTTCCATCTCACTAGATTACATAGGTATTTATAGACTCTATATACATAAATCTTACCAAGTACACGAACTACTAGTTAAGTCTTTGCCTACATACATGAATACTTCAACTAGACTCTTCAGCTCCATACATGAACACACTTTTTCATGTATCATGTGTCTCCACAATTTCCTAAAATCCATAATCATCTAAAATCAAGTTTACTTTTCCAACATCCCCCGTAAACTTGATTTTGTATTGAGGGATTGACCGCAGCATCACCATTACCAACTTGAATCTGCCACCTTCAATAGCAGCCATCTTCATAGCCATTTTCATGGATGTGTATGGCCTTCAAATGAACATCTTCAAATTTTTCGTTCAGACGGATATTCCATCGGTCTCCATTATTGAATTTTGCATATCTCCTATCATGCAGCTCATAGAACTCATCCATATTTACCCAGCCAGTGTCAAATGCACTATTTTCCAAATCAATGTGTGAATTCCATTTACTAGAAAAATTACCCTCGTGACTTCCATTCTCAGGCTTCAATAGAGTGATTTTGCCAACAAATCTACATGGCTGAAGTCCTTAATTCTTAACTCTATTGGACTTATTGACTTCAAGGTTGTCATCAAGAATTTCTTGAATCTCCTCATTCTCTGTAGCCTTCCAGATTTCCACCTTCTTCCTTTCATCATATTCAACTCTACCGTCAATCTCATCTTCAATTGCATCATCTTCCTTTCCTAGAAAGGCCTTTTCTTTGTGAGCCTTGACTTCAACAATTATTTCTTTCATGTCTTTTTCTTCTACTAATTCCACAATTTCACCATTCATCTGATCTTCATGCCTACTTTGCTTGGCTACATTTTGTTCAATTTTATTCTCCTCAAGCTCTTTGGCTTCAATGGGAAAACAATCACCCCCCAACTTCTAGTGGTGGATCTTCAAAATCACACTCATCTTGTTTAAACTTCTTCAAAGCATTGAAGCCAATACTCCTTGGCTAATGACTTCCCTCTACAATTAAAGGTGATGCAATCAAGCATCTTCCAAGCTTGACATGGAGATCTCGTCTCTCCAATGTCCTTCCATATCTCTTCATGAATTGCCTTCTTTAAAATTCTGAGTGCTTTCTCTTATTTCTTTTCTCGGTTTCTCTTGGGCCAATCCGTTGTCAGCTCTTCTCCAACAACATCCCATAAGTCACATGCTTTGAAGTAATTTGGTAGAATAACCATCATTCTCTTGTAGTTGGAGAACATTAATTAGTTTCTCACTTCAAAAACCAATATAGGTCTCCATTGTCATCAAACAATGATCTATTGCTACTCCACAGGATTAAGACCAGGATCGTTGTAGTTCTGATACCAATTTGTTAGAAAATCATGATGGGCCAAATACACTTAAACAAATAGGAGAAATGTGAGGGAGGAGATAACACACAATTTATGATAAAATTCTTCAACAATCTTTATCACACTCGACTACTTCTAATAATTCATCACTCTACTCAACTCCACTCTTTTAAATCACTCTCTTCTACTTTCCATCACACCTTAAGTCACACCTAGAATCACTGGATTACATAGGTATTTATAGACTCTATATATATGAATCTTACCAAGTACACAAACTACTAGATGACTCTTTGCCTACAGACATAAATACTTCAACTACTCTTTAATTCTATACGTGAACTACACTTATTCATGTATCATATGTCTCCACGATTTTCTAAAATCCATAATTATCTAAAATCAAGTTTACTTTACCAACAAAGTAGCGATCAAAAGATATATTGACAAATAAATTTTCGACACAGAAAATATCGAAGCCCACGAAAGTAACTGCCGGTGCCAAAATTGGTTCTCACACGCCCTCGGTTAAGTGTTCTACTTTTATGTATCATATGTCTCTACGATTTTCTAAAATTCATAATTATCTGAAACCAAATTTACTTTACCAACAAAGTAGCCATCAAAAGATCTATTGAAAAATAGATTTTCGACACAGAAAATATCGAATCCCACGAAAGTAACTGCCCGTGCCTAAATTGGCTTTCACACGCCCCAAGAAACCCGGAACACTTCCAATCCCCCCCCCCCCCCCGCGTAAGTGTTCTACTTGTAATAACCCTAGTGTTCACTCTCTGGTTTTTTGGCTTCCAGACACAGAAAGACCCATCTGCAGTAAGCAACGTTTTCCATATTTTCACTTGAATCTTGAATTAATTTGTTTTTCTATCTTAAATGAGTTTGTCTCATTTCCTTTCTGTTCCTTCTGGTAGTTACTTGTTTGCTTGAACATTGAAGTAGTTCTCTCTCTCTCTCTTGAATGAACATCTTGATTTCCACTTTGTGGTTCTTTAGCACTTGTTTCCGCAGTAAGATCAGTCGGTTTTTTTCCCTCCATTTTTTCTGTTTGTCTATGCACAACTATGAAATGTATCTTCCTCGTTTACATCTGAAATGTAACCTAATTAATGGAATTTGGTTTGTTTTGCCTGGTTTTCGGTTGATTCTTTGCGTGTGTGTTTCTATACTGAGAACAAATTTTGTGTTGGGTTGAACACTAGTAGACCCCGGGGCAGTAACAACAAAGTTAAAGTGACTTATTGTTTTGTCTTTATTCAAAAAAAAAAAAATTTGCGCTTTTGTTAGTTTTGCGTCGTACTTTTGTGAATTCTTGATTCGTCTCGATGAAAGGAATGAGAAAAGAAAAACAAATTTGATCGGAACTTTATATTTTTTGAATAAAGACAAAAATAAGTCTAAAATACTGTCTTTTTGACTTATTTTCGTTTTTATTCCAAAAATTATGAGTTTCAATCAAAA
Source organism: Rhododendron vialii (assembly GCF_030253575.1). Taxonomy (NCBI): domain Eukaryota; kingdom Viridiplantae; phylum Streptophyta; class Magnoliopsida; order Ericales; family Ericaceae; genus Rhododendron; species Rhododendron vialii. The sequence goes on from NC_080559.1 coordinate 25,663,834, forward strand.
GTTTTTACTTTTCCGATTCCTCTCGTCGAGATAAATCAATAATCCATAAAAATTTGACGCAAAACTAACAAATGTGAAAAAAAAATTAAGTAAAGACAAAACAATAAAGTCTCTTTGATTTATTTTGCCAAACCAGCCAGGGTAATGGCCTACAAAGCATTCACCCTCCTAGGGCCGCCTTATTTATTTAAGAAACCCCATGACATGTGACAAACCAAGGATGGACACATATAGGACACGCCAACTGGTATGTCTACTTAATTTTGATAATTTTTGCAATGGGACATGCCAAGAAAATCCGGGGACACACTTAGGGACGTGCCCCCCACAACAGTATGACTTTTATGACTGAGTAAAACATTTATAACTTCAAAATAATGCTGTGTTCAAAAAAAAAAAAAAAAATTAATGCATTTGATAGGAGTCTAAACCTAAATATAGAGAGCAATCTCATACACTGAGGATTGATAATGTACCGATAATGCCTTTTGTCTTGATCATTTTCCCTCTCTTCGATATTCCTTCAGCGATATTGTTGTGGCGTTCTCAATCGTATCAATTGTATTTTATCTTTCAATAAAGAAATTTTATATTGTTTGACAAAAATGGTCCACGAGGAAACCGACTGGATCCATTTGCAACTCAAAGGACCCAATTTGTTCGGTGTTCTTGGGTCGAAATCGGGCCCAGTTCTTTTCAGAACTCAAAAATGCTCGGTTTGGGTGTCAGGTAGATTCTGAACTTGACCCGCAGATATCCATAGTGACAATTTAGGTTTGCATACCTAAAAAGGTTGTTCGTGTCCCTATTTTTTGATAAAATATCGTGTCTCGTATCTGTATCAGTGTCCCCTTTCGTTTTCGTATCTGTGTCCGTATGTGTGCTACACTAAGAAGCACAAACACGTCTACCAGCCTTAGGTATCCATGTCTGACACGTGTCGGTCATGGACACTACACGACAATCTCTGGAACATGCCTAAACAATTGTCCGATTGTTTTGCTAAATATTTCTTTTAGTCAGACTTGATACTCTAGGACACGTTGGTGACACTCTTGGAACATGCTAATAACACGTTAAAAGGTTAAAGTATAATTTTAAAAACTTAGCCCAGAGTGAAAATTTCGAAAGATAAGTTCGTGTATACTTGTATGTGGACCACTGATTTGTATCTTCATAGTATAGTTCTTCATTTGATAGAAATAATGTTTTTGACTTTTATATAAATTCATAACATACATCTATACTACAAATCCATTTTACATTCGACATGTCCCTAATTTCAAAGAAATGACTTGTCCGCGTGATGTCCGTTTCCTTGTCCGTGGGTTAAGTGGATGAACAAAATCAGACTCTTATTTGTAATCCCTCTATTTCGTTTTTCTGCTTGCATTTGCACTTATGCAGTATAACTACGCATTTCTGTTTTCAATTCCCTGGTTGAAATGTAATGAGATGGTTCCCTTGTTGAAATGTATGAGTGGTTTTTGACTTTTTCTTTCCAGCCTAGTTCCGGGGGTAATCACCCTTGTTCGTTGGGATCATCTTGAAGGGGAAGCTCCACTGCCAAAAATGACTCTATTTTCCGGAAAACGCCCTCTTCCAAAGTTCAGCGCCTATCCCCCTGACTACAAGTGTCGAAAGGTTACCGCCATCCATCGGATCCCTCCGTACTTGGGTGATCATGCCTCTCGAGTGGATGCAAGATCAACCAGAAATTCAAAAGTTGGTGAAGAGGGGAATATAGTACCGGTCAAAAAATCAGAACCAAATGATATGGAATGCGAAACTACTAAGCCCATGTTGTCAAATGCCAATGTTGAAGAAGCTCTTTGGCAATGGGTGACAGTGGACAATGATGTCGAAGTGTTCGTAAAAACCCCAGATCAGCCTAAACCGATTGATGTACCGGAAAACATAACCAAGGCGGAACCAATCACTACATTAGCTATTTCCACATTCTCGTCTCACACTCTTCCATGTGTTCGTAAATATCCATCCCCAAAGATGCCGAAGGGGGTCACTACCTATCGTGATTTTCCTTTATGCTTTGGAAAGCGAAATGGTACATCGGATTCCAATAAGGTTTTGGGTAATAAGTGCAGTGTGGAACAAATGCAAGTAGTTGACACAAAAAGAACTGATGGGAAACAAGAAGAAGTTCCAATTCAAGATGGGAATGGTTTCGAGAACCAGCTCGAAGGGAATGCTTTGAAGGAAATGGTGGATAAAATCCGCAGCAACTCTGTTCGCTGTGAAACGGACACTAAGAGCATTGGAGGAAAAACTTCGGAATATATAGTTATACAGGATGATTCAGTTTTATTGCAGAATCAGGATGTCAAAGAATATTCTCAGGAGAAATCTATTGTTCCATGTGAGGACACACTGTTTAAGGACAAAGAAATAGAGAACCCTATTCTTGTGGGCGGAAAACCAAATGATCTTAGCGTTGTTCCTTGTGTGAAAATCAACGAAGACATGACTCCTAGTAAAGTGAGGGAAGTTTTGAATCTGTTCCAAGAGATGTTTACGATGCTTTCAAATGAACACAAGGTAGAGGCAAAGGGAAAAAGAAAGCCGCACTTTTGTGTGAAAGCTGCAACGCTTCTTAAAGAGCAACAAAAATGGGTAAATACTGAAAAGTTATCAGGACCTGTCCCGGGGGTAGAAATTGGTGACAAATTCCAATTTCGGGCTGAACTCGTTGTTATAGGCCTCCATCGTCAGTTTGAAGGTGGAATTGATTACATGGAGAGAAATGGGATAAATTTCGCCACGAGCGTTGTTAAGTCCGGTCGCTATGGCAATGATGCAGCAGAACCTTCTGATGATCTGATATATTCTGGTCAAGGTGGAAATCCAAAGATTGCCGACAAGGCCCCCAAAGATCAAAAGCTTACACGGGGAAATCTTGCCTTGAAAAACAGCATGGATGCTGGGCTCCCTGTCAGGGTTATTTTGAAGACTAAAAGAAGGTCACAGACAACGTATACGTACCATGGGCTGTATACGGTGACCCAATGTAGGCAAGAAAGAGGGGAGTATGGAAAATTGGTTTATAAGTTTGTTTTGAATAGATTGGCGGGGCAACCGAAACTCCAAGGAGTAAATGTTGGCATGCCAAAGAAGTCTACGGTCTTGAAGTTACCTAGTGATGCTGCTGATGATATTTCTCAAGGAAAAGAGGAGAAGCCTGTTCGCGTAATCAACATCGTGGACGATGAGAAACTTCCACCGTTTCATTATGTTACCAATGTGATCTACCCTAAGTGGTACGAGTCTAACCACTCTGTCCCTAGGGGTTGCGATTGCATCAATGGATGCGTGGATTTCGAGAGATGCCCATGCACTGTTAGGTATGGGGGCGACATTCCATTCACTTTGGAAGGCGCTATTGTTAGGAAAAAGCCTCTTGTTTACGAGTGTGGCCCATCTTGCAAATGCCCGCCTTCTTGCCAAAATAGGGTTAGCCAAAACGGGATTCGATACCGTTTGGAGATTTTTAAGACCGAGAAAATGGGGTGGGGTGTTAGATCGCGGGACTTCATTCAATCCGGCGGTTTTGTTTGCGAGTACACGGGAGAGTTGCTTCAAGAACAGGAAGCAGAGGAAAGAGTCGGTAACGATGAGTATCTATTCGATATCGGGAAGAATGGTAGTGGTTTCACTATTGATGCAGCTAAATTTGGGAATGTGGGGAGGTTCATAAACCATAGTTGCTCTCCAAACCTCTATGCCCAAAATGTCCTTTATGATCATGATGACAAGAGAATGCCACACATAATGTTCTTTGCTACCAAAAACATACCTCCTTTAAGAGAGTTGACTTATGATTACAACTATAAGGTGGATCGAGTTCGTGATGGCAATGGCGACATTAAGAGGAAGGATTGTTATTGTGGTTCTCGCTCGTGTAGTGGGAGGTTGTATTGAGGAAGGATTTGCTTGATAATTTTAAATGCATTCTAGGAGCTAAAATTTTCGTTTGATGCATGCTTTGTCATTTTGTAATTCGTTTCTATACACCACCTATGTCGCTGGTGGTCATGGGTAGTCATGGAAATGGCCTCTCTGCTTGTGAGGAAAAGGTTGTGTCCATTCAATATGTCCAAAAAGAAGGGATGTCAAACGGGCCGAGCCTGCTGTCGTGTTGTGCTGCGTCGGCCTGGCCCATTTAGCTTCATGCCAAGCATGCTTTGTGTCATGTTGGTTCGTTTAATTGTGTTGTGTCGTGCTGTTTTTATTCGTATCGTGCCTGTGCCGGCCCATCTCTAACCGAGATTCTTCAGGAAAAAAAATTATGTAACAACTTAGTATTTGTGTGTCGTGCCTCATGCCCACGTGCTTTTGTGCCCGTCTAGAATTGTGTCCTGCTTAGCCCACTTCCATACCGTGCATGTTGAAGACCATGCCGTGCCTCATTTGAACGTGTCGTGTCCTCGCCAGCTCGACCCCGTTTGTCACTGAGATGTATGTTTGCGTTGTCATGAAAGTCCACCCATGAACCTTCATGCTGATGACTACATTTCTCAAGATTCGAGTTTGGGATTTTCTATACCATAAATTTTCTCTTCTATTTCAGGGATGGAGTGAGGGAGGGATCAGTACGGATGACCCGAGGCCGCCCTTGCAAGAAGAAGAAAAAATTCTACTTTTGTATTTAAAAACAAATATTTCCTATGAAAGTATATAGGCTCGCCCCGATCTACGATTTTGAAAAAAAATCGAGGACACGAGGATACCAATGTAATTTCTAAAGGCCACGTGTTAAATATAACAAAACATAAAATTTGATGGTTAAAATAGTGAGTACTCAATTATTTAACTCCTATTTTTCTCGCACAAAAATTCTCAATCGTTAAGAGGGTTTCACAAGTTTTCTTCTTTATGCTCTAAAATCTCCATGGCACATCAGACCCCTCTCTCTTAGCACAAAAATCCATATTGTCAAGACTTTGAAGGCAGTTTCTGAAAAATAGGAACAGAGGAGAATAGATTTTGGGAATCCTAAGTACTCTTGGTGAAATTAATCTAAGTTGTATCTATGAAATGTGTGAAGACTAGACTCCGCAACAGGATGGAGGATGAACTTTTAACAAGTCTCTAAATCACTTACATAGAGAAGGATATTGCGAAAAGGTTTGATGTCAATTTAATCATCGATACTTTTAATGGCATGTAAGAGTGTCAAGTGCAATTGAAGATGTCTTATTTTACTAGATAGGCTGATATAAGTCATAACTGCTTTTGTAATATGTTAATTTATGAAAAGTATAATGAACCTTGCTATTGACACAACAAAATTGTGCACACATCGTACACAGATTGCGTTGTGTGGCTCATTACGGATCTCATCCAAATGATTCGAGCCGTTCATTATATTTAGAACATTTTTCCAATGGCCCCCGTAAAAAATCAGCTCAATTCTATTTAGAACATTTCTTCAAGGTTTTAGGATCATAAAAAGTTAGACGATTAGATCAAGTACTTATAGGTATCGGATTGAGCTGAATTTTTGTGGAGTTCCTTGAAATAATTTAAACATAATGAACGGTTCGGATCATTTATTTAAGACCTGTAACGAGTCCCACAACACATTCTGTACACGATTTGTGCACAACACATTCTGAAGTACTAATGTACTAAGGACAGCAGCAAACTGCTGTGCGTAAACTAAACCGTTTCATGTCTGCCCAGTTGGAATCCACACTTAAGCCCTTGTTTGCCCTTCTACAAAAACCCGATGTCCAATATTTATTTTTGATTTTTTGGGGCCTCTTTCAGGTCTTACAATAATGATTCAAACCGCAAGTTATTCTTAAAATATTTTTTTTGAGTTCTTGAAAAAAATTAGAACAATCCAATATCGATAAGTCTATTTCAGAATTGTAAAGTGCCCTACAAATTCTGAAACAACCATTACCGTTATCGGATTGAGCTATTTTTTTTAGATACTCATAAAAAATATTTTAAAAATAATTACCGTTATCGGATTGAGCTATTTTTTTTAGATACTCATAAAAAATATTTTAAAAATAATTTGTGATTTGAATCATGTAATAGGCCCCACAACTAGAACACCTGTTATTTATTTATGGGAAAATGACAGCTAATGACGTATTTTGATAATTAATACCCTCCAATGACAAGATAGGAACATTTGTTAATGCTGAAAATATCCCTGAAGGGTATTAATTATTAAAATACGTCATGGGCCGTCATTTTCCCTTTATTTTTTATCTTTTGGGCTCATTACGAGTCCTACAAAGAGGATTCAAACTGCAAGTTATTCTTAAAATGTTTATTTATGGGTTCTACAAAAAAATTAGCTCAATTTGATATCAGTAAGGACTGTTTCAAAATTTGTAGAAACTGCAAGTTATTCTTAAAATATTTTATTTATGGCTTCCTGAAAAAAATTAGCTCAATTTGATATCAGTAAGGACTGTTTCAAAATTCGTAAAACGCCTTAAGAATTTTGAAGCACCCTACAATTTTGAAACAGGCCCTATCGATATTGGATTATGCTAATTTTTTATAGAACCCACAAAAAATATTTTTAAAAATAACTTGTAACTTGAATCATTTTTGTAAGATCAGTAAAAAGCCCCACAAAATAAAAAATAAATATTGAACATAGGATTTTTGTGGAATGGCTAAACAGATGCTTAAGGACGGGTTCCAAGTAGGGCTGTAAACGAACCGAATTGAGCCGAATCCTGTTAAGTTCGGCTCGGATTTGTTAAGGTATGAGTTCGACTCGAGTTCGGCTCGTTAAAATTTTTCAAGGCTCGGGTTCGGCTCGGTTGGGTACGTTAAGGTACTAGTCTGGCTAGAGTTTGGCTCGGGTTCGATTCGAACTTGAACATCTTGGCTCGAGTTTGGCTCGTTAAACTCAAATGAATCGAGCCGAGCCGAATCTAAGCTCGAATTGCGCTCATCAAGACTCAGGTTTGATTCGACTCAGCTCATTAAACTCAAGCGAACCCAAACTCTCTCATTGATCGTATAGAATTTGGGAGAAAAATAAGTATTGAATTATATATACAACCTTAAAAAATTTTACATTTACAAATAGACCCCTATTGAATTATAAATTCAATTTAAGTATAGGTTCGCGAACCTAAAAGAGCCGAATACCGTTAGGCTCAGGCTCGTCTCATTTACGAAACGAGCCTAGAATTGAGGTTCAGATTCAGTTCGTTTAGCAGACAAATCGAACTTGAACGAGCTCTTACCGAACCGAGCCTCGAATAGTTCGCGAATGGCTCAGTTCATTTACAGCCCTAGTTCCAAGGAGGCAAATTCTATCAAGCGCCCCGCTTCCGTTGTTAGTGTAGGGCAAATGGGGCGAATCCTGGCAGTAAATCTCTTCTCGCGCCCCCGACACACACACCCCCGACCCCACCCCCTCTTCCGAAAATACCCCCGTCTGCCCCAGAAATACCGCACCCCATTTTCTCTTTTATTTACTTAATAATCTTTATATCTTTTTCTTCTTTTATTTATTTAATATTATTTAAGTGTTCCGATTTTCAATTCGGTTGAATCGGTGTGAAGATATTATTATTATTTTTATTTTATCTTCAATGCCATAATAAATTTTTTGCTCTAAGGCCTTTCAACGAGCACCCTAAGACTCTTTATTTAGTTTCAGGTCTCTCTTAGAGTTCTTAAGGTACTCATTGAAAGGCTTTAGAACCAAAAATTCACTACGATCATTTAGGATGAAATGATAAGAAAAATAAGATTTTCACACCGATTTAAACGAATTGAAAATTGGAATACTTATTTTTTTACACCGTTTATATATTACAAAATATAGTTAAAAAATTAAGTTTTCAATGAGCTAAGACCTTTCAATGAGCACCCTAATAGAGAGTTGAAACTCTCTTAGGGTGCAAGTTGAAAGGCCTTAGAAACAAAAGTTTATTACGACCATTTAGGATAAAATGATAAGAAAAATAAGATCTTCGCACCGATTTAAACGAATTGAAAATTGAAACATTTAATTTTTTAATATATAAACGGTGTAAAAAAATGTTTTTTTAATGATAAGAAAAATAAGATCTTTGCACCGATCTTATTTATATATTTACTCTTTATATGTTTTTTTAATTATTTAATATTATATACGTGAGTAAATTTCATTTTTTTAAAATTTTATAATTCTTTTATGTTGTTAAATTTATTAATTTTGTATTTATTTATAGGAGTTTTTAAATATCCATCTTCATATCTCATCCCACGTAAGTATTCATCCCGGTCATTTTGAACAGTTATGTTTTCATCTTTTCAATGTGTGAAATTCCCTTGTTACCCCTTATTGTTATTAAGGTGTGAATATGTGTGTGTATATATATTTATTGCTTGTTTGATTCCTAAATTAAAGGAATTTGGATGAATACCACAATCCTTCTTGATTCCTAAATTAAACCTTATTGAAGAAAAATTAAAGGGATTCCGTTTCACATCACAATCCTCCAATTAAGTGAGAAATAATAAGAGAATTTCAAATTTCCAAATTTTTGAATGTGTAGATTATCAAATCCCAATTATTTCTATTTTCATTTATGAAATATTCCTGCAAATGTACCATGAAAATCAAACTTTAAAAACATGACCACATATTCATGAATTCATCATGAATAATCACAGAAAATTTATTTTTGATCAGCAAAAAGATTATATTAAAAACTTGATAAGGATACATCAAGAAAAAAAGAAAGCCTAAACCATGATATTGATACATGGAAAAAGGGAAAATAAACTTCCAATAATGCATTGGAAGAGAGAAATAGGAAAAAAGAGAAAAAGGCCAAAACAGTAGTAGGCCAAAATTAGCAACAGACTAATTCATAAATAGCCCAGGCAGAAAAACAACTTGAAACACCTTCGGAATCTCCAGTCTTCAACATCAAAGTGTTAGCATATGAAGCATCAGCAATAGCAGACAAACATAACAGCAGATTAGGCTTAAAGGGAGAAAATAATTATACTCCAAGCTATCACCTCAAGAATGATCACAACTAACAAGGAACTTTGGCAATTCCATTACAGTAGCTAATGATTCCTCACACTAAAAGTGGTTACAAAATTGAAAAAATCTGAAGGAGCAAACTGATAGATTCTTTTCCATCTCATTATTTTCCCTTTTTTTGGGTCTTTTTCTATTATCTCTCATCAAATTTACTTTCCAAATAATATTCTCAAATGACTTTGTTCCCAGGACGTTCGGGGCCGAGAAAACTGGCAATAATATTTTGTCAAACTCATGTATGTGTTCTTACCATCTTCTCTAACAATGCCATCATGCCCATCAGAGGAATAGGGATCCAAGGCAACATTAGTATAGTAACTTAACAACGAAACATTAGAAGCGTCAAGTTCTAGCCAAATTGCCCAAACTTTCCCGACTGAATTGGTCAGAAATATAAGAGCTAATGTTGGATCTCAGTGCTTCTAAGCCCCCCACTAGTTGGGAGTTGAAAAGAGGAATGATATAGGATCAAAAAACATGACCTACTTAGAACATGGCGTAATTCCAAACAATAAACCTAACAACTATCCCATACAAACATGACATACTTAGAAGAAGAAATCATGAATTCATGGAATCGGCTTCCATCCATGACATATTTCAAGCAATAGGAATCGATTTCATGAACATGACCTATTTCGTAAAACATGACTTCAAATATCATGGAAAAAAACGTCCATCTAGCCGATTACCCCCCACAATCATGGCATATTGCGGCAAATAACAATGAACCTAGTATAATAAAAAAATCTCATGACTTTATATGCGTAATATTGTCATCTAATATTACAAAAACATGACATGTTTGCACATGTCAATCTAATATTGTCATTCAGTCAATCTATCAAACAAGTGGTGGCCCCAAATCAAGAGTCTAATAATCTACATGTGTTGATCTTTCTCAAGTAGTTCATTAAAGAATCTCAAATCCATGATACTCAGCATGACATAATTTGAAACAATAGCCCAACTGAATTTTAACAACTATTCCATACAATCACGACATTTTTTCAAACATGAAATCCTGATTTCATGAAATCGGTTTTGATATTCATGACATATTTAGCATGACTAATGAATAGAGATATTAACACCACTATTTCGAAAAACATAACTTCAAAATTCATGAAATATTCATCCTCGAGCCGAGTTTCCCACACAATCATGAACTTGATAGAATCAACATATATGTTGTGATTAATACTCACAATCATGCTCCAATAGGCAAACCAAACAATGAAGCAAAAAAAATTACGATGGGTTTGAAGGAACAACTTACGAAATCCAGCCATGTCGGTTTCGTCCCCTCTTCTACGGCCGGTTCTTCAGCAACGAAGGACTGGATCGATCGGTTTGTGGCTTTTGGGATTTTTCGGAAAAACCCCCATTAGGATTGAACAGGGGACTACATGTGTCGTTGTTCATCTACAGATTCCGCAACAATGCAGGAGGGACAGACTGATCTGGAATTTTTGAGGATTTTTTGCCGTTCATGGTTTTGGAAAAGGATTAGGGAGCCCCAAATTCAAATTGTTTCCGTTTAGGAAAATGGATGAGGATAAGAATCGTCGTCGGGAATTTCGGGATTGACAAGCGAAATCAACGGGGATCGATCGCCGGGATTACGCGAGGACTGGAGGATTAAGTTTCCGTCCCCTTTTTCAGTGCATAATTTAGGGGTACTATTGGCATTAAAAAAGAGTTAAGGATGGAATTATAAGTGCCAAAAATATGCTGGATGAAAACTTACAGGGCTGGGCACTCAATGATGGAACTTTAAGTCTCCCTTATTTATATATTTTATCTATTTTATTTCTAACCGTATAACACGGCTCATAGAGGTCGACCTACTAGTAGAGATGAGCAAAGTGGACGACGCATTCATTCCTTTACAAAAGCATCGACTTCTTCATCTAGGGTCAAATGTAGGAGACGTGGGAGGGGCGCGGGAGTTCGCAAAACTCAAGCAAGCCATTCTCAATTTTCAGTTTCACTCATCCCTAACGACTACGTTCAATATTTACCTCGGGTTTATCAGCATTAATACAAGTTATGTTTTAATTATTTATTTATTAATTAAAATTATAGTTAGAACTTTTTTAAAAGTAAAACAAAAACTAGTAAATTATAAAAACAAAACACAGTAGTTAAAGTCTTTTAAAAATAAAACAAAAAAATTAGTAAAAAAAACAGTAATTAAAATCTTTTAAAAGTAAAAAAAAAATAGTAAAAGTTTAAAAAAAGAAAAAAAGAAAAAAGAAGAATACCTAAAACAGAGGGGAGGGGCAGGAGCCGGTGGGGAAAAGTGGTGGGGCCCGGAAGGGGGGTTTTTTCGGGGGTGCGAAAACAGAAAGACTACGGCCACTGCGGACAAAATGCGGTGGCCGGCCACAGCATGTTATTTGGGACCCACTTCGGGTTCTGCACGAACAATTCGATCCGTTTAATAATTTTTTTTTAAAAAAACAAGTGGGTCTCATGAAAAATCAGCTCGATCCGATATGTGTAGCTGCTCGGATCAATCTTCTCATATTTGAAAAATCGAAAAAAATAGAAAGATTGGTTCTCCGATTTTCCAAAGATGAAAAGCTTGATCCGAGCATCTACACATATCGGATCGGGCTGATTTCTATTGTGACCCACTCGTTTTTTTTTTTAAATTATTAAACGGTTCGGATCGTTCGTGCAGGACCCAGAGTAGGCCGTCAAGGCGTTCGGTGGCCGGCTACCGCATTTTGCCTTCGGTGGCCGTAGACTTTCTGGTGCGCAAAGAGGCCCTCGTCATCGCACTTGTTATGTAGGTCCCTCTAGGCAGCTTTAGATTTTTTTCAATGCAAAGTACTGCATGGAGTCTACGCTGATCAAAACAAAAGTACTGAGAGTCTACTGACCGATCACATCACAAAAAGCACTTCAATGATATTGTACGAACTCTAATTGACATCTGATCTTCTAAAGCACTGGCCTATCCCATCGCCTAGGAGAGTGTGTAGAAAAAGTATATTGCTAATCCCCTGACACACCCCCCGGCCCCACCGCTATTTTCCCGATTTATCCCGCCTCTCTCTCTCTCTCTCCCTTTTCTTTTTTTCTTTCCTCACAGTTTCCTTTTCTTTTCTTTTCAGTTTAGTTTTTTTTTTCATTTTATTTCCTTTTTTTTAATTTCCGGTTTGAATTTTTTCCTCTTTAATAATAGGTTCAAGTCTAATTCTAGGCTTTGTAAAGTAATTAAGAGAAAAAAAGTGTTTTAATTGATCATGTTTATACAACTATTTTATTTTTCTTTTCTTGTCTTTTATAGATTAAAAAATATAGTTACAAAAATAAGTGTTTCAATTTTCAATTCTCTTGAACCAGTGCAAAGATGTTATTTTTCTGATCATTTCATCCTAAATGGTTGTAATAAAATTTTGACTTCAAGGCCTTTCAATGGACACCCTAAGAGAATCTTGAAACTAAATAATGAATCTTAGGGTGTTTGTTGAAAGGTCTTAAACCAAAAAATTCATTATGGCCATTTAAAATAAAATAATAAAAAAAAACGATCTTTGCTCTGATTTAACTGAATTGAAAATTAAAACACTTAATTCTTGAATTATCTTTTTAAATATACAAATGGTGTATTTATAAAAATTAAATAAATAAGATATAAGTAAAAACGTGATTTAAAGAAATATACTACTGAATCAGTTAAGAGGATCTATGCTAAATAATGGTTAACAAATTTATTAAATTGTACTATAGTTAAAAAAAAGTAATCCTAAATATAACATTTGTATTCTGGATTAGTACGTCGTTTGCAAAATACATTTCGTAATTAGTTTCTGAACACTAATTGTAATCTTAATGAATTTTTTTCTTCACGGCCTTTTAACGAGCACTCTAAGACTCATTATTTAGTTTCAGGACTCTCTTAGGGTTAGGGTGTTCATTTAAAGGCCTTGGAACTAAAAATTTATTACTACCATTTAGGATGAAATGATCAAAAAAATAATATCTTTACACTGGTTCAAATGGATTGAAAATTGAAACACTTATTTTCGTAACTATATTTTTTAATCTATAAAGGACAAAAAAATAAAAATAAAACAGTCATATAAACATGATCAATTGAAACATTTTTTTTTCTTTCAATTACTTTACAAAGTCTAAAATTAGATTTGAACATATTATTAAAGAGAAAAAAAATTCAAACTAGAAAAAAATAAAATGAAATAAAATGAAAAAAAAATCAAACTGAAAAGAAAAGAAAAAAAAAGAAAGAATGAAAGAAAAGGAAGGGGGGGGGGGGGGGCGGAGGTAATTCCGGGAAAGCGAGGTGGGGCCGGAGGGTGGGGTGTGTCAGGAGGAGTAGCAGCCTTCGAAAAAAAATAAGGTGAGGGGTACATAAGCAACAGAAGTTCCTTTCTTGCTCTTCACTCAACCTAGGTGCATTTATGGCTATTGTATAGGATTTGGTAGGATAAGAATGATATACTATTCTCTCTCTGCACTAAATTCTCACATGGCTATAAAAGCACTCGAGAAAATCTTCTTTAAGAGCATCTCTAATCCATACAAAATAGAGGATGGATGTAACACATTGAGGGGAGATTTTGTAATTTATTCCACTTTTTCTTCACTTTTTGTACTTTTTTGGAAGAATTTTTGAGGGACCCACCGTCCTTTTTAGAGTTTGGAGGAAATTTGTACTCCAAATTTACTTTTGGTCCTCCATTTTTAGAGGATCAAATTTACTTTTGGAGGACCAAACTCTAAAAAGGACGGTGGGTCCCTCAAAGATTCTCTCAAAAAGTAGAAAAAGTGAAGAAAAAGTGGAATAAATTACAAAATCTCCCCTCAATGTGTTACATCCATCCTCTATTTTGTATGGATTGGAGATGCTCTAAGAAGGTGTCAATCGTGACCGATGTTAATGATATTTTTTCGAAAAAAAATTAATTGTAATCGGTCATAATTAAAAATAAATTTTTATCATTAATTACTAAAATAGACAAATGAGATTCCGCCGCTCCGTGAACAAATTGTTCATGGAGCCTCCATGAAAAAGACTATCTCAATAACTCACTCACATGCAATAATTCTATACCTCCAAAATTTCACAATTACTCTACTACCGGCAACCAATTTACCCATACACCAATTCTCTATTATTTTTTTTCACATTTCCTGCGGCAACTTTCACCGAAATCCAAATCAAGTAGAATAATTAAAATATATACACACAAGGGGTTGAAATCAGAAAAAAAATGTAAGAAAGTAAAAAAATATGGGATGTTACAACCCCTTAAAAACATGATTTAAATAAGTTGAACAGTTTATATCATAAAAAATATGATCAGAAAGGCTCCAAATTATGAGATCTGCATTTAAAGTCTACATTCCAACGTTCTTATTAGAAACTCACATAAGAGCGCCCTTAACTTGCTAAAATGCGGATCTCTCCTATCCCAATCAAATTTTGATGATTTGAGCCGTTCAATGTGTTCATAACGTGATTTTAAGAAAACTCGCGAAAAATCGACAAAAAAAATATGATAGAAAAGGGTTTGATTTTAATGATGATTTTAATGAGTTAAAATCGAAGAAATCAGCGCACGGATCAAAACCCAGTGATCCGAGTTTTTACTCTGGTTTCCGAAACAACGAAGCCCACTCTGTACATGGAATGGACGTTGGTTTTCGAAAATTTTATTCTTATATTACACTCAGCCCCCTGTGCTTACCACATCCGACCCTACGCTATGCTATGACTTGTCCCATTTTAACCCTACATGTTACATTTTAATGTTTAATATGCTAAATGTATGTCATGATTAATTTACCTTTGATAAATGTTAATGTGATTACAATATGTATAAGTACTCATTTATTTTAACTCATTTACAAGTTAGAAAATACTAGTGTTAGATTAAAATATTAGTTGTTACATTTAAAAAAAATAAAAATAGAAATAGAAACTAGGAGTAACAATTAGAAATAAAAAGTACTATTAGTTTACTAGTTTAAAAATATAAAATTATAGTATGAAAGAAAGGAAGTAGACTTTATTTTAGAAAATAAACAGAAACCTTATAAGTCAAGTAAGGCTTCGTTTCAGAACACCTTCTTAAAAAATAAGTTCTTATTTTATATTTTTAAACTCAAAAATAGTGTAAATAAAAAATAATTTTTTAATTTTTTTTGCACCGTATAAAAGATCTTATCGAGATCTTTCAAATAAGATCCATATTGTATATTTTTAAATTTTAATAAATCCATTATTTTTTAGCTTGAAATTATCTTCTTAAAAAATAAGGACTTATTTTACGTTCCGGAACGGGGTCTAATAACTTATTGATATCTACACTAAGATTCTTCTGATGATGTAATATATATATATATATGTGTGTGTGTGTGTGTGTGTGTGTGTGTGGGCGCGCGCGCGCGTGTGTATGTTGTCGTAAATATGTATACATATAATCACGTGATTATATATCTAGACATATTGTGTGTGACTAATTTCGATTGAGACTTAGGTTCTGTTCTGGAACTCAATATAAGTACTTATTTTTTAAGAAGGCAATTTCAAGCTCAAAAATAATGTGTTTACGCAAATAATTTTTCTACCAATATGGATCTAGTTTGATAGATCTCATCGAGATCTTTTATACGGTGCAAAAAAAATTTAAAAATTATTTTTCATTTACATTATTTTTAAATTTAAAAATATAAAATAGGTACTTATTTTTTAAAAAGATGTTTAAAACGGGCCTTAGTATTTGTGACTAAATTCTTATGATGTAACTAGATGTTAAATTTGTAATTGAACCAATTACATTGTACGGAGTAACTAGAATACCACTCTCACACAAGCAGCTATCACCTCATCATCCCTTCCTTCCCTATTTTCGGCTGACAACCCACCCACTCCTGCCATCTTTTCCAGCCACACTACCCCCTCCTGCCAGCCATCTTTTCCAGCCACACTATTCCCTCCCCCACGCGGGCCTTTCACGTCCCTAGCCCTTTTCTCCCTAAAACCCTCCCATGGTGACAACACACCTATTCTAGGGTTCTAACCTACTAACATATCTTCCTCTTTTTTAACTATTGGTTCTTCCTCTTCAAACCTCTACTAATAAAACTCTTCTTTTCTTTACATTTTCATTGTCGGCAGAGAGAGGGAGAGTAGTGGATTCTGTTCTTCTCCATTCAAACTTCAACTTTTCTTCATTTTCCCATTTTCATTTTCGGCTGAGAAGGGAAGTGAGGAAGCACTGTATCTTGTCATCTTTTTCGCCTCCATCACTCCACTATTCGGAAATCTACTCACCACCACTGGACCAGCTGCCAAACAACTCCAAAAACAGCCGGTTCCCACCCCCGAAACCTGCTGCGTTTCAGCTCCCTTAAGCA
This sequence comes from Rhododendron vialii, assembly GCF_030253575.1. Lineage (NCBI taxonomy): Eukaryota > Viridiplantae > Streptophyta > Magnoliopsida > Ericales > Ericaceae > Rhododendron > Rhododendron vialii. Next base: position 25,680,275 of record NC_080559.1, read on the forward strand.
GCCCCAAACCAGCTGCAAGCCGGCCCCGTTCTAGCCTTGTTCCAGCTCTGAACGTAGCCTTGAAAATCAGTCCGGAGCCATCACCACCAGGCGAGCTCCACGCCACTCCGACCGCCACCGAAATCCCTCTGAAAACCGTTTCGCGAGACGAGAGGTAGTTTGGAACTCACCCCCCTACGTATATATCGCGTTTCTATAATGATTTTAGTATTCGGTGTGAAAATAATCGAACCGGACGTCGCCGGTCGAAGTCCGGCCGAAACCCAGTTTTTTTCTCCGAAATATAACGGCCACTGGAATTTGAAATGGAAAATGGAATAATATTGCAGTTTAGCCCCTCATGTTTGAATAGCTCGTAAATCCACCTTAGTGAATAAGTAAATGATATTTTAAGCCTTGAAGTTAATTAGCTTTCCGGTTCGACCGTAACTTTATCGCATGATTTATTTTATCGTACGATTAACTTTATTGCATGATTTGTTTTATCACACGACCAAATGTTGGTAGCATGTCAGTAAGTTCGTGCAGTAATTAGGATTTGAAATAACTATCTTACCGTGTTCTGGAAATGCAAACTGACCAAGGTGTTTTAAGTTATCGAAATACGGAGTACTTATCTTGATTGGGGTCTGCAAATGTTTTAATTAGTATTGATAACGTAATGATTTTTAAACGAGGTTACAGTAGAATAATTTTAAGTGAATAAAGTTTAGTGTCGTAGCCTTGTAAAACTAAGTTAGTAGTATGTGATTTGATTTAGTGTGTTACTTGAATGTCATTATTGGTTTGAATCTTTTATTGCAAATATTATTGTCATGGTTTATGTTAATGCTCACGAGAACTTAGAATGGACATTAGGTTCGCTGGGGATTGATGTACGTACATAGAAGATTACATAGACGATTTTTGAGTTAAAGGAAATCGCAAAATTATAAGAGATGATTTGATGGGTGGTTAGCTAGAGGAATGATAGTTTAATGGGATTCTTAGAGGTTATCCAGTGAATCTGAATCTGTTGGAGGTTATTCACAGAGTCCAGTTTGGGAGAAGAGAAATGAAGATAGTTGATTGTCGATTCGAAACCTTAGGATATGGCATTGTGTGATCGCTCTTTTTGAATAGAAGATAAAAGAGTGATATGTGTTATAGTACTAGGTTATGGTCTATGTATTCCTAAGGTTACAGTTAGTTCCTTGTGAGCCCAGTGGGTATGTTTAGGGGTAAACTATACCCCCTCCAACTAAGCCTCGTGTGCATTTTGCCCCCTCTAACTTTTTTTTTGGCACTCAACCCCTTCTAACTAACTGAAATTCAAACGGTCATAACTTCTTCGTCCGAAATCGAAAACATGCAAATTATATATCGATTTTGAGGTTTTGAAGTTAGCTTTCTAATGACACCAAAATCACATCACGATTCAAAGTACACAGGAAGTTATGATCAAAAGAGTAAGGGCTGGTAGACAAAAAGACCGTTTTGATCATAACTTTCTGTGTGCTTTGAATCGTGTTGTGATGTTGGTGTCATTAGAAAGCTAACTTCAAGACCTCGAAATCGATATATAATTTGCATGTTTTCGATTTCAGACAAAAAAATTATGACCGCTTGAAATTATGACCATTTGAATTTCAGTTAGTTAGAGAGGGTTGAGTGTCAAAAAAAAAAGTTAGAGGGGGCAAAGTGCTCGTGAGGCTTAGTTAGAGGGGGTTAACCATAGTTTACCCTATGTGTAGTTTCCTAAGAAATTCATCCTTGCGAGGCGGCCGATGACTCCAACTAAGTAAATAACTTTGGCCGTTTCATTGGGGCTCCTGGTTAGGGCAAGCAATGGGGAACGGTATCACGAGTGGCCATAGTCTTAGTGGTTAACATGAGAGGATGTTTCTCAAGGGTTGAGATTATAGATTTCACTAAGCTAAATGCTAGTAATTGAAATTGATCGCTTGCTACTTTAATTGTTCTTACTTTAACAGTATAGTACCATAAGCGATGACGCTCATAACAGTTTGTAAGTTATGAGTTCGGGTGGATTTTGGCTACTGAGCGTCATCGCTCATGGTACTATGTTGTCCTGGTAACTCAAACGCCAAGTATTAAAGACAGAGCAGAAGGGCATAGACAAAGAATGATTTTGACGTTGACCGAAGAAGATATCATCGAACTCTAATTGCACCCTTAGTTGCTCTGTAATTTCAATTAATTATTTTAATATTCTACAGTTAGAGAATTTGGCAAAATACTTTGAGGTTGATACGTTGTAATTTGATTGGAATTAACAAGGCTTTTGGAATTTTAAATGCTTCAAAATGGAAAACTAATTGGAAATTTTTTTTTTAACGTCTGAATTTTCGGGGCGTTACAAATGAATTATTTTTTGGAATCCATTTTCACACAATTACATAATGACCGAATTACCTTTACACTCAGCTAAATGACTAAATTCAACCTTCAAGATTAATTAATGAAATTGCTCGTTTATCAATAACTTAAAGGCATCGGCCTGATCATAAAACACTACGTGTTTTACTTATTCGCACAATATTAATTAAACAATATAATTGTTATCTCAATAAATTACCTTTTTACCCTTTTCGGTCTCAGTTGACATTTTCTAGGCTGGGATTGACTTTTTCCAACTCTTCATTGCAAGATTCATTTCCAACCGAATAAGCTTTTTTTAAACCTACGGTAATACAGTAATTATACCACCACACTCGTTCACACACCCCTATTCACAATAAAAGTGGGGTCCCCACACAATATTATTGCGAGGGGGGTGTGTAAGGCTCCGTTTCGGAACGATAAATAAGTACTTATTTTTTAATTTTTTAAGAAGGCAATTTCAAACTCAAAAATTATGTGCTTACGCAAATAATTTTCCTATCACTATGGATCTTGTTTGATAGATCTCATTGTGATATTTAATACGGTGAAAAAAAAATATTGAAAAATTATTATTTTTTTATATTATTTTTGAGTTTGAAAATGTGAAATAAGTACTTATTTTTTAAAAAGGTGTTCTGGAACAGGGCCTAAATGGGTGTGTGAATGAGTATGGTATTAGAATTATCTCGATGGTAATAGAGGGGTGGAGGAAGGAGGGTTATAAATTTTGGAACCAAAACGGTGTATAAAATGGTGGGCACTGCTGGACCCTGCCGTGTACAAGGGCAGCAGCCCCACGAATACACCCAGTCAAAAGCGGTTCTCACTCCCCCGGAGAAACAAGGATAAGCACGAAATAGGAACACTTCTACTAAAAGCCGTAGTTAGTTTTACTCTTGCTTCCAAACACATAAAAAGTCCCCGTCTGCAGTAAGCCAATTTTGTTCACATTCTTGCTTGAATCTTGAATTACAGTGTAATTTCTTGTCGTTTCCTTTCTGTTTGTTACTATTTTCGTTAGTAGTTTGTTCATATTTTAGGGTGATTAATCTTGCTTGAATATTGAAATAGTTCTCTCTCTCTCTCTCTCTTGAATGAATGAATGAAAATGAATAACCGTGAAGTAGTAGTGTTCTGTCTTGAATGAACAGCTTGATTTCCACTTTCTGCTTTTCTAGCACTTTGTTCCCACACTACCATCTGTCGCTTCTGTTCTATTTCTCCCGTTTTCCCTCCATTTTTTATGTGTGTCTCTTTTACATTTGAAAATGTGACCTAATTAATGGGTTTTGGGTTTGTTTTACCTGGTTTTCTGTTGATTCTTTGCGTTCAAATGAGAACAAAGGACACGCCATGCGGCATGTCTACTAAATTCAAATATTTTTCGTGATAGCGATGCCGAGGACACACAACTGGGTGACTTTTTCCCCGGATGTGACTCCTAGTAAAGTGAGGGAAGTTTTGAATCTGTTCCAAGTGACGTTTACGATGCTTTCAGATGAAGACAGGGCACAGGCGAAGGAACATAGAAAGACTTCCTGGCAATTATCGATGGAAACAGTGACTCTTCTTAAAGAGCAACAAAAATGTGTAAATACCAAAAAGTTATCAGGACCTGTCCCGGGGGTAGAAATTGGTGACAAATTCCAATTTCGGGCTGAACTCGTCGTTATAGGCCTCCATCGTCAGTTGCAAAGTGGAATTGATTACATGGAGGAAAATGGGATAAAGTTCGCCACGAGCATTGTCGAGTCCGGTCGCTATGGCAATGATGTAGGAGAATTTCCTAATGTTCTGATATTTTCTGGTCAAGGTGGAAATCCAACTATCGTCAATAAGCCCCCTGAAGATCAAAAGCTTACCCGAGGAAATCTTGCGTTGCAAAACAGCATGGATGCTGAGCGCCATGTCAGGGTTATTTGGAAGACTGAGAGAGGGTCACAGACAACGTATACTTACTATGGGCTGTATATGGTGACCCAATGTAGGCAAGAAAGAGGGGGTTACGGAAAATTGGTTTATAAGTTTGTTTTGCATCGATTGGCCGGGCAACCGGAAGTCAATGGAGCACATGTTGGCATGCCAAAGAAGTCAAAGAAGTCCAAAGTTTTGAAGTTACCTAGTGTGGTTGTTGGTGATGTTTCTCAAGGAAAAGAGGAGAAGCCTGTTCGCGCAGTCAACATCGTGGACGATGAGAAGCTTCCACCTTTTCATTATGTTACCAATGTGATCTACCCTGAGTCGTACGAGTCTACCCGCTCTGTCCCTAGGGGTTGCGATTGCATCAATGGATGCTTAGGTTTTGAGAAATGTCCATGCACCGTTGCGTATGGGGGCGACATTCCATTCACTTCGGAAGACGCTATTGTTAGGAGAAAGCCTCTCGTTTACGAGTGTGGCCCATCTTGCAATTGCCCGCTTTCTTGCCAAAATAGGGTTAGCCAAAACGGAATTCGGTACCATTTGGAGATTTTTAAGACCGTGAAAATGGGGTGGGGGGTTAGATCGCGGGACTTCATTCGATCCGGCGGTTTTGTTTGCGAGTACACCGGAGAGTTGCTTCGAGAACAGGAAGCAGTGGAAAGAGTCGGTAACGATGAGTATCTGTTCGATATCGGGAAGAATGGTAGTGGCTTCACTATTGATGCAGCTAAATTTGGGAATGTGGGGAGGTTCATAAACCATAGCTGCTCTCCAAACCTCTATGCCCAAAATGTCCTTTATGATCATGATGACAAGAGAATGCCACACATAATGTTCTTTGCTACCAAAAACATACCTCCTTTAAGAGAGTTGACTTATGATTACAACTATAAGGTAGATCGAGTTGGTGATGGGAATGGCGACATCAAGAGGAAGGATTGTTATTGTGGTTCTCACTCGTGTAGTGGGAGGTTGTACTGAGGTAGGATTTGCTTGATAATTTTAAATGCATTCTAGGAGCTAAAATTTTCGTTTGATGCATGCTTTGTCGCTGGTGGTCATGGGTAGTCATGGAAATGGCCTCTGTGCTTGTGAGGAAAAGGTTGTGTCCATTCAAGTGTATGTTGCACTGAAATTTTGACCTAACAACATGTCCAAAAAGTAGAGATGTCAAACGGGCCGGGCTGCTATCGTGTTGTGTTGTGTTGGCCCGGCCCATTTAGCTTCCTGCAAATCATGCTTCGTGTCATGTTGGTTCGTTTAATTGATTGGGCTGTGTCGTGCCGTTTTTTATTCATGTTGTGTTGGGCCTATGCTAGCCCATCTCTAACCGAGATTCTTCAGAAAAAAATGTATGTATCAACATAGTATTTGTGTGTTGTGCCTTGTGTCCATGCGCTTTTGTGGCCGTCTAGAATCGTGTCGTGCTTAGCCCACTTCCATACCGTGCATGTCAAAGACCGTGCCAAGCCTCATTTGAACGTGTCGTGTTCGCGCTAGCCCGACCCGTTTGACACTGAGTTGTATGTTTGCGTTGTCATGAAGGTCCACCCATGAACCATATATTTCCTGAAGATTTGAGTTTTGGATTTTCTATACCATAAATTTTCTCTTCTATTTTAGGGATGGAGTGAGGGAGTGGTTAGTAGGGATAACCCAAGGTCACCCTTGCAAGGAGAAAAAAAAAGTTGTACTTTTGTATATAAAAAAAATATTTCCTACGAAAGTATAAAGGCTTGTCTAGATCTTCGATTTTGGAAAAAAAATCAAGGACATGAGGATACCAACGCTAATTTCTAAAGGCCACGTGTTAAATATAACTAAACATAAAATTTGATAGTTAAAATAGCGAGTACACAATTACTTAACTCCTATTTTTCTCCCACAAAAATCTTCAATCGTTAAGAGGGTTTCACAAGTTTTCTTCTCTATACTCTAAAATCTTCATGGCACATCAAACCCCTCTCTCAGCACAAAAATCCATATCCTCAAGACTTTGAAGAGAGTTTCTAAAAAATAGGAACAGAGGAGAATAAATTTTGAGAATCTTAAGTAATCTTGGTGAAATTAATCTAAGTAGTATCTATGAAATGTGTGAAGACTAAGCTCCGCAACAGGATGGAAGATGAACTTTTAGCAAGTCTCTAAGGCTCCGTTCCGGAAACGGAAAAAAGTCCTTATTTTTTAAGAAGGTAATTTCAAGCTCAAAAATTATGGACTTATTAAAATTTAAAAATATGAAATATGGATCTTGTTTAAAAGATCTCATCGAAATTTTTTATACGATGCAAAAAAAATTGAAAAATTATTTTTCATTTATATTATTTTTGAATTTAAAAATATGAAATAAGCTGCTTATTTTTTAAGAAGGTTTCTGGAACGGAGCCTAAATCACTTATATAGAGAAGGATTTTATGAAAAGGTTTGATGTCGATTTAATCGTCGATATTTTTAATGGCAAGAAAGAACGTCAAATGCAATTAAAGATGTCTTATTTTACTAGATAGTCTGACATAAGTCGTAACGGCTTTTGTAATATTTTAATTTATGAAAAGTATAATGAATCTTGCTACTGACACAGCAAAATTGTGCACACATAGTGCACAGATTGCGTTGTGGGACTCATTACGAATCTCACTCAAATAATTCGAATTGTTTATTATATTTAAAACATTTTTTCAAGGACCCTCGTAAAAAATCAGCTCAATTCTATATCTGTAAGTACTAGATGTAATCGTCTAACTTTTTTTTAAGGTTTTTCGATCATGAAAAGTTAGACGATTAAATCACGTACTTATAGTATCGGATTGAGCGGATTTTTAGCAAGGGCCTTCGAAAAAATGCTTCAAACATAATGAACGGCTTGGATCATTTATTTGAGACCCGTAATGAGTCCCACATCACATTCTGTATAAGATCTGTGTACAATTTTGTTGTGTCTACAGACTTGCTAAAATACTTCGTATAATGTATGTAGGCCCTGTTTTCGAATGGAAAATAAGTACTTATTTTTTAATAAAATAATTTCAAACTAAAAAATTATATGTTTTCGCAAATAATTTTTCTATCAATATGAATCTTATTTGATAGATTTCATTGAGATCTTTAATACGGTGCAAAAAAAATTAAAAAATTATTTTTTATTTACATTATTTTTGAGTTTGGAAATATGAAATAAATACTTACTCCCTCCGTCCCATAAAATTTGGCATTTTCAAAAATGCGTGTCATTTTTAAATTGCATATATCTTTCAATTCATAATATTTTAAACAATTTTTTGAACTTTGTTTGATAGAACAAATTAAAATCTATCAAATAAGATCTATATTGCCTATAAAAATCATTACGAATTAAAAGATATAATTAATTTTTTCAGAGGGCTGGAATAATAAAAGTGTCAAATTTTATGGAACGAATGCAGTAGTATTTTTTAAGAAGATGTTTTGAAAGGAGGCTGTAGTGTTGTTAGGTTCCATTTCAGAAACCTTCTAAAAAAATAAGAAGCTTATTTCACATTTTTAAACTCAAAAATAATATAAATGAAAAATAATTTTTTAATTTTTTTTGCATCGTATAAAAAATCTCGATAAGATTTTTCAAATAAAATTCATATTGCATATTTATAAATTTTAATAAATTTATAATTTTTAAACTTGACATTACCTTCTTAAAAAATAAGAATTTTTTCGTTTTCGAAATAAAGCCTTAGAGCATCTCCAATCCATACAAAATAGATGATAGATGTAACACATTGAGGGGAGATTTTATAATTTATTCAACTTTTTCTTCACTTTTTGTACTTTTTTAGGAGAATTTTTGAGGGACCCACCGTCCTTTTTAGAGTTTGGAGGAAATTTGTACTCCAAATTTACTTTTGGTCCTCCATTTTTAGAGGATCAAATTTACTTTTGGAGGATCAAACTCTAAAAAGGACGGTGGGTCCCTCAAAGATTCTCCCAAAAAGTAGAAAAAGTGAAGAAAAAGTTGAATAAATTACAAAATCTCCCCTCAATGTGTTACATCCATCCTCTATTTTGTATGGATTGGAGATGCTCTTAGTGTATGGCAAATGGGGCGCGTCATACCACTTGTTATGTGGGTCCCTCTAGGCAACCTTAGATTTTTTCCAATGCAAAGTACTGACAGATCACATCACAAAAAGCACTTTAATGATATTGTACGAACTCTAAATTGACCTCGGGTTGTCGAGAAATTATTCGTTGCTCCAAGGGCAACACGTCATCCATGCCTGGTGGTGCCTCCCACCAATCAAAGCCTACCGTCCGGGAGAAAATATTGGAAAGTCTGTCACTTTGATTAAGACATCCCACTAACACATTTTTCACTCTCCACCATACAACCTTCTCTCTCTAAAATAGCAAATAGGCGTGTAAATGAAAAAAAAAAATTTGAATTGCCCAAAATTGTGTAGACAAATAAATTTTTACACATTTTAGCACCTTGTTTCCATTAACAAAAAAACACAAAAAATTTAAAGCATTTTATCAATTGGTTTCCAATAATAAAAAGAAGTTTCACTCAGACACCCAGTAAAAAAAAAAATTACTACCACAAATAATAACTTGACATTTTTTATCAACTTATTTAGGTTTTGTTCTTTTTGACTTATTTTTTGTCCTTATTCAAATTTTTTTCGCATTTGTTAGTTTCTCGTCAATTTTTTGGGGAGTATTGCTTCGTCGTGATGAGAGGAAATCTAAAAAGTAAAAAATTTCGATCGAAATCCAATTTTTTTAATAAAGACGAAAAAATTGATTTATTGGCTTATTTTTTAACTTTATTCAAAAAAAATTAGGTTTTGATCGAAATTTTTTACTTTTTAGATTCTTCTCGTCATAACGAAGCAATAATTCTCAAAAAATTGACGAGAAACTAACAATTGTAAAAAAAAAATTGAATAAGGACAAAAAATAAACCATTTTGGCATATTTAAAGGAACAAGTATTACGAGAAACACCTTACAACTTTTCAACCAGAATTAAAAATCTACAAAATTTCTACTAGCAGAAACACACTCTAAGAAGACCCATCCTGTTACGCTAAGATTTTTGAGCTTTTTCTTATTTTGTTCTTAATAAAAATGTTTTGTTAACAAGCTTTTTACTTTTACTCTAATATTTTTGTTGTAATATCCGAGAGGTTTTATCTTAGATATTGAAGGTAAAAAAAAGTCATAATTTTTACTTTAAGCTGATTTTTTGGGCTTTATGATGAATATTTTTAAAAATATTTGGATTAAAGTCATAATTTTTTTTTCTGTTATTCTTGTCGAGACGAATCAATAATTCACAAAAGTTTGTAGCAAAATTAAAATTTTTTTATTAAGGACAAAACAAGAAAAAACTCAAAAATCTTAGTGTAACAGAGCGGGTTTTCTTAGAGTGTGTTTCCGCTAGTAAAAGTTTTGTAGATTTTTAATTGTGGTTGAAAAGTTGTTAGGTGTTTCTCGTAGTAAATAAGTTGATGAAAAATGTCTTATTATTTGCGGTAGTATTTTTTTTTTACTGAGTATGTGAGTGAAACTTCTTTTTATTATTGGAAACCAATTGGTAAAATGCCTTAAATTTTTTGTGTTTTTTTGTTAATGGAAACGAGGTGCTAAAATGTGTAAAGTTTTTTTTGTGTCTACACAATTTTGGGCAATTCAAATTTTTTTTTTTTCATTTACACGCCTATTTGCTATTTTAGAGAGAGAAGGTCGTGTAGTGGAGAGTGAAAAATGTGTCAGTGGGATGCCTCAAACAGTGACAGACTTTTCAATAATTTCTCCCAGACGGCAGGTTTTGATTTGTAGAAGGCACCACCTGGCATGGATGACGTGTTACCCTTGGGGCAACGAATAATTTCTCCTGGTTTTCCCAAGTTCGGAAGTACTAACCGATCACATCACCTAGGAGAGTGTGTAGAAAAAATAAAAATTTAGTTTAGAGTCTACTATAAAAAATTTGTAACCAAGTTAGTCCACTTCTAATGTTTGTAATCCCTCTAATCCACTAATATAATTCAGTAAGATCTTAAGTCCACTTCTTTTAAAAACGATAGTATTAAATCAAGACAAAAATGGGGTGAGAGTATATAGGCAACAATCCCTTTTCCCTCTCTCCGAATTACTCTCTCCTCTCTTGTTTTCCAAGTTTCTTTCTTGCTCTTCACTCAGACTAGGTGCATTTATGGCTATGGTATAGGATTTGGTAGGATAAGAATGATTACTTGGAGAGCAATCAATTCTAATAATTCTTCCATTTCGATTTAATTGTTCCTAATTCTATTCTAATCGGCTAAAAAGATAAATGAGTTAATTATGACCGATCAAGATTGAAAATAAAATAAGAGTATCTCAATAATACCCTCGCAATAATTCTATAACTCCAAAAATTCATGTCTTGTTCTCTTCCCTTTTCAAAAAATATTTTTCAAATATTTTTCCCTAAATTCCTCATACTTTCAACATTTATCTTTCTATCTCTCTTTACTTATTATTCCTATTATTTTTCAAAAAAAATTTAAATACCAAATCAAACACAGCATGAATTACTCTACTATCGACTACCAATTTACCCATACACCAATTCTCTATTTTTTTTTTTCACATTTCCTACGGCAACTTTCACCGAAATCCAAATCAAGTAGAATAATTAATATATATATATAGACACACACACACGGGTTGAAATCAGAAAAAAAATTAAGGGAAAAAAAAAAAGGGGATGTTAGAGCATCTCCAGCCTTGACCCATATTTTTTCTCAAATTTGAGTCAAATTTTGGATAAAAATCCATTTTGGGTAAACACACCTCCAACCATCAAACCCAAATTTTACACATCTCCCTCTTTCTCTCTCTAACTAGCCGTTGGAGAAATGGGTCAAGGCAAAAGTTGTCTCAGATTTGGGCAAAAAAATGGGTAAAACCCAAAATGGGTAAGGGTTTGGGTCAAAGATTGGAGAAAGATTTTTGTGATTTTTGCCCCATTTTTAAATTTGAATCTTAAAATGGGTCAAGACTGGAGATACTCTTACAATCCCTTGAAAACATGGTTTAAACAAGTTGAACGATTTAGATCATCAAAATATGACCCAAAGGCTCTAAACTATGAGATCCGCATTTTAATGTTCTTATTAGAAACTCGCATGAAGTCGCCCTTAACTTGCAAAATTGCAGACTTCCCTTATCCCGGTCAAGTTCTGTGTCAAGACGAATCAATAAGTCACAAAAATTATTTAACTTTTTAATCCAAATCCACCCTAAATAAGGAATCAAGCTTAATTTAATAATTAAATACCCATAACTATGCAGCCAAATAAGATTACTCTGTATTAAACAAAGAAAAAGGTAAAAAAAGAATAAATAGAATAGTCAAGCTTAATTTAGTAATTACCCATGACTTGACACTTTCCACACCTACTCATGACTATTATATGTTTTTTGTTTTTATCTTTTCCTTTATTTATTTAATACAGAGTAATCTTATTTGGTTGCATAGTTATGGGTATTTAATTACTCCCTCCATCCCTAAATGTTTGGCATTTTCATGTTTTTTATTGTCCTATATTATTTGTCCATTTTGAAAAGTAAAAAGCAAAATATGATAAATTTCCTATGTTACCCTTTTCTTTTGGGCACCAAATTTCAAATTCAAATTTTCAAGTATTATTCAAAGTACACTAGAAGGGTAAATTGGACACTTGATTTTTGCACAATACAATAATATTTGTTCCTTAAAAGTTAGAACTCCCAAAAGTGCCAAACATTTAGGGACGGATGGAGTACTAAATTAAGCTTGATTCCTTATTTAGGATGGGTTTGGATTGAAAAATTAAATAATTTTTGTGACTTATTGATTCGTCTTGACGCAAAATTAACAAATGCGTTTTTTTTCTTTTGAATAAAGATAAAAATTAAGTTATTAATTGACTTTGAAAGCCAAATTGAGCCTTGATCTTGTTCATGAGTATAATATTGTGTTTTGCCAAAATGAGCCTTAATATTGTTTTGCCGTTATTCGAGCCAAAATTCACATTTTCAGGATTTCCGTTTGTTTTGGATAGAAAGTTAACGGCAGAAGTAAAATTGATGGGTTTTTAAATACGTCAATTGTTATTTTGATAATTTTAAAAAGTCAGATGTTGGTATGTGATTTGTGCGAAAGGTTAGTGCTATTTTGAAATTTTCCTAATAAGATCGTCCTAACAGAAAGGGGTCTGCATAAATAGATATGTTAGAACATCTCCAATCCATCTCTATTTCTCCAAAATAGAGGATGGATGTGACACATTGAGGGGAGATTTTATAATTTGTTCTCTTTTTTCTTCACTTTTTGTATTTTTTGGGAGAATTTTTGAGGGACCCACCGTCCTTTTTAGAGTTTGGTCCTCCAAAAGTAAATTTGGTCTTCTAAAAATGGAGGACCAAAAGTAAATTTGGAGTACAAAATTCCTCCAAACTCTAAAAAGGACAATGGGTCCCTCAAAGATTCTCCCAAAAAGTACAAAAAGTGAAGAAAAAATAGAATAAATTACAAAATCTCTACTCAATGTGTTACATCCATCCTCTATTTTGGAGGAAATGGAGATGGATTGGAGATGCTCTTATGGTGGACAAATTCCAACCCACAAATTCTATTTCTCTCAAACCGACTCAGGCTCCGTTCCAGAGCATCTTCTTAAAAAATAAGTATTTATTTTATATTTTTAAACTCAAAAATAATGTAAATAAAAAAAAATTATTTTTTTTTACCATATAAAAAATGTCGATAAGATCTATCAAATAAGATCCATAATACTAAAAAAATTATTTACATAAACACATTCACTGTGTTCGGTTGGACTTTTTGAGTTTTTATTTCAGAATGAAGTTTTGAATGCAATTTGTTGTGGGGCCAAAAGGTGCTGACAAATGAGCCCCCACCACTTTAAAGTCTGACTACAACCATGTGGAGTACAGTAAAAATGAGCCCCCACCACAGTCCCGCCCTTCTCCACCTTCCTCATTTTCCCAGCTTTTTTTAGAATTAACTATCACAGGCTGGTTTTTTTTTTTTTTTTTTACAATCCGCTCCACTCCCACCCTCCTCCATCTCCCTCCTATCCCCAGCTTTTTTTTTTGAATTAACGATCATAGGCTGTTTTTTTTTTTGTTTTGTGTAGAATCCGTTGATTCTCACGCGAGAATTAACGGCATCAGACGCGTTAAGGTACTCGACCCAAACACCTCATTTTTGTAGTCCCGACGAGCGCCTCGATAAGATTTCCGAATGGGACCCGTCGGTACCAATTCACTGTGATCGCTTCCTATTTTTTTCAAGGTGCCAAATACAATTGGAAATTGAAATTGATACTTTCTAAAAATCATTCTGATCCCAATTGTAGAACCTGTCTCAAATTCCATAAGCATACATCTCAATACATCAACCATTACTAATTAAAGTTCGAAGAGACAACTAAAGATCGAGTACACAACAAATCAAATTTGGCATAATATCAAAATAGGTAAAACATAACAGTAGCAACAACGACAATGAAACAGAACGTCATAGCAAGAATAAGCCACAGCGGAAAGGACTGTCTGCCTGGAGGAGTGTATTCCGATGACGACCCAGCCGCATCCTCTAAGGACGGAAGAATAGGAGGCGGGACCATCTGCTCTACTTGGCCGGTGTAAGCCAACCAAGCACTGTATGCCTCATCCCATGAGGCAAATTTGTTATGCACAGCACCTGGGAACCGATTAACCTGATCACTACAAGCTGCCCAAGAATCGTAGATGCCTGGATTTCTCCCCACGAACACAACATAGAATTTTTTCCCTCTCATTCCTATATCATTACGATAATAAATATGAACATGAGTAATGCGTGTCAACCAAAGTGCACCGAAAGCTGCAGATTTGAAGCCCAAATTTAAACCAAAAAATGAATGTTTATGTTGAACTAAAGTGCTGATTTTTGTGAAAAACAAAGCAGCAGATTACATGGAAAAAAAACCTGCACCAATATAGCTTACATGGAATTCATTGTTCAAGTTCCACAATTGAAATAGCTTAGTAGGTTTCTCAAATACACAATAAAACAAACCAACATCATGGGCACTTTCTAGTAACAGTTTCCAACATAAACACAAGTATAACACAGTTTTCAACCAAAGTGCACAAACAAAGCAGCAGATTCACCATGATTCTATTCACCTCACATAAATCGGAAATAAAAACACGTTCTCCGTAATCAATCAATTTTGTTTTCAATAATCTCATGGTGAAACTAGTTAAATTAAAGATCAATCATCATAAGACTCCCACATCCAGTTAGCCATTTCAGTCCGCCTTTGAGCCATCAATTGTGTGTTATGTGGCGACAAGTTGAAGGGCTCTACCGGACCCACATTTCCCTCATTTCCTTCCTCGTTCTCTCCGCCCTCCCATTGTCCGTCGTCCTCGAAGTCATCAAAAAATTCATCCCTCCCCCTGTTCATTATTATCCAATTGTGAATAACACAACATGCAGTTACAATTCCAGGTTGACGGGCTTCATTATAACTTGGCATGTGCTTAAGGATGGGGAACCTTGCTTTTAGGACTCCAAAGCATCGCTCTATCACATTCCTCAACGACGAATGCTTGTAATTGAACAACTCCATGGGCGTGTGGAACTCCGTATTATGCCCATTAAATTCCTCTCTGTGATAACGTCTTCCTCGATAAGGAGCTAAATACCCCGGCATATTTGTATATCCAGCATCCACCAAATAGTACTTATCTAAAATGTTACAAGTTAGATTTAATAGGGTGCGATATTGATTGATTACAATTGGAAAGGTAATTATTGTTACGTACTGAGTGGGGGGTGCGGAAAGTTATAGCCCGGGGTTGTTACTGCCGATTGGAATACACGTCCATCATGGGCACTTCCTTCCCAACCGGGCAACACAAAAGTGAACTTCATATCGAAAGAACAAGCAGCCATAACATTCTGTGTTATTGTGGACTTCCTCCCGCGATACGCAACTTGTCTACGACGCGGTACCCAAGCTTCTATGTGTGTTCCATCTATAGCTCCAACACAATCCTTAACAAAATATCATTACAAAACAATGCATAATTTGGTCACGGGAATTATTGGCGAAGGAATTAGTGTAAGTATATTTATTTAACTAACCTGGAACCACGGGTAATATCTACCGTCGTTTAATATTTCAGGCGGCGTTACATGAAGGTTAGGTGGTTGAATGATGTGGGGTGCCAAGTTGCAAAGAGCACGACGCATCCATTTGAAGTGGTCGCTTATGGTCGACGTGGAGCGTTGGAATCGATCAGCAGCCAATCGATGGCGTTGGGAATGGCCACATATGTATAAGAAAATAGCCAAGGACTCTTCTAGGCAAACACGTTTATGATCCCATTGTAGTTGTCCTCTAGCAAGAAGTTCAGCCACCAATCCTCTAAATGTATATGCATCGACACGGAGAACGTCTTTTATGGTTTGAGGGTGTCTTTCCAACAAAAAATTTGTGTACGCTTGACCAGTAAATTCACTAGTTCGTTGTGGCATTTTTTTCTTGTCATTTTCCATTAAGTCCAAAAATTCGAGATCAAGTAAGTCGTCGTCATCGCTGGTAACAGCTTCATCCTCGTTATGCCATGGATGAGCGCTGGATGACATGGGTGTAGGCTGAATGTGTACAATAGTTAGATAAATGCATTACTACTCTCCAAGGCAGATTTTGTTAAATATAACAGTTCAAACACATATACCAAGGTAGTATAACATAACATTTAGCAAGGAATTTTTGGCATAGTGCAGTTTTGTGTGGTTTTTCCAAAATGCAGTTTCTTATACTTTATCTTATGTATGTATGTACGTGTAGACATTCTACTAACAGATACAAAATAACATGCAAGGTACGAATAAATACTACATGAGATATTCTCTTAAGTGACAGTTAGCTACTTAAAGAATCCAGAAAGGACCCATAAACATACCACCCGTACGATCACCTGAAACATTTCTTCCCAATAAATCTGGTGTTAAAAAAAAAAATTTGTACGACAAGCACTAGCATAAAAGAGATTGCGGATTGTAAAGATACCTAATTTCAAGTGTACTGCATTCAAAACTAAAATGCAAAGTGAACACTAGTTAGTTCCTGGCTCTATTTAGGAGTTGTATCCTTACTGGCATACGTATCTCCTCCGATACTCATGCAAATGTATTCGAGGTATTTAAAATGTAATATTTTATTTTGTTACCATTGAAATTAAGATTGCGGCACTTCTAGAATACCATATATAGATAACATTGTTAGGAATATAGAAAAGTACAGATTTTTAGCACTCTACTCACCTTTTTAGAGAGGACAATACAGTGGGGTGAAAATAGTTGTCTTGTTTGTTGCTCTAACTCTCCAAATTAACAAAAATAACTACAAATGAAGGCACGCTGATTAACGCTTCCGTGTCTTTTTTTTTATTCTTCATTCTCTTGTTCTGTACCTCTCCTTTCGTACAATTCATAAACTTGTATTTGACATGGGTTAGAATGTACGTGCTGATTTTTATATATGCAGGGTTGCTTGCTTCCTAATTCAGGGGAAAACCCTAATAACTAATCGGAACTTGTCTAAAAGATGTCACTGATCCTCAACTGTCTTGCATATTTCTAGCCCCATCGCATTAGAGCTATAAAGCACCGATTTTTTCCTCCTTTTTTTGCAACTTCCTATAGTGATCTCAACTTCTACTGGTGAGGTGTATATATGCATGTTCAATTTGTTCCAGGCTCTTTTCTAAAATGTTCTCTATTTTAGTTTAAGCTCTACTCTTTCTTCTATCTTTGTCTTTCTGACAGGAAACAAACGAGAATCTCGAGGATTCGAGCAACGAGTTAATCCTAACTGACGAGGAAGTGGTTCAAATGGCTGAGTTAAAGAAAATTCTTTATGGCAAGTTCAAGGATTCAATCAACCTGCAGGAGGATTAGTGAAGTGTAATTTGTTGCGGTTGCTTATTAACTCTCAATAGTACTATTTCCATCTTCCAATCGTACTGTTATTGCAGTTGTTTTTTAGTTCAAGGCTATCAAATCATCTTTTACTCTCTAGGATAATTGTAGCTTTTATCTTTCAAAATTGTTGAACATGAACTGCAAGGGGTTGCTTACAAGTTCTGTAGTTTCTTCTGCTTTCTTTTTGCCCAGAAACCTGTTTTTTAACTTATGTTTTTTCCTTTGATGAAAGGATGGTATCTTTACCATTTGCATGGCCAAAAGGAAAGTGATCATGATGAACCACATAATAACACTTTCCAAACTATGATGTTTTACCAATAGCCCAACAACTGCATTATGCAATAGTAAAACATATAAAACTACAAACCAACATGAAGCAACAAATGGTAAAGGCCTTTAGTCATATGAAGGCAGAACATATTCCAATAACATGACTAAATAACATGGAGTAGAATTCAATAAACTAAATGTGTTCCATAACACGAACAATATTAGAAGTTAAGCAATAAAAAAAAATTGGCCACTAATGGCCTTCTTACACAACCACCTAGTTGTCTATTCTTCCAAATCGGTCAATTCAGCTGTGCCACCCAACCAATCCTATTATGCGGCTTGAGTTGCATGAACCCCTCCCTCCAAGAAGGTCCTTCAGGACCCATCATAAGGCCATATGCCTTCCAATATTGTGTATCCCCAACAATCCCCTGAATGTCATCCAAAGCAGCAATGGTTTCTTTTATGGTGAATTGTGGGGTTCCAGATTGTTGACGGTTGATAGTTAAAGCCTCGTAGTACCCTGCCTTTCTTTCATTAGCAAGTGCCACACTCTCATAAGCATGTATTTGCTCACCCCTAACGTGTTTCGAAACACTCGCACCACTCCCGTCAGATTTTCGCTTTCGCGAGTCAGTATACATGCTATCGTCCCCCAGAATGGACTTTGGCGGGCCAAACATGGCTCGCTCTTCATCGGAAGTGGCTGCACCAAGGGTACCGGGTTGTGCAAAGGCACCGGTCGCCATAGAGTTGTGGAGAAGCTCGTCCAACAACTCAAAATGGTCAATACCTTTATTGCGAAGTTTCTCATACTTACTGTTGGCCTACATGGAATATAGGTAATGGGAAATGTTTGTTAGTATATCGGGGCAAAAGGGGATTTATCTAATATTAGCAGCTATTAAATAAAACACTTAGGTTTTGATACCTTAATTATTTCATCCCATACTCCAGCAGGAGCTGTGACAGTTTGAAGCTCCGCATCCCAACCCAATCCGGTATGAACTTTTTTTAATTGACAGAATAACCTGTAAGGTGCTTTGAGGCGTTCAAACTTTTGTTGCATTTTGGTGATACTGTACCCATACCTAGGAACTTGGCGAGTAAATTCTTTGTGGATAGAAGTCCATTGGTGTTGATTGAACGTTTTTGTCTTACGTGTGTTCACACTTTGTTCTTTGCTTGATTCGTCAAGGAGTATTTTAAGAAATATCTCCTCATTGGCATAACTCCACATGTCTACATCAATTTTTGTGCGGTCCATGGTGGCCTAACAGTTGGGACAAATAATTTGCAGCATAAACAACTGGAAAATAGATATGCAAGATATAAAAAATGCTTAACAGGACCATACACAGAGGGGAGCGAGATTTGTAAATCCTTTACCAATTGAACGATGTTTTCGCCAGTACAAGAGTTGGTTGAAGAAGTAGGAGAGGTGGAACTTCGCTTCCTCTTCAATGGTTGGCTCCCAGGTGGTTTTACTTGAAAGGGCTTGTCCCCTAAAATGAACAAATGAAACACACGCATTCAATCAACATAGGCCAGCTTAGGATTAATCTAAACTTGACACTGAATAAATTTCTACATAGACCATAAACAGGGGCGTGTGAATTTGTGGTCAGACATTGTGCAAAAGTTGTTACAGTATTTGGAACAAGAACCACACAGAAAAACAATCCTTTCAAACTAGGTCAGCATTGCGAAAAACATATTTGATAGGAAAATGTTTGTGTAAGTGTATCCCCAGGAAATAAACCTCCAGAAACAAAAGCAAATGCCAAAAAAGAGATATATGCTTTTTCTAATAATTTCTAGATCTGACCCTAAATCCAAAACTCTCAGCCTGGTCATTCTAAAATGAGAATATTTGGACAATGGATTTGCACGAGCACTGTGAGGCAAGCAAAAAAACCTGTTTCATTCAGCATGCTCCCCCATTTTCGAAAATTCCAACCTACGGTGACCAGAATATCTTCTTTTCTAGGTCCAATTTTTTCTACAAGTGAAAAATCACAGAAAATCCGTTTTTTTCCTAACCCCAATTTTTTCATACCCCATGACTTGGCCGAGGGCCTTTTTTCGAACCCCAAGAGTCTGCATTTGGTCGAAGGAGTAGGAGATCTTTGACATGATTTTTCGAACATAAAAACAGTCGATTGAAAATTAAAAAAAAAAATTGGATGAAAACCCTAACCCAACCGAAACAACAAAGTTCGAAGAAACCCTTCTATTTCTGGTGTATTTACCTCTAGATCTTCGAATCTTTGTTGACCGGAGAAGCCATTTGGCACATCTGAAGGAGGAATTCGTCGGGTCTTCCGTGGTGCCTGGATTTGGTGTCGGTTTGGGCTCCCCCTGGAATGTAGTCCACCTCCTCATTTATACAACCAAACCCTTCAAATAAGGTCCAGATTTCCAGCTGGGTTGAGAAGATGTTTGAGAAGATGGGTCTTTAATTTTACAGAAGATATTCGCGAAGCAGCTTCGACCTGGGGAAGAGGCGTACGTGTGAGATTCGTTCTCTGTGACTTTTGAACAAAAGAGTTAGCTGGAGGTTGGGATAAGTTTCGAGAGAGAGATTTGGGGATGAAGTAATTGAAGAGAGAGAGAGCAAT
Source organism: Rhododendron vialii (assembly GCF_030253575.1). Classification (NCBI taxonomy): domain Eukaryota; kingdom Viridiplantae; phylum Streptophyta; class Magnoliopsida; order Ericales; family Ericaceae; genus Rhododendron; species Rhododendron vialii. Next base: position 25,700,494 of record NC_080559.1, read on the forward strand.
AGAGAGAGAGGGGGAGACTTTCGCAGAGATTTGCAGATTCGCAGGGATTCCCTCTGTATCCTTTTGAAAAAAAAATTTCTACAGTGGAGGTGGGATGAGTTTAAGAGATAGACGTGTTGGAGTTTCAGAAATTGAAGAGAGAGAGAGAGGGAGGAGAGTACTTTTTGCCCCCACTTGCTGACCCGCACAGTAAAATCGGGACCCACTCATCTTTAAAATAACTCATCCAATCACATGTTTTTAGATTTTAACTCAAAAATTTCAATCCAAAATTGTGAACCAAACACAGCGATTATTTTTGAAATTATCTTATTAAAAAATAAGTACTTAGTTTTAATTCCCAACGGATCTCACTCTCACTCCTAACCCCACGACTCCCCCCCCCCCCCCCCCAGCTTCCAGCCGAAGTCCAAAATTTCGGCCGTTAACCACACCATCACGCCAGCCACCCCTACGCCTGCTAGCCGCCCCTATCGCCATCCGTCTCGGAAAATCACGGTTCGAAGCTCACCGCGCGCACAAACCCCCACGCCAGCCGCACTCCAAACCGTGTGCCCGCCGCCCGTTTCGGCGATCGTGGCCCGGTTTGAAGCCTATATAAACCCACCTCACTCCTTTCGCAAATCACACAAAAACAGCCTCAATCCACTACTGCAATCTCAGTAGAAGAGAAAAAGAAAAGAGAGAGAGCTCTTCACTCCATTAATGGAGGTTTAGAGAGAGAAACTTAGGTGAGTTCGGTTCCACACTTAGCTAAGCACCAATTCGGGCTATCCCATCTTCTGGAACATCCCTGAGCTTCTCCGAACCGAGCCCCAATCAACCGAAGTCAGTCCGACGTTCCGTTTCTCCGTCGTCTTTCCTGTTTGGCCGAAAACCGTCCAAACCCGTTACCCGCTTTTTCGGCCGGAACCGAGTAGAACAATCTCTACTCTACTTCCCCTAAGTATATTTAGCCCCTAAGTGATGATTTTAATGAGTTAAAATGGAAGAAATCAGCCCACGGATCAAAACCCAGTGATCCGAATTTTTACTCTGTTTTCTGAAACAATAAGCCCACTCTGTACGTGGACGTTGGTTTTCGAAAATTTTATACTAATATTACACTCAGTCCCCTGTGCTTATCACATTCGACCCTATGCTATGACTTGTCTCATTTTAACCCTACATGTTACATTTTAATGTTTAATATGCTAAATGTATGTCATGACTAATTTACCTTTGATCAATGTTAATGTGATTACAATGTGTATAAATATGCATTTATTTTAACTCATTTACAAGTTAGAAAATACTAGTGTTAGATTAAAATATTAGTTCTTACATTTAAAAAAAAAAAAAAAACTAGTAACTATTAGAAATAACAAGTTCTATTAGTTTTCTAGTTTAAATATATAAAATTATAGTATTAAAGAAAGAAAGTAGACCTTATTTTAGAAAATAAACAGAAACCTTATAATTCAAGTAATAACTTATTTAAACTTCATATTTACACTAAGATTCTTCTGATGAATTTTTTTTTTAGAATCTATTTTCACACAATTACATAAGGACCGAATTACCTTTACACTCAACTAAATGACTAAATTCAACTTTCAAGATTAATTAATAAAATTGCTCGTTTATCAATAACTTAAAGGCATCGGCCCGATCATAAAATACTACGTGTTTTACTTATTTGCACAATATTAACTATATAATATACTTTTTATCTCATCAAATTACCTTTTTACCTTTTTATGTCTCAGTTGACTTTTTCCGACTTTTTATTGTAAGATTCATTTCCAACCGAATAAGCTTTTTTTAAATCTATGGTATTACAGTTATTCTATCACCACACTCATTCACATACCTCTACTCATAATAAGGGCGGGCCCCACACACATTACACTCAGTGTGTCTGGGTTCCATTATTATTGTGAGTGAAATATGTATGTGGACTCCACTCTTATTATAAGTAAGAATATGTAAATGTATGTGTGAATGGGTATGATGCTATAATTATTGGCGGTAATAGAGGGGTGGAGGAAGGGGGGTTATAAATTTTGGAACCAAAACGGTGTATAATATTATTAATATGGGGGGCATTGCTGGACCCTGCGGTGTCCAAGGGCAACAGCCCCACGATTCCCAGTCAAAAGCGGTTCTCACTCCCCCCGAGAAACAAGGATAAGCACGAAATCGGAACACTTCTACAGTTCTACTAAAAGCCCTAGTAGTTAGTTTCCTCTTGCTTCCAAACACATGAAGACCCATCAGCAGTAAGCCAATTTTGTTCGCATTCTTGCTTGAATCTTGAATTACAGTAGCGTAATTTGTTGTCATTTCCTTTCTGTTTGTTACTATTTTCGTTAGTAGTTTGTTCATATTTTAGTGTGATTAATCTTGCTTGAATATTGAAATAGTTATCTCTCTCTATCTCTCTCTTTCTCTCTCTTGAATGAATGAATGAATGAAAATTAATAACCGCGAAGTAGTAGAGTTCTGGCTTGAATGAACAGCTTGATTTCCACTTTCTGCTTTTCTAGCACTTTGTTCCCACACTACCATCTGTCGCTTCTGTTCTATTTCTCCCGTTTTCCCTCCATTTTTCCTGTGTGTCTTTCTCTTTTACATTTGAAAATGTGACCTAATTAACGGGTTTTGGGTTTGTTTTGCCTGGTTTTCTGTTGATTCTTTGCGTTAAAATGAGAAGTGAGAACAAAGGACACGCCATTGTGGCATTTCTACTATTAAATTCAAATATTCTTCGTGATAGCACATGCCGAGGACACACAACAGGGTGATCGGAGTCTAAACCTAAATATATAAAGTAGGCAATGGGTTGTATAATGGGTTGTATACGGTGACCCAATGTAGGCAAGAAAGAGGGAATTATGGAAAATTGGTTTATAAGTTTGTTTTGCATCGATTGGCCGGGCAACCGGAAGTCAATGGAGCACATGTTGGCATGCCAAAGAAGTCAAAGAAGTCTAAAGTCTTGAAGTTACCTAGTGTGGTTGCTGATGATGTTTCTCAAGGAAAAGAGGAGAAGCCTGTTCGCGCAGTCAACACCGTGGACGATGAGAAGCTTCCACCTTTTCATTATGTTACCAATGTGATCTACCCTGAGTGGTACGAGTCTACCCACTCTGTCCCTAGGGGTTGCGATTGCATCAATGGATGCTTAGGTTTCGAGAAATGTCCATGCACCGTTGCGTATGGGGGCGACATTCCATTCACTTCGAAAGACGACATTCCATTCACTTCGAAAGATGCTATCGTTAGGAGAAAGCCTCTCGTTTACGAGTGTGGCCCATCTTGCAAATGCCTGCCTTCTTGCCAAAATAGGGTTAGCCAAAACGGAATTCGGTACCATTTGGAGATTTTTATGACCGAGAAAATGGGGTGGGGGGTTAGATCGCGGGACTTCATTCGATCCGGCGGTTTTGTTTGCGAGTACACGGGAGAGTTGCTTCGAGAACAGGAAGCAGAGGAAAGAGTCGGTAACGATGAGTATCTATTCGATATCGGGAAGAATGGTAGTGGCTTCACTATTGATGCAGCTAAATTTGGGAATGTGGGGAGGTTCATAAACCATAGTTGCTCTCCAAACCTCTATGCCCAAAACGTCCTTTATGATCATGATGACAAGAGAATGCCACACATAATGTTCTTTGCTTCCAAAAGCATACCTCCTTTAAGAGAGTTGACTTATGATTACAACTATAAGGTGGATGGAGTTCGTGATGGTAATGGCGACATCAAGAGGAAGGATTGTTATTGTGGTTCTCGCTCGTGTAGTGGGAGGTTGTACTGTGGAAGGATTTGCCTGGTCCTTTTCAAGGGGGCCTGGCTTGGGTCTCGTTTCAGTGCGGCTAGTTCTTTCTTTGAATCTAGGTTTTGGTTTCGGGCTTGGCCTTTTGTTTCAGTTATAGGTGTTGGTGTGCTTAGGGTTTGCAGCTTTTGGCCTTGTTTGTGGGGTTTTGGTTGGCATCTTACCTTCCTCTGGGCTCGGTTCTCGTGTGACTTTTTGTCGATGTGTCCGAGATCCATGTAATTTTTGTATCTTTTACAAAGATTAATAAAATCTTTTTGCTGAAGGGAAAAAAAATACAAAACTATGTCACCTCTCCACTATTTTTCTTTTGATGTTTTCCTAGGAGTTTAAATTTCCATTTGCTGTAATATATTCGTCAAGAGTTAAAATTCTTTCCACCTGTGGTGGTGGAAACCTTTGGTTTTCCACTACAGCCTGTTACGGGTCCCACCAAGTATTTTTTGTTATAATCTGAACTGTTCATCTCTTAGAGCTCGCAAAATAGTACATGGACGCAAAGAATGAGCTTCTTCGGACATCAATAAGTATATTAAAAATTGTATATTAAAAATTGAATTTCAGTTTAGAAAATGGACAGTCATAAACAATTTAACTTCAAAATCTCTGATCTTCCATTCTGTAAATTAAAATTCAAGTTTTTATATATGTATCGATATCCAATTAAGCTGATTTTTTTCATGGGCATACTACCCTATGTGCTTTACAAGATGAATAATTCGGATTGTAACAAAAAAAAGTTTTGTAGAGCCCACATGCGGTGGTGGAAATCCCATGGTTTCCACCTATGGTAGATAGAATTTACTCTCATTCGTCAATTTGTAATTTGTTTCTATGTACCTTCCTATGTTGGAAAATGTTATTGGGATATAATATTTTAATTTGGTTTAAATGTGAATTGACTTGATTTAGAGTCGTGTCTTTTCAATGACACATTCGTTGTGGGCGGACGCATCTTATATGAATATATGTGTCTCCTCTCTTGGTGACTATTCAGAATGGTCACCCGTTGGTCTATAAATAAAATGTTCCCCCTTTCATTTTACATTGTTTTTGGAAAAATGTTTATGTCCATATTTCCATAGACTCAGAGTCATTCATTTAGAGAGAGTACAAAACTTGAAGTGCTGCTTCTCTGAAGAGTTCGATCAAGTAGTGCGGGGAGATAGTGTCCATGCAAATCGTAAGCACTCTAGCAGGACTGTCTACATTCGGCCCTGTTCTGCTAAGAGAAATAAATACTACTTATTTTTTAAATTAAATGTGACGTATTGTGAAATAAAAACCTTAGCGGAACAAGCCTAGCAGGAGCTTGGGGCACTAGTTCTTTTAGTCTCTGCAAGTATTCAACACGCAACCAGTCTATTTACTAGTAAAATGTAAAGGCCATCTCTGAACCTACATGCCTATGACTACATTTCTCAGGAACTTTTGCGCAGTGAAGCATCTTGAGTTATGAGATTTTCTATACCATAATAGTCTATTACAACAAATTTATTCGTGCTTGGATGGCATTCCAAGATCAGCCTCATGAAAACCATGTATTATCGGATGATGTCCTACCTGTGTAGATGTCTTTAATGAAACTTGAGCTTTGGTTGGTCTCCCAACAAGCTATTTCGCTTGGCGAGTAAACGACCAGGAGCTTGTGTAGCTCATGCCGGATAAGTTGAGTTTTAGGCTGGGGCAATTGACCTATTTGAAGTGTAAATTCAGAACGAGTGTGATGGCATGCGTGTTGATTCAACTTTCTGTAACTTTATGAGATCCAAACTAGAGAAACTCACTTTGACAGTCTTCGACCCTAGTCGACAGATCTATCTCAACCCATATACTCCATCAAACACTCTCAACCAATTACAATGACAACGTAGAAGGGAAACTGCATTGACTTCATTAAAATGACAATACATGGCTACATAATATCCCACGAAGACAGTTATGCAAAATGCATGAGTGCGCCAACCCTAACTAACTCGACAAATGAGCACAAAGCTGAAGCTGAAACACAAAATTACTAGAATCAAGTCTGTATTAGCAGGGGCATACTTAAGTTGCTCCTATGAAGCACCAATCCAAAACACATGCTAAGATACGTCAGCCGTACCAATAAAGTACAATCACAAGCCTATTAATAAACATATATCTCAATACCAGAGCAATGCCACTGGTGGTGATCGCCCTTAAACAGCAAGCAACCTAGCCGTAGCATCGAATTGGATCATTGCAGCCTTTCTCAGTAGATTGCTTGAAGCCAAATCGACCACCCTTTGCAAGGTATTGCTGGTGGTACTCCTCAGCTCGATAAAACTTTTTTGCAGGCATAATCTCTGAAACAATCTTCCTGTTTAAGATCTGCTGCTGTCTCTCTTTAGACTCCAATGCAGCCGTTTCTTGCTCGGGTGTGTAGAAGTATATTCCAGATCTGTATTGGGTTCCAACGTCGTTCCCCTGTCCAAATGACGGTGAGCAGTTAGGGTGAGGAGTAAAAGTCGTTGAAGATGGGGTCAGACATGGGTGTGCTAACTCTCTTACCTTACTGGAAAAGCATTATAGTTTGGACAACTACGCGAAAAAAAATATATAGATGAAGTGAAAGGGTTATCTATCTTTTGATTTAGCTACGCGATAAAGACTTCTAGCGCGGGGCTAAGGGCCTTCAGACAGACAGACCAACACTTCAAACACAACACATTCCTTTCTATCTCATCCGATTTCACAGTCCCCTTAGAGGAATACAAGATTGATCTGTTATGAATTAGGAAAAGGAAGGATGAAAACAAAGTGCGAATCAAAGGTTACTACAGTACTATGATAACGCAATAATAGAAGTTTAAGTTGGTGAATACAAAAATAACAAATAACCATTGCAGACTCCATAATGCATAAACTTAAACATTCTCTAGGAATTCATTACCGTAGAATAACATTCCTGACAAAAAAAACTTCTCTATTAAAAAAGGAGGAATGAGAAAACAGAGGAAAGTCTTTAACATTGTTAGAGTATTTACCCATCCATAGACACAGCATGCGAAGGACGTGCATTTACCCATCCGCAGGCACAGCACACTAAGAACTTAACCGGTCAAGGAACAGCATCAGCCCAAAACTATTTCCATTCTGATGCTCCACTTTCACCCAAATAACTTCTTCAAAAAGAAAAGTTTCGACCACGACCATGGTTTTGTTAGAGAAGGAAAGAAGCTCATGAGGCTAAATAGACTCTATATCCCCAAGTTGTGGTGGACAATAAAAAAATGGCAGACCCATGCGGACACTTGGCACCCATATGGGTATGGGATCCGTGTCAGACATATTTAGTTAGACAATAACTCAAATTTCTCACGACCATGCATAGAACTCCTATATTATGCATGAAAAGGTCTTAACACAACTAGTAAACACCATTTAAGCTGGAAACCAGAAATTATATACTCAGGATTTTTACTATTCCAGCGCTTCGTATTATCCTTGACATGAAAATTAAGATGAATTTGATAATTCGACAAGTAGCAGCACCCAACGTCCACGTAACATAGCTGCTATGTTACCTATGTATTAATACTGGCAAGAGCTACTCTCATGGCCTTCTGAAGCTGAAGCCAAAGAAATTAAACCAATGGGCCATTTTCAAGGCCTTGGGCCCCAAATTTTGGCCCAAAAAGAGGGGCCCCTGTTAGAAGTAGATATATATGTTAGTACTTCGCAACATAAACTATGCAAGTCCCCCCTTGGTGCAGTGGTAAGATGATTTTCATACCACAGTGTGATTGGTTTCGATTCCCGCTCTAAACACTTCTTTTAAGTTTTTATTTGTCAAAAAATGATAGCCTTGTGGAAATCTGACGCTACTGGGTTTTGATCTTGCATCAAAGGGAACACAAGGAAACACCCAAACCGCTAAACCAAAGCGTGCTCTATGTTCAATGTGGTCTAAAAAATTTATATACAGAAATTATCTCTATTCTATTTAATTGTGAAAAAATTTAAGGCCCCACTTGACGATTTGGCTAGGGCCCCCAAATACCTTGGGCTGTCCCTAGCCATTTCCCCCTAGTACATAATGTCCTACATGCTACAGTGACCCTGACCCAGTCTGTAGTCTTGATGTAGGAAAAATAACTCCTCCGCGATGTTGGATACTCTCTCTTGTACATACCAATCCCCGATTGAGTTAAACTTGCAAAATTGCTGAAGTGGTGGTAAGCATTTGCAAGCAGAAAGTCTGAGCCAAGGCAACATAGGTATTTAATTGGACACCACAACGGTAGCCAAAAAATGTGTCATTTGGGTGTGAAAATGTACATGCTAGTCCCCCAATAGAGTTCGACTTTCAGCATTAGTCATGTGATGGTAACTGCTAAGCAGAAATAGCCCATGTCAGAGTAACCTAGAAGTATTAGATCTGGATCCACAGATGTACTAGACTTCAGTCTACAACAGGTATAAGCAAAATAAGAATTGAGTATTGTTAGAGTCAGCCGAATCAGTGTCCTTTGAATCAATTGGGCAATTCCTCATTTCATTTTTAAGCAGCATTAGTCCCCTACTTTTTCCTATAGTCTCCTAAGGATAGTTTGATGTTTTCTTCAGAGGCGTATACCATCCTTGATTATCTACTTCTTTCCTTGTACTCCTATAAACTTGCACTCATCCACCCAAAAAAGGAAAAGGAAAAACCACAGCCTATCAGATCTCGGAAGGCGCCTCAAAGTTCAAAGTGTCAAACAAGAGGTCCTGGTTCTTCCTATTAAAAATCAGTGAGTAAATACTCATGAACCAAGTCCAACAAACAGGGAATGGAACACTCTTGTCTCCAGATATAATCAACAAAAACTAACCAAGCCAACCCAAACCAAACTGAGTCAGCTAAATGAATATGTTTTCCTATTGAGCTCTGTCAAAGCCATCATGTTTCAAGATGCTCTCAGCAGAGCTCATTTAAAAAAAAAAAAGAGGGATTGAACAACCTAAAAACAAAAATTCATAGATAAACAAACCCAAAATATATTGAAACCTAAAACTCATTGATAAAAAAACCCAAAAGATCAAGAATCTAAAGCCCTCAAAACTCCAAGCACCTAAAACAGATTCAATGAACTAATTGTTATCCCAAAAATAAGATACCCAATAAGCCCTACAAGGGAAAAAAGAAGAAGCTAAAACCACAAACACTAGAGGCAACTACCAACTCAATTATCTATCAATACAACCAAAACCCATCAAAATTAAACACCCAAACCCACAGAATACAGCCACTATAACCTAAACTGAGTAAATCCAACAAACCCACCTGATGATTGAGCAAATACTAAGACACTCAATCAGCCCAGTAAGAAACCCGGTATGTTCTTTTGTTTATAAGTCCCAAAAAAGTAAAAACCACAAATACCAACTCAATTATCTATTGCAATTCAATCAAAACCCATCAAAAATTCAACAAAAGCCACCAACTCAATTATCAATGGCAATTCGAAACAAAAGAAACCCTGTACGAGCTTTTGTTTATAAGTCCCCAAAAACCACAAACACCAACTCAATTATCAATGGCAATTCGAAACCAAAATCCATCAAATTAAATTCAACAACAAAAGCCACGGAATCCAGCAACAAGAACCATAAAAATCCAACAAAACCCACCTGGCGATTAAGCGTGGTGGGGTCGTGCCTGTCCCAGAACGCATCGAGCAAGGCCTCGTAGCTGCACTCCTTGGGATCATACTGAACCCTGACAACCTCCGAGTGCCCTGTGGTGCCCGAGCACACGTTGTTGTACGTCGGCTTGTCCACGTACCCTTGGCTGTACCCCACCTCCGTTTTGGTCACCCCGGGGATCCTCTGGAAAGCCAGTTCTACGCCCCAGAAGCACCCGGCGCCGAATTGGGCGAACAACTGGCCCGCCGCGGGGGTATCGTCGTCGGGGGATTGGGCGATGGAGGAGGAGGAGGGGTCTGTGGGGGATTCGGTGGGGAGGCGGGCACCGAAGCCGAGCTTGCCTAGCCAGCTGCTCATTTTTTGGGGGGAAGAGAGAGGAGAGGAGTGTAGGGTGGGGAGGTTGGTGCGGGTGGGGAATTTGGAGAGAGAGAGTGGGGAGGAGGAGAGAGAGGAGGAGGAGGAGGTGGTGAAGGTGGTGGGGGTGGCGGGGTGGAGGAGGAGCATTGTGATTTGTTGGGGGGTGACGTGTTGAGTTTAGTTATCTGGGAAGAACCGATGTGGGGGGGTTTGGTTGGAGATGATTTTTGCGTTTCATTTTTTTTCTCCCATTTTTACTACGAAGTATATTTATTACGGTCTTGCTATTGTCATTCCACTGGGTTGACGATAAACACATTAGAAAATAAAGAAAACATGTATTTCTGTGTACTTTTTATACCATTTAATACACATTTACACACTCATTATTGTCAGCCCATTGAACTGATTTTAAAATTTTTCATATTTATTTATGCGGACTCCAAAAATATGTGCAGACTAAATGATAGGAAAACAGCTTTAAAAAACACAAGTGAAATTTAGAGTTGTTAGATGTACTTGGGCCCACATACATTTGAGGTTTCGGGATACAATTGTGTCCGAAATATTATTCAAAATTGTGTTTCTAGACTATTCTTTGTTACTTTCCCCTTGTTTTCTCCAATTATTCCCTTTTCGTTTTTTGGCAATGCAAGAGATCTTGAAAAATAAAAAGTCGAGTTGATAATGATGGGAGAATTTTTGTGGTCTGTGCAAGTACGTTTAATGACTCCTCGATGTGATTGAAAACACAATCGAATGAAACTGAATTTATAACAATGTGCTCGTGAGGCTAAGTTCCACTAAGAGTTTTTTGAAATTTATCTTGGAAATTTTCAAAAATATTTGAGTAAAAGTCATAATTTTTTATTTTTTAAAAAAATCACAAAAATTAGATGCAAAACTAACAAACACGAACAAAATTTCAATACTGACAAAACAAGAAAAAGCCCCAAAAATCTTAGCAGAGCTCAACTTCAGATAAATATCAATGGACCCATCCACTTACTTTTATTTCCAACTCTCTCTAATAAAAATGAGTTTTCAATTATGGATCATTTTGGGATTTCACATTGTTAATCTTAACAACCTTTTAAATGGATAACCGAAAGATGATAGTATGACATAAATGAATAATCAAAAGATAACAAATTTTTGCTATCCAATTTTAGTTATGCCATTGGAGATACCCTAACTTCGATACTCTAAAAATCATATACATGGTATTCCAGTTTTTGACATATCAATAGAAAAAATAGTACAGTTGCTTGTAGTCCTCTTTTGTCTGTCTTCTGAGTAATTTTTAATTTCTGATGGCTTCCAAAAAAATATTGTGATGGTTCGTACTCTGCCACTTATTTTTCTCCTGATCTTCTAATATCAGCCCAGAAGGTGTGAATACAAAAAACGTGTTTAAGCAGATCACACTAAAAAAAAAAAAAAAACGTGTTTAAGCTGACTTTAGATTGTGGAATTTCTGTCGAGTTGATTAACCTTGCCAAGTTCTGAGTAGTTTGTTGCAGTCTGGTGGAGTATTAAGTTGGAAGAGTCTGGAATGGGCAGAAGTTGATATATCTGTATAAACAGGTGAAGACCCCTATGCGACGGATCTATATTCAGTGCTCGAGAGAAGGGGTATATATCTCCTCCTCTCGAGTGATTATTCAGTGGTATCTTGTGTAAATTTCACCAAGTGGGTTATTGCCACACAAATGTGGTAGAAAAGACCCTTGAAGCACCATGTACCCTCTGAATTATGAGGACAGAGATATATACCTGATACACAGGAGACTTTCACCCGGCCCTTCAATGCGTAGACAACAAGATAAACATAAAATCAAGTGGTTATCAATTCTCAACACTATCAACCCTTTAAATTCTACTTTTCTAAAGTTGGAAAGGCTAAGTTCACATAATTTGAGGAGAAATTAAAGCCAAATCCACCAGGAAAACAAACAACAAATTACGAGAAAATGCCTGTGACCCTACAAAATTTGTCCAAATGCTCCACCAGAATATATACCTACCTACCATGCTATTATAGCGGCACATTATGTGGGCAGAATGATATGCCGCTTTCTGCTTTGTTCTCTTCACAATTCAAAAAGAATTTTTCAAAAAATTCCCCCTAGATTCTCCTTAAATTCTTCATACTTCCAACATTTCTCTCTCTATGTCTCTCCACTTATTATCCCTACTATTTCTAAAAAAAAATTTCAAACTCCAATCCAAACAAAGCAGAATTCATGTATCACCAGAATTTCTTTCCTCCACTTTCCAGAATCTGTCTGGAAAGTCCTCGAAAAGCAGGGAAAAAAAGTTTCACTCCCACCTGCATGTTATCAACCTTGTATGTTGAGAAGCCGTGTTAATCCAGCCCATACAGTACAGGACTTTGCCTCGGCTTTAAATGAGCTCCGTTAAAGCCAGTCTCACAAGGTAGTTGGTCCAATGGTCCGTGGAGTTATAAAAAGACACAAAAACACACTCATGAAACTAATCAGCAGAAGTAGATTAAAATGGATATATGACATGTTCCACTACAAATAAGACTCATTTACGCATAGTTCATCTCATCAACGTTTCCAATCATACTCCCATTCAAACTGCATAGTCATACAACCCAAAACCTAAGAAAGCCCACTTAACACTAAATCAGAATAAAACCGCATCGGTGATTGGAAAACGCTCTCAAACGCTCATTGAATCACCTCTTCAGCGATATCACCACCTGCCATTATATTGGTTTGATCTTGAAGTGGAGTGAGATAAGAGAGAACACGAAACACTTCAAATCCTGCAACCACAAGAACAGGAAAATGGATACACCTTCATCAGCAACGAAAAAAGAAATAGTCATCGTCTAAAGGAAAGATCATGTAGTGCTGAACACCAGGAATAAATCCTAAATATTACGCAATTTGAACTTAAAATCATTTCATTTGCATCTATAGGACATTTCTACAAACCCTATCATGGCCGCGTCAAGTATAAGCATATATGTGTTGGTGAAGTACTTTTATCAACACAGATAGGTAAATCTATAGGGAAGGTAATATTTATCAGCACATCTATGTTATGTACGGCTAGGTGCCATCGATGAATTCCACACACTGCAAGCAGAGAAGATAAGTTTCATCTCCGGAGACTGTCAGACTTAATGAGTTAATGGTGAATTCTGAGCGCTATAGTTAGTTAAGAGCATCCACAGTGGAATAAGCAAAACAAAAAATTATTAAAGTTAGCAATGTTGAATCAAAAAAGTGCTCACATTGGAATAATCAAACCTAGCAACCTCTTTACAACTCATCAAATTTTGGCTCTTCAATAATCAAAGCTAGCAATATTTTGTCAATAACCAAATTTTATCTCTCAATCAACTACATCAACATTACACAAAAATCTTCTCTCTTCCATTCTCTCTCTCTCTCTCCCAAAAATGTTTTCAAAAAATAATTTTAAAAAACTGTAACTTTCAGATTTTTTTTTTTCTGTTTTTTTCAGAAACTTTTTTTTTACAAAAAATAATTTTTTCAAAAAATTTTAAAAACTATAAGTAAATAAAGTGTGTTTTTCAAATTTCAAAACTCTTTCATAGAAAACTGTTTTTTACACAAAATCTATTTTAAAATTTCAAAACTATTTGTGTAAATATAATTTTTTCAAAATTTCTCAAAATTGTATTTACAGTTTTTAAGTGAACAAAATGTGTTTTTTGAAAAAAAGTTTTTTGTTTCGAAAAACTTTTTTTTTTTAAACTGTTTTTAACATAAACTGTTTTTTTTCCTTCAAAAACCGCTTTTTCAAAAAATATGCGTGAAATGAAGGAAAAAAGTTTAGAGGGCCCATTGATTTTGATTATGGGCAAAAAGTAACCAATGTAGGATTTGACATTGCTAACTTTAGCAACCTCTAAATGGATAATCAAAATCTGATGTGGCATGTTTTGATTATTCACATTTGCTTATTTCACTGTTGATGCTCTAAGTAGACTCTTTTAAACCATCTGTGCATGATGACAACAGGCAAGGGGTCAACTAGTAGGCCTGTAAAAGAATTATAGAAATATATCTAGACGGATGAGAAGGTAAAAAAAGTACGATTCCAGGGAATCCCGGCCATTCAGAGCAATATGCGTACACATGTTCCCTTTCTAGATAACCCTTGTTATATATACAGAGTTTTCCCATCACACAGGAATAACTAGAGTAATCAAATGGCATCAAATTACTCCAAGTCTTCAACCAACAATCAAGCTAAACTGGCTTGAGAAGACCATTTTATCGCTTAAAGTATTGTGCATTTCAGCCAAGGCAACTCAACATGGGAAAACTGCCGCAGACAAAGCAAATATCTTTTCTCCAAGCAACAACCGGAGAAAAGATCCCAACCACTAGGAGAGCGGCAGGAAAACAATTTTAAAGCTTTATTTAGTTGTTTCATGCCATAATTATCTGCAATTAACTTCTTTATAAGTACCAAATTTGGACATCTTTAGAGATTTATTTGTTGATCATGGAATCTTATTTTCAAAATGGGGACTGAAGCACTTTAGGACATGGTTTATCCATCAAAGAAAGTGCAATCCATCAAACAATATAAAAGATCCCAACCACTTCATTCTACTGAAAATGAAACGAACAATCTGTTAAAGTTCAAGAAATATCTCTGAAAAAAGCAAAGAGTTTATAATAACAATTCATCCAAGTTATCTAGGTCTAAAGTGAGTCGTTGAAATCATTGGTCTCTCTACCAATCAAAATGATAGTTCACAGTGTATTGAGGTCTAGAAATTGTCACAAGGCATGCCTGAAACTTAATCCCCCAAAAAACTGAAACAGGATTAAACAACCTCGTTCATAAGAGTAGAAGGCTCAAATTTCATTTTCACTTCAGATAAAAAAATGTAAGATTCCTAATTTTTGGTAGAGACACAGAATTAGAGGAAAAGAATATGGAAAAGAACAATTCAGAGCCCCATCACCAATTTTGGAATCACCTGAATAGAAAAGATTGAACAATTTGGAAGAGGATAAAAAAACTCACTGCAAAATTCTGTTTTCGAAGCCCTAAGTTTCCATAGAATGATGGAGTGGAAAGGAGTGTACCTATTGAATTGATTCAAAGAAGAAGTGCTAGAAGAAAAAAAAGAGCTCTCTTCCTTGTTTTCGAGAGTATCCACAGGGCATAATGTATTTACTTGTTATGTCCAAAGCAAAAAAGGTTTCTTAAGGGTAGAATGGTAAATGAATTAGGCTATTGTCAAGTTGTAACTCATACTTGAGTGGATATACTGTTTAATTTCAGAGCGAATACACTGTTTAATTACAGGCCCAAAGTACTGTTTAAGGCACTCTCCCTTTATACAGGGAAGACGTAGAAAGACTTTACACGTGTGCGTGCGTGCGTGTGTGTGTGTGTGTGTGTGAGAGAGAGAGAGAGAGATTAGCTGTAAGAGTTGAAGGAAATATTTTCATGACCTGAACAAGATAGTAGAAGATGCGGAGGCCTTCTGGATCTTTACTGGATTGGACATCAACGAGTGACCCAATCTTCGATGTCGTAAATGATATGTGTTCATTCCCCATAACAATCTCCAGCTCTTGTCTCCCGACACGATCTGGTTCTGGCCAGTTGTTATCATCTTCCTTCATTATCTACACCAAATAGAACACAAAAAATTCATCTAAAGTTTTGTGAAGGCAAATACCCATGTACTAAACGGTAAACACCCTTACTACCCCCAGAAATAACCCACTTCCAATGCAACAAGAAAACAAAATGCAACAACCATAATACTCTATTCAGTAGCTGAGTCAATATAATCTCCGAACAACACAAATCAATCTGCACAGACAATAAAGAAAACGAAACCATACACGAAGAACACCACGAGAACATGGACAAAGAGAAATCCATGATTCACTACTACTTAACGCACTAACTGGGACCTTTCAAACATCTCCCACATGATCTCTAATCAGACCTTGGATGAGATTTACAAATTCATATCCCCAGATACTCCAATATTCCTGACAGTCTTCATTGCGTTGGTTCCCACAATGGTAACTTCTCTGTTGTTTAATCGGGAGGATAACAATATCACTGGATGGATGTGGATTTGGAAACTGAAAATTCCCCAAAAACTCACAACTTTTGTGTGGGTTCTCTTGCATGATAGACTTCCTACTAATCCTATGCGTGCCATTAGAGGCATTGCTACCTCCAGTGCTTGCCCTCACTGCAACTCCAGTCCAGAAGACATAACTCACCTCTTACAGGGTTGTGTTAAAGCAAAGGCTCTCTGACCTATTTCCCCAAAAACCATTCGAGGAGGAGCCCTCTTGAATGCACAACCTGAGATTGGATTTCTACCAATCTCAAGTTGAAAGGCTAATCTGGCATAGGATATGATGTTTCTTGGAAAACTCTTTTTGTTGTTATTATTTGGCAAATTTGGAAAGATCACAACAAGATAAGCTTTAATAATTTGGAAGTAGACACTCAAACGAGTTACAGAAACATAGTATCCTATTACTCAGAGATTACTAAGGCATTCAATTCTCCCCTCCACGACGGTAACGCTTCCTTAACCTAATTCGTCAGTTTCCACCTATTGCAGCTGGGATCAAATTAAACACAGATGGATGTTGGTATGAAAGCAATGGAAAAGCTGGTTATGGAAGCCTGTTCAGAGATATGGGCAAATGGCTTTTGGGCTATTATGGCAAACTAAGCTGCAGCTCTTGTTTAGAGACGGAGATGTGGGAATCTATAGAGGCCTCACTATAAACCCCGAAAAAGGACCCTGCAATCTTTGTATTGACACAGACTCTCTTACTGGTGTTGAATTGATCAATGAAGGCTACCCTGCAACCCCCAACAAGCTCTGATCATGGACTTAAAAAACTTCCCTTGTTCACATCCTTTGACAAGCTAACCAAAGTGCGGATCACATGGCCATATTAGGAGCAGAATAAACGGAAGAGTTAGTGATAACTGAAGATTCACCTCAATCAGTTCGCCATTTTGAGCTCGAAGATGGCATGGGCATTGACCATCTTAGGGATAAGTTCGCTTATCGCTTTCTATGTCTGTAATTAAACCTATGTCGTTTACGTTTGAATGAGTTCAATCCGGCATTGCATTCACCCATCATGATTTGCCAGAGGAGCTCCTGCTAACTCGGGAGCCACTCTACATAAACAGGTAGTCGATTATGATTCAATCTTTTGGGGAATGACATATACTAGACAAAACACCCCACAGCACAAACATGAAACAACCAAATAAACTTGCAAACTGCAGATATTGTTAACCTAAGATTACAAATACAAACCTAATAGCCAACACGATTTTTCTTGGAACAGAAACGAGTAAATAGGGTTTCCAATATTTCTAGGCGAGAGCAATAAATTAGGGTTTCGCATTGTTGTACCTCGCTGTCGGAGACGATGCGGCGGCACTCGCGGATGGCGGCGGGGGTGAGGAAGACCTCCTTGCGGATCATGGTGTCGTTCTTGTAGTTGGAGTTGTTGGCGTATCGGAGCTTTCCGTCTGGACGGAACTCGAACTCCAGGAACTCGTGACCGAACTTCCCCTTGTGCCCTACGTAGTACCGGAGGTAGAACTCACCGCCACCGTTGTCTTCCTCCATTGCTCCTGCCATCTCTCTCTCTCTCTCTCCTCCCTCGGATTTACCGGATTCTTCTGATGCTGCGATGTTGTCTCTCCCTGTAGTCCGTATAAAAGGGCTGCTTGGGGCAGATGAGTCGGCGGAATAGAAGGGTAGTTTAGTAAATTCAATCCACCCTTCTCGAAATCCACTTGTAGTCCGGAGCGGACCGGCCCGGCCCATTTTAAGTAAGATCTTGTTGGGCTTAGGTTTTTTAATTGGATTACTACTGGCTTTTTGGATATTTTTTTATTTTTTTGACAAGGCTTATTGGATTATTAGACCTTCTAAAAATAAATAGAGTACAATGTTGAGCTAATTTAATATAGGTGGTTGGATTATTCTCCTTTTTACTAACAAATTGTTTCCTCCATAATTGGATCCATCCTAAATTACCAAAACGATCTTGTCTCAAAGGGTAATGAAGCTATTGTTCAACTTCTGTGAGTAGTATCAGTCTATAGTGCATTAAATCATGCTTTATTGGACTCTCAGGAATCAAAAGATCCATTCCTCTTTTACACCATTTTTCATAGAATTGGGTTCAATAATAGACTTAAAATTTTAAAGTGGGACTCCCGACATTTTATAAGTAGGAACTTTGTACTTATTATTTTGAGGGGCCCACAATAATAAATACGAAACTTAAAATTTTAGAAATTGGACCCACGACATTTAATAAGCAGCTACTTGTGGGTTCCGCCCTTTAAGATACTAATTGTGGGCTCTCCGATCGGTGCGCGCCCAAGAGAGTCGCCACCCGGATTTTTGAGATGGATGATCCGAGAAACCGATAACTTGTTTTGAAAAAGGCTTTTAATCTAGCGAAAACGTCGAGACTTTGGGTCTGGGAGCCACATTACAAATAGGAAAAATTTTGTCGAAAAGCACCCCACTCACCCGGTGAAACCGGTCTCTACTAAACATTTTCAAATAGGAAACTCTTCATGTATCTTTTTGGAAAATAAAGCTCTTTTAATTAACAAGTAAGAAGGGAAGGGACATGGAAAAATATATCACATTGACGTGCGTGTGGTGCAGTCTGTACAGAAATGATAAAAATGATGCAGTGCATAAAAGAAAAGAGAAGCTTCTAAATAAACTGCCTGAGTCACTGTGATCCCCTTCACGACATACTGTAATGTCACGCACGGCTTTACAGTACGCCGTGCGGGGTTTCTGTTCTGTTATCAGATCGCCATCAGCTCTCAGAGTATAATTAACTTTCACCACTTTTGATAGGCATTTGAAAGATGCTTAGTCATTGGATCACTTTAGAACAGTACCATTTCATCAAGCCATGGACATAAAACAATTCTTAGTGCGGTTAATCTCTTGAAATGATCGAGAAAGCTTTGTTTATAAACGGAATATGGCTCGTAGATATGGCCTCATTCTGAGAATGCTGACAACTAGTCTCTTCTTAACAGAAACAAGCCTTATGAAAGATGACTTGGATGCAGACAGTTTAAACAAGAAAATAGTGGCTGATGAAACGTCGTGCGTTTGAACACACTACGTCGTGCGACACATTGAAACGCCGCACGGCGTGGTGCCTTCAGGTCAGTAGTTGCTTTGTTTTCTAAAAAATAATTTTTAAGTCAAAACTTTACCAAATGAGGGTTAAGTCTGACAGCAGAAGAAGTTCCCTCAGGGTCAGAACTGAGCCTAACCCAAGGAGACTTGGTTTTTACCTTTGATCTTGCGTTTGGACAAGGACGGATGATGGCGGATGAGCGTTGGTGGGGTCGGTTGAAAGAGGAGGGGGGTATGGATGTGTGTAATAAATGGGTGTATTGAGTGGTTGGGATCTTAAAGTGAATAAAAGGACACTCTTTTAATGATGAAGAGAAAAATGGGGACTTTGAGAAAGGAGAAACCCAGAGAATATTTTTAGAGCAAATCTTCTCAAGACTTGGAAGTGAGGAGTGGGTATGAAAGCATGATGAGAGAGAAAGAGAGTTCAAGGCACCTTTCCCTTGAGTGAAGGGGTGTATTTATAAGCAAGAGCCAAGAATTTTGAATTCAAATGGTGGAGGTATTTTCTGGGCGGGCCAGAAATGCCTTTTCAGCTTAGCCAACTTGTAGCTGTAGCTCAAGTAGGCATGGCCGACAACTAGCTAAACCAGTCAGAACTTTATCCAAAATGTCGTGCGGTTTACCTCATGACCTCGTGCGGCATAATGAATTCTATTATGTCGTGCGGTGTGGAACTGTTCCATGCGGTATTTTAGGTCCAGTCCAGGGCTTTTGGGCTGGGCTTTGAGGTTTTGGGCTGAATGAGTTCTTTATCCAAGCTCGCAAATGTATCGTTTCTTTTATTTCATCATCGGGATGTTTAAAGGTTCTCCGAGGTCCGGATTGTGGTGTCTACACTAATATTCAACAGCCACTTTTATATTACAAAAACAGGCTCCAAGGAATTTTATTAGCAACTATTGAAAGATAAATGATACAAAATCATTAAACTCAAGTATGTTATGTTATCATAGACTTTAAACAAAGATTCTCTGTACTTAAAAGATAGTCATATAATGAGTTTACCTCGTAGAGACATATCGCAACTGCATCGCTTCACTCCCTCCCGTAACGGTACCACTTCCTCCTATAAGATAAGGTTATCCCTTATTCTCATTCATTCCTCATGCCCGAATTGGCGTGATGCTCAACTCCCCCGACTCACACCCGTACAATAGTTACATCCGGAAAGACGGCTAGCTGAGTAACTCAGAGCTCTAAACAAACCCCCTTACCCCCTGCTTATAGGGGGACTCAGTCTCGTTCCTTCGGTTAGTTAATGTTGTTTTCTTCTAATCTATACTACAATTAAAAACCTAGTGTTCCCCCAAAAAAAATGATAGCCGAGATGATGGCGGCAATAAATATTATTTATGGAACAGCTTGTGCCAACCAATTCATAGTATTGGATAAAACTAAAGAAGGAATATGACAAATATGGTAGAAGCGAGTGAGGTGGATCCATAAGAGAAGATTTAAAGTGGTTCTCAATAGAAATAGTGCAAAACATAATAGACTATGAGGCAAAAAAAATCATTTCAAAATGTGATGGCGGCGACTGACGAGGGTAGTTAATGACGTTAGCGATTTTGATGTACAAAAGAAATATATATCAACATAATATTGGCGACTAAATTTATAATTGTGATCACATGATTATAATCATAATCCGAAAGCATAATCATGTGTGTGTGATACTTTTTATCAAAAGTTATTGACCATTGATTTTAACTAATATGACGATCAATATTGAGGACCGAGGGATCCTGTAGGGCAAGGCGCCCTATAGGCAGCACGTGCTCGACTCTAGTTTAGTTAAATTGTGTTCTACTTTTGTTCAACAAATAACTTGTTTAGGGTTTTTTTAAGCATTTTATGTTGTTGAGTTATTAATCTAAAATCGACAACGTATTGATATTGTTCCTTTGGATTAGATGTATAGCTTTGCCGTATCTATTCGCGAAGCTTGCATGATGGTGGCAGCAATGGGTCTCTTCGGAATTGAAGTTGAATCTGAAAACAAGGAGGCAATCCACTTAAGTGTTTCTGAGCTTGTGCCTCCTTGGAAAGTTTTTTGCCCCATTAGTTTGGGACATCTGAGAGTTAATGGCAGCTAGCAAGCTCACTTTGAGATGGGTTCAACGTACGTACAACCAATAGTTTAGCTCACTCGATAGCTTCTTTAGCTTTTGAGGGATCTCTTCCTTGCAATTGGGTGGCTTTGCCCCCTTTTTCTCTTGTCTCTGTTATCCAAGCCGATGTGGTTGTGTAGCCTATTAGAGCATCTTTAGTGGTTTGGTTAAAAATTATGTGTTATATGACATAAAATGTATAAAGTGGGTTCCATTTATTGTTTGTTAAGAGTATATAAATTTAAAAAGTGAATGTGTGTTATAATGGTGTAGTTAAAGTTGTAAGGTAGTGTAAGTTAAGAGGTGTGTGTGTGTATTCATGTGGACCCATCCCTTCCCCCCCTCCCCTCTCTCTCCTCATCCGTCCCTTCTCTCTCTCTCTCTCTCTCTCTCTCTCTCTCTCTCTTCTCTTTGTATTGCTAGCTGTGTTGTTACAGTTAATGATGCAGTTAACTTTTATTAAAGTTAGCAAGCCCATAGCACGACCACAAGAAGCAAAAAATCAAGCAAAAGTTAGCTACCTGATTTTTGTTAGTAAAATCTGATCCTAATAATAGGTTAACATCACCCACTAGAGATGCCCTTAAGGCGTTTTTAATGATTAAAAAAAAAGTACTCCCTCCATCTGCCTTTGTTGGTCCATTACGAAAATTCATGCAATTTTTAAATTATTTATCTTTCAATTTATAATATTTTTTACAATTTTGAGAACACAGAATAATAAAACTAATTAAGATCTATCAAACAAGATCCATATTGCATATTTTTTGAAGTCCATATTGCTTCGTCGTCTACTCGATATGAATAATAACACCCCAAGCGTAGGGCTACTACATTGAAAGAAGCATAATAATCCGGAAGACCAGGTATCATACCCAAGGGAATATCATCACGGCTTGATTGGATTTGTAGAAGTAAGATTCGCGGCCTTGAGACGGTCAACTTTAGGTTCAATTTGAAACGGAGAAAAAGTGCAGTAAAATTAAGTTTTAAAACTATTTAGACTAAGCGGCTAGGTTTAGGGGATCTCAACACCCATAACTCGGATCAACAAGTTTTTCTCTTGATTTACTCGGTTTCAGATATGCGTCAATGATCTCTCAAACCGAAAGATTTATCATTAAGACCGTTTTACTAGAAAAGGAGTCGAAACACCAAGCGAGTTCTAGTATTCATCTAGTAAACGTTAAGGGATGACATAGCTCCAAGCATCATGCGTGGCAAGTAAGCTTGCTCTTGCCTAAACAAGATCAAAGAGGTTAAGACCGCTAAGTTTTGATAGACAAACACGAACTACCTTGATTTTCCAACTAAACATTAAGATTTATTGTGAGAAAATCATGATCAATCCAAGTCATGGAGTGCTAATCACCTCATGACCAAACCTAATTAACTACTTACTCATGCTAGAAATTGAATCAACAAAGCTAATTATGGAAAACATATTTAACCAGCAGAATTCAAATTAAACTAAAGATATATATAGATCAAGTGTGCAGCTACAACTTTAATGAAGACGAAAATAACAAACTAAGATTATCCAAGGTAGAAAAGTGCAAAATTAACTAAGAACAAATGAAGAACAAGCAAGAATGGGCAACAAGAAATGAAATCTAGGCTGGATCTGAGAAAACGTACTAATGACTGTGAGATATGGGGTATTTATATAGGCCCCCTTTTTCTCTCACAAAATATCTCGAAAAGTACTTGAAATCTATTACAAAGGCCTCGGTATCGATACAAAGAAGTGGAGAATCAATACCAAGAAGCTTTGAGCTAATTCCACTAGGCCGCCGTAGCAACTCGGTATCGATACAACAAAAGACTGTATCGATACCCAATGGCAACGACCCAACTGGAATCTATCTTGCAAACGGGTATCGATACAGCAAAAGCTTGTATCGATACTGCCTTTGAAATCTTTGGTTCTTCAGCTTTCGGCCTACGTCTTGATTTCCAATGGTCTTGGCCACCCGACAGCTCTTGTCGACTTAATTCTTGAACGCTCTAGCTCTTGGAAACCTCCACAATTGCTCCAAGTTTAAAAACTGCGCTTTATTTGTCAATTTACCTACAAAACCAAATCAACATACTTACGCGCAGTATCAAAGAAAATACTAACTTTATAAACATAAGTACAATAAAACTATGGACTTAAGTACCAAGAATATACATTATTGGGTGTTTATCACATATTGAAAGATATGAACAATTGAAAATGACACAAATTCTCAAAAGGAACTAACAAACACGGACGGATGGAGTATCAATTACATTATTGCAAAGTCTGGCATCTTGTAGAGAACCCAGGGGCTCTTCTGTGCCATGAGGCACAGTACCCCCTACCCACACCCTAAACGGTACCGTTTTGGAGGAAAACAATCAAAAGGCATCCTATTTGCAATCATATGGAGCAGAAACGTGATTATAAGAGCCCTAGAGATAAAATTTAATTATGTCTCTTTAGAATAATATGATCAGAATAATAAAATCTTCACACTGGTTCAAACGGATTGAAAATTAGAGCAGTTAATTTTTTAACTGTATTTTTAATATATAAACAGTAAAAAATACATAAACAGTTTAAAAAATTAAATGCTCTAATTTTTAATCCGTTTGAACAAGTGCAAAAATCTTATTATTCTGAACATATTATTCTAAAAAGACATAATTAACTTTTGTTTTTAAGGCTCTAATAATCATATTTCTGCTCCATAGGATCCTAAATAAAGAGTAGATACTTAATTATGAGAGTTCTAGATACAAAAGTTAATTATGATCATTTAGAATAATATGTTTAAAATAATAAGATATTTGTACTTGTTCAAATGGATTAAAATTGAAGCACTTAATTTTTTTTAGACTATTTATATATTAAAAATACATAACTGCTCCAATTTTCAATCCGTTTGAACTAGTGTGAAGATCTTATTATTCTGATCATATTATTCTAAAGAGACATAATTAAATTTTATCTCTAAGGCTCTTTATAATTACGTTTCTACTCCATAGGATTACAAATAGGAAGCCTTGGATTTTTTTTCCTCCTAAAACGGTACCGTTTGGGGTGCGGGTAGGGGGAACTGTGCCTCATGGCATAGCAGAGCCCAAGAGGGGAGAAAGAACTATATCTTGTTATTTTGTAGTTCTTAGAGCATCTGCAATGGTAATAATCAAAACCAATAATTAAAATGTGTCACGTCAGTATTTGATTATCCATTTAGTTCATACTTAAATTTAATAACATCTACCTCCACATTGGTTATTTTTGCACACCTAACAAAAAAACCCTATAATACACAATGCACATCTGTCCAATCGCAAACGAATTCCAATCACGCATCCGACCACACCAAATTATTCGTCTCGATAAGACGATTCCAATGTAGAGTATTTTTGAGTTTGGTTGTTGAGTTTTGGTTATTAATAAAAGTTGTTAAGTTTAATCATGAAATGTGTGGAATTTGATTATTTGCTAAAATATTTATAATTTTGCTTATTACAATATAGGGTGTTTTTTAAGCATTATTGTTAAATTTATTTATCCACACACATTTACTTATTATAATGAGGATGCTCTTATCAAGTAGTAATATGTACTCATCAAATACACTTTTGGGATCAAATCTTTTTCAGTCCAAGTTTAGGATTGGATGAAACAGTTCTAATATGGACCGCACATTGGAAAAATCAATGGTTCAAATCTACTCACAAACTTCTCGTGATGCAAATAGTCTCTGAGCAGATCAGAATCACTGATTGCAATATTGGACGGTCCAGATTTTGACTATCTGCTCCGGTTCAAAACTTGTACCGGAGAAGATCCACTTCCTACGCTCTTTGTTAGCAATGTGGATAAACTTGTCATTTGGACCCACTAGGTACTGCCCAGACCAAGGGGTGGCTACACTACACGAAATGTTATAGCTCAACAAAACAAAACAAGCTCAGCCCAAATAAATTTGACTATTTGAGAACTTAACTTAAAGCGGTGCAAGAAAACAAAAGTAAAAGGTGAAGTACTATTATTCTTTCCCGTGAATAACAAATACTATCTTATTTCCCATATTTTTACGACGAATACATTTAAATCTTTGCTCCAATCATATAACGTAAGCATGGGCAGCTTTACTAGTTTGAGGGGTTCAAAAAAATTACACTAAAATTTTGTATTCTATAAATATAATTTAATTTTCCTTCGTTATTGTTGCACTGGGTCATTCGTGTATAGTCAATGTACTAAGTGAAAATCTACTTTAAATAGATAGTATATGAAAACAAAACAAATCAAGCTCAATTTATTTTTAATTAAGTAAAAATCTGTGTTTAAAATAAGATTTTGCATTGCAAAAATTTCATTCACGATTTTGTCAACACTGAACTGAAATCCTAGATATGCCGTTTGGCTGGCTCAGACTGAGTAGTGGCAATCCCTTGGCCGGGTGACTGGGTCACGCAATCCCCTTTTGGGATTGATAAAGATTAAAGTACATTCATACCATTGGGCATGCTGGGTGAACAAGTGGCCACTTATAGTATGAGATGATTTCGTCATACACCACACGTGGCAGTGGATGGTGAAACCACTGCAAGCCCTTCGAAGGAAGACTCCGGTTTTTGGTTGCAACTTGCAAGTCCCGAAAAGTTGCTACTTTTCTTATCAGGTTCAGGGGCGGAGCTATGTTAAGGTTGAGAGGACCTGCCTCTTGGCCCTAGCTCTTCGAGAGTTTGAGTTTTAAAATTTTTATTTTGCATATACCTGATTTTGAATATTATTGAAAATTATTCGTGTATAACTACTTATAATCTCAATAATTTTGATTTAATTTGATAAAAAATTAGTTATTTTACATTCTCAATTTCTTTCATAATAATAATAATAATAATAATAATTTTGGTATACTATGATAGTTGAAAATTATTCGTGTATAACTCTTATGATCTCAATAATTTTGGTTCGATTTGATAAAAAAAATCAGTTATTTTACCTTCTCATTTATCAATTTCTTTCATAAATAAAAAATAAGCAAATGATAGTTGATGTAACTTAAAGAATCATTTTAATGTACAAATGTAAGAAATTGGAAAGCAAAAATCTTATGATATAATAGATATACGTTCCGATAAAAATTATATGTTCACTAAGCGTCTAAGCCAGCCTACCCGGAGTTAAAATTCTGGCTCCGCCATTGGGTCCACTGCATGTATTATGTGCAGTTTCGAATTGGCCACGCTTCAGCCCACAAGTGACGCATTTGTTGCATCATCAGTTCCTTTTGATAGGGCCGCGGGAACAGAGCCAAATCCGACAATTTCATTTTCAAAGCTTCGCATGCCCAAAATTACTATGGTCTTCATATGAATCATACCCATGAAACTTCTGACCACTAGCTAACACTATTCCGGCCGCACTCCGCAGCTTCTTTATATAAGTACCGAAAACTGCCTACTTTGAAACTTTAACTTGTTTTTGGTTTTGGTTTTGGTTTTTCACATGGAGGGTGATGAGTGCTCGAGCTCCTTTCCAATGGGAGAAACTGCCCAAGAGACGGGGTTGTCAACGCACGTACCGGAATGCTATGTGATTCCGACCTCCCATAGGCCTAGTTTGAATCCGGAAACCGCAGACGTACCGGTTATTGACTTAGTTGGGTTTCGAGATAGCTCCTCGCGGCGGTCTGTAACCGTTAATGACATAGGAAATGCTTGTCGCCGCTATGGATTTTTTCAAGTTAAGTGCCAGATAAGTATGAGCAAACCCTTTCCGCTTCTATATTGTTCTTTCTTTTTTTTTATCCAAAATACAGTGATGGCATCAAGTGGAGGTAACAGTTTTAGTAGCTTTTGCTTTTGACTTGCAGATTACAAATCATGGAATTGATCAATTTGTGCTGGATGGAGCTCTTTCTTCGGCCTTCGATTTTTTCCGCTTGCCCACGGAGGAGAAGTCAAAGTTCATGTCGAATGATGTGCATAAGCCGGTTAGGTACGGGACAAGCTTGAAGGATGGAGTCGATAAGATTCAGTTTTGGCGAGTATTTCTTAAACATTACGCGTATCCCTTGGAAGACTGGGTTATGTCATGGCCTGAGAACCCACCAGCTTATAGGTACATATTTCGGTTCCAGTCATTTTTTGGTTAAGTCACGGCCAACACTCTTCTGCTGTATGTTTACGATTGAAATACTTTACCCGAAAATTCTTTTATTTTCATAAAGTTCCTGAAAACAGTTTTTGAAAAACGACAGTATGTGTTATGAATTTTTTTGTAACGATTGATCATTTAGCAAGAAAGTGTATGTCTTTTTCCTTCCTTGACCTCCAAATGATATCAAAACAGACTGACTTAGCGGCCTCGTATGGTAGTCGTAGATCTTTAACACAACTATTTGTAATGTTTACGATTGCCAGGGAACAAATGGGAAGATATGCTGCGGAAGTGAGGAAATTAGCCTTGGAAATTACGGGAGCCATAACAGAGAGCCTTGGAATCGGTGCCAAATACCTCAGCAACAAAATGGAGGAAGGAATGCAGGTCATGGCCGTCAACTGCTACCCGCCGTGCCCCCAACCGGGCCTTGCACTAGGACTTCCGTCTCACTCGGACTACGGTTGCTTAACAATCCTCCTTCAGAGCACAACCAGCCTAGAAATCTTGGACACCAAGGATGGAAAATGGAGGGCAGTCCCAGAGCTTAAGGGTACCCTACACGTCCATGTGGGTGACCATGTTGAGGTGCTAAGCAATGGGAGGTACAAAAGTGTGGTACATAGGGCTACCCTTCATAAAGAGAGGACTAGAATTTCTATTGCCAGTCTCCATAGCTTGGGCATGGATGAGAAAATGGAGACTGCTGAAGAGCTTGTGGATGAAGAGCATCCGAAGGGATATAAAGAGAGCAGCTTCAGAGATTTTCTGAATTTCCTCGCGAAAAATGATCTTGCTGAGGGGAAGGGCTTCATAGAGACACTGAAAATCCAATAGCTTCTTATTGACACTGAAAATCCAGCAGCTTCAGAGCTTGCGTAGTATAACCTGTTTGGTTGTTTGCTTGAATAAGATATCAAATAGCACTTTATGATTCTTTTTTCATTTATGTTCTAACAATAAAATAAAATAAAAAAACCCTTCAAATTAGAGTTTAAAATAATCTAGCTTTTTTGGTTGAAATAATCCAGAAAAGCTAAATAAATGAATATTCGTAACTGGTAACAAATACTCTTCATTGCCGTTCAAAAAAAAAAAAAACTCTTTAAAGCAAATAAGCTGAAATAAGTTAGATTATAAGTGTTAGCAAACGGGGCTAATATCCACCTTTTCTCCATTGGCAATATCAAAAAAGTGGAAATCTAGTAACGCATCCTTCGGCCACAATTCCAGTCACAACTGTGCCCGCAATCACATTAGATGTATGGGGAACTCATACACATCCAACGGCCTTGAATGCAGCTGCAGTTTGAGTTGCGTTTTAAAGTTGCGTTTGTATCATCATTTACTCTAAAAATACAAAAATCACTTTTACCATTTTGATTGGTGATTTTTTTTATTACAGAATTATAAACATATCAGAGGCCACACATCTTCAATTAACATTTTTTTTATCAGAAAAAAAAATTATTTTTAACATTATTTTTTTGGTTCTATTGGAATGCCCACCCAACGTGTGCACATTATAACGTGCCGAATAGATCGCGATCGATCTATTGCTTCAAGGAATCCGAATAATCCCTCCCTTTCTCTGCTCGGCTATCCCCGGTTTGTCGGTGTCGATCAAGATTATCCGTCCGAATTCCGGATACCCAGACTACAATCCTTCCCCATCAAACCAGTCATGAATCCCGAATAGTGAGTATCCGATCGATGCCTTTTTGTTCGAAAAATTCTTGCACTCAATCGGTCGATTTTTCTTTTGTTCCTCTCGGTTAGTTTAGGGCTAGTTCAGGTTCAGATTATATTAGATCTGAGTTTTTTTTTGCTCTAGTTGATCGTATATGCGTTTTATGCTGTGAATATCTGAGTTGTTGACCTGATTGGTTTTACATAGACTTTTATGACGTTGTTCATATTGATTGTATATTTGATTTTGGTCTTGAGGTTAAATCTTTTTTCCCAGTTGGAATATGCGGAATAGTTTTCACCTGTCATAAAACTGTACCCGGAATTTAGAAGAAAGGTAGTGACTAGTGAGTAAAGAGCTAAGGGAAGTGATTAAATGGGTTTTACGTGATGGTGGTAGTTGAAATCGTCAATGACTAAATGTCAATGTTCTAAAAGTCGCTACTCCCTAGTTGGGCTTCCGGCCCCTTTCGAGCGAATCGGTGATTAATCGGTGCATATTAATTAGTAATCGGCGACTAATCGTTAGTCGAACCTAATCGGATAGGCCCAACCAGCGATTAATCGCCGATTATTTCCTTGTTTTAAAACACTGCTAAATGTATTGTAATTCTTGTTCACTGCGAGTTATCCTCTCCCTGGATATTTGGGAAAAGAAGAAACTGTATTTGTCTAATGCAAGAGAGGATTTTTAAGTGTTGTAAATCATGAATCATCATTCTGCCAAAATGGGGTTTGTGGAATTTGTGGCGGATTGTGATGAAGTGTTGCTATGATGGCGTTCTTCTGTGTGTACCGCCATGTTATGAGAGGAGAGAAATGCCAGTAAAGCTGCAATTTTTGTGGTGAACTGCTTTTGATGCATGTTTAACTAATGGCTACCCAATATAATGCCATGCCCAACAAAAGGAACAGGATTAAAGAAGGAAATCAACTGGTGGTTAAGTAAATGATGGTAAAGGGAGTTGCCCCCCCACCTAGTGGACAGTGGGAATCGTGGGATTGATCCTCTGAATTAGTTGAGGTGCGCATATGCTTGCCCGGACACCTGAGTTATCAAAAAAATAAAAAATGATTGTGAATGGAGTGGTGTTTGACTTTCGTTATAAAAAAAAAAATTGTTACGGGGTAGTTCACTAGCAGCATTTGACAGGTTTATCGGACTTTGTTGTATTTTTGAGTTAAGTATCACGTCTAGATTTTACCTACAAGATATGATTCCAACGACAAAGGTGTTCAAGGGGAAGAATAGTTTGATGTTTGATATACTCTTAAATAGGCAGCAATTTTATTTTATTCCTTGGAAGGTAGAAGTTGTATTTTCCTTGCCCAAATATTTCTAATTTTTCAGCTGAGTATTGTTATACATTGTCTTTTGCAGTGACTACTTGTTCAAACTCTTGCTGATTGGAGATTCTGGAGTTGGAAAATCATGTCTTCTTCTGAGATTTGCTGTAAGGGCATTGGATTGCCTTTAAGCTCTCCTACTTCATTTTGATGAAGTAGAATATTTACGGTCTCCATTGCATGCTTGTTAAATGTTTCCTACTTTTCTAAGTTACAGCATCTCATTGGATTGCTGCACCAGTTGGGGGAAGCCCCATTACTTAGATATCCCCTCTCAATTTAGCTGGATATGTTCCTTTTGCTGCTCTCTCCCTCTCTTGTGCATCTGCATACCTGCTTCTGCATTTTGTGGTCCCTGCTTTGTAAACTGATTAGGTTTGGGTTAGGTTTAGCAAATGAACAGTCCAACATGTTAAGCAGCATTCACTAGTTATATTTACCCTCCTCCTTTTGGCTTTTTACCTTTTTCTTTTTCTGTTAATTACTTAGGAGCATCTCCAAGTGTGGTAGCAAAACCAAAACCAAAATACATCTGAAGAGCCACATAAGCAAAACTCTCTCCAAGGGAGTAATCAAACTTGCCATATTATTTTGGTGTAGCTCCCTTTCTCTTCAACATGGAAGAGAGAATGCACTCTTCAAATCGCCATCTCACCAGATTTATAATGCTTATTATTGATGAATTGTCGATTTCTTAAGCAAAGTGAGTCCTTTAGAGTAAAAAAAAAAAGTGATAAAAAATTAAATTCTAAGAGTCCCTTGAAGTGCATAACTCTTTAACTTGCCACATGGGTCACCAAAGTATGTATTTGATATAAAATTTTGCTTCTTACCTTGGAGATGCTCTTAACTGTTGGAAACATTCCTATCAAAACCCGTCTTAAGAATCTGATTGCCATAATAAAATTGTAAACTCAACAATTCCTTTGATGACACTGTGTGTGATCACCAAGATGCATCTTTGAACGCGAGCCGATTGTAAAATCTGTGCATGCATGATTGCTTGTTTCTTTGTTTTTCTTATATCTAGTCCGGTCGCATTGCCAGTAAGAGAAAAATTCGAAATTATACCATCAGTGGGACTTTGCTATTACATCCAGTTGGCACCATATCATTGTTAACTTCTCATTTCTTTATCGCTTTTGCGTCATTAGATGAAAAGTGTACGAGGGTTATGTACTGCATTAAGTTGTGAGTTGGCCGTTGTCACTTCTAAAGTTATATACATTGAGTTTGTAGAATTTTTCTTAGTGAGATTAACTACATGGTATAGGAAGTTCCGTTGGTTGTGTATATGCTTACGGTATACTAGCTTCTTCATATGTGAGAAATGTGGATGTATATAACTAAATCATGGTACAAGTTTATCTGTTCAATACCCTGGTTTTCATGGTTGTTAGAATTGTACGATTCACGATTTGTATCATACGATTCGGTGGGTAATATCAATAAGAATAGGCTGCCTGAATCGGAAACAGCTGCGAATCGTAAGTGAATCTGTGATCCGAATTGGAGACTCGGTGAATCGAATCAGTGAATCAAACGATTCACTTAGAATTTTCGAAATTCATTTTTTACTCTAGTTTTGCTTTTTTGTTGTTGGAAAAGGGTTCAAACTAGTATTTTTTTTAAGGTCTTTCGTATTGTTATATGCTATCTTTTGTCTATGTTTCTCCTTATGTATTTTAGGTAATAAGAAAAAGGAGATTTATTACAAGAGTGAATCGAAAATGAGAAAGATAAAGGGAATACAACTACCCAATAGACCTTCTAAGGGTTTGTTTGTACTTTTAACTCTTTTTTATAAAAACAACCACAAGTAGGATTCATGAATCATCATTTCTTGGTAGTTGCAATAGAAGCAACTTACCTAATACTCCACATTATCATCAAATCATCATTTAGAAGAAATTTTTATTGATTTAGCCCTAAAACTTGCATTTGTAGTGTATATTTTTGTTACCCGAATCTATAAACATAGGTTTCCAAGCATTATAGAGATCATGACCGAATCGGAGAGATTCATGATTTGGAAAAGAACCATATTGATTCTCGATTTGACTCACGATTTGACAACCTTGCTGCTTTTAAATACAATGTGATTACCTCTCACTCCAACACAGATATTGAACCATTTATGTCGACATGGAAAATTCTTGCATTTTGTTTTGGATGAGTGGGTTATTGCCTATTGGGCAGTTGGTAATGCAGTGTGCTGGATTTTTTGATTAATGAATGAGGTATTGGGAGTTCCATCCGAAGAAGCAGGGGCCGTGGCTGAATATGAATTCTGATTGTGCACTAGATACTGAAGTTGCTTGTAACTTTCTTGGTTCATGGGAGTTGAATCCTGTGTAGACTAACTGCTACCTTTATGTCTTTGGTGCAGGATGATTCTTACGTGGACAGTTACATTAGCACAATTGGTGTCGACTTTGTAAGCATTTGTTATCAATGGGTTTATTTTTGTGAGTGTCAACTAGACATAATGAATAGCTCTAACAATGTTTATTTTCCCGTCATAGAAAATACGCACTGTGGAGCAAGATGGAAAGACCATTAAACTTCAAATTGTAAGATATTTAATCTCCTCTAAAATATACTTTTGCCATTGTATTGGAAGTTTGGAACTGTATGATGCAGTGAGCAAATACTTTTGGTTCAAGATCTTAAAAGGTAATGGTTAACTGGCCAAGATTCTTTCACCTTACTCAGAGTAGGAAGATCATTACTCAGTAGTTTATATGGTTATTCCAATACTTTGGATCCCGTTATTCCGTAGTAGCGACTGTTACATCATTCTAAGCCTTTCATGCCAAACATCTCTGAGCAGATGGGAAATGAGTATGTACAAAGTGTATTGGGTGTTATTCCCGCTAGCAGTATTTTTATTGGATGACGAGATGATTCTGTGCCATAGTCCCTAGTATTTACTTAGCCCGTTATATCATGTTCGTTGTGGTTCTTGGATTTGTACATAATCCCCTCCTATTCTCCTTTTCTTTTTCTTTTGCGGGCATGCAGTGGGATACGGCTGGGCAGGAGCGCTTCAGGACAATTACTAGCAGTTACTACCGCGGGGCACATGGCATTATAGTAAGTTATTTTTTGACTTGCCCCTACTGATTTTCTTTCTTCCTGTATTTTTTTGCACTTCCTTTTGTTATGTAATTTGGCATTTCGTGCAGATAGTTTACGATATAACAGACCAGGAGAGTTTCAACAATGTTAAACAATGGTTGAGTGAAATTGATCGATATGCCAGCGAGAATGTGAACAAAGTTCTAGTTGGAAATAAATGTGACCTCACTTCTAAAAGAGCTGTGTCCTATGAAGAAGCCAAGGTACAAACCCGATATCCTTGCTTTTCTTTTTACTACTTCGTAATTTCTGGCGAATAAACACATTCCTTAATCAAATCAGGGTTGTGCTTCTCTGTTGTTGACAGGCATTTGCAGATGAAATTGGCATTCCATTCATGGAAACAAGTGCAAAAGATTCTACTAATGTGGAACAGGCATTCATGGCCATGGCTGCTGACATTAAGAACAGGTACTTTCTTCATTATCTGGATTTAAGCTCCCCTCCATTTTCATGTCCATTTTATAGTACTTGTACTTGGTTGCCCAAGTCCCTTGTTTATTGCAGTTTTCAGAATCACTCTTGCAGAACACTGCTCAAAAACTGATTTTGACGACAGAAACACAGATCTTTTTTCATATCATACCCATTTTGATGCAGAAATGGTTTTCCAGAATATGAAAACATGTTTTTTGATGTTATGTCAAACATAGGCTACTTACTAAATAAGGTGAAGAAAACAACTTTTTGTGTTTTCCACTTTTCCAAAAATTCCAAACACAAGTTTTCTATGTTCCCAAGAATGGGCAAAGATTCTGACAATTGTGTTACCAAACAGGGCCGAATACGCGGTTCTATTGGTCTAGAACTAAAATGGTATGTGCAATCATATTCACAAGAAGGCCCAAACTTCTTGAAGTATTTGCCACAATTGTTGAATTTGCAGTATTTGCCTAAAATCTCCCCCTTCATGGAGAGAACTTTTGTTCTTCCTTTTTTCATTGTTCATTCGGAGGAATTTCTAGCTAAGACAAACCTCCAAAATCATTTGACATTGTAGTTGATTATCTTAAAACCCATAAGTTTCTTGTCAATGTTATATGTTACAATTGTGGTCTTAATTATTCCGTCAACTTCTCGTAGGATGGCAAGTCAACCAGCTATGAACAATGCAAGGCCACCTACGGTGCAGATACGAGGGCAACCTGTTGGCCAGAAGTCAGGTTGCTGCTCTTCTTAGTCGGTTCTGTCTCCTTTCGAGGACATGCAAGTTATTTCTTCATTGCTCACTTTTATCGTAGAAGACCAACCTCCCTCTTCGTTGCTCAACTTTTATCATGAAGACCAACCTCCAAAAAAGGCTGTTTTTTTTTTTTTTCTGTTTCTCTGTTTTGTATGTAAAATATCACAGAATTCCAATTCGCTGTGTCTATTTCATCTTTGAACAGCTTCGTACACGGTTGCTTTACCCATCGGTACCTTATTTTTTGCTTCTATCCTCATGTCGATTGTCTAGAAAGGGCGAAGCTTTTTAGTAACTGAGTCTGTTTGGAGGGAAATATCTGGATTCTGGAGGAAAAGTTGTGAATACTTTTGGGCATTCCTATAGTAGAAACATGGATTAAGTCAATGATTAATTATATATAATCATGCTGAATTCCCAATTCCTCTAGTAGTGCACATACTGTATTTATCAGAACTGCTCTCTCGTAAGAAGTTGATTTGCAGGAATGAAAATGGTCAATTTCTCGGTCGCAATGGACTGACCATACTGAAGTCGGTGAACGATTATCCCATTGGTTTTGTACATTCTTTCATTTGTTTGCTGAGCCAAACAGACATGAGAATGATCATTCCATACATTATTCCCATTTATTCAAGACTTGTGGCGTAACCTGGGGAATGCAACAGTTTGGCTATCATTTGGAAATATGCTCCTAATTGTGTGTAGTGTCCGTAAGCAATGTGCCAAACAAAAAGATAAAACTGAAAACAAGGTGAACACAATTGTGCTCCTAGACTTATTGTTTCTAACTGGCATGAGGTGCTCAAGTCTCCTCATTTATTCTAACTGGCATGAGGTGCTCAAGTCTCCTCATTTAGACAGACAACAAGATAGGTCACGACGAGATGAACACGTTGTCAATTTGTTACAACAGATTTGGTTGTTTAGCAAAAAAACAGGCCAAACTTTACGGGGATATAGTAGTAGTACAAAATAAGGATGGAATAACTAAATGGAGTTCATGAGCCAATACAGCAAGTCAAAACCGAAATAAAACAAGCAAAAGAATGGCCGGGGTGATCTTATTCGGCAAAAATGAAATTTCCTCAATCCAATTTCAATATCTACCTTCCCATATTAATATGAGGAGGTCATAGATAGCTAATTATAACTGATTGAGATTCAAACCACTCCAAATGTGACACTCCAGACTGCCTATCTTAGCCACTGAAGTTCAGGGGTCCAGCTTGAGATGGTCCATGTAAGAGCTGCTGAGACATATAAGGTGCACAAGTAGCATAGTTTCCATAGCTATTAGGCATGTAGAAATAGCCATGGTTAGGGATATTCATAACGGGAACGAAGGACACGGTCGGAATATCAGTGGCTCCGGGGAAATTCTGCCCGATGCTCGGGACTCCCACCTGCATAAATAAGAGAGAATCAATGTACTAATTCTGGCTATGCAATGGAAGAATATGTATTGACTTATGTACTTGGGTTTTTTCTGTGATTGATTGTTTAACGACCTTAAAATGCATAAAGAATGTCGAATGTCAAAAATTCAATATAGGCTGAACTAATTTTGGGTGGGGATTCTTGACAGGACTCAAACTGTCAAACCATATACGAATTAGGGTGTAGTTTCAAAGTACATGAAAATGAAAATGACGCATGTTGGCTATTTTCGAATCGTGTATCCTGTACTTGACACAACACTAATCAATAATATGTTCCCGTTTAACACTAATCCTGGCTCATATGTAATACACGTTTGTATATTCCTATATTATCTGTAAAAATAACTGTCATTGGATAAAGGATAACAAATCCTTATGTGCTGTTGAATTGGATAAATATTTTATTAATCATGTCAACAAGTGTCATACTAGGATTGACGACGTTGTTGACAGGTTCTGTTACTGTGTAAACATATGATACTACTAGTAAACACAAGTTGTGATAGGGTTAAGGATTTTCCGACACCCTCAGATGACACGCCCAAACACTGTGTCCACCCCTAAAACTTGTACTTCTATGTAATCAGGCAGTCATATGGACCATCTTACCATGGGCATGTATGGCATTTGACGGAAATCAGGAACACCATAACTCGCAGCTATGGGTACAACCGGGGTCACTTCCAACGGTCTTGCAACCTCTGCGGAGGTACCAATTGCCTGTAAAGATAATGGGCCAGTTAGTCACTAACTAGTCATCCATTATCAATTCCATACAATTTTAAGTGCATTGGAAGTTCAAATTTGCAACCACCTGTGTTTTGCTGTGGCCAAGGTGGTTCAAATTAGCAGCAACAGGAGAATCATCACCCTAATACAGAGCACAAGACATCATTACAACCAATTCTCACATCATCAGTGAAAAAGAAAAGAAACGAGTTTGATTTGTTTGGAGCAAGTTGTGCAACTAAATCACCTGAGGCAGGATTTCAGTAGTTCTGTCTGGGGGTACTTGGGGAGGAGGAGAGTCATGAGTTCCAGGCTGTTTAACAGACATGTCAAAGAGGCTTGACCGGCGTTTCTGTTTCTTCCTGTCACCTGAAGTTAGCCGGATAAAATACTTCTGGGCATGGCTAGCCACCTGAGTTGGAGTCCTTGACCGCACATGATTCTTTGAAATTCCCCTCCAATCTCCTTTTCCGAGCCTCTCCAATCCAGCAAGGAATGCTCGGTGCTCATCCTCAGTCCATGGGACCCCTGATGAAAGAAAAGGAGAGCACATAATTAATTCAAGGATTTCCCACAACCCACATAAAGTCTTGCATAGAACAAGTGAAAGTCATAACTAGAAATTCACCCTCCAGAGTTTGATGAGCTTTAGGGCGTGTTTGGATCATGATTGTGTGGGATATACTAAGATAAGAGGGAAAAGGAGGAATCTAAATTCCAAATTCAGCTTCCTCCTTGATTATCTTATTTTTCTTTCCTTTTCCTTAAATTTTTCCACAACAGCCTCCACTTTTCATTCTTCTGAAGAATATATACGTCCTTTTTTCTTTTTTTTTTTATCAGTCAAAATGCCCTCAGGGCGAAGAATATATACGTCTTTGGGAAGCAATTTTTTGGCAGGGCATTGGGTAAGTCCTTGTTAGCATACAATAATCAGCAGAATAACTATGAACATGTTAAGTTTGCAAGAAAGGGCAAAAAGCAAGAGGCATAGAAACAAAAATTGAATATCAATTACAAAACACATCGTCAACAGATATGATCTGCATTAATCATAAACAATCATCCCTTTGTCCTTCCAATTGTCAACTGAATTAGATAGAATAAAGAAAAAGTTAACAAGAATACAACAAGAATCAGAAGCAATCTGGAGAAACACCAAATTGAAGGAAATCAACATCACATAGAACAGATAGCAAGAAAATTCTTACAACTATAATCCAAAAGGTGAAATCAGAGAAACCCAGATCATAACAAGACCCAAAACCATTGATTCAGATACATATATACAGAAGAAAAAAAAATAACCCAGAAAAACATAAACATGAAATCGATGGTTTCTTACCCTTCTTCCTTTCATGGGCTCTCCTGGAATGAACGGGGCCATCGGACGAATACCCATCATCATCGGCGGCGACGATTTCTCCATGACATGCAACAATATTCCCCATGCTCTTGCACTTCCTCATGGAATCCTCTCCTTTTCTCTCGGCCAAAATGTTGACACCGAAAAGCTTCACGCACACCCCACTTTTTCCATTGCAACATGTCCTCGAGTTATGCCCGTTGTTCCCACAATGAGAACACTTTCTCGCCGATTCCTTCACCATCTTCTTGCCTCTCTCTCCTGTCTGTCTGTCTGTCTGTCTGTCTCTCTCTCCCCCCTCTATATATAAGCAGAACCACGGATCACAACAATTACTAGTATACCGCCTCTCTGATGAGAGTTTTTTTGTATGTATG
Organism: Rhododendron vialii; assembly: GCF_030253575.1. Classification (NCBI taxonomy): domain Eukaryota; kingdom Viridiplantae; phylum Streptophyta; class Magnoliopsida; order Ericales; family Ericaceae; genus Rhododendron; species Rhododendron vialii. The sequence continues at coordinate 25,739,070 of NC_080559.1, forward strand.
TAAAGGAATCTCGAATAGCATTATCCCTTTTATATAGACGGAGAGAGAGAGAGAGAGAGAGAGAGAGAGCCCTTGAATGTTTTTCGCGACCACAATTCCTCCGAAGGTATGTGTCAGGCATTTTGAAAACCGAGATTGGGGGATTATTTGCTTATCTGTAGTATTATTTTTGGAAACTACCCAAAAAGCTTTTAGCTTCCTAATGTGAGCCCATTTAAATCTTTACCGTCTGATCTTGGAAAGTCTATATTGATCTTGGAAAGTATATATTGCACACAGATTTGAGTGTCATTAATTATGGCTGGATCCGGATTCTACCAAGTTGGATTGCAGAGGATTTTGGTTGGATATCTCGATTCAGATTTGTTAGTAGAAGTTGTCTTTTTCACAAAGGCTCCGTGAAAAAAGGTTTCTGCGCCACCCCATCTCGCCGTTTGTCTCGGTAATCGACGGTCCAAATTTTAAATAAATTATTCGCACGAATAATTTAATAATTTATTTAAAATCTGAACCGCCCAAAATACTTTTGGACGGGTGAGATTGTTCACTTCCGTAAAAACCTTCTTTGCAGAGCTTCCGTAAAGAAGTTTTTCTCTTGTTAGTATCTTACTATTGGAATTGTGAATATCTTGCCGGTGAGATAGTGACAAGTTTGGACCATAGAAACACTTTGGGACGGTCAATTCTCAAAGCGTACTATAGTTTTATGTGTTATTTTTCTTATTGCCATTTTACACTCATCTTAATTACCTTTTTGGGACGATTGGGTTGTGCATTGCCATGATCCTATCTTGACAATTCAAATCGTTCATATTATGGATGGTAATGATAATTTTATGCCTCCAAAATATCGACTTGATCGGATATCAATAGACGCTTCATTGAAATACTTTTTTCCATCGACAAAATGATGGTTCGACATATTTACTCTTCATTTTCGATTGGCCTAATTATTTAAATAAACAAGTTTTAAATGGGCTCAAGAAATGAATGTTACGGATCACTAATGTGAAACCTACGATGAATCTGCCATATTGCAACTGTACGAGCAATCAAGCTTATGGGGATCATAGAGTTTACACATCCTTTTCATAATTCATTACCTTCTTCGGCTAAATAATCCATTCTGGATTATTTTTTATCCTTATTTAAAAAAAAATTCCATTTATTAGTTTTTGGTCAATTTTTTGAGGATAATTGTTTTGTCATGACGAAAGGAATTTAAAAAATAAAATATTACGATCAAAACTTCTTCTTTTTTTTAATAAAGATGAAAAAATTGGTTTATTTTTGTCTTTATTCAAAAAATTGAATTTCGGTCATAATTTTTTTGAGACGAAACAATAATTCACAAAAAAATAACAAACGTAAAAAAAATTTCAAATAAGGACAAAAAATAATCTACAATGGCCTTTTTAGCCGAACAAGGTTAAACTTCATTAGGGGCAAAAAGTAGCAGTGGTCCCAACAACAAAAAATTTGATGTGATCAAATGTTAATCGGTCCTTTAATTAGAAAACTCTATGATAATTAATCGGTCCGGACACATAATTAAAAAATAAAAATAAAAATAGTTGTCCATACCCATTTTGCCACAGGTTTCACAGGTGCTGCTGTACGTGGCCTGTGAAGCCAATTCCATAAACTTTAAATACCTTCCAGTGTTAAAAATCTTAATTATTATTTTTATTATCTAAAGTTCTAAAAGTTTGGCTGTAATCCGATTTGCATAATCCAGCTTGGTACTTGGTAGATAAACAGATTCTGATATCCAATTAAAAGAGGTAGTAATTAATTAAACCAGGAATTATGATGATCCAGTGGAACAAAGTTCTGTAGATAGACCAAACTAATCCTTTGTATATATTTCCCCGTATGGTTTTGGGTGTTTCAGCTTCATTCAATATTTTGCTGGATGGAGTCATTGTTTTGCGGTATCTCGGTTGCACACTAAAATACGGGTGTCAACATAGTTGGGAAGGGTCAGTTTTAAAAAAAATAACCACACAGTTGGGATGTGTATTCTTAGCTATGATGCAATAGTTTCATCATTTTCTATTATTTCATGCATGAATGTATCCTTATCGAGCTATCAATAACGTTTTAGAAAATAATTTTTGCTCTCCACTTTGATATAAACGCAATCTGAATTTTGTATTTAAGTAGTTGTGTTGGGTGTAATTTAAAGTACTAAATGACAAGTTTTGGATTGCATTTACTATTTATGAGAAAGTGGAGTTCAAACAAAATAAACTTTTCCCTTGCCAAGCCAAAAAAAGAAGAAGGAAAAAGCTTATGTAGATAGACAATTCTGTGGGTTTAAAGCAATGGGCCATTTATGTATTGCTGGTTTATAAACCCCAGGAATATGAGCCCCATGTCTAGTTATTCAGATTCCATGATAAATGAAAATGTTGACTCACCTTATTTTGTCATAAATAAGTAAAGAAAATTGATATTCGCACTTCACTTTTTATTGCTGGCGTTCCACTTTATCCATGAAGTTACTAGTAACTTCACATTAAAATTGGAGCGCCATCAGTAAAAAGTAGAGTTGCGGAAATTGGTTTCTATAAGCGAATGAAATTTATTCCCTTGAAGTAACTGTTCGAACAGTCCAAAAAATAAGAAAGATAATTTATGAATCTTTTTTTCAGTAGGCCCCAAAATGAATTGTTTCAAATATTTTTAAATTATGAAATTCATTTTAGAATTTCTTCCATTTGGTCTTTTATTACCAAAAATTTATCGATGGAGACCAATTCCTTTTTTTTTTTTTAGGTAAATAGAGACCAATTTCTTTATTTTTTTAGTAAAATTGTTTTAATGGGCCAATTGATGCTAAATTGAAGAACCGAATAACATAAGTACTACAACTTCAATGGCCAAAATATTACAGAAACTGCAATAGTTACAGGAATAAAATATAGAAAAGAAATCATTTTACGTATTTAACATTTATTGATTTCACACTTTTTGTTGGCTTTACGTAAAACCGGGAAAACAAAAAAAACAAAAAAACTAACGCCAAGCACTATAAACAAGTAAAAATAATTAGAACTCAGAATGTTAGTCAAAACATTTCATAAAAAAAAAAAAGGCGTTAAATGAATGGAAAAACTTGCTGACCCTCAACGCGTAAACGTGTGAAACGGTTGTGGGAGCCAAAGGACCGTACGGATTAGTCCGAAGTGCGCGCAAATTTGTCCGGAACACCCTGCATTACCAAAAATGTTTTAAAAAAATGGATTAAAACATTTATTGTGCAGGATCATTTTTGTAAATTTTAAGGAACACGTAGGATTTGACTGCTGCTGCCTTAAAATGGACAAGAATCATCGAGCATTTGTTAACTTCCAAATATGCGTTAGTTTTTAGATTTGCCAACCTATTTTTACCTGCGCGCGAAGGAAATAACAGGAAAGATTCGGGATAGATTTTCTCTCTCATAATGACGGTAGATACGGTGTATCTAAAGTCATAATGGCAGCGATTTTTTTTTCCGAACATTTATGGATCCTCGATATATGTTTAATTGAGTTGATTTTTACCGGATCATTTAAAAAAATATTTTAAAATTTATCAACGGATCGGATCATTCGTGTAGGGCCTCGAAATGAGCCCCACACGACCTATGTACACTATTGATCAGTATCCTTAGGATTTGGATTTACTTCTACACTAGTCCAACTGTGTTTCAGGGCCATTTTGGATTGGGTCTTTAAAAAATAAGTACTTATTTGTAATTTTCAAGTTTAAAAATAGTAGGCTTAATGAAATAAAAAAAATATACAATATAGATTTTGTTCAATAGATTTTGATGAGATCTATTAAACCCTGCAAAAAAAATTAAAAATTATTTTTGTAAATCCATTATTTTTATGTTTGAAAATCGGTCCTTATTTGAGAAAGCGGATGGGATCTCATTACCTAAAAATGGAGAAACATTACCACCTCATTACCTACCAATGTTATCAATTCTGTGAGTTTGGCTCCTCTCCAATCCTAAGGGAATTGGACGATCCTCCGATTCTAATCTAATGGCTAAGAATATAACACTAAATACAACCTCCCTAAAGGATACGAGGATGAGCACACATAATTATTTTTACCCCTCTCTTTCATTCATGGCCATTGACAATTTTAATGAACCAGATCTTTTAATCTTTTAATGAACTACAAAATTATCGATAGCAGTAGGACACGTACACCCCGATTTTCTAGAGATAAATTAGAATGGTGGGTTTGTGCTCCTTGGAATTTCAAAATTAGATTGAGACTGAACTGAAAAATAACATATCGAAAAACACATTCTGTGGAATTCAAAAACCAGATCCTACAAGGCGATAGAAATAAAGCGAAGTATAGAGTTGGTATACTGATTGGCAACGAGATTTTCGCTCTGCAGAATCCACAAATTGTAATTTTGATGTCGTGGGATTGGAGGTTGGAGAAGTATGGTGGCGCTGATATCCTTAATTTGTTGGCAGCTTCAGCAGGCAACAAAATGGTGGAGGCGTAGAGGGACGTAGAGGGAATGGATGGTGGTGATGGCTAGTGGAGGGTTGGACGGAAATGGAGGGAAGGGCGGTGATCGATGGTTTCTCAAATAATTAAGGGCAAGTGAAATTATTCAGTGTTTTGCTGGATAACAAGGATTATGTGGCCATTAATGATCTTGGCCATTAGATTTTATAGTTGCCATGTGTCACCTTATTAATAGGACTTGATGATCCTCCAATTATTTTGGGATTTGATAGGAGCCAAACTCCAATTCCGTACCGTACCGTACATAAAGCGGTACATATAAGTAGGTGTTTTGTACCATCCCAAATACCAACCTATACTGGATGATACCGGGCTTGTACCGAAATCTCAGCCAAGACAAAAAAAAAATGCATATATTTTCTTTTGCTTAAAAAATGCTTGAATTTTAAGATAATTCAACAAAATTTGGAGTCTATAATATGTTAATCATCTTAATTTGTTATTAGGACTAATTTTAAGGTATATCAAAGTGTTAGAATTTATTTTATACCTCTACTTTGAGTTTTTTTTTAGTTTTTTGTACATATATTTAAAGGGGCTGGTTCCGCTCACACCCATTTTGACACTCGATTTTGTTTCGGGTCCTACTATGATGTTCCAAACCGTTGATCTTGTTTAGATTAGTAAAATTGGGGGTCCTGCAAAAAATCAACTCATTTTGATATTCATAAGTGCTTGATCCAAATAGTTTTATAGAACTTGTGACAGAAACTGGTGTTGGCAAAACTATTTTGATCAAGCTCTTACCGATATCAAAATAAGCTAAATTTTTGCAAGACCTCTATTTTACTCATTTAAATAAGATCAACGGTTTAGAATAGCACAGTGAGACCCGAAAGGGTGAAGTGTCAAAATAGGTGTCAAAATGAGTGTGAGTGGAACCGTCCCAATATTTAAATTATATAAAATATATGTTACGATCAATCCGAAATGATACTGAGATATACATCGGTATTGATATGTACCGTCCTAATAGAAAAAATGATACACTTGCTGGTACGAGATTAATAACTTTGGTTCTCACCACCTTCTTTAGCTTTTACGTCATAAAGGTCTACCACTACTTTATACAATTTTTTTTGAGTAAAAAGAATCATGGACTACAAAATTTACTGGGTGTTCGGACAAATAAGCCAAAGTGGCTTATTTTTTGTCCTTATTCAATTTTTTTCGTATCATTTGGCTTATTGTCAATTTTTGGGGGATTATTACATCTTCACGACAAGAGGAATCTAAAAAGTAAAAATTTTTGATCGAAATCCAATATTTTTTGAATAAAGATGAAAAAAGTGGCTTATTGACTTATTTTTGTCTTTATGTGGCTTTATTTGGCTCATTTTTTGCGGAAAAAGCCAGTGGCTTTTTTAAAAGAACAACCCCTTAGAACTAAGGGTCATCATCGGGCCGGGCCGGGCTGGCCCAGCCCGTCAAGACACTATCCAAGCCCGCCCACGGGTCGGGCCGATTGGGCTTTTGCTTTTTGCGGGCCGGGCGGGCAGGGCTACTTACTATAATTTGAAGCCCAAGCACGGCCCACGGGCTAGCGGGACAAAAACCGGGCGGGCCACAATGCGGGCATAAATTTCCTTGGGCAAGGAAAAAAAGAAAGGATTTTGTGGGATTTGGGGCTCATGGGCGGGCCTTTGGGCGGGCTTTTGGACGGGTACCACGGGCAGGCTACCGGGCGGGCTCACGGGCCGGGCCGAGTAAAAATTTATAGGCCCGAGCTCGCCCATTACAAACTATGAGCCGGGCTGGCCGGCTCGTTTCACAGGCTCGGGCCGGGTAAAAGCCCAATGGGTCGGGCCGGCTTAGGGCGAGCCGCGGGCCTTCGGACCAATTGGGGCTAACTTAGTTGGTCAGGACTCTTGCATTTCAATAGGAGGTCAGGAGTTTGAGTCTCCTCACCTGCATGTGAATGTTCATCCCTCAGAAGGCTTTTTCTTTCTTTCTTTGTTTCTACCCTATAATTGGCTTATTTCTTGTATTTGTTGAGTTATTGGATTTGGTTTGGTTGTCTCGTAGACTCTGTACTTTAAATCTGATGTAAAAATGACTTCTTTTATTGATTGACAAAAAAAGAAGAGTAAAAACCATGCAAGATTTGTTCACTCGCTAGTAAAATACTCCCTCCGTTTCCATTTTTTAGTCTCTTTTGGGAGTCCATGCCACTTTTTGATTGATTATATCTTACAATCTATAATATTTCAAGTCATTTTGAAAACATCGTTTAAAAGAGTTTATTGAAATCTATTAAACAAGATTTATATTGCATATAAATAGTATTACCAATTAAAAGTTATAATTAAATTTTTATCCGATTCGAATAGGACGATGGACAAAAGAATGAACACGGATGGAGTACAATCGTATTAACTGCTCATTTAATGCTATGTTAGGGAGTACTATATTTTTTCAAACCATAAAGCTATAGGGACAGATCGGTCCTCTACCGAAATTGTACCGACGGCCGTGTCGAGCTATCTCCGGTCACTGGACGGCTAATCTGAGCCGTTCAAAAAAAAAAAAAAAAAACGAGGGGCCCTGCACAAGAATCAACGACATTTAATATATGTAGGGTGCTTAATCCAAACACCCTATTTTTTATGTATATATGTACGATTTCGACGGGGACCGATTGGTCCCAATAGGAGGACTCTTTTTCAAACCCTTATTAAAAGCACGTTTGCACACTAGTCCACAATTGGGGATGAGTGTTGCTACAGGTACCGAAATTGGGACCGAATTCGGACCGACGGCCGCCGGCGGGCCGTCTCCGGCCACCGGACGGCCGATCCGAGCCGTCCAAAAATTCTAAAAAAAAAAACCGAGGGGCCCCGCGCGGGAATCAACGTCATCCGAGGTGTGTAGGGTGCTTGATCGGAGCACCCCTTTTCGTGTGTATATGTATATCGGATCGGCCGTCCGGTGGCCGGAGACGGCCCGCCGGCGGCCGTCGGTCCGAATTCGGTCCCCCAATTTCGGTACCTGTAGCATTTTTGACAATTGGGACATCTGTTGGACAATGCGTCTGTATCATCCGTACGATTTGATAAAACCATAAATAACAATCTTTAGAGGTGTTTTGACTTACGGTAAGTCTACTGGTACAGATTTTCTGAACAGATTTTGAGTACAGATTTTTTATGGGGTCCACTACGGATCTCACACAAATGATCCGAGCTGTTCATTAAATGTAAAACAGTTTTTCAAGGGCCCCCGCAAAAAATCAATTCAATCCGATACTTATAGATACTCGATCCAATCAACTAACTTTTGATTTCGATTCCCGAATAATAAAACATTATATGATTGGATCGAGCATCTATAAGTATCGGATTGAACTAATTTTTCACGACGGCCATTGAAAAATTGTTTTACATTTAATAAACGGTTCGGATCATTTATGTGGGACCTGTAGTGGGCCCCACAAAAATCTGTACTCAAAATCTGTACAGAAAATTTGTACCAGTAGACTTACTGTTTGACATAATAACTAAGTCGGTTTTTTTTTGTTGTTATTCAAATATTTTTTTTGGCATTATTAGTTTTGTGGATTATTTGTTCTTTTCAAGAAAATAATAAAAAATAAAAAATAAAAAAATATGATCGAAGCTAAAAATTAATATATAAATAAATACAAAAGTAATTCAAAATTACAGAAATTTTTGAAAATTTTGATCATGATTTTTTTGAATAAAGATAAAAAAGAATAATGCGGGATTATTAGCCAAAACGGGTCAGTTGTTCTTTTTGTTTTGGGGGTAAAACTGCTATGTTAAAATAGTTGAAGGTTGAAATTGGTAAACCCGAAAATACATATTACGGAGTACTATATTGTGTCAGGCTGTCGACTGTCAGCCCTAACATACTAATCGATCAGAATCAAAATCTTATTCCAAAATCTAACAAGGTTCAGCTCCCCCGGCGACGATCCTCAAGGCCAGCGACGATGACAACAGGTACCTCTCTCTCTCTCTCTCTCTCTCTCTTCCCCCTCCCTCCCCGGCTATTTCTGTCTCTTACTTTTGGGTGTAGCCGTGTAGCAAATAAAATTGATAAATTTTTAGGGCCAGCCCTTGAACACGAATTTCCGTCAACTTGGAAGAAGGTTTCAAATTCCGATGCTGTTTCATTTTTTTTTTGGTTATTTTTCGTTGGTAATTGAAGTTATTCCCTGTTGACCGCTTCTTTCAGGTTTGGCAGCTACTAGTTACGGTCTTTTGAAGTGGAGATAGCCATGAATTTTCAATTTATCATTGTCTAACCAGAATGCCGGGCATACCCTTAGTTGCTCGTGAAACCACGTACGTTCTCCTTTGTTCTAACTTGTTTACGTTCCTAGCAATGTTTTTAAACTGGGCCGGTGAGCGAACCGGAGAAGGGACTGGGCAGACGGGTCTCCGGTTGAACCGGAATTGATCCGTGACGGTCATGTATACAATTATAACCTATGTAGCAAGGACACTTTGTTGGAGGTTACGTACGTTAGACACTTCTTGGACACCGCTATCCTCCGGATGCGACACTTAAATTCAAAGTGCCCCCTTTTTTTCTCACCGTTTTTTGTTTGGACTCCCCAGGCAAACTTTAAAAAAATGCTACAGACAATCAATTAACAAGTCGGGGGTGATAAACGAAATAGAAGGATCTAATGAAAACTTACGGAAGTCTTATTTTTTGCGTGACAATGATGGTTTATTGGTTAGAAAGACACACATGAGGAAATGGTTTTTCTTGAAATACTTTTGTGAATGACATAATGATGAATATAATTTAAGGTATACGTGGTGGTTGCATATTACAATTCAGCCTTCTTTTTTAGTTTCTATTCGAAAAGTAAAATACATATATAATGTGTTGTGCCCTCCAATTTTTTGAAACTTATGTGTCGGTGTCATGCCCCGTGTCGGTGCTACATAAGTTTTTTTATTGTTTAGTATTAAGTTTATTGAAAAGGCATCAAGGGGAATTTTTTAATTATAAACATGGGTGCTTCATAGATTATAACTTTTTGTATATTTAAGTATGTATATTGAATATAAACATACCTACACATCATTCTAATTTTTTTCCCACATCGTAGCTCTCATAGTGTATTTTAATAATATTATGCAGCATAAGTTAAGTTCTGTAAAATCTACAGTTCTTTGCAATTTTTCTCTATAGAGAGTTGCAATGAGCATTTAAATTATCCTAATAATCCAGTGGGTAGAATCTTGGACAAGTGTATTACTGATAAGTCTGATATAGTTCAAAGTTTCAAAATGTAATTGTAATATGTATGGCTGCACTTTGAAGAAGGGAAAAACTCAGTGGAAGATGCTGATGCATCTTCTTAATTATTTGTGACTTAGTATCACTTCGGGTGAGAGGAAAAATAGAAGTTTCATCATCTGTTATAAACACACCCCTAGACTTCTTCTGAATCCATGGAAGAGCCACGAGCCATTAGCTCCGCACACTATTATGTCTTTAGTGGGCCAGTTCATTGGAACCGTAGTTGTTCAGCCGTTTCACTGGTTGAACTGCATTTTGAAACCTAAAGGCTCTGGTTGACGAGCCAACCAGTTGGACCTGCTGGTCCAGTCCGGTTTTTGAAACATTGTTTCCTAGTATCGCCGAAGTGAGTTAATAATCCACTTGTGAAGGTTTTGCACTCGGAGTGGTTCTTCAACTATTTTTGTGTTTGAAATGACAATTTGTTGCATCTTATGGAATTCGGTATAGAGTAAATCATTTCAGAAGAAAGATTTCTTAAATGTTCATGGGAAAAGAAAGATAATTTCCCGTGTTTGTGTAAGATATGACAGCGTTATTGTTACTTGCATTATATGGATTGCTGTAAGCATAGAACACTTCATTTATTCCAGTTCATGGAACAGGAATTCTCTTTGCAATTGCAGTTACTCTAGAAGTGCAGATCAGATGTGCCGCCAAGAATCTCGTGTCCATTTGTCTGCGGAGGAGGAAATCGCAGCTGAGGAGAGCCTTTCAATATACTGCAAGCCTGTTGAACTTTACAACATTCTTCAACGGCGTGCTATTAGGAGTGTAATGTGCTTCACCAGCTAAACTTCCTCTCTTTTTTGGTGTTGTTGATTTGATACGGTTGCTCTGGTGAATTTTCCCACTAGCTATGGTCATCTTGTTGGTGCTTGGCACTTGTCTGGTGTACAAGAGTGTTTTGTATCCCATAATTGTGTGCAGAGGTTGGAGGTGATGGAGGCCTTCACAATTTAAGCTACTACAATGTCTGGGCACACAAATTTCGTTCATCTTATCCTTAGTTGCTGGGCTGCATTTTCCTTTCAATTACTTCATTCTTGATGGAGCATTAGATAGATCTTTCATCTATTTTTTTTCTCTGTATTTAACGGTTCTGACTGAATGTACATTATTATGCAGCCATCATTTCTTCAAAGATGCCTGCAGTACAAAATACAAGCAAAGCATAAAAAAAGGTTAAAGTTCTTAAACCTTATATGACACTATTACTGATAACAATTATCCCAGATTGTCGAACATCATATCTCCAAACATACGACACCTTCTGTATGAAAAACAAATTGATTGTCGACTTATAGTAGTTGTGAGAAAGTGCAACCCATCTAGTAGTTTATTGTCCATAGATTCACATACGGTGCAACTTGGTTCATTTGCAACCTTCTTAGGACTAGGAGGTATTACCTAACAAGAATACGTGAATATATTGATAGGTAAATGTTTAGCACATGTTAAAGAACTATTGGGAGTTGAAGCAAATAATTGAATTTTTTACATCGAAGGTGAGTGTCATTAGTCAAAATTGTAAACATAACAGATAAATTGTTGGTTGATGCGACATTCAACAAACCAAACTGAGCTTTAGATACCAATCAGTTGGGGTTGGCTAAATGAATCAGTTTTCTGCGTTGATGTTGGATTCATGTCATAAAGGATCTAACGGGGTCTTTTACGTTCTGGCTACCTACCACGCAACCCTCCTCCTTTATCCAAGCTTGGGTTTGGCTGTGTATTAGATATGACTCAAAGCATGTCACAAGCGGAGTTATAGGAGTTATAGTACGATAATTAAGTATCTTGTTCTTTCAGAAAACATGCTATTAGGGCTTTGAAGGACTTTTATAAGGTCCTTAGGTAAAGGACAGAGGTCTTCTAAAACATGCTTATTGTGATGATTTTAATTTCGAAGATACAAGTCGCGTCGTTTAGCATCATATATGAGTCTACGACATGATTTGGATCTTTTTACACTATTTTAGGATACTAATTGGTTTATTTTCTTTAAAATTGTAGGATTCAAATGACAATTTCATTGTCAGGAACTCCGAATTATGGGATGCCAGCACAAAGTCTTTTCCCTTTGTATATAATTTTGGCAAGGCCAGTTTCTAATGTTGCAGTAGCAGAGGTAGTAATGCCTTCTAGCTAAGTCAATCTTTTCCTTCAGTTACTCAAGTTAATGTTCTGCTTCCCCTGATGTCACTTGGGGACAGTATTCTGCAGTATACCGCTTCAGTCGGGCATGTTTGTTGACCAATGGAGCTGAGGGGATAAACCGAGCTCAAGCAAATTTTATTCTTCCCGAGATTAATAAGCTGGGAGCAGAGGTCAAGTCTAGCTCTCTTGCCATCTTGTTTGTCAGCTGCGGTATGCCGGGATTTTTATTGTTTTTATCAGTTTGCTGTCTCCTGCAATATTTACTGTTATATATTTTTGCAGCTGAAGTCACAAATTCTGGTTGTGCTATTGATTCAGACAAGAACCATATTGGCATGACATCTTTTCCATGTAAGATGTGCCTTAGATGTAAACCATCTTTGCTTCATTCGTCTGTCGTGGCTCTTAATAATTGGCCCGTTAATTTGGGCTGCAACTATGGGGTTTAAGATATAAGCATTGGTTTTTCCCCTTTTTTGTATCTGTGTACTTTTTTGGTCTGGCCCCCACTCTCTGGTAAGGAAAGAAACTCTTACATCTCATTATGAAGAATCTGGTTTAATGGCTAAGAATTTGGTAGATGGTGGATTAAGGCTTGGCTCTGTATCCAACAGTGTTCTAAAATAAGGAATTAATTGGTGATTAATCTCTGGCGGGGCCTATCCGATTAGGTCCGACTAACGATTAATCGCCAATTACTAATTAATATGCACCGATTAATCCTATTAATCGCTCGAAGGTGGTTGACTGCCTGACTAGCGCCTATTGACTTTTAGAACATTGGTATCCAATGGTTGAAGTCCTAGGCGCCTCACCTTATGCCAACCAAACTCTGGAGTTCTGGACGATCAGGATACAATGTGTAAACAAACCAAGTATCAAACTATCCTTAATCCTGTCAACATACCAATCACGCAAACACAGTACATAGATTTGTCTTTAGATGGATTTCATAGCATAAGCTCGTAACATTGTTGTGTAATAGCGTCATCTATGCAATGCTAGCTTGTTTAGTTTGAATGTTGCCATCGTTTCCTCTAGCGCTGGTGAATAGCTAATCTTTGACATCAGTTAACGTTAAAGGAAAGGAAGACCTTGGGATTCACACCTGAAGAGAGTATAGGTGTCCACATCAATAGGGTAGTTAACTTCTCTAGATCGAAACCAATGATTCTAGTACAATCAACCTATCTATAGGTCAACACTTAAATATTGTAATTACCATAAAGGACGAGTACATGAATAAATTAAACTACTAGATTTAATGGGAATTCTTAACTAAATGAGAATTACATTAGCATAATATCCTTCAGGATCAAACACAAATGGCTTCCTTTTCCTGTCACTGTCCTTGAACAAACACAGTTTAATGGGCTTGAATATTGAGCAGTTGAGCTTCTTATTTATTTATTTATTTTTATAAGTATATTGAGCAGTTGAGCTTCACCATTTATTTTCTCCTAGTGAAAACATGTAACCAAAAGGAGGAAACATAGAGGTCCCCTTGTACTTATGCCTTTTCATTGAATAGTTTTGTTTCACCTCCTAGGTGTTGAAGTTGACATGGCCTGTTAACATTATGGTTGATTTGGATAATGCAGTGAGCCGTACGTAAAGGCTAAAAGTTAGTAATTATAGATAGTAGGAAATGAGCTACTTTTATATTCCTTTACCTTCATCTTTCTCTATTGGCAGCCATGCCTTTTGTATTATTCAATTATCTCATCTTTTCCTGTTGGCTGTAACTTCACCTCTTAGTTCGGCGTATTCTTGCTTTGTGAGCTTGTAGTTCACCTTTTCTTTACATGAACCTGTTTTTCGCCACCTCATTGGGCCCTATTTGTGTGCAGCAGCAAATTTTGAAGGATTGTGTTTATTGGGCAAGATGCCGATGGAATTACTATATTTGTCCTGGGAGAAGTCTCCAAACTTGAAGTTAGGGGAGAGAGCTGAGATTATGTCAAATTTTGACATGCACTCTTGTTTTGTGAAGGTATGCCCTCTTTTTAAAACTTTGCACACATCGCATCACTAGGAATGCTGCCATTGTGTAAGGGGACATTAGTGCATAACATAAGGAGGCATTATCCTCTCCACTGTTAAGCGAAAGAAACATGGGTCATTTGTTCGGTTATGGGTTTGGAAAAATTTTGGGTTTGGTTTTTGGGTAATGAGTGAGGAGAGAAAATATGGTAATAATTGGGAATAGGGGTTATGAGTGGAGAGAAATGAGATTAATGATTGGATATAGGGGTAATGAGTGGAGAGAGAAATGAAAGTAATTATTGAAAATATAGGTAATGAGTGGATTTGGGTTTGGAATTTTTTTTTCAAACCCACAACCGAACAAGGGCTTGATATCAGAAATCTGGTTTCATGCTTTTTTTGCTATTCTCATTTTATAGTTGTATTATTGCTTTTGAAGCCAGTAAAGTAGTGTTTGCCCTGTAGGTGAAAAAATATTAGTACCAACTCCAATTCCGGCAAACATGACTGCTGAGTTAATAAAGCCCAAAGAGCTTGGTTTTCATATTTACTAGAATGTGTGACTCATGCTGTTTGCCCAGTTAGCAATGGTTTGACCAGTTCTTTCTTGTGCGAAGAAGGAGATCTTTGAATTCCTTCTTATGCGAAGGAGGAGTTTTTACTTGGGAATTGTGAGACTCATTCTGTTGCCTCAGCTATCCAAGAACACCCTGGTGACCACGGGCGGAGGTATGTAGGGGCCCGGGGGGGCCTGGCTCTCCGGGCGTCCGAATTTTAAAATTTTTATTTTATATATACTTGATTTTAAATATTATTGATAATTATTTGTGTATAGTTACTTATAATCTTAATAATTTTGCTTCGATTTATAAAAAATTGGTTATTTTACATTCTCATTTCTCAATTTCTTTCATAAATAAAAAATAAGCACATGATAGTTGAAATAGCCTAAAGAATCAATTCAATGTACAAATGTAATGAACTGAAAAGCAAAAATCTTATGATATAATAATTATACGTTCCGATAAAAAATATATGTCTATTAAGCCGGCCCCCCCGGTAACAAAATCCTTTCTCCGCCACTGCTGGTGACATGAGGTGATAGGCCTGTGCCCTGGCTGTTAGGCTAGTGCTGACTAGCTACTCAGTCCGTCCCTTTTGCTAGTCCATTTTAGTAGTTCCAACTTTCTAAGGGTGCATGCGTTAAATGCTGCATTCATCCAATTCCACTGGCTTGGTAGCAGAAATATCCGGAAAATTGGAAGGCTTGACTGTCCAACAGGATTGGGGCAGCCTAAGTAGTTTTCATTTGGTGTAGTTTCATCATGCATATTCTCAGTTACACGAGATCTTTCTTCTCTGAAGACATCATATGCTTCCTTGTATACAACAAGCACATGAAAATATATACATATATCTCGATTGAAGTACTTCTGTTACCATTATATCTCGATTGAAAGACTTCTGTTACCATTATTGTCATCTGATTTGATTAAGAGAATGTAAATTGCATTGTGTTGTAGTTTTAGTGATTGGATCAAAATTCTGTTGAGTTTATACGTTACTTGAATTTAACGAATGCATAATGGAGTCAATATTATAGGGCAAGTCACATGTTCTTTTTGACAGTTATTTTCTGTTCTTGAAAGAAGACAATGCGGGAACACAGAAATTGTGTTTGGAAAAACTTCTCCCCGATGCTGTTTTAGAAAGAGCTGTTCTCTAAGTTCTTAAGGAAACTGGATCCATTAAAAGATTGTCTTTCCAAACTTTGGGATGAAAATCAAATTTTGATAAATGAAATTGACACCAGTTAGTAAGGCCGTTCTCAGGTAGTGAAGTTAAAATCTATTAGCTGAAGTTGAGGCAATTGTGGGTCTTCTAAGTACATTTGTTGTCAATTTTCTTTCAGAAGGTTGTATGACTTGAATTATGTTCTTAGCATAACATCTAGGGATACATAATGCAAATATGCTTCCTGAACTGTTCTTTCTGACAGTATCAGGGTTACCAACTTACCACAATTCGCTATAGGGGTTACAAACTGCGATCAAGATCGAACAATTTCAATCAGGGGACAGGAATCGGTAGCAAACTGAAATAGAGATTCTGGCGATCTGATTATGAAAATGGCACATAGATGATAAGTAGATTGTCATATTATAAAAAGGACATCATAAGTTTATCCCATTACTGATTTGATAAGTACATCATATATAGATGCGACTAGCTATGTAGCACGGACACGGGACATGGCAATTCTAAAAAAATGGGGATATGGACACGGCGGGGGACACGCCATGTGTATAAATAAATAAAAAATAAATATATGTACATATATATATAAAAAAAATTATGAACCATTGTATATGAATAATTTCAAAATTGTATTAATTTTTTTCAAAGGCATAATTACAGTTTGACCCAAATGTTTTGAATAATTTCATATTAACCCCCCAAGATTTAAAAAATATTACATTTTGACCCCAGCCGTGTCCCCGGCGTGTCCCTGCCGCGTCCCCTATCAAAAAATAATAAAAATTATTGGACTACATGTCCCCGTGTCCAATACGTGGACATGGCACCCTTTTGGAGTGTTGGTGCCACATAGGCTACTAGTACTAAACTAATCTGAAAAATTGGTCTGCTTTCGGAACAAACTAATTTGTTCCGAACAAATGATCCAAAGAAACCTACCCCCACCTTACCGTGTTACAAAGGGTACGATGTACCACGATCGCGGTCTGTGATCTGGGTAACCTTGGTCTATATCAATCCTATAGCAGAGCAGAAAACCTATTTTCCCCCTAGTGTTTGACCTTTGGTTGTACAGGATGCTTGTCATTTCTCTCATTGTTTTTATCCATTACTTTCTACTCATCGTTGCGAGTTTGTGTTTCCTTTTGCAGTTGAGTTGTACGGATGAGGAGAAATATATTGCATTCCAAACGCCCCACAGTTTCGGAACTGCGGTTTGTTCTATTCTTAATCTTTGACTAATTGTGCTTTGATACTTTTTTTGGAGAAGTAAATTTTTTATATTTGAACTCTGGGTAACCATTGTCGTATTGTTCATTAGTGTTGTCTTTTTAAAAAAAATATATATTTATAATGTTTGGGTTTCAATAGAATACTCCACAGCAGTTGGAAGTCATCATCTCTGCAGAGGAGATTGGGGCTAAAGAAAAGTCTCCATATAATTCATACTCATACAATGACATGCCTACCTCGTTGTCCCATATTATGCGGTTGGTCTCTTCTCCTGCATTTGATTGTTCCTTTTGGTTTTCAATTTTCAACCTGTAGTTTATATCTTCATTAGTTGCTTTGAAACTGTTTATATTGTTATTTTCTTGACTACAAGTATATGACGTTATTCCTAAAGCAGAGACTATAGCAACAACTTTTCAATAATGTTCATCGCTGTCTATAGTTGAATTGCTTTTAATGCTATAGCCTATATGCATGGGAAGTGAATAATTTGGATTAGTGGATGGGAACGTCTCATATAACTTTGGTGCATTCTTGCTTCTCTGGTTAACAAGGGTTGAATTGATCAGATATGCTTTACTTCTATCGGCAAAAGGTGTACTCAGGAGTTCTTCTGTGCCTTCATCAATTGGATTATTGCTTGATGGACTGCTTGCTTGATTTAGTTGTTTATTGATTGCTACTGAACTAGGGGCATTTATCTTCCAATGTATTTCCACTTATTTGAGGTAAAACCCTATGGTTTAAGAGGTAAAACCCTATGGTTTAAGGAAAAAGATGGACATCTAACGTAGTGTCCCACATTGGGAACTTAGAGGAAAGTTACATGGTATACAAGGAAAGGCCCACCAGCTACTATTAACTCGAGGTTAACCTTTTGAGTTATGTGGTTAGGCTTAGGGTTAAGCACGTAGCTGTTGTGGGTCGCAGGTGGTATCAAGACTTACACCAATCGTAAGAGTGGGGCGGGTCCCGCAGGGAGATGTGCTTGGGTGGG
Source organism: Rhododendron vialii (assembly GCF_030253575.1). Taxonomy (NCBI): domain Eukaryota; kingdom Viridiplantae; phylum Streptophyta; class Magnoliopsida; order Ericales; family Ericaceae; genus Rhododendron; species Rhododendron vialii. The sequence goes on from NC_080559.1 coordinate 25,757,035, forward strand.
CCCGATAAGTGAGGAGCTTGAGGTACTTGTCGTGCTTGGGCGGGTCCCTCATGAGACGAGCTTGACGTGCTTAAGCGGGTACTTGTCCTACATCGCTAGGTGAGTGGAAGTTGCTGGACCATGTGGTGCAATGGGGACGTTGTAGCCAAGGTGGGGAGATTGTAATGTCCCACATCGGGAACTTTGAGGAAAGTTATGTGGTATATAAGGAAAGACCCACCAGTTATTATTAACTCGAGGTTAACCTTTTGAGCCACGTGGCTAGGCTAAGGGTTAAACAGGTCAACTGGTGCGGGTTGTTACATCTAAACTAAGCTAACAGCCTTAGTTCCCTTCAATAATATCTTTTGGGTTTTGAAGTACTTCTAGTGTTTTTTCCTGAGATTTTTCATTTCGGGGCCTCCTAAAACAACATTGTAGTGGGAACACGATCTACAATAAGTTTTACATTAGGTGGAGAATCCAACTTTGCAATTTTTTAAGAGGTACATGATGAAGCTGTGGTGACTCTTTTAGTGCTTATTGTTTTCTTCCTTTTTTTTTTGAGCGGCAAAAAATTTCATTCATTAGTATCTTCTTTTTGAAGGTTTTTAAGGTATCGGCATCAGGATCAGGCCCTGAAGTTAAGTAAAAGAGTGTTTTTTGATTTCTTGTTAATATTTAGAAGTTAAAACTCATGGCAGTCCTCAAATCTCCATACTGAAGTGGATTTTCTTACTTTATTTTCATTTGATGTGCTGCTGCTGCTACATTTTTTTTTTTGATCATCAAAAATGCCATACAGGCACTTTTTCTTTCTTGTTCCACACTTTGTCTGCTATATGAACTATACTTATTTTTGTTCTATTTAGTATTTTCTTCTTTTTAAACATTGTTTACGAATTTCTGATTTTGGCTGCTTGTATTTGTCTAGGTTGAGAACTGGAAATGTCATTTTCAACTACAGATACTACAATAATAAGTTGCAGAGGACTGAAGGTATTGTCTATTTTTTGTTTGGTAAATGTTTGGATTTGTTTCTTTATTTTAAGCTTTTTTTGTAGTACAGAAACTGTTGTACTTAGGACTCGAGTTCCTGTTGGTCATCTGATGTATTTTCCGAATATGTAGTGACAGAAGACTTCTCCTGCCCATTCTGCTTGGTAAAATGTGCTAGCTTTAAGGTAAAACAGATGCTGGTTTTCATTTTCGTTTTCTACTCTTTTGAATGAAACTAAACGAATATTATCTGCTTTTAGGAGTTCATTCTAACATTTTCCTTCAACTTCTACATAGGGTCTGAGATTTCACTTGTCCTCTTCGCATGATCTCTTCAATTTTGAGTTTTGGGTTAGTAGACTTCAGTAATCGGAAATGGCATTTGAGTATTTGACTTTCAAACCATTACAACTATCACCATTCATTTTCTGTTGTAGGTCACCGAAGAGTATCAAGCTGTAAATGTATCTGTAAAAACAGAGATATGGAAACCTGAGGTTAGATACTATTTCCTGTGAAATACCTTCCCAAGATTGATGATAGTTACGTGATCAACTGGTGACATCTACATACTTGTTTAAATGCATAAATCATGAAGACCTGCGTGTGGACATAGGTTTCTTTTCAAACCGTTGTTCCTTCTAGAGTTAGTATTTTCTTGATGGAAAGTTACGCAGGTGAAAACCCGCAGTTGCACCGTCATACAGCACTTCCTGTGGAAATCTCTCTTTCAAGAACTTGGGTCAAAGAGGGAGTGGTGCTGCCTCCGTTGGTTTTTTTGGGGGGAAGATCCCCATTTTTTTTACAGCTTGACGGGGCAGCTCAACCCTGAAAGATAGATTTTTGGGAAGTGTAGTAGGGGATGGTGACTACAATTTTTCCTTCTCTTTTCTTTCTTACTACTTTGATACCTCAACTACCCGGCCTTAATTTGTTGACAAAGTTAGGGAAGATATCAGACAAATTTCCTGTGGAGATATGAACTAGGAAGGCATTCCTACCCGTTAATCGTTGTTTCCATTTTGTCTACTCAGGTTGTTGCAGACGGTGTCGATCCTAAGCAACAAACCTTCGTCCATTGGTAAGTTCTAGGAATGTCAGTTTAGGTTGCTTAGGTGTAGAATTGTTAAGTTGCTTGGTTACTGGTTTTATTTCTATGGATGCCAATGACTTAAATTTGGTGAGCACAATGGATGTACAGTTCAAAGCCACTGAGACGCAGGAAACCCAAAAACATATTTCAAAAGGCAAAGCATGTGCGTCCACTGGTCCTGGACTCAAACTTTCCTGCAGCAATCAATGAGCTACGAAGCAATACTGATGGTACATGTGCTTTCTTGTGGCTATGTAGTTATTTTTGTTTACTGACAAGCTTTGAACAATTTTCTCCTAAACTGGAGAATGGTTTCTTGAGTATACGTCACATGATGAACAAGTTGTTCATTTGTGTCGCCGTGGACACGTCTAAGTAGTTGTAACTTGTAGTAAATTATTAATTTTCTTTCCCAAATTTACATTTAAATATTCCCATTGCATAGGTCATGCTCACTCGATTTTGATTTGTTTTGTATAGAACTGCCCCCCTTGCGGTGACAAATATGTATGACGTGTTTCATATTCTTACAGTCACGATGCCGATCCTCAAGCTATGTTAAATAAATTCATTTATAAGAGTCGTGGACTCGTGTGTGGATAAACGTCTAAGTATCGGATTCATCTAATTCTCCTATAACCGTTTGCTTGCTGATTTACAAGGTGCTATAGAGTATTTCTTGCATTTTATTGGGGTTTTCTGCGTGGCTGTAAGGTAAACTTGAATGAATTAATATGTTTCTTAAGTGAATTCCAAAACATATGTGGGACGTGTAACTTTATCCGTACTGAGAGATTAAAGTCCAACACAGGTTCTTAATACATTTAGAAGAGTCCACTTAACATGGTCGTAAAAGATAGTGAGAAATGTGACTGCTGTCATGAGCTGGAAACTAATTCTCATCACTTCTGGCAGCTGTTTGGATTCAACAAACCTTTTTCCTCTTCACCTACTCAAAAGAAAAGAATGCGAAACTAGATAATCAATGTGATATAAGTTTATTTCTTGGTGCTCCGTTTGAGTTTGAACAATCAGCCTCATCTCGGATTGTATTTCCTTAATAATAATGGGTTCATTTATTTCCGTACTGGCAAAAAAGAAATTATAATAGTTACTATTTCCAGATCAAACGATTTGTATGATAATTATTTAGGTCCTGCTGAGTACTTGGAACGTGATACATCGAGCCCTAATGCCACTGGGGTTTCAAGTGCTACAGCTCACTCATATGCAGATCCAGAATGTGTCCAATCCCTACCTGGAAGCAACCTTGGACCTCCTGCTATGCTACAATTTGCAAAGACAAGAAAGCTATCTGTTGAACGTTCTGACCCTAGAAAGTATGTTTGTTGGTCTTATTTTTCACTGTCTCTTCTAATTCTTGCACTGATCGTATGCGGAATTCATGCTTAGACCAATTGAAAGTTGAAACTAGTCAATCATAGTCAAAGCATCATATAGGTGGGGTTAGTGACTGTCACCTTCACTAAACTGTGACTCATCTTTGGGCCATAGCTTCTGGGGTAGTGTCTTTGGATCTCTGCAGCTCTTTTGCAGAGCAACAGCCATATCCGCCAGAACCAGCTAGCTTAGATGACTTTTATCATTTGACTTTGGGGGTTTGTTTGGTAGAAGTGAAACGAAAGGAAAATTTTAGAGGTTCTGTTGCCTTTTTTTTTGGTTGACGTAGGTTGGAGGATGAGAGACGTGAAAAAACTGACGGAAGGATTTTTTTCAAAGTTGACATGGTAAAATGTTTTGGTTTTGTCCCTGCTTGCCTTCTTTCTGCTCCTATTAAACATAGCATGAGAGCTTGTTGATCACTATTTTGAAGCCTCCCAAGTCCCAACAGATGGTGCCGTGAACATAGGTTAATGTGATATGTGGAAACGAAAAGTAATTGTATTTTGTCACCCGTACTTTAAATTGCTGGCATGTGCAGAATCTAAATGGGTCTTGCTTAAACCCTTAATTCGTGAGGGCCAATAAAAACCATTTTTTATCAAAGCAAGTATACACACCTACGCATTTGGGTCAGAAAAGTATATCTGAAAATGAGGGCTCGGATGTCTAAGAGTTCTCTAAAATGCTTACTAATACTATTAAGGTGGTGAGTAAGAGTTTTTAGAAGTTTCATCAATTTACATCTGCATCATTTTAGAGGGAGTTAAAGGATTAGTGAATCACATAATCTTTATTAAATTGGCTTTCTAAGGGATTTTATGCCATATGTTGTTTATTTGCCATCTTTTTGTTCTGAATTTTGGTTCAGATGTCAGTTCTGAATCTGCTTGAGGGCAGATACTACACGTTTTACCTTTAGTGGCTGATCTTTTGTTATTCTTTCTTTCGTTTCAGCCGGGCCCTCCTGCAGAAGCGACAGTTCTTTCACTCACATAGAGCACAGGTGACTAGTCACATTTATGCTGATTTATGACTTCGTTTCCTTACGAGCTTTACGATCTCTGCATTCGTTAATTGTACAAAAGCCATTTTTTCTGTTAAAAGTTGCAAGGAAATTGAACTAAACATCGATATCAATAGAATTTTAGAGGTGCAACTTTGTAGGTGCTGACAAAAAGATGATGGACGACATATTTCCTTGACACTTAAATGGGTTTGGATCTACTTGTACTACCATTGACATCTTTTTGTGATTGTTTCTTCTCCATCTCTAAGTTTAGACATGTACGTTGTTCTGTCTCCTCAACTATGTTCATAGGCCTTCCCCTCTTTCTTTTCCATACGCCGGGTGGATCAAATGACTATGATGCACTTGACCATACCATCTCCATCTCCATCGACCATTCTTTTCTCTTATGTAGTTACTTAAAACTAATGCCTTTGGAATCCCATGGATATATCTGATTTTTCCTGCTTTTGTGATTGTAGCCTATGGCATTGGAGCAAGTTTTGTCAGATCGGGACAGTGAGGATGAAGTTGATGACGATGTTGCAGATTTCGAAGATAGAAGGGTATGTTTGGTCATCGTATAACCCTTACTTGCCAGTTACTTCTCTTCTTATTAGCATGGACAACTCAGCGTGTACTTGGCATATCCTGTACTTTAACAGCAAAACTCCAGCTTCTATCAGAAGTGTTAGCCTATTTGTCACATTGGACCAGTGAGACAGCTAATTGGTGTCTTGAAAGTTGCTTTGAAGAAGAGTTATGATTATGGCTTCTTGGTATTCTTTTTGGTGATCTTTTGTTTCTATAGTATTCATCTTCAAGAGCTAATTAGAAAGGATAGCGGTAGTTTATCAAGATTGTATAATTTTTCTTGATTGACGTGCTAGTTGAAGTCATGATGAGGTGGTTTGCTGGAAAGATGCAAACTTAGATTACTATCGGAAGATTAGGCAATTTATTTTCTGTTCCATGCCTTCTCCACCTTCTGGGATCCACAAGGCGCTCCCATCTTAGAGTGCTTTTCAGTACCAATACCCTTATTAGGTCAATCATGATGCGGAAATTGAAAGTTAATATGCTTCTGATACTGATATGGCTTCTCACGACACAGCCCATCATCTTCCAAAATCTGCTAATCCATTGTTCTTGTTGGTCAAGGTGTAATTGCTTGGCATCATGTGGTATGCTAATGTGTAATAATGTGCATGTGTGCTTGTGAATTTGTATTTGGTGTGTCTTCTGTCAGTGTGGTAAAACTTGTTCAATCTGTGGAATGTGCATCTTATTACCTTCGTCAGACAAAATGACAATTTAATCTTTAGCTGTAAAACCATGTCCTATTCCACTGACTACTACTTAATACTTGTCTCCAAGCTGTCCCTGAAGCATGAGGAGTCCCTGGAACTAATTTTTCCCATTTGAATAGAATCAAGGATAGGATAACATCGATGAAGTTAGATTGAACGATTTTTATGAAGAATATTTGAATATTTGATTGGGTGCTTGCAAAGTTTCCCCTTGCCTATTGCTTCTTGAAACATTGCTTGACAGTCTCATTTGGAAAAGGCTTTAAATAACTTCATAGTGGTAGCCCCCAAGTAGAGCATTGGAAAAGGCCCAATTTGACATCCGTATTGTCCTTGTATTGTTGCTTCTATGAGAATATGACATGTGGTTACTCTAATATATGGAGCTTTATGGTTAATGTTGTTGCACGCTGATATGTTGCAGATGCTCGATGATTTTGTGGATGTTACCAAAGATGAGAAGCAAATGATGCATCTCTGGAATTCATTTGTGAGGAAGCAACGGTAATCTTCACTCTCTAGTTCCGCTAGGTTTTTTTTTCCCTCATGGCATCGCTTTCAGTGCCATTGTGCGTATCTGGATATGTGCCACATGATTACATTCTTGACAGCATTGCTCATGCTGTTCACATTTCAAGCCACTTGGCATATGTGGCTGTCTGCTGTCAGAAGCCATCCAAGTATCAAACCCACTTCAGAAAATTGATTGGACCTCAGCTGTAGTTCAAGTTCTGGGATTGAGCAAAATGTCTCCAACAATTTTAATTTAAATTTTTTTTGCTGGTTGAGTTTTTCTGAACTTCATTTTCATTTTCTGTTATTTGACACCATGACAGGGTGCTGGCTGATGGTCATATTCCGTGGGCATGCGAGGCATTTTCAAAATTGCATGGTCAAGACCTTGTCCAGGCACCCGCACTGCTTTGGTAGCTTCTCTCTCCTAATCTCATTTTTATGTTGTGGCAGTGCATGCTTCAACTGTACACTTGGTTATTATACCTTTGCTACTTTCATGTCTGCTTAAAACTGCACATTGTCACATGGTAAATTTGGTATGCTAATCCTCTATTAGGAGCATTACTAGTCTCTAAGCATGAAGTTTCAGATTTGGGAATCTTGCTGCGACATGGGACTCCTGCATTTGTTGCTAATTAGACACACTTGTCTTTGCATCACATGTATCGTTACTGTGCACATTTCCGCTATAAACATTCTCAAGATGTCCTTGCATCATTACATGGTACATTGTGTATTCTATCTGTCCATGAGAAGACCTCATAACAATGGTTGTCCTTTCAAACCGGCAGATTACACAACTTAAACAGCTGTCGTACTTACTAACATGACTTCAATCTGCATGTATCACTGTTTCTAGTAGAATGGAATACTTATAACCGTTAATAGGGTGCTCACTATCACGTTAATCAGCATTTACTCACAATCAAGTTAATCAGCATCTAATTGTCCTCGCTTTGTCTAAATGATGATATCTTCTACCCCCGCTCTTCTTCAACTTAAAGCTGCTCACATATTCAACTTTGCCCTCACCCTTCTGGAATGGAAGTGTTAGTCAGCACTCCTTTGGCTTTCTAGGGTATTCTTTATGGTCTGTACCGTAGACTTGCTGGATTTTGTTCTTGCACATGGCCTCCCATTTCCTTCTTTTTGTCCACACTGTTCATTACATGGGAAGTACCCCCCTGTGTGTGCATGTGCGTGTGGAATGAGTTGGATGTTGAACTTTATTTCTACGAGGACCCTACTCATTCTTTACGCATCCGTGAACTAGGGTATTCTGTGACAAAATCTGCTCAGTCCAACCCTGCATTGGTGACCTAGCGCTATCTCAGTGACTTCAGTGCTTCAAAAAGGAGCCCTCCACCGGCCAAGGTGCCCAGATCATTGAATTACTTCTACCAAAGAACCTCATGGTCAATATTGAGTCATTGACTAATCGGATATCTTAGAGTTGGGCCAGTTGGCTTATATTGGTTCTTAGAGGAATGTTATTTAGGGCAATTGGTGAGTTCCAAATTATGGAATTCCTACAAGTGGCAAGCAATTTTGGCATCCAATTGCATTAAAATTTAGGACGCAAGTAGTACACAGCAGCCTAACCTAAGATTTGTTAGGCAGTTCTTTCACTTCCTATTGCAGAGGAAGGCATCTTTTTTTTTTTCGAATGGTGTAAATTGTAAATTTTCTCCACTGGTCTTTAGGGATTAGATATTATCCTGTTAAACATCAGGCCGATTTTATTGTAGATAATACTGACAGGAATCTAATGCGGGTCATATACAGACCATGTTCGTTTTGGGATTTTGGATTCTCTCTTCGCACGGTCCCCAATAAATTCTCTCTCAATTATTACTCTCATTTCCCTACCCCTCTCTCTCTCTCCACTCATTACCCAAAATCCCAAAACAAACATGGTTGACTCATTATTTTGAGGTCAATAACATTTGTTCTTCCTTGTGCAATCATTGTGCTTCTGACCTTCCTTGCTATGTTTGTGGGCTTGGGCAGGTGTTGGAAACTATTTATGATAAAACTGTGGAATCATGGTTTGCTTGATGCACGGTCAATGAACAATTGTAACATGATACTTGAACATTGCCAAAGCCAAGATGCAGATCTCATGCGAAGCTAAATTTATTTGCATTGGTGAAGGCCATATTTAATTCTAACGGGGATGGGGTTCCCGCTTTAGTTTACTGATGATCCGCCCATCATCACATTTGTATCAATTTATTTTCGGGTGTATTTGTTCAGTTTATTTAACTTTATTTGGGCTGACGTCCATCTTCTTGCAAGTTGCTGTCCTGCACGTATATGCTATTCTATGTACAACAGTACAAGATTCATATGTAACCCATCTTACAGTTTCAAAGAAGAAAAAGAAAGGAAAAAGACTTTCTTTTGTTTTGTTTGATGATATTAGCACAAGTATTTTCCCTGCATCTTTAAAGGGGAGTTAAAATTTTAGTTGATCGTGATCTCCATGTGGTGGTGAACTGATTATACTTCAATTTGTCGCGCAATCTTTGCACCGGAAAAAGAATGCAGTTAGCTACCTATGCTGGTTGGACTATTATGTAGGGCAACCTATAAGTTCATAGGCGGGACTATGTAGGGCAACTTATAAGTTGATTAAAAGGGAAAATTTCAAAATACCCTCTAAACTTTCATCTTAATGTCTAATAGACACCCTGACTTTGCAAAACTTCAAGGAGACATGTCAACTATTGAGGGGTTATTCAAATACCCTCACCGAGGTAGGGGATTTAGTTTGTGCTGTGATAGGGTTTGGTTGTTTGTGAGGATTGGGTTCATGATTTCAATTTTCTGGTGATGATTGGTGTGGGCAAGAACCCATATTTGAATTCGGGTCAATCCAAATTTGAGTTATGGCTTTATGGGTAGTGCATTAAATGGGTTTGCGTTTTGGGTCATGGGTGAGGTCGTTTATAAATCGAGTATGGTTTTTCCAAATCTATGTTGTACGTGGTACCATGTGTCGAAAATAAGGAGCCATTTGTTTGCCTTACCATGTGTTGAAAATACGGAGCCATTTTTTAGACTTAACGGAGCTGTTAGTCAAAATCAGCATAATTCATCAACAAATTGAACCGGGGTAATTGAATAATGCCTAAATAGTCTAGATGTCTAATTGAAATTTACCAAAATTTGGATCTATTAGATACTGAGGTCAAAATTCGGGAGAAATTTTGAAATATCTCAAGTTCTCTCAATGAGGAAAGTAATAGGTGAGGGAAGTCATTAAAAAGAAAATTACACAATATGATAATGTTGATAAGGCTTATTGTACAATCTATGCGATAGTAGTATAGTATAGTTGAGTACCATACTATCACAGTATTGTCTTAAGTGCTAATATTGTGGAGCCCCCGACTCGAATGGAAATTCATCTGGTGCATTCGGGTTCAAGTCCGCAAAATCTTAGGTCCAAGCGAATCATGGCACCTACGAAAATGGATCCTGGGGATGCCCTATCCAATGATGTTGTGCCAAACACAAACACGATGCTTGAGAGTTCTAGTGTGAGGAAGCTCATGGATCAGCGAATCACGGACTTTAGGGACGTGAATTTCGTGGATGGAGGCCATCCTACGGTGTGCTCAACCATTCGTAGGACTAGGTATCTCAAGTCTCTGCGGTTCATGAATAGAATTTCCAGCGATGGAGGTTGTAAAATGGATGACCCAATCAAGCGCAAGGCTTGTAGCTGACACAAAAGGCTTAAAGATATTGGCGCTGGTCAAAATCCTCGTGATTTCATCTCATCTACAAGCCCTAAGCGCAAACGCTCCCACACCATTGAGGATAGTTGGAACGATCCTCATGTGTTTCTTGCACCACAACGTCGCGTGGTTCACTAGTATCCTTTTTGAGCTCGTTATTATGAATTAGTTGTTTTGCAGGTACTAGAGGTATTTTTCTTCAATTTGTGCTCATTTAGTTGCTTTTGTAATTTTGTTGGAGGTAGGTTTTCCTTACTTTTGTTTTGCGCTGGCTATATCCGGTTCGTTTGTTTTGTATTTTATCACTATTATCAATGAATTTCTTCTTTTTCCATTAAAAAAAAAAAGTACTGATAAGTTAGTGGAGCCAACTAAACAATTGATAAGCTAGTGGAGCCAGCTAAACATTGTTCCTAGAGTGGCCTAGCCGGGCTCGTGTTTCTATTCATGGATAGGCACGGGCTGGGTCTTAATTAAGGAGTCCAACTTATGTTAGTGAATTGCAAATGTTCCCCTCGAAACAATCACAAACTCCAAAGAGATCACTGAGATACGTTCTTTCCTTCATTTGGCACACTACTCCGAGGGAGCTTCGTTTTGGACATCTTGATTTGAGTTATCGAGTAGCTTGATTTTTCCATCTATTCGTTAAATGCACAAAAGATCTCCTATTCCATAATAAGAGCTTAACCGGCTTTGATACGATCAACTGCTAGTTTGACACGTTGATACCCTGACTCCCGTGCAAATGTACAATATAAAGCTTATCAATCTTTCATAACCCTAGTAATTCACCACTTGCAACTGCCGCATCGAAAACTTTACCACGCCTCTGCGTTGTCACCTTTGAGTTCGAGTAGCTTGATTTTCCATCTATTCTTTAAATGCATACAAGATCTCCTATTCCACGCATGATAAGAGCTTAACCGGGTTGGTATCAACTGTTAGTTGGACACGTTGATACCCTAACTCAGGTGCAAATGTACGATCGATATAAAGCTTCTCAATCTTTCGTAACCCTAGTAATTTATCACTCGCAACTTCCGCATCAAAACTTTTACCGCGCCTCTGCTTTGTCACCTTTAATACCCGTTTAAGCTAGCTTTTACCAAATCTACTCGATCGATTGAACAATCTCACTGAAGCGAATATAGAAAGCAACGGCAAAACTATGGCCCTCCTAAATTTCAGAGTGAGAGAAGGTATGCCTCAATTTATTTTCAATTTTACATTTAAAAGAACAAAATATGCAGCAAATCCGAAAAAAGAATCAATCGACGATAGCGCGCTTTTGACATCTTCTTTCCAAAAACTGCAGACGAATACAAGAATCTAAATCCTATATCGATCGTTCTGCCCGTCTTTGATAATTCGAAAGAATTGATCAAAAGGAGTATTTCTGCCTTCAATTCATTTGTTGAAATAGGAGATTGCCATGCATTCTTTGAATAATTATGAAAGAATATTATATCGATCTAGATCCTATAAATTAAACCATCTTATTTATATATTTTGTTTAATGGTTCTATGCACTTGCTATTTCTAGTATTTATTTTCTTTTTGAACAAGTATAAAACTCTAGTGGTAGAGGAGAGCTCTCTCCCACACACAACATTACCCTAGTTGCATTTCCCCAAAATTTGCTTCTGAAATTTTATAGCTTCCAATTTATTGAAAATGATACTACAAAATACATGGAAACCACCATTGGGCTGATTAAAAAAGTAAAGAATTATGTAGAAAGATTCCTTCAATTGATCATTGCATGGTCCATGCTAATTCACATAACAAGTACATGCAATAAATTATGGTACTATTAGCAATTAATGAGAAAGTAGATAATGACTTCAAATCTATCCAATATCTCATTTTAACTGCTGGAGCTGGTGTTTTTGTTCAGTAGGTAATATTACGGTGAACATAATTGCGTGCAAAAATTAGAAAAATAAATCACCATTCAAAAGAAAAATATAAACCCCCGTATTCTCTTAGCATTAGTCTCAAGTCCTATTTGTAATGTCTAAAATATCAACTTCCTTTTAATTTTTTTTTTCTGTTTTCAGTGGACTTTACTCTTCTTTTAACCACCTTTTCCGATTCCTCTCTAGGAGAAGAGTAAGGAAAATAAAAGATCACAAATCGTATTTTTAAAAGATTCTAAAAAAAAATGCAGTTCAAAAAATGCTTGAATTTTTTTTTTGTCCTCGGGCACCTTTCTCGATATTTTTTTTTACAGAGTTTTCCCGCACAAAAATAGTGGGGAAAACAAATTTCTTTTCTTTCAGAGAAACCAACGGCTGTGGTTTGTGACATTGCGTAGCTTTTTTGTCAGTTTTTTAGGGATTTCCAACTTATTGCGTAAGCATTGCTCACACGTGCCAATTAACCTCCATGTAGTAAAAGACATGGGTTTTTTTTTTTTCTCTATTTTTTTTTCTAAAGTGGAATAGTAAAGGACAAGTTTGTTTCACTAAATTGTCCTCACCTCACCTACTCCTTCAGAAAACGCTCGCCCCTTTTGAATAAAAATCCCATTTTCTAAACAAATAAACCCAAAAATATATAATAAAAAAAAAAAACCAAAGTGGCCAGGAGTCACCCCACTTTTGCATGGTCCCTCACACGTGTAAGAAAAAAAGAAAAAAAGTTTTGCATTTATTTGTCGGTTTTATGAGAAACTTTGCTAATCAGCTCAACACCTGTGGGGTCGCATGCAGATTTTACCTAAATTTCAGGGGTGGATAATGTTTACGTTACTTCTTTTTACCGGGGCCGCCGTTGGTTTTGTAACGGCGGAGATAACGGCCGTCAGGTGGTCGAGGGAGCGGGGCGATTATCCTCTGCGGCCGGGCGTATCTGCGAGGTGTTGTAGCCGGAGGGATTATGAAAATGGTGGGATGAGATTCATGTGATCCAAATATGATAAGTGCAAGAATGGTCCCGGCTAGTTCCAATGCAACGTGCTGCTTTGTACATCTGTACGCACTGCTTTAGAAGTTGTACATCAGTTTAAGGGAAGGTTTATTCTTGGAGAGAGTCCATGTGCACAGATTTGCGTGCATGTATCTGGACGTCAATGTGTTCGGAATCGTTTAATGTGCTCCATTTCCACAAGATAATTAGGGACTCAGGTGCATCGGACACTTCTAGATATATCTGTATCCGAGCTAAAAAATTTAGTTAGGCTCCGTTCTGCTAAAGTACTTATTTTCCCTACAAGACATGTCATTTTCTCATAATATATTACATTTAATTCAAAAAATAAGTACTTAAATACTTATTTCCCCTAGAAGAATGGGGCCTAAGTGGGGTACTAATAGTTTCTGCTGCTTTGGTTTTATAATTGGCCATGAGAACTTGAATATATTGGAGAACTTGAATATATTGGAAACGATGCATCATAGTCTTATTTGTAATGCTATCAACTCGCAATGAGAAGAGAATTCTTGAAAACTTATACTGTATTATTTGATGTCCGAAGCAAACTGGGGCAATCTAAGAGTTTTTTGTGGGATCAAAATAACAAAATTTAGTTTCAACATGTAAAATGTCATGAGAGATGTTATATACACTATATAGTTACACTACATTTTATGTGGAACCCATTTCAGATCCCACAAAAAGCAAGAAAAATATCCATAAATTCTAAAATATTGTTTTATGGAGTCTTGTAAAAAATCAGTTCTAACGGATATCGGTAAGTATTTCTTCTTGATTCGTAGGGATGAAACTGCTCAGCTGCGTAGTTTCACCACTACAAATTTAGAAATGATACTTATCGATATCTGTTGGAGTTGATTTTTTACAGGACCCCATAAAATAATATTTTAAAATTTATCAATAATTTTTTTTTTTGCAAGACCCAAAATGAGTCCCACATAAAATGTAGTGTAAAAAAGTAGTGTACCTATCTTTAGTGAAATTTCCTCATGAGAAATTAAGATGGTGGGCCAAGTGACCCACTTCCACAATAGCTTCGCCCTATGTGTATCCTTCTATCTATCTGTGGGGTTTAATAGTATCATTTGTTTCTCTTATGAATATTGATCTTGCCTCAGTAGTAGTCCTTCTCAAGAGTAAAATTGTAAGATGAGCAAACTATTAATTAGTGTTGTTCGGCCATATTCCTGCCGGAAGGTCTTCCAATGCCAAAGTCAGTCCTCAGTACTCAAGATGGTAAAAAGCATACAAGACTCATATAACTAGTAACGACGTACCCTTTCGTGATTTATATTGTACCTTTTATACATAGACCGTATGTGAGCTCCAAGAAAGCCTATGTTGAGCTCGTGCTGCTTGACAACACTCGATCGTAACCATTTGTTGAAATAACCTGCATGCATGACAATTGCCAAACAACACGTAGGGGAGGGCACCGTGTGGATGACCGTTGCCACTTACCATACATATGGCGCCAATCTGGACAAGTGCTGTCACAAGCGTTCTGTCGGGTGCGTTCTGCCGGGTTGGACATGATCAAGTCCGTCTCGGCCCTTCAGTTGACCGCCCTGATATACCACGGGTTGGGCACTCATTCCTGTCCTTCTTACCTGTTCTAGTCGATCGGCCTAGATCAGGCTCTTCATACCGATCAACCTCGTCTGGTTGGTATCATGGGTAGAATAGGTTACATGTAAATTGCGATTTTTGTTTATAAACTTTCTTTTTTTGAAGAACATTTATGAAGATCTCTATATACAACATGTTCCATATAATTAAGGTCATACCATTTAAGTACTAAATTGAGGTTTGGCTTAAATGACATTAATGAGAATAGGTTCATTAATATTAACCGGCCGTCTGCATGCAAAACAATAGAATTAAGCACATATAAATATTTTTGGACCGAGCAATGCTGGGGACATAGATTGCAGAAACAAAAAAGCTATGTGCACAGCAGCTTGTATACAGCAGCTGTGCACAGATCCCATTTTCTCCCGGCTCGGGTCGAACAAAGATGATCGGAGCCGCTCATGTTGTTCTAAATATGTCGTTTAAGGTCTCTGTAAAAAATGAGCTTCGTTCGATATCGTTAGAGTCGTTAACAAAACACCCAAAATCACTTCAGAATTTAGGCCTTAAACGACATATTTGTGCGACCCGAGCCGGGAGAAAATGGGATCTGTGCACAGCTGCTGTGTACAAATTGCTGTGCACGTAGCACAGCTCTTGCAGAAATATAAATTGGTAAAGAATCCTCATACTTTGTGAGTTACTGTTTCGTACCACTTTCCATAACTCAGTTTTGAATAACTTTCTTAAGGTCCCAACTTCTCTATAGTCTAAATTCGAATTGCAAAAACTACTCTCTTATCTTAGCAATTAATGGTTGTGAATTTATTAAAGAGTATTACTTTTTCCGGCAAGAATAAATTCTTTTCAAAAAGTCTTTGAACAAATCTAAACAGTTAAAAACTCTATGCATGTATGACTGAGATCGCACAAACTGCTTATTGCAGACCAAATCCAGGCTTCAGAGTAAACGATCGAATTCCTTTCTTTACCCGTATTTTGCTTCTCTATAATTTGGTGTTATCGCACTATCAAATTGCTAATAAGTGATCATTTGTCTACAGTTTTATTTTTGCCAAAATGATAACATATGATATTATAGATCCAAGAAACAGTACATTAAGAGGAAATTTCATCCCTAAACAAGGGATCAAAAAACCAAACAAGAGGGTATGCAGTTCAAATACTACATCCAACTCCAACTAGACCCACCGCTCCAAACAGATAGAGCACTGTAGAAAACAACCAAACACACCCACACATGAGTTATAGAAGCCTCACAAACGAGAAGAAATTCCACACACACAATTACGGATCGGGTAGGCAATTATTCCCAAAAGGGGGAGGGGCATTCGAACGAAAAATCTACACGCACAACTTTAAAAATACAAACTTAAGATATAATTGTGTCTGAAATTGTTCGATACATATGGACCCATTTGTATTGAATGATTCTAGGTATAGTCGTGTCCGGAGTTATATGCGTAGGCAGTGTAGCATTGCTTGCATGTATTTTCAATCTGCATGCATGTGATTGTATCCTTCCCGACCACACCACAAGTTTATGTGGCCTCATGCCTCAGAGAAACCCCACTAGACGTCCGTTACTATCAACTGAAAGGTCAATGTTTTCTCTCTCCCCAAAAAAATAAACAAACCCACGTCAGCTTTTAACCCTGGTCGAGTTAATTTCCCAAACTATAAATTCCCATGCCCCTCCATTAGCTTTCTTCACACTCCCCTCCCAAGACACCTGTTTCTGTCACTCACAGTCATGGGTTTTCTCTCTCTCCAAATTCACTCTCACTCCTCCTAAACATACTCTATTAAGCCCTACATTTTCATAGAAAACTGTGAAATTTTCCTGCATGATTTTTTTATTCGAAATTTGAGGGGAAAAAAAAATGAGAAGAGATTTCGATATGATAAGCAGAATGTTGAACTCAAACAATCAGGCCTACTACGAGTTGTCTGAGCAGGAGCTGGCCCTGATCGCCCCAACCCACTACTACCCGGACCTGTTCGACGAGCCGATATACTCGTCCGACGAGTTCCGGATGTACGGGTTCAAGGTCAAGCGGTGCCCCAGGTTGCGGAGCCACGACTGGACCCAGTGTCCGTTCGCGCACCGCGGCGAGAAGGCCCGTCGCAGGGACCCGCGGCGGTACCACTACGAAGCGGTGGCCTGCCCGGACTTCCGCAACAACGTGTGCCGCCGCGGGGACGCGTGCCATTACGCCCACGGGGTCTTCGAGTATTGGCTCCACCCCACCAAGTACCGCACGCGCGCGTGCAATGCTGGCGGGCTCTGCCAGCGCAGGGTGTGTTTCTTCGCCCACTCGCCCCACGAGTTGCGTGACGACGACAAGTACCATTGCTTTTGCGACTTGGGGCCCGACGGCGGAGTTCCGATGGTGGGAGCCGTGCCATCGGCCACAGCGATACCCTTTGTGCCGGCGGAGAGGGCTGCAGTGGGTGGTGGTCGTGGCCGCAGAAGTGGCGGTGGCGGGAGTCCGGATTTTCTGGCGAGTTTGAGTGGGTTGACCATAAGGGAAGGGGATGGGAATGGGAGTGGGATTTTCCGGTGGGGAGGGTGGGAGCCCGCGGAGACCGCGGCAGCGGCGGCGGCAGAGGGGCCGGATATCGAGTGGATAACGGATATCATGGAGTAAATGCATGCATGCAAGTGTGTGATCAAAGGTGATAAAGAGATAAGGGAATCAATATTAAGTACTCCTAAGTCCTATCTCTATCTACAATTAAGTATGGGAGATTAATATAAGTGGCCGTTTATGAAACTAAAGTACTATTTTATGGTAATTAATAAGTACGTAATGTATCAGTAATGGGGAGATGGGTAAAAGCATCCCTCATATATATATGCGTCTCTGTCGTGTCGATGTCTGTGTTTGTATTTGGCCTTCGTGTTAACGTACGTACCTACGTCTAAGTGTCGTGTCGATGTCTGTGTAATTTGTATTTTGCCTATGTGTTAACGTGCCTACGTCTAAGTTTATCTGCAATGTTGTACTAATTGCGTGGATTGCAAATGTAGCTCCATGCAATAATATGCTTATGTAATTTCTTTCGCTATTTCATGAATATAAATAAATTAAGTATTATGAATAAATTGATCATCTTGTTCAAATAAGCATATTTGTCTTAGATTGAGATCAGATGGGTGAAATATATATGGCGGCTTCGTTTCCCTAAGATTGAAAACTAAGAGCACCCACTGTAGAATAATCAAAAGTTGTCACATCATCTTTTGGTTATTCATTTAAAAGATTATAGAGGTCCATAATGGTATAATCAAAATTTAATAACCAAAACTTGCCACATCTCCTTTTCAACTTATAAAAATTTAGAAATTGTGACATAGAAAATAATTTTTTCAAAATAGTTTTCAAACTAATAAAAATAGGTTATTAGAAAAGGAGAAAATAATTTTTTGAAAATTTTGATTAAAAAAAAAGTTCTCAAAAAAAAAGCTTTTGAATTTTTGTCTTTCAAAAGTACAGTTTTTGAAAACAACTGTTTTTGCACAAAAAAAAAAAAAAAGTTTTGGGAAAAATAATTTTAATAAATAAAACCATTTTGAAAAAAAGTATTTTTGCAAAAAAATAAAAACTGTATTTAAAAGTAATTTTCTTAGAAACATGTTGAAAATGGAAGATGGAGAGTTTTTGTGTAATACTGGTGTATGAGAAAATATGAGGACAACTAAATTTGATTATTGACAAAAAATTACTAGTTTTGATTATCTAATGACCAAAATTTGTTGTGTGCCCATCTCTCTCTCTCTCTCTTGCCCATAGCTCCATTTAAATACAACTCTCACCTCGATAACATTTTTAGGTAGTTAGCAATACAATAAAAGTGATAAAATTTCAATTCGGGCTCTCTAATTTGACGTGTGGCCTCCAAGAGTCAAATGAGGACGCTCTTATAAATATTGGCTTGCATTTCTGTCCTCTTAAACAGATGCAAAATTAGCACTCCTTCCAAAATTTGGTTTATTTATTTATTTATTTCTTTTTTAGATGCCGGACATTTTTTTGTTTATTTTTGAATAGTCAATGAAAAAATGAAGAAACATTTCACTTTTATTTCTTCCTTCCTCCCCATATTCAAACTTCAAAAGCGATATGGAAAAATACGTTGAACTTCAAAATTTCCACCACATGGGTAACTTCTGAAAATCCATATAATTTGAGGAGTAGTACTGATGGTGTCTCTCAAAACTTTGGAACGGAGAGAATATTGTTTTGGTGCCCACGGCTTCTAGCAAAATTTTCTCCAAATTAGTCTTTTGCTCATGACATATCATCAACACCATGAAATATTTGAAGTGGTGATCAGACGCCATGAACCACCTTTGTCGATATCCGATCAATCGTATTTTTTGCATGGATATATTACTCTATATACCCTACAAGATAATGGTTCGGATTACTACAATAAACACATATTGGGACTCACAATGGCGATGGTAGAAAACCCATTGTTTCCACAGAAGGCAGAAAGAATTTGAATGTTAAAGAACCTAAATTAAATGGTTGAATTCCTCTTCTTGCAAGTTGAATGCATCAAAACGCACCATTCGAAAAATTCCCTACAAATTGGTTGCAGTTGTTCATGGCATATCACCACCACCAAATCATGTACATATGTTTGAAATGGTGAGATGTCATGAGCATAATTAGATTGTAGTAATTCATTTGTATTTCACCTTGGAATTGTATCGTAACTGAACGTTAAAGAACCCAATTGAATATCACCAATATCGTATATCTGAATTGGTGAGATTCCATGAACACAATCAGATTGAAGTAATTTGTATTTCACCTTGGGATTCACTCATTGAACGATCTTCAACTGATATTGATTGAATTCCTCTTCTTTGAACAAAATTTCCTACAAATGGGTCATTGTTCATGGCATATCACCAACATCTTATATCTGAATAGGTGAGATGCCATGAACACAACCAAATTGAAGTAATTTGTATTTCACATTGGAATGCAATCATTGAACGATCGAGAGAGACATGCCAATGTCGGATTGTATTTTCTTTTTTCTTTTTTTTTTTTCCTCAAGAAAGAGATAGGTGGGCGGTGGTTGGGCTTTTGCTGAAGGGTCCTCATATAGGCAACTCACCAGGACCAAACAAAGATATGACATGCTGTTTTTTTGGCATGTAAAGAAATGCAAATCTTCGATATTATCTCCTAATAAATTGTACTATCAAATTGAGATTAAATTCTTTATACCGCCGGTATAAACATTTGTTTTTTCTAAATCAATTATATTGCACTACGTCGACATGTTTTATTGATTGGGATCACTGTTTTGCAACGTGGCGCAATGTAATTGATTTGGAGGAAACAAATGTTTACACCGGCGGTGTAAAGAATCTATTCTCCTATTGAATTAGGCTTTATGTGGATAAAAGGTATACTAATTCGTGGAATGGAAAAATATTAATTCAGAAACACAGAGCCTGGGAAAATTTCAAAATCCAGGTCTTCATTTGGTATATTTGAATGTTGGAAATTGAGGAATAGGACCTCAAAGGTTAACTTTGGTTTCTATCTTGCTGGACCATTAACTATCGAGCTAAATGGTTGAGATGTCTTACATATAAGGTAATTAAGTAACCATTAATTCGAGCAAAATTGTCGAGATATAATTATCGAGCTAAATGGTCAAGATTGAACTGCACCGGCATATCCTACATGTAAGACAAGTACTTCCTAGACCATTAATTATCGAGCTAAATGGTCGAGGTATCTTACAGATAAGATAAGTACTTAATTTCTAAACCATTGATTGTCAAGCTAAATGGTCGAGATTTAATCATCGAGCTAAATGGTTGAGATTGAACTGCACCGGCATGTCCTAGATATCAGATAAGTACTTTCTAGATCATTAACTATCGAGTTAAATGGTTGAGATGTACTTACTAGGTCATTAATTATCAAGCTAAATGGTCAAGATATCCTACATATAAGTACTTTCTAAATCATTAATTATTGAGCTAAATGATCGAGATTTAATTATCGAGCAAAACGGTCAAGATTGAAGTACTTTCTAGACCATTAAATATTGAGCTAAATGGTCGAGATTTAATTATCGAGCAAAATGGTCGAGATTGAACTGCACCGACATGTCCTACATATAAGATAAGTACTTTTTAGACCATTAATTATCGAGCTAAATGGTCAAGATATCCTACCATTGAGGAGCTAAATGGTCGAGATGTACTTTCTAGATCATTAATACATTATCGAGCAAAATGGTCCATCCAACTCTTCTCTACAGTCCAGCTCCACAGGCCGACTCTTCTCTACAATACAATCGAACAATGGTTGGTCGAGATTGAAGTGCACCGACTCTTTTCTATAGTCCAACTACTAAGAAGCCTTTTATATGAAAGCCGGATCCTATGGAAAGTCGGTCGAGATGGAATCCACCTCCACAGTCTGACGCTTCTCCTCCAACTCTTTTCTTCAGTCCAACTGCTAAGAAGCCGGATCCTATGAAAGTCGGTCGAGATTGAAGTGCACCAACTCTCTTCTACAGTTCAACTAGTTAAAAGCCAAATCCTATGGAAATGGGTTGACGAATGTGTGGGCTTCCCGCCCGGCGCGCGCTCGAAGAGTTGTCACCCGGATTTTTGAGATGGATGATCCGAGAAACCGATAGTTTGTTTGAGAGAAAAAGGCTTTGGTCTAGCGAAAAACGTCGAGATTTTGGATCCGGAGGCCACGTTACGAGCGGAGAAGGTTTTATTAAAAAAACACCCCACTCACCCGGTAACAATCGGTCTCTACTAAGCATTTTAAATGGGAGATTTAATATCATTTGAAAAACTTAAC
Source organism: Rhododendron vialii (assembly GCF_030253575.1). Taxonomy (NCBI): domain Eukaryota; kingdom Viridiplantae; phylum Streptophyta; class Magnoliopsida; order Ericales; family Ericaceae; genus Rhododendron; species Rhododendron vialii. The sequence continues at coordinate 25,778,481 of NC_080559.1, forward strand.
TTTAAAACATGTACGGGAAAGGAACACAGGATTAAATATAACACATTGGCGTGCTTGTGGCGCGAACTATACAGTATGAAATGGATGAGCAATGTACAGAAAATGAAATAACAGCATTACAGCAGTCTGCCAATATCATGTGAAACGTCGTGCGACGGACCGGATACATCGCACGGTGTAACTAAAACACCGTGCAGTTCACCTGTCTACGCATTCCATAATCAGTTTGCTTTTACATGACAAAACAAATCATATGTCCACAAAATAGTTTGTTATATTTTTCGAATTTCTGAAAAATGATTTACGAGACTATTTTGTTTATCTTATCATGTAAAACAATGTTAAATGCTTTTTGAAATGTTGAAAGATTTAATAAAGTCAAAAAGATGACTTTTAATATAAAACTTGATTTTGAAATGTAGCCGCACATAAAAGTAGTAAACAGACTAAACAGAATAACATAAGAAGGAATATGTACAAGAAATAAAATACTGCAAGGTGTAACACATTATGCCATGCGGAGTTGTAAAACGCTGCACGATGCAGCATATCTGGTACAAAAACTTTTTTTTTTGCTTTTTGAATATAAAGCTCGTTTGAGACCCAAACTCGGTATAGAAAAACCGAAAAGGGCCTCGATCGGCTCCCCCTCAAAGCTAAACGTGGTTTAGCCCAATAAATTTATTTATACTTTTTGATCGAAGCTTGGATGTACTTGAAGATGGAGGAATGAAAGTTGATTTGGACTTGAAATGCTTGAATGAGGATTAAAGGATGTGAGGTTGTTTGGATGCTTTGAGGTGGATGTCCTTCTAAATCATCAGTAGTTTACTGAACTTAAGAGGAGAAGAAGAATGAGGGTATTTTTAGAAAGAGAGAGTGAGAGTCTAGAAAATGGCAAAGTAACTTTATTTGGAGTTGAAGGGGTACTTCTCAACTAGAGGGAGAGTGTATTTATAGGTAAGAAAGCCAAGATGAACACTACAAAGAGGAGAGGTGGCTTCTGGGGTGAATAAAATTTATTTTCTGCACCCTGCAGGCGTGACAGACAACTTTCTGCAACTGTCAGAACTTTTTTCCAAAAACGCCGCGCGACATAAAGAGAAATGTCGTGCTGTATATTGAAATCTCGTGCGGTGGAGTGATTTTTTTGGAATTTTTTGAAATGCCGCGTGACGTTTCTAAAATGCTGTGCGATGCTTTGAAACACCGCGGAGTATTGTGTGTCGCCAAACTTCACGGGGGCGCCCCGGACACTCCCGAACTCAGATTTGAGCATGGTTCAAAGCATTGGAAAGCTTGTCGAGTCTTCTTTCTAACCCAATTGGTTTCGTTCAAAAACGTTTTATACATTAAAATGTGTGCCCATTTTACTATCAGTGTGTCTTGGAAAAAGTTATTTTTTACCAAGCAAACGAGTTTTTCTCTTTGCAATTGAACCGGGGGCTACCCTACATGTTTAAAAAGGGATTTTCTTGAGGTTTAGAGAAGAAGTATCAAAGGAGCAACAATCCAAGTCTTGAAGGTATATTTTTCCTTATTTCATCATCGGAGAAATTTAAAAATTATTCAGAGGTCCAGATTGAGGTGTTTACAGAATGACAATGAAAGGGAACGTGTATTGAGATAGAGAGCCAGGAGATGTGTATGATTTTGTTCAAATATTTTTGCATGTACGTCAAACTGAAAATTTTAAGATCCATTCTTCCAAAAATATTGTCAATATGACTTAGCTAGCGAGTGTTCCAAAATTCATCTAATAACATTATTCGCCACAGACGAAAACCAGCGTGCTCGATCAGTGCTCTACTTTGATTCTTCTGACTATACTATACAGAAGAGACTGAGGTCTGTAATGGCATGGGCGGCCGCATGCATGGCTGGAAGGAGTAATGGCGATCGACGAGCTAGCTAGGTGGTATTTCAATACATGTTTGCTTGAATCAACATTTGAAGACTTGTATTTGAAAACTCTGGACCATAACAGCCGGTAGCACCACAGTCTTTAACTACAAAAAATGATTTGACCATATTGGAAAACCACCATGTGATGCCCTAACACCCTTTTCTACCACACATTTGAATCCCATTTTTGTGACAGTCTATTAGACTAGCTCTGTATATAGACACCACATATACGTGTGGTGGATAAGAATTGTGTGGCACAACATGGGTGCCCAAAATCATTGAATAATTGCTTCTAACCAAACATTACTCACCATAATTTGAAACCACTTTTTTTTTTTCCCAGTTCCTTTTAGTTTTGCAATTTGCAGAACCCAAACCAGCTTATTATTGCAGACGTGCACAAAATCAAGAGACAGGAAACAAACATACTAACAAACAAACACACAGATTCCCAATGAACCCTAAACAACACTTGAAACTAATTAAGCCGTTGGATTCATTTACCACCCGCATACGCTATCACCATCGGTTCGATGCTGGTACCAAGCGCATGATTTGGTTCTGTGTTTACAACTTATCTGCTAAGTAAAGTGCCCATTTACAACTTCACCCGTTCTTATGTTACTGCTGCATGCTGCTTCTCTGGTCCTAAGGTGTTTGTTTCTGCTGCTGCTGCTGTAAAAATTCTGCTGGTGCGTATAGATTCACTTGGGTCAAGCTGGCTGCTGGTTTTTGTTATGGCTTGGATTACCATTTGTGGTGCAGCATACGATGGGGTGAATGTTCTCTAATCTGACATGTGTCCTACAAATCAGGGACGGAAAGTGAACGCGGGGGCCGAGTTAACAACAAGATTTTGAAATTTCAAGGTTCGAAAATCTATTAGTTTTTTTGGTTTAGGTATTGAGGGAGGTTTTTTGGGTAATAAATAGATAGAGATAGAAAGGAAAATGAGATTAATAATTGAAAAAAAAACTTATAAGAGATTGGGCTTTGGGACCCAAAATAAATGCATTCTTAAAGTATTTAAATGTCTAAATTACATCCATTAATGCAAAATATATTATATAGGTGTTCTTAACAAAAAAGAAAAAGAAAAAGAAAGTAATATTAACATTAAAATTTGAAAAAACAAAAACAAACCCCAAAACAACGTGGGGCGTTGGCCCCCATGTGCCCATATACAATTCCGTCTCTGCTATAAATCTTTGAATGGCTTTCAAAAGTCAAATGAGGATGCTCGTATAATTGGCTTGCATTTCTGTCCTCTTAAACAGATGCAAAATTAGTTCTCCTTCCAAAATTTGGTTTGTTATTTCTTTTTTAGATGTCTGACATTTTTTTTTGTTTATTCTTGAATAGTGAATGAAAAAATGATGAAACATTTCACTTTTAGTTTTTGCTTCCTCTCCATATTCAAATTTCACACTACAAGAAAAATTCAATTGGGTGACGAATGAAAATCGTCACAAATTGCATGTTTTTCGTCACAAATAATATAGGTGACGAAAAAAATTTTGTCGACTAAAGGTTGTCGAGGATTCCTACCTGGTGATGAAATCTATTTTTTGTCACCTATAGTGCCTTTTGATGACGAAATATTTCGTCACCAAAAAGTGAATAATTGGTGACGAAATTTTTTTCCTCACTTATTGTGCTTTTTGACGACGAAAAAATTCGTCACCGATGGGTTACATTGGTGACGAAATTTTTTGTCACTAATATAAGAAATCGGTGACGAAATTTTTCGTTGCGAATGATGTTTTCATATGGGAAAAGAAATCCATCTTTCTTGCTCCTGCTGGGTTTCGAACCCGAGTCCCTTGAGTTTTTCGCGCAAGCTCCAACCAACTGCACTACACACACTTTTCAGTAAATATTTGAAATATCTAATATATAACACATATGTTTAACGTGAAAATATATTTCGAATGTAATTTTGGACCTTTAAACATTAAAATTAGCAATTTTGATAAACATGAAAGTTGTAGGCAATTGAGTTATTGTTCAAACCCAATTTGAATTATCTCAATCGGAGATTTTAGTAAAGAGTTATGTCCGAAATACATTTAGTGACAAAGCGCAATTCATAAATTTCGTCACGGAAGGTACCCATTTGACAACGAAATATATTTTTTGTCGCTGAAAGCGTTAAAATGGTGACGAAATTATTTTTCGTCACCAAAGTTAAGCATTTGGTGACGAAAAAAATATTTCGTTACTAAATTGCTCACATTTGGCGACGAAATATATTTTTTGTCACCAAATGATTATCTTTGGCGACAAAAAATAATTTTGTCACCTTTTTAAGCTTTCGGCGACGAAAAATGTATTTTATCGCCAAATGGGTACCTTTAGTGACGAAAATATTTTTTTCGTCGCTAAACAGGCATAATTGGTGACGAAATTATTTCGTCACGAAAGTTATCAAAATAGTGACGAATTTATTTTTTCGTCGCCAAATATACTCATTTAGTAACAAAATTAAATTTCGTCGCCACTTTTTCGTCACTAATTTTCATTTTTCTTGTAGTGTCAGAAGGGATTTGAAAAAATACGTTGAATTTCAAAATTTCCACAACATGGGTAACTTTTGAAAATCCATATAATTTGAGGAGTACTGATGGTGTCTTTCAAAATGTTCCATTCCTAAAAAATTGATCAAAACTTTGGAACGGAGGGAGTATTTGATAAATTTGAAGTGGTGATCAAATCCCATGAACCACCCTTATATATTGTAGTAGTAATTTATTTGATATACTTGCCGATACCGATCCAATCAAGCTTTTTCTTTGAATGGATGTATTGCTCTACGTACCCTACAAGATAACGGTTTGGATTACTACAATAAACGCGCAGTGGGATCCACAATGACAGAGGTAGAAAACCCACGGTTTCCATAGCAGGCGGAAAAAATTTAAATTGTTTGGATTTTTGCGTTGAATTGTTAGCTAATTGAATGTTAATGGACCTAATTAAAATGGTTGAATTCATCAAGACGCACCATCCGGAAAATTTCCTACAAATTGGTTGTTGTTCATGGCACATCACCACCACCATATCATGTACACATGTTCAAAATGGTGAGATGCCATGAACACAATCAGATTATAGAGTAAGTAATTCATTTGTTCACTTTGGAATTGTGTGGTAACTGAACGTTAAAGAACCAATAGATATTGATTGAATTCCTCTTCTGCAAACAAAATTTCCGACAAACTAGTCGTTGTTCATGACATATCACCAAAATTGTATATTTGAATTGGTGAGATGCCGTGAACACAATCAAATTGAAGTAATTTGTATTCACCTGAATTCCTCTTATTCGAACAAAATTTCCTACAAATTGGTCATTGTTCATGGCATATCACCAACATCGTATATCTGAATTGGTGAAATGCCATGAACACGACCAGATTGAAGTAATTTGTATTCACCTGAATTCCACTTCATCAAACAAAATTTCCTACAAACTGATCGTTGTTCATGGCATATCACCAACATTGTATATCTGAATTGGTGAGATGCTATGAACACGACCAGATTGAAGTAATTTGTATTTTCTTTTCCTTTTTTCCCAAGAAAGAGATAGGTGGGTGGTCATTGGGCTTTTGCTGAAGGGACCTTATATAGCCAACTCACCAGGACCAAACAAAGATATGACAAGCAGTTTTTTTGGCATGTAACGAAATGCAAATATTCTATTTTTATCTCCTAATAAATTGTATTGAATTAGGCGTTATATGGATTTATGGTATACTAATTCGGGGAATGGAAATATATTAATTCAGGACCACAAAGCCAAGGTAAATTTCAAAATCCAGGTCTTCATTTGGTAGATTTGGATGTTGGAAATTGAGGAATCGGCCGGACCTCAAAGGTAAATTATACTTTGGTTTCTATCTTGCTGGACCATTAATTATCGAGCTAAATGATTGAAATATCTTCCATATAAGATAAGTAACCATTAATTATCGAGCTAAATGGTTGAGATATAAGCTTTCTAGACCATTGATTATCAAGCTAAATGGTCGAGATTGAACTGCACCGGCATGTCATACATATACGATAAGTACAGACCATTAATTATCGAGCTAAATGGTCAAGATTTAATTACCGAGCAAAATAGTCGAGATTGAACTGCACCGGCATGTCCTACAGATAAGCTAAGTACTTTCTAGACCATTAATTATCACGCTAAATGGTCGAGATTGAATTTGTCACGACCCGCACCAGCTAACCTGCTTAACTCTTAGCCTAATCCCGTGATTCAAAAGGTTAACATCAAGTTATACAATGGCTCGTCGCGTTTCATAATATACGAAATCAACTTTCCGTACACTACCGATGTGGGACTCTTGCCAAAACTTGGGGTCTCACAATCTCCCCCACTTGGACCGCAACGTCCCCGTTGTGCCCCAAGGTTCATTACTTCCACCCACCAAGTGATGTAGGACAAGTCCCCACTTAAGCACGACAAGCACCTCAAGCTCCTCACTTGTCGGGTCCATCCAAGCACATCTCCTCTCGGGACTCACCCTACACTTCCGGTTGGTGCAAGCTCTGATGCCACCTGTCACGATCCGCTCCAGCTGACCTGCTTAACTTTTAGCCTAACTACGTGGCTCAAAAGGTTACTTTCAAATTATACAATAGCTCGTCGCGTTTCATGATATACGGAATCAAGTTTCCGTACACTACCGATGTGGGACTCATGCCTAGACTTGGGGTCTCACAGAATTGCACCGGCATGTCCTACATATAAGTACTTTCTAGACCATTTAATTATTGAGCTAAATGGTTGAGATGTACTTTCAAGATCATTAATTGTCGAGCTAAATGGTCAACATATCCGACAGATAAACTAAGTACTTTCTAAACCATTAATTATCAGGCTAAATGGTCGAGATTCTGATTTTCAGCTTGACCAAAAAAAAAAATGGTCGAGATAGAAGTGCACCGGCTAGTCTTACACACACACACACACATACATATATATATATATATATATATATATATATATGATAAATACTTTCTAGACCATTAATTATCGAGCTAAATGGTTGAGATATCCTACAGATAATATAAGTACTTTCTTGAGCATTAATGATGGTGGATTTTCCAAATGGGACGGAAGTAAGGTAAAAAGGGATAAGGGGATAGTCGCTCACCCCCAAGTTAGGGAACCAACGGGATAAGATATCACCATCTGAGGATTTAACTAAGAATACAGGGCTAGGGAACCACTTACCACTCGAAGAAATCCACCTAAAAGATACAGAAACGGGAAACTCGCTACCTATCGGAATCCACCGAAGGATAAGAGTTACAAGAAGAATTATCTTCTCACAAGCCAAAGGCTATTTTAATTCAACACTCAAAACTTTCTCATTTCATTCATAGCAATAGAATTTATAGACTACTTGGAACAATCCTCCAAGAATAAGAAAAGATACTTGCATTTTCAAAGCTAAAATTAAATAAAAACAAAGACTTGACTACATGACTCCTTGAACCAACAAATGACACCAGAAATTGTGTGAATGAATACTTAGACTAGAAATTACAAGACAAGATAAAAATAACTCTTCGATTCTTGTTGCGCCATTATTTTTTCTGCATCAATTAATTATCGAGCTAAAAGGTCAAGAGTTAGTTATCGAACTAAATAGTCGAGATTGAACTACACCAACTTCTGATCTACAGTCCTAAGTTCTAGACCATTAATTATCAAACTAAATGATCGAGATTAAACTGTACCGGCTCTTCTAATTATCGAGCTAATTGGTCGAGATTCTTCTAATTATTGAGCTAAATGATCGAGATTGAATTGCACCCGGCTCTTCTAATTATTGAGCTAATTGGTGAGATTCTTCTAATTATCGAGCTAAATGGTCGATATTGAATTGCACCGACAGTTCAATGATTGAGATTGAATTGAACCGACTCTTCTAAATGGTCAATATTGAATTGCACCGACAGTCCAATGATCGAGATTGAATTGAACCGACTCTTCTTTAGCTCGAGATTGAACTCATCCCGAATTGCACCGAGTCTTCTTTAGCTCGAGATTGAACTCATCTCGCTCTTCTTTAGCTCGAGATTGAAGACATCTCGAGCTAAATGGTCGAGATTGAACTGTCACCGACTCTTCTTTAGCTCGAGATTGAACTCATCTCATATTGCACTCGAGCTAAATGATCGAGATTGAACCCCACTCGAGCTAAATGGTCAAGATTTTTAGGTCGAGATTGATTGAACCACACTCGAGCTAAATGGTCGAGATTGAACCGTCGAGATTGAAGTGCACCGACTCTGATCTCTACAGTAGCCGAATCCCATGGAAATGGGTCGACGATGAAAGGGGACGGGTATTGAGTTTTGAAAGCCAGGAGAGTTTAAGATCCAGTCTTCCAAAAATGTCAAGATGCCTTAGCGTTGCACATTTTTATCGAATAATATGCAGGAATAAAAATGCACTACTGCGGTCGCATGGCTGCAGGATCAGGATGGAGTAATGGCGATGAGGTAGCTAGGAATATTCCAACTTCGTGACGAAGTGAAATAGAGAAATTTAGTACTCCATTAAAAAGGCCCAAAAATTCTCTACAGCTAGAGAACCATCATTCATATAACTAAGCGTAGCATCAAGCGTACGTTTCAATACATGTTTGCTAAACGTTTCAATACATGTTTGCTTGATTAATCAACTTCTGAAGACTTGTATTTGAATCTAAAAACTCTGGTCCGTAATAACCGGTACGTACCATTATGTGAGAGTGAGTCCAATTAGTGGATTAACTTCCTAGAAGAAAAGGGATTCCATCGAAGAAGACAGAGAACAAGATTATGACTACGAATGGCGCGTACTACCAGCCAGTAGGGAGTGCACATGCAAGATTTGAATAGGGAGTGCACAAGATTATGATTACGAGCTACTACCAGCCTATAAGGAGTGCTCTGTGGCACTCCAGATTGTAGTGCTGCCTATAGAGAGTGCTCTGTGGCACTCCAGATTGTGTGGCACTACACGGCAGTGCATGCTACTGCCGTGCATGCTACCAGCCTGTGGCACTACAGGGCAGCTACCAGCCTGTGGCACTATAGGGCAGCGCATATTACCAGCAGCCTATAGGGAGTGCTCTGTGGCACTAGATTGTGTGGTGTGGCACTACACGGCAGTGCCCAAAAATATTGAATAATTGCTACTAAACATCACTCACCATAATTAATTAGAAACCACTTCTTTTTTCCCAGTTCCTTTTACGTTTGCAATTTGCAGAACCCAAACCAGCTTATTATTGCAGACACAAAAACAAGAGACAGGAAACAAACATACTAACAAACAAACAAATAAACAAACACACACACACACACACACACATTCCGAATGAACCCTCAACAACACTTGAAACTAAAGCCGTTCGATTCACCGCCCCTGTTGTCGATCACCATCCGTCCGTTACCATCCGTCCATTACAATGCACATACCAAGCGCGTTGAACAACACGCTCATCCTTCAAGAAGACTGCTGCGAACCCGTGATATGCTGCTGCCCAAACTGCTCAGCCCTGTCCTTCATGTCCCTTGCCGTGCTCGCCAGCTTCCGCCGCGCCTGGTCCAGCTGGTCCGCCCCCGGCGGGTGCTTCCCCGTCAGGTACCTGTACATCCAGCTGAACACCGTCACCGCCGCCACCCCGAACCCTCCCGACGCCACGAACCCCGTCAGGATCAGGCAGATGGTTATTGCGGCCGGGACCAGGACCGGGCTGCACAACACCAGCGGTGGGGTCGCCAGGGTCAGGACTATCACCGTTCCCGCCAGGGTCAGGGCCGAGAGGACTAGGAGGGATCCGCCCGCAGTGACCGCCGTCGCCGCCTTCACCACCTGTTTGGTCCGCCGCTGCGGCTGCTGGTGCTGCTGGCCGTGCAGCTGGAACTGCTGACGTAGATCAGCCATTTTGGTCGTGAAATCAGACTGGGGGAGATCAGTTTAGATAGTATGGGACTAGTTGTTAAAATATTTATTGGTATTGGTATTGGGATGGTTAACATATGAGGATATTGGAGCGTTCTGAGAGAAAGGGTGGTGGGGTATGCGGGGGGATATAAAGGTCGAGAGAGAGAGAGAGAGGCAGGAGTGGGGAGGTGTTGGGAGTGATGTGTCACGTGTTCCTTTGCTTCTCATGCATAGGTTGCATGTAACGATGTGGCTGGGGGTTTTGACACGTTGGGTTTTTGTCGGATTTGAAACTGTTTAGTGAGAGAGAGAGAGGGAGGAGATAAGAAGGGTTTTTTTTTTTTTTTTTTTTTTCTCGACTCGAAAAATGTCTAGCTTACTTTTTAGGAGATGAAAAAGAGAATACCGTCAGCGGCATACAGGTAGAGCAAGCCAAAAAGATACCAAACAATCGCGCTCTTGACAAGAACCGAATCCTCACATTTTATCATGTGAAAGTAGTGAGAAAGTTCCATTTGGATAATAAGAAGGATGGTGGAGATTATATTTAAAGCTAGTGGCAGGGATCATGTGCGAGGGCGCGCATGGAGTTAATTGTGAAGGTGCGGGAATTGAATAACTAGGGGAACCATTCTATTTGGTGATGATTATTATATATAGAAGCTTACTCTGATTTGAGGACTAGTTGGATATGTGACATAATCTTGTCAAATGCATTTTGGGGTGGAAATTGGAGAGAAAATACAATCTGAATAGTTTCAAACAATTCCGCTGTGGTTATCACTGCACGGGACAAGAAAGAATTATTTTGCATTAGTAGGTGGATTATTACTTAGTGGTCTTATGACACTGTCACGTTACACGTGTCCCAAAATATTTATAATAATATTCATCTAATGTTTGTGCATTTGGTTCTGGACTCCAAATTAAATATTTGTGGTTATGGGGCACCACGAGGTGCACAAGGAGCAGGTCATAAATTTCCAAACCAAGACTATTTATGTTTAAGTTTTAATGTTATCGTTTGGTTAAAAAGAAAAAAGAAAAGAAAAGAAAATTTTGAACGAGGGCTAAATAAATGCTGGCCCAAAGTTGAGCTCGCAAAGAAGTTGGGCTGCCGTCCTTAGTTTGGGCTTTACGTAGGATTAGGCCGATAACATACACTTGTTTATATTGATCAGCCCATTTTAAAACCCAAATTGACACTTTACCGAGGTCTCTAGCTAGACCCTGTTCGGTTCGTATTTTCAAGGAGTTTTTTGAGAGTAATAAATAAAGATAAATAGATTATGAAAATTTATTGGAGACCGTACGCAGGGGTATGTGCAGAGTGCACTCATGACCAAAAATAGAAATATCTCACATACGAACTATTTGTCCTGGTTTTGGAAAAATCAAATTTTAGAAATCTCTCACGTGCGAGCAAACACTGGAACGTAAGAGCAAGGGATCACCCTCATCGTCGAGTTGTTAATTTTGTTTGTACAGTGATGAAGTAGCTATATATAACAAGACTGTCGGTTTTTTTAATTTAAACGACAAAAGATGTACGTTACTACTATCTTTTTATCATCATTGGAATATCGTCCCTAACTTAAATACGCGTGATTGGTTTCCTTGTAAGTACTTACAATTCTTACGGTGTTAGCTCAATTGTGGTTTGGTATGGTTACACAAAAATGAATCTCGAGCATAAACCTTTCTTTCCGGGTGTGAGATTATGAAAAACTTTTGTACGTTATGAATTCCAAGCCTTTAACAGTGTCTATAAATACGAAAACCGAAGATGAAAAAGAATTCCAACACCAAGGCCCCATTCAGTTGTAAGATTGATCCAAAGCTTCAACTTCATCATTGAAAAACACTTTTTCTACAAAATAGGTTAGGAAGAATTTTTATTTTCCTGCAAGATTTCTTATCAACAGAATACAAACAAGAAAATAAATTTCATTTTCCTTTCTTTCATCTCACTTCACTGTTTTTTGAGAACTAATTTTTCACACAACATTTCCTACAACTGAACTTAGCTCGAGAGTACTGAAGCACTTCAATTCTTATCTTGAGCCCAGCACTCTCTTTTACTTTACTTTACTTTTTTCCAATTTGTTGTTGCTCAACCCGTTCAGCTATGTTTCCTTTTCCTAAAGCCTGGTCTAGTCTAGTCTAGCCTAGTACATTTTCATTTTTCCTTTTCCTTTTCCTTTCCACGTCCATTTTCACCTTCGTTTCTTAGAGCATCTTTACCAAGCTAGTCATGGCAAGGCAAAAAACCCGAGCCACTTTAGCAATTCTACTTTGCCGTGATAATGAAGCGAGCCACGTGCACTGCATATTTTGCCCTTCCACTTGCTAGTTTACCCAAAACAATGGTTTGACGAGCCACGTGAGGATGCTCTAACTTTGTTATTTTGACGAGTAATGAAATTTCTTCTTTGGTTAATTAAGTTCAACTTCCGATCGATATCATTCTTGAGCATTTAGCTGAATTGGAAGTCCTCTCCGTTGAGGCAAAGAATCAATCGCTAACGACTTACCATTTATTAATTTTGAAGTAGAAGTCAGATCGAGGCCAGTGTCTAAATCAAAAGGAATGCGATTTAGTCCTGAAACGTCCGTGCTAATCATTCTCATGTACGGTTTATCTCGTAATTTACAATTACTCCCTCCGTCCCAATTTAATTATTTTTTTGTAATTTGTGTCACTTTTTAATTGATTATATCTCGTAATTTATAATATTTTATGCGATTTGAAAAATATTATATTATAGAACTAATCAAGATTTATATTCATATTGGATTAAAAATTTATTACCGATTTAAAAATATAATTAATTTTTTATCCGATTAAAACAGAACTAGGAATAATTAAATTGGACGGAGGGAGTTCTTCGGAGAGGAAGTGCTTCATTTCATTCATTATAGAATTGACCAAAAGAAGCTCGTGGACGGAAAAGTTGCAATAACTTTTAAGATATTTCCTAAATACTTTTCCTTTGCTTTATCTCAATAATTACTCCCACCTACTTTTTTTCCCAAGTGAAAGACTTAAAAAGATGTCAACCACGTGCCAACGTCGGTAGACTGACTGACTATTCACTTGTAGAAAGGATATTTATGAGAAACCTATTCACGGGCTAAGCCGTGAACAAGTTGTTTATAACAGTAATTAATTGTGATCGTTCAAAAATATTCTGAACAGTCAGGATTTTAATAAAAAAAAATTTAGGGAAAAGTTTCGCTCTTTTCTGAAAAAGTTTCTTTTACATCACTTTTGAACGGTCGCGATTGGCTCCGTAAATAACTCTTCACGGCTCTACCGTTAAAAAGATTTTCTCTATTTATTTTCTTAGAAAGTTGCGTAAACTTTGTGTGTGAACTCTAATTTGAAGTATGTTATTCCGTTCATATGTTTAACCTTTATAATTCAAGTCCTAACCCTAATTAATTACATTTGATTAGAAGCGCATATTGGTACAATCATGTCAATTCTTTCTTTCTTTCTCCTTTTTTTATCGGCAATAAATTTTATTAAAACTCAACAAATGGAACATCGAGGATTTTTAAACATCATATCCAAGCCTCATTAGAAAGATGAGAACAAGGAAAATGGCAAAAGAAAAAAGGGAAATTACATCCAATAGAATTTGAAACCGGTTCTCTCAACAAAGAATACATTTTGATATTGAAGTGACAGACAAGTTTCAATATTTCCAAATTCTTGCATGTCAATTCTTCTCTTGCCATTAGGTATATATTGACCTTTAATTCATGAATCAATTTATTGTTATTTGGTCCAATCAAGAAATGCCCGTCGTTAACAATATCATCGGGGAAATGATTACATGCATCTCACATGTCAAATTTTCAGCGACAATCAGTAGTCGATCGTACGATCAAAGAAGTCTAACAAAATCACTTGTTATACTTGTAGGTCACCCGGTATATATTCTATTTTCCTTATTAATGCTCTTCACGTACATATCTATTATATGATTTAACGCTTTCCTTACAGGTATCCTAATTATACGAAAACTTGGCTAAACTCGGTTTTAATTAGGTTAAAATTTATCGGCTCTCCCTCATATGAAACACTCGATCGATTGGAAAATTGTGATAGAACCACAATCAACATCCCTACATTAAACTAAAATTAACCTCCTCACAATTGACCAGGAAAAACTCGTTCAGGGGTTGACAAAATCTAACAAGAACGCACAAGTCTAACCGTACAGTTGATTATGTACTTCCAATATTTAGAAAAAAAGGATTAGTGGACTTGAGAAGGATCCTTTTCACATTGGACAATACAACGGATTGTAAATGATTTGACAAAGAGAGAAAAGAAGGAAAATAATAGAAGGAAAAATATGTCTAGCATGTTATGACTACATCATTAATTAGTATTTTGAATTTAGTCAGTTTGCAGAACTTGTTTGCTGGTTTTTTCTCTCCTTTGGTCCTGGGGTTTTTGGTTGGCGCCTTGCCTTTTTTGGTTGTAAGGTCTCGGGTGGCTATTGCTAGTTTAATCTTTGTTATCATTTTCAAAGATTAACAAATCTTTTTTGCCGATAAAAAAAAAAAAAGGATTGCCCTTTAGTCCTTTACAAGGCCCCCCTTTCTTTTCTGCTCATTTCTCAAAAAATTGTTCATATCTTTTAATTTATACTATTTATATATTTATTATGGATCTCGTTTGGCAAATCTCAATTATTATTTTTTTAAAATTTTGAAATCATAAAAAACATTAAATATTGTGGGATAAGGAATTTTTTTTTTTGAGGTCACAAAAAGGAAACAGACACAATAATTTGGGACGGCGGTAGTACATAGACTTCGTATTGAGTCCCAAAAAAATTCGCGGAGGAGAAGGTTGTTGGGATATCACGTGACGATAAATTTTCTTTATTTAAAAGAGTGAAGGAAATGTAATTTTGAGAAGGGTGAATTTACGTAGGGGTACCAATAGTTATATGGGTCACATCCTTTCTCACCTTGTCATTAGGAGAGTGTCTCCTAACAAGGTGAGTATTTGTAGCAGTTCAACTTATGACGAAATCTTTTCAAAAAAAAAACTTATGACGAAAGATAAATAATAATAATTACAAAAAATTAAAGAAATAGAACTCCCAAATATCAGTATTTTAAAAGTGCCGTGAAATTCTTTAATATATACACACCTATTGTTTGGGGTGTATCGTACACCTCTTACGAATTTTTGTGACCCATTTTATAAATGTGTGTGGCCCAAGATTTGAATTTTGTGGTGGATAATTTTATGAATTTTGAGGATAATTTTGCAATTTTTTTTTGGTTATTTTTATGATACAACATATGGAATTTTGTGGCCCAATTTATGAACTTGATGGTCCAAACAAGACGGCGCAAAAGTTATGAATATTTCTGATGTTGGTTATGAATTTTTGAGTTATTGATTATGATTTTTTTTTGGTGGTAGTTATAAATTTTTCTGGTCCAAGATACATTTTTGTGGTGTTTATAAATAACGAAATTTTGTGTTTGTTTACAAACTTTTGTGGCTCGAAATTTGAAAATTCCTACATTCCATTTTAGAGACGGTAACTGTGGAATTTATACTTACCAAAAAAAAAACCTGTGGAATTTAAAATGTTCGAGGAGTTGCTAGCAAATGTTCGGACAAACAAATTGGTATAAGTTACGATGTAAAAGATATCGAATTCAAATCAACATCACATAAGTCACATCGAAGACATACAAATGTTCCAAGCACAGAGGGAAAGAAGAAGAAGAAGAAGCAGCAGCTCTCTAGTGATCTCCAGTCCTCATCCCTAAGTAGTTAAAATGCATATTTCAATATTATTTTCTACTTTATAATATCGGAAAAAAAAAAAAAAAACATTCATAGTACAGCAGTTCGAATCAGCTCTATAGTGATCTCCGGTTCTCTTCGACTTAACGTTCGCATCTATATATATACACTAATCAATTTTCTTTATTGCTCTTCACATATTTATTACTATGATTAACACTCGTCGTTACGGCTAAACTCAAATTCTAAGTTACAATTTATCTATCTCCCTCAGAAAGAGAAAACTCCATCTGAAGTTTGATCTGGTACACTAATTCATTTATTTATTTTTTGAAAGTGAAAAAAAAAATATCTAATTTAACCTCCTCAGATTCATTCATATGAATTGGAGGACCATCTCGAAAGCTTGACCTGGATAGAAACCAAAATAAAAATCCTAATATACCCCATCTAATGCTTGACCGAGAAAACAAAACCTAACAAGTGGGCACGAGTCTTCACCGTACAGTTATGTACCTCCACCAGAAAAAGCAATAATTATTGCAAGTGGAGTAGTTTTTTTTTTTTTGATACGCAGTGGAGTAGTTCAAACGCTAAGAATTACTAAAAGATGCTATTCACATTGAACAAACGGATAGTCTTTCCGGTTCTAAAATGAGTGATTTTTTGAAAAAACGTGTCATTTTTAATTGTTTATATATTTTAATATGAATGTTAAAAAATATGTAATATGGATCTTATTTGATAAATTTTAATTCTATTAAACAAAGTTTTTAAAATCATATAAAACTTCATAAATCGAAAGATATAAATATTTTAAAATGACACTAAATCTCAAAAAGATCACTCATTTTGAAACGAAAAAATATTAAATATTGATTTTGAGACCATGCTCAAGAATTTTAAAACCCCAAAATAAACAAGACCATGTTCTTGGTGTGATGGTGGCTGACCTTAGAGGACACTTGAGCTTTTGGAGGAAGGTCAATATCGCAAACTGTACGTTCCTTATGGAACTTATCCCCTAAATTTTTTTCTTCCAGTCTAAAGTGGGATTGTAGGTGTTGCTGTTGACGTTGACGTTGTACTCACCGTCAAAACCCAGGACAAGGGACGCGGGGGGCTGCTGTCCCAATTTTGGGGCCCACCCCGGTCTTGCTCCGATGATCTGAATCGTTCACTTTGTAGAGCTCATCGAGTAGAACGACTATGCAAAAAATCAGCTTAACTGAATATCATTAAGTACCTGATCGGAGCCCATATAACTCTCAGTCCATGGGTTGCAGTGGATTTGATCCAGTGTTTCGGATCCATTCTTTTTAAGATAAAAAGGTTCTGATTAGGTACTTAATTGGTTCGACTCGACGAGCTCTACAAAGTGAACGATTCAGATCATCGAAGTGAGACCGGGATGAGCCCCAAAATGAGGTGCAGCAGCCCCCCTCCCTCCCAGGACAAGGCCTCCGATAAATTCTCTATTTATCCGTTACTTTCAAAAATTTCCCTCAAAACACCAACCGAACCGGGGCAAGTCTTGTTGATGAGAGGATGATGATTTTAGAGAGATAAGTGAGGGTACATTGTCTTGCTGCATGTTTTTTTTAAATTTTAATATGTTCATGCTTTCCTCCTAGCTATAGTTTACTCTTGGGCAAATTTCACTCAGAGCCCTAAGGTATCTGACAATGACAGACAATACCCCTTTGTTTTGAAAAATGACAGAGACCTCCTTTATTTCACACTTTCGGTTTCCTCCATTAGTGAGAGGGACGGAAAAGCACGTGAGAAACATCTTAAATTTCATGATGATTAAAAAAAAAGAGCATATTAAATTCTATTTAGTTCTAGGACTCTCTTAAGACTTTTATTAAAAGCCCTAGAGTCAAAAATTAATTACGATAATCTAGGATAAAATAATCAGAAAAATAAGATCTACGCACTTATTCAAATAGATTCAAAATTAAAGCACTTAAGTATATGCATTTCATTTGGTTCTATGGCTCTCATTGAAAGCCCTAAAGCCAAAAGTTAATTGTGAACCTTTAGAATAAAATGATCAAAAAATTAACATATTCGCACTGATTCAAACGGATTAAAAATTGAAGCACTTGCTCTTCATTTGGTGTAAGGACCAAATTCAGAGTCTTTGTGTATTGGCATTCCCTTTGACAAAACACATAATTTTTATCGAGTTGTAATTTTATTATTTTTAATATGCTAGTGAGTTTGTATAGGATTAGAGTGGAATGAGTCATTATTATTTGTATTCAAGAGCGAACGTTTTTGGATTAAAAAAGGGAGTCGACTAGAGCAAGACGGATGTTTGGTAAAGACGGATCAATCGGTCATCAATCGGCACCATCTGTTCTTTTAAATAGAAAGGCAACATGAAAAAGAGGAAAAAGGATGGACTTGTTATTTCCTAGGGTTTGACTACAACAATATAAACAGAAAAGGGGGCAGCCATACAAGTGTGTGGAAGTCATATACATATATCATTTTGGAGAAAAAGAAAAAGTGCGGCAGCAGTTGATGAAAACATTGAAGAAATTAGTTTTTGGCGGTGCTGGCTATTTCTAAGGGGAATTTTTCTTAGTTTTTGAAGGGCTTATGGATTCAAGGCCGTTGGCAATCAAGATCACTGGGTGCGATGTACGTGTGACTCGGCAGGTGATACTTAAAACTTTGTAAGGATTTGCATCGTTTGGATATGTATATCTGTAACTGCACAATGATTATAGTGATTTAATTCCTTCCCGTGGTTTTTACCCATTTTGGAGTTTTCCACATATACCTATGCGTTGTGGGATTGTTTTACTTGCATGATTTTTGCTGGTAGTATAACTTAGTGATTCGCATTCATACTTTTAGGGGTTTTTTACGGATTAATAGGGAACCCTGTTTTTCATTTGGTTCTACCGGCAGCCTTTACAAATGACAAGCACATATTTAAGTGTTCTAATTTTTAATCCGTTTGAATCGGTGTGAAGACCATATTTTTCTGATCATTTTATCATAAAAGGTCATAATTAACTTTTTGCTCTAGGTCTTTCAATAAAATGCCCTAAAAGAGCCGTACACCCATATGAGAAGCAGATACTTTAGTGCTACAGTACAATTTTTAATCCGTTTGAATTGGTGTGAAGATCTTATTTTTCTGATCATTTTATCTTAAATCATAATTAATTTTTAGCTCTAGAGCTTTCAATAGAAGCCCTAAGAGAGCCGTAAAACCAAATGAAGAGCAGATACAAAAGTGTTTTAATTTTCAATCCGTTTAGGCGAAGATATTGCCTAAAAGGTCATAATTAATTTATGGTTTTACAGCTTTCAATGAGAGTTCTAAGAGAGCCGTAGAAGCAGCTCACGTCCTTTTCTGTCCCTCTCACGCCTTTTCCATCCTTCTTGCTAACGGAGGAAACCCAAAGTGTGAAACAAAGGGAGGTCTCTGTCATTTTTCAAAATTGAGGTGTACTGTCTGTCATTGTCAGATACCTCATGGAGCTTGAGTGAATTTGCCCCTTACTCTTTAGTGTCGGTAGCTTTGCATTTCTTTTCTTCTCTCTCTTTTGTTCTTTCCTTTCTCTTGTTCTCTCTCTCCTAATGTTTTGTTATCATCAATGAAATATTACTTTCTTTGCCGCTAAAAAATAAGACGTAATATTTTCAACGAAGCTCTTTCTTTTCTTACCCCCAAAAGCAAAACAATACATACATTAACAATCAAAAACAAAAAAACGAAAAGGCTTGGCTCTCAAATATCACACATTTGGTTAATTGGTTGGACTTTCATCATGTAATTAAAACAAATACTCCATGTAGGAATAGGAGTATCCATTTACACATTTGACATTTTGCAAATCAGCCAAACTGGTCCCCACCACACCAAAATTTCCTAACCTGCCACCCCCACCCACACAAAAAAAAATGCCCACCTCATCGCCAGCTCAAATCTAGCTAACCAATAGTTGCTCGCCGACGGGCAATTGTCTCATCTGGCACTCCACTTGGAACGCATTTGATTGGCTCTCCACTTCCACCTCGCCCGCCGTCACCCCTCTTTTCCTCCTCTTCGGCGAGCCGCTCTCCGAAACCGACGTGGACGGCTCCGGCGACCTCCTCTTGGCCGTTATCCGAACCGGCTCCGGCTCGTTGGAGCCGATACGGTGCGGGAAGTTAAGCAGAGCCCGCGAGCCGCGCATCCGGTAAGCCGCTCTGTCGTAGGCCAGAGCGGCTTCCTCGGCGGTCTCGTAAGTCCCGAGCCATACCCTCGCGCCGTTCTTCGCCGGATCCCTTATCTCCGCCGCGAACTTCCCCCACGGCCGCTGCCTCACTCCCCTATAATGCCTTCCCTTCTGCGGCGATACCACCGGCTCCTCCTTCACCTGCGGCGCCACCAATTGAGCCATCGTCGTAGCCGGCTCCATTTCATCTCTCGGCTCAATCTTAACGTTTGTGGCCGTTATATTAAACGGCGTCCAGCCCACACTAACCGCGTCACGTAGAAACCCGTATACGACCATGTCTTCTGAGTCGTCAACTTTTAACGGCAAGTCACCCCATGTTTCTGACAAGCATGGGATGAGGCTACTGAAGCTTGAGCTCCGGCGATACGCCGGAAACTCAACGGTATTATTTGCCGGGAGAATCACCGGCGCACACTCGCACCCGTACATATCAGTCCAATTTTTGTGGTTTGCAGAGATGGGTTTTGTGTTGAGAGAGAGAGAGAGAGAGAGAGAGATATTTGGGAGAAATGGGTTTGGAGGGAAATCTTTATAGTGGATGAGTGTTGAGAGAGAAAGAGGTGCATGAACTTGTGGGTGCGTGTTGTAATTACTTGTGGGTTTTATTGAAAATTTCGGTAGTTCGTTGAAATTTCTTGGTTTGCAAGTGGCCAAATTGGAGGTGTAGATTAAATCACGTGTCTTAAACGTAATTTGATAAACAATTGGGGTGCTTACATCATACACTGGCCTCTGGCGTCACTAACCACGCCCCACGATCGGCCGCACTTTTTGTTAGAGAAAAAAATTTGCCGATTTTAATGAAAGAATTTGGGAAGTGATTTTGGCTTCTTTTTTTTAACGGCACCCTCCTTTTTTTCTCCATCTCCATCATCTAAAAGAGACACAAAAAGAACTGTCGTTAGAAAAAAAAAGTAAGTAATTTTGAGAGAAGTGCCAAAATTAATCCCCAAGAATTTTTTAAAAAAGATTACAGAAAAGGATCTTTAAAAAATGCGATCTAGTCGAGACTCAATATGATCGAAATACAACTGATGGATCTAATTTCACAAGATTATTTTTGAAGTCTAAAATTTTAGAGTTTTGTAAGGCTGGAAACAATTGAGAAGTATTTTACTAGGCGATAACAGATGGCAAAGAATCTTGAAAGATACATTAGAAAAATATAAAACTCAACTTATGCTAGTAGTCCGTAGTATTTTTTAAGTGTAATAATATTCTATCCACGTACAATTACTTTTGTCGTTTTCTTCACACAAAAAAAAAAAAAAAAAAACGTGCTATTACAAAAATGTTAAAATTTTATCCATAGGGACTACACTTTTTGGAACATTCTGCATATAAATTGTGCAAAGGTGTAGAGAATCCAAATAAAGATTGCACCACATGCATGCACCCAAATATGCAACTGGGGAGAAGCATAAAGAAATCCAAGGGGCCAAGTAAGAATGAGACAAGCACTTAGTGCTTGTTCTCCGTGAGATTGAGCGTTCGAATTTTACGGAGGCTAAATATTCCAAAATCTTGAGGTAGCCGGAGAGTTTGCCCGGTTGTCAACTTTACGGCTCAGAAATTAGTCGAGACATGCGAAAATTGGCCGGAACATCCAATTATAAAAAATGATAATGAATTCCCTTATAAAATTGGGGAAATATGAAGGGATGATAAAGACTCCATCCACGTGCGTTTGGTGGGAAACCTCCCTCCCCTCATGTCTATCTTTTAGCTGAGCTAAGGTTCCATTTAAAGTTTTTCCCTCACATGCTCACATTTAATTTGTGTGTGTGATATTATTATAATTTTGGGATTTATCTTTTCCTATAGTGCTTGTCCAGGGCATCACCACCAAGGGGCCTAGGTCTTATAAATGCTGTACAATATATATTCTCCATTGTACCCCTTGGGAGAAAAGTTTTTTAAGGGGGAGTTTGGACTTACCTGAAATTGTTTTCACAAATTTGCTGCCTTGTATTAGCTTTCGTTAACTTTGCGTCAATTTTTTGTTTAACAAATTAGGAGTTTGCATCGTGGAGAGGAATCTAGAGAGTAATAATACTTAAAAAAATTTACGAATGGCCAAAATAATCCGATTGTAAAAAACGAAAAAATTATTTAAATTTAGTGATTTTTTGTTTGTTTGCATAGCTATATTAATATTCTGTCTAAAAAAAGAACACTATAGTAATAATCGTTAATGGGTAGACACTGACAAACACTACCAAAGTAGTGTAATAAATTTATAACAAAATTTTGTAACTTTTTTCACCTCAAAATAAGATCTCAGTTATTAAATGTCCCCTTCATAACTGATTAGACTAACCTGATATCTGATATTGACCTGCATCTTGCAAAATTTTGGTGCGTTACTAGATAACTTTTTTTTCCTTTCCACACAGTATACATTAGTAGAGGTTAGAGGGTAGTTAGGCAATTTCAAACTTAAAAATTATGGGCTTATTGAAATCTAAAAAGATGCAATATGAATCTTGTTTGGAAGATCTCGATGAGATCTTTTATACGATGAAAAAAAAATTAAAAAAATATTTTTTATTTACTTTATTTTTGAGTTTGAAAATATGAAATAAGCTGCTTATTTTTTAAGAAGGTTTCTGGAACAGAGCCTCAGTAAGTTAGTTCACAAAAAATTCAAAGGTTGTTTATAGCCCTAAAGCACAAATGCTCGTGATGGGGTCAAATTCTGGCCTCCCACAAGAAAATGACCAAAAAGATACCATTGGGTTACGACTCTATTGGCTGGTGGTTGACTAGATTGATGTGTATTGTTTGGCCATACCATGCTAAGAGAAAGGGTAAATAAGAAAACATCTCAATAAATTGTATTGGGATAATGTATCAAATCCTTGAGATGTACATATAACTAGAAAGAGCGCATCCTACGTATTTTGATACCCTTTGTAATGACAAAAAAGTCTCGTCTTTAATTTCCGTTTTAAGCCTATGATAAATCGGCGATCATTTTGTTCACAAACTTGCCAGGAATAAGCGATTATTTTTTCGAATGACAAAGAAAATCTCTATCATTGTAAAGTTAAAAAATGAAACCATTACAGTAACGAAAACAAATGTATTGAGAGAATTTCGAAAAGTAAAATACTCTCTTAATGCTGCAATTCACACAACTTAACCTACCCCTCAGCCCCTCGAGGAGTCGAGGTTGAGGGGGTAAGAGATGCTAATGATTTAATGTGAAAATTCATGTGTTGTGAAATTTCAAGTCCAAGTACTAGATATTATTTGGCACAGAGGATGTATGTGGCGAAGAACAACATATCGTAAGTAGCTCAAGGGTTACATCACTCCTTTAGCGGGATCCAGGGGTGCACTACTGCACCCCTGCGTAGTGCTTGTGTAGGACGATACACAACGTTCGATCTTATCAATTTATGGTTCAGATTAAAAATGATCTTTTACCGGTCAAAGTTAAAAATACACATCTTAACTGTTGATTGATGAGATCAACGATACGCACTACACCGGGTGCACTACAGCACCTCCGATTCCCCATTAGCCACAGCGACACGACTTTTACGGACAAGAGGCTTGTTGGCCCTACCATCGATCTGTTTTTCTTGGTTGTTTCAATGGAAAAACTCATAGCCGTGCGTCCATGGGGTTACGTTGCCATCATAATAACACGAGGATAATTAGGAAAAGGCCGCTTATGAGCTTTACTCCTCCTCCTCCTAAAAAAGTAGAGTATGAGATTAGATTCAAATTAAGACACGGCACCTACTGTTTAATTTTTTGATGATGGTGATAAGAAGTTGGAACGATCAGTCCTTTTTCCCCAAATTCATTGGTACGGAGTATATTTCATTCCACGCATTCGTTGAAGCTGAGATATCTAAAGCTTTAAAAACAAAAAACGTGAGAGCGAAATTGGGTGGCTTGCCAATTTTTGGCCAATTTTTTCAATTGTGCCCCTTGCAGTTGTTAAATTGATTTTAGGTCGGTCAGAGCATCTGATCTAGCAGTTTCTAGCTGTGCAAAATTCCTAGGACAGCTATTCATTTTAGCTATTCAAGTCCCAACAGGATTTTTTTAATTTATTCAAGAACCCTAGCTAGCCACTTTAGCTCCCTCATTCATGGTTTCTTTCTCCAAACAGTTGAATATTTCTGCCCAAACCTAACCCTCAAACATCAACAGAACGCATGCCGCACATCCTAGCATCAAAACCTATCGCCAAAATCAATCGATTTTGAATTTGAGAAAATGCGAGTTGAGAGAGAGAAGAAGTCAACTATTCAGCTTGTGTCAAGTGCTATGGCAATTCGCCAGAACCGGCGAGTTAATGAAGCAATACCTCAAATTGCCGAGTTTGAAGCTAGTCTGCTGAGTCATGCTTTTTAGTGTTGGGGTTAGGCACTTTAGCTAAAAATCAAAGTTTGTCCCAGAAATTAATAGTTGTCGTAATCATCAACAAAGTTTTTTGTTTTTTCTGACACGAATCATCTTTAACGTTTAAAGAGTATTCTTCTCCGACCCATTTCTATTTCTTTAAAATAGAGAATGAATGTGACATATTGATGAGAGATTTGGTAATTTATTTTCTCTATTTTTCACTTCTTGTACTTTTTGGGAGAATTTTAAAGGGATTCATGCATTGTCCTTTTTAGAGATTTGATCTTTAAAATGTAACTGTGGTCTCCATATTTGGAGACCCAAAAATAAATTTAGAGACCAAATCCCTAGACAAGACGATGGGTTCCTCCAAAATTCTTCCAAAAAGTACAAAAAATAAAATAAAGATGGGATAAAGTAATGTACTAATGTAGTCTGTGACGATTTTCATTCATCTCCAAAGACGAAATTTCTTGTAGTCCTCAGGTGCTATCAATTTTTTGGAGCCAGCCATACATAATTTTACGCTGACTTTAAATGGGACCTCTGCTAATGAACGGTGAGATTGACTTTCCATAATTAGTCGAGGTGCACGTAAACCGGCTCAAATGCTGCTACTGCGGCACAAGTAATATATATCCGTTAATTAGTTCAGCAGACTAAATAAATTGAATGAAAAACTACAAATGAGAAGATCTAGCCATGAGATTCACCATACTGATAAAATTTCAATCTACACAAAAGTCTAGAATTAAAACAACTATGTAAACAATGCACTTTCTGACACCCATTTTGCTAGTATCCAATTGTTCTTCATAATTGGCACACAACTTTCAAACGAAAAGCACCAAATAAACAATGCCGTGGTCTAGTTTGTTTTACGAAGGGTTCAACGGTCTTACAATTTTTTATGCAAAACATGTAATCAACTTGTTTAAAAAAACCTCAAAAAATCCAAAAAAAACATTTCAACATTTTGAAAAATTGACGTTGAAACTACTTAACTGTTCGGTTTCACACCCACAAATTCAAAAAAAAATCCTTACCATTATTGGGTTGAGTTGGTTTTTTGCAGAGCTCCATAAAAAAATATTTTAAAAATAATGGACAGTTCGAAGCATTTTTGAGAGACCTAAGGTGGGCTCCACAAAACCCATATGTACATGGTATGTACATTGCTTATGTACAGATAGCAGGACTTCTCAAGTGTGACTATTAAAATGTGTACTAGTAGTACTTTTTGGTTTTGAAATGCTGGAACAACCGGGAGCAAGTTACTTACGATACTGAGAGATTATGTGACTATTAAAATGAAAGTCGCTAATAAATTATGTGACCATCCTTGTTCCATCTTCTCTACCCCGTTACTGAGAGATTTCTTTTTCTCTTGTCAAAGCCCGGCTCATTGGTCCAAAATCGGAAAGCGTTAGATTGGACACCATAGCATTGCTTGCTTTTTTCCCTAAAGAGAGGCAAGCGTAAACTTGTCTTTGAAAGGTAGATAGGAAGTCATTAGTCTTTTCTTTTCTTTAGTGCCCGGGAGGGGTAAGAGACATCCTTCCATTCACTTCATTTACGCTTTCGGTCTTCAAATTATTGGGTAAAAAAGCAAATTATCCATGCATATATAGCGTGCAAGTGCAAGCATGTCTTGAATTAGCTTTCGTAAACTCTGTGTTAAATTTTTTTTCTTCCATAAATTAAGTGTTTGCATCGCTAAGAGGAATCTAAACAGTATTAAAATTCAAGATATTTACTAAAGGCCAAAAATAATCCGATTGTAAAAAAACTGGAAGTTATTTTAATTTATTTATTTTTGTTTGCATAGCTATAGTAATAGGTCTCTGTCTCTCTTAAAAAAAAGAACACTATAGTAATCGTCGTTGATGGGTAGACACTAAACAAACACTACCAAAGTAGTAAAAAATTTATAACAAAATTTTGCAACTTTTTTCACCTCAAAATATAAGATCTCAATTATTAAATGTCCCCTTCATAACTGATTCGTCATAACCGGACATCTGAAATTGGGATGCTGGGAGCGTGCTGCACAGCTACGTGCTGTGCAGCGTGCTGCGCGGCCGTCGGTGCTGCCTTGCCGGCATCGGCCCAACGATCGGAGACGTCCACTGCGTAGAGCTCGTCGAGTATTACAAGTATACCAAAAATCAACCCGATCAAATATTGTTAAATACTTCATCGGAATACATATAACTTGGAAAAAAATGAATCCTAATGGATACGAAACACTGGATCAAAACCACTGAATCCATTCTTTTCGAATTATATGTGTTCCGATGAGGTATTTAACGATATTCGATCGGGTTGATTTTTGGCACACTTGTAGTACTTGACGAGCTCTACGCAGTGGATGTCTCCGATCATCGGGCCGATGTCGG
This sequence comes from Rhododendron vialii, assembly GCF_030253575.1. NCBI lineage: Eukaryota > Viridiplantae > Streptophyta > Magnoliopsida > Ericales > Ericaceae > Rhododendron > Rhododendron vialii. The sequence goes on from NC_080559.1 coordinate 25,805,148, forward strand.
CAAGGAGGCACCGGCAGCCGCGCAGCACGCTGCACAACACGTAGCTGTGCAGCACACTCCCAGCATTCCTGAAATTGACCTGCGTCGGCGAAATTTTGGTGCTAGACTAGATAAATTTTTTGTTTTTGTTTTTTTCCCAAATGACATACTGTATACATTAACGAAAGCTAACAGATAGTTAGTTAATTATTCCACATGAGATTTAAAGATTGTCTATAGTCTTAAATCACAAACGCCCTTGACGATGATGCTCGAACCCAGACCCCAAGAAATTCATGTGTTGTGAAATTTCAAGTCCAAAGTACTAGTTGATTTATATGGCAGAGAGGATGTATACATGTGGCGAAGAACAACAACATATCGTAATAATTAAGTACAAGGGTTACATCAGCACTACTCCTTTAGCCTTAGCGACACGCGCGTCTTTTACGGACGAGAGAGAGAGAGAGAGAGAGAGAGAGAGAGAGAGAGAGAGAGAGTTTAATTTAAAAAGTCTCATAGCCATAAGAAACTTATCCATCTCTGTTTTCAAAACTCATAGCCATCTCCATCATAACACGAGGATAATTAGGAAAAAGCTTACGAGCTTCTTATTATTAGCACTCCTAAGTATGAGAAGAGATACGAATTAAGACACGCACCTATCGAATTCATTGGTATATTTCATTCCACGCATTCGTTGGAAGCGGAGAGATATTATCCGGTTTAGTTGGCCACCAAATATATTTATTCCGCTAACAGCCTAATCATTTTAGCCATTCAACTCCCAATAGCATTTTTTTTTTTTTAATTCAAGAACCCTAGTGTGAGAACCCACTTGGGAGAATCTCACATCAGTGGATTATAGGAAATTGATGTGGAATATAAGGAAACGAGAAGTTATTGTATAATTTGGGATTAACTTTTTGAGCCACGTGATTAGATTAAGAATTAAGTAGGTTAATTGGTACAGGTCATTACACCTGGCCTCTTGAGCTCCCCCATTCGTGGTTTCTTTCTCCAACGTTGAATTTTTCTCCCCAAACCTAACCCTCTGCACGTGAATCAATTAGAGGCTGTTTAACCCTAAACTCGACAGAATGCACATTCCAGCATCAAAACCCACCTGACCCAGCGAGTAATAATGTAGCAATACCTTAAATTGCCGAGTTTGAAGCTAGTCTGCTGGGTCATGTTTTTTGGTGTTGGGTCTAGCCACTTTAGCTAAAATCAATTTTGTTCCAGAAATTAATAGTTATCGTAATAATCTACAAAGTTTTTTTTTAAAAAATTTTGAGACACGAATCATCTTCAACGTTTAAATAGTATTCTTCTCCAACCCATCTTCATTTCTTCAAAATAGATAATAGATAATGAAAGTGGTATATTGATGGGAGACTGTGTAATTGATTTCCTCTCAAATTTTTTTTTTCACTTCTTGTACTCCGTACTATTTTGGAGAATTTTGGAGTGACCCATTGTCCTTTTTAAAAATTTGGCCTCCAAAATGAAAGTGCGGTCTCTATATTTGGAGACCCAAAAGTAAATTTTGAGACCAAATCCATAAACAAGACGATGGGTTCCTCCAAAATTCTTTCAAAAAGTACAAAAAGTAAAGTAAAGATGGGATAAATTAATGTAATCTGTCACGATTTTCATTCGTTTCCAAAAACCAAATTTCTTGTAGTGCCTTAGGTTCTATCAACTCTTTCAGAGCCAACCATACATAATTGTGTTCTACCTTTAAATGGCACCTCCGTTAATGAACGGTTAGATTAATTTTCCAAGATTAGTCGAGGTGCGCGTAAGGATGCTCGAATGCCGCTAATGCGGCACAAGTAATATCCGTTAATAATTAGTCAAGCAGGCTAAAATAAATTGAATGAAAAGCTACAAATTAAATGAGAAGATCTAGCCACGTGATTCACCATACTGATAAAACTTCCAATCTACACAAAAGTCTTGAATTAAAACAACTATGTAAACAACAATGCAAAGCACCCAGACAACCCCATTTTGCTAGTATCCAATTGTCCTTCAAAATTGGCACACAACTTTCAAACGGAAGTTCCAAATAAACAATGCCGTGGTCTAGTTTGTTTTCACATAGGGGTTCAACGGTCTCACAATATACAAATCATCCAATCAACTTGCTTCTTAAAAAAACCTCAAAAAAATCCAAAAAAGGAAAAAACATTTCAACATTTTGAAAGATTGACGTTGATCGATCCTAATTTCCCATGTGGTCATCAAGTGTGACTATTAAAATGTGTACTAGTAGTACGTAGTACTTTATGGTTTCAATTATGTACTGTATTTGGTAAGAGCAATTATCCATGCCAGTGCAAGCATGGCCAAGAGCAGATGAACCTCCAACTACCCCCGGCCCCCTCAAGAGTCGGCTACTAAACGACGCCATGGACAATGGACACTATTATGATAAGGGAGAAAAAAAGGACATTATGATAAAGTTTTTTTTTTTGGTGACTCAGGTGTCTGAATTAATTTACGTACACGTGACATTGTGATGAATTTATTAATCTGGTCCGTTCGGATATGATAAATTTGTCATACTGGTTTAAATGTACGTACTTGTGCGAATATGAAAAATTTATCATAACGTTTGAGTGAAATTCACTTATGTTTTGGAGAAGTCATGGGAAAGAGATTAAATCCCTCCTGGGGGCAATGCAAACCATGAGTTTTCCACCACCTCATTGTGGGTCCACCATGCGTTTATTAGGGACAGAGCCGGTCGAGGCACAAGTGCCAAAAGGCCTGAGTCTTCGGCATACCAAAAATCCCAAAATTTTAGAGGCACTTCAATATTTTAACTACTTAGATTTGAATAGTACTGATAAGTGCCAAAATATACATATTTTGGCCCTCCAAACTATATTTGTTAGTCATTTATTTTGGTTAATTGATTTTTATTTTGTTCTTTTGTTGTTTATAGGTTGTTCGAGCCCGTTGTCCGAGACTTTGGATAAAAAGAAGATTTTAAAGAAGTTTGGGGTTAAAATGCGAAATGATCCAAAATTGAGTGGCTCATTTATTATTTCTTAAAGTTCAAGGACCTTTGTGTGATTAAAGCCGTCAACCCTACATAAATAATTCACCTACTCACTACAGACTACAGTAGGTTTCGAAGAAAAAAAGGCAAAAAGGCTACAGCAGCTTTGGAAAAAAAACAAGAAAAAGTTACGAACGGAATAAAAGACGGACGGGGCTGCGACCCATATGGGTTTTTAATGTTTTTTTTTTCTTTCAAGTTTTGAAGCGTTGTTCAATTACTCGTACTCTGGTAATTCGTTTTAATTTCAGTTTTTTATAAAAGTTATTTATTGATATTTGATTAGTTGATATTTCTTGTTTATTTTTCATCTCGCATATTAGAAGCATCTTTCAAATTAGGATTTTTCCTATTTCTTGCATAATGATTAGTGAGTAGTCGTTTAGGTAAGGTCGCGGGTGATTAGCACGTTGTGACCGGTTCGGGCACTGCTCCTATTTTCAAACACTGAATTAGGTAATTTTAGATTGGTAAAATACTTCCCGCAGACAAACCCCCATGTGAACGGGAGAATGGGGGTCCAAAACTCATTCTCCGTTGCGTATGGGTAAACGGCGACCATGAGGTTTCACATCTTGCGGGGTATCTTTTCCAAATTAAAGTTGAACGTTTTTAAGAACATTGAATGGAGCAGGTTAATCGGAACTAGTTACGAGTGTTATGAATCCTACGACCGTACCTCTTTTTAATTATTTGAAAAGAACAATCAATTTCTTAGGTTTTAATTAATCTCAATCAAAACAACAAAGGGTGACTACCTAAGAGTCAGTTTAATTAGTAACAACCCGAGTTTTTAAGCAACACACATCACCGTCTCTGTGGATTCGATTCCGGATTTACCGGATATTGTGCTGCGTCGGTCTCTGCTCTACGCTTGGGGCAACCCATTATTTTAGGTCTAGAAATCCATCAAGCATACTCTTTTTAAACCAATAGAAAAAATGTCCAATTGGAGGTAATGAGTTAGCCTAATAGAATGAAATATTTTTATTACTTGGGTTTGTATTCGTATGAATCGTATGTAATGGTTAGTAGAACTTTATATATTGGTTTGACTTTCTCGATTGTGATTGTTGCTGTAAACTTGATGGTGGGGATTAATATTACAAGGAAGTTCATAGCATCCATTTAAAGTGTTGCAAAGCTTAATTATAATGTGAAGTCCTACAATGGTCCGTAATCAAAAACACTTTTTTACTCCAGTAGAAAGATATAAAGAGAGTTGAAAATAAATGTAAGTAAGTGAATCCATTGATAGCAATGAGAGGGGAGGGAAAGGAAAAGAGGGAGTGTGTAGTCCCAATTAAATTTGATTATCTAAAGAGAAATGGTTTGCGAGTTTTGGTTATTCAAAAGTTAAAATTTAATTAATTTAATTATTGATTGAGAAGTTGCTAAATTTAGTTATGTCATTGTGAGTCATATTTTGGACCAACAATATTTCAAACTTTAGAAATCTTTTAGTTTTGATTGGGAATAGAAATTAAGAATCGCGGTTGAGGGTGATGTAAACAGTTAATTAATATGCTCACCGGTGCAAGGCGGAGCATCGGACTGTTGGCGTTATCGTGACAGATATATATATATAGGGCAAATTTTCGTAGTCATTCCTGTAGTTTTACGGTTGTCTCACTTTCGTCCCTCTAGTTTCAAAGTGCCCTAATTTCGTCCCTGTAGTTTGTTTTACGTTCCAAATTGGTAAAATCGTTAACACCGTTAACGAAACTAACGGAAAAAAAAAAAAGTGTTCCAATTTTCAATCCGTTTGAACCGGTGCGAAGATCTTATTTTTTTGATCATTTTATCCTAAATGGTCGTAATGAATTTTTGGCTCTAAGGCCTTTCAACAAGCACCCGTAGACTCCTTATTTAGTTTCAGGGCTCTCTTAGGGTGCTCATTGAAAGGCCTTAGAGTCAAAAATCCATTATGACCATTTAAGATAAAATGATCAGAAAAATAAGATATTTGCACCGGTTCAAACGGATTGAAAATTGGAACACTTATTTTTTTTTTTCCGTTAGTTTCGTTAACGGTGTTAATGATTTTACCAATTTGGAACGTAAAACAAACTATAGGGACGAAATTGGAGCACTTTGAAACTAGAGGGACGAAAGTGAGACAACCGTAAAACTACAGGGATGACTACGAAAATTTGCCCATATATATATTCTACGGTCTTTTGATGATCTTGAGAAAGTTGAAGTCAATTTTGTGAGGAGGAGTGGGCCAATAGGGTGTGGGTGGCTCATAGTGTACCCCAACAAGCTTTACACCTATACGTAGTGGCGGAGGCAGGATTAGGACATGGAGGGCGGCTTAATAGATATATACTTTTGATCGGAACAAACTTATTATATATCATAAGGTTTTTTTTTATTTCAAATACATTACATTTCTACATTGAAATGATTCTAGCCTAATGATGTTAAAGTATACCAATCATTTTATTTTTTTTCTTCGGGCTATTTCAACCATCACGTGCTTATTTTTTATTTGTGAAAGAAATTGTTGAGAATGTAAAATAACCAGTTTTTATCAAATCAAACCAAAATTATTAAGATTATAAGTAGCTATATGCGAATAATTATGAATAATATTCGAAATCAGGTATATACAAAATGAAAATTTTAAAACTCACACTCAGTGGATCACAGCTGGGGGGCCGCCCCCGCCGCACCCCCCCCCCCCCCCCCCCCCAAACTAGCTCCGCCCTTGCCTGTATGTGCATGATCGGTGCTGCTGTACTTGGGAGTTTAGCCCTTCATTGCGGCTTCTGTCTCCCCTCCAGGGATTGATGCCCGCTCTGATGTTTACGATTTCTTTGTTATCATTTATAAAATCAATTCTTTCGTTTGACGGAAAAAAGAAAAAGAAAAAAAAGAAAAAGAAAGAAGAAGCCTAATAGACAAGAAGGCAACCTATAGTGCCCGTATAATAGTCTCATACGGGCACGAAAGAAAAAAAGATTCTCATAAAGAAGAGAGAGTAATTACTACTGTCTTCGGATTTGAACCCTTAACTTCTAAGTTGAAAATGTACAAAGATAGTCGGCTAGTAAAAGTAGGACACGGCTTGTCTGCCGTTTTGGGGCTAGACTGCACCCGAGCAGTTTGGCCAGTTGTTTTATTATTTCGGGTCAATGCAATGAGCGGATTGATTGACATAGCTCATTGAATACAACAGTCACAATCGAATACCGAATAATAACTAATCAAAGAACATTTAGATTGAAAAAAATATGCCCTTCAAGCTATGCCAAATTCATTTGGTTTCCATATAAATGTGCTCCAATTATATACTAGTACATGGCATGTGATTGACTTGATTTTTCATGTATTTGTTACACTCAACAAGCTCTACAATGTCAATGAATCTGATCATCGAATTGACCCAAAATAAGAATACAACTGGCCAAACTGCGCGAGTGCAGTCCAGCCCCAAAACGGCGGACCCGCCATCTTCTTTTATATACTCCAAAAAGCTAGCTGTGTAAAGCAACCAAAATTGATCTCTGGCTTTATGTGGAAGGGTAGGAAATATATTAATAACAACGAAATTACATCTCATCGTGTGCATTTAATAAAATTTAAAAAAGATTTATTGTACACGAATGAGACAAACAACAAATCTATATCAAATGAAGGATATACACCAACGATAAATTTATCAGACGGTTAGAAGTCGGAGAAACACAGCAAGATATCTCGATTAACAATCATAACTTAACATCCTCTTTGAATACTATTTCCCAATTTGCTTGATCGCAAAGGCAAAAAGCTTCAATTGGTTCACCTACTTGATAAGTTGAAAAACAAAATTGGTTTCCAACATGTGGAAAATTGAGTGGAGAAACTCAATTTCAACATACTTTTTAAACCTATCTATAGCCCATAAGTTAGACAATTATACTTCACTGTGATTTTTTTATACTTCATTGTGATTTGATATAAAGTTAGTATAAAATAATGTCAAATCTTTTTTGATGTAAAACAAACGTGTCTTTTTATAAAACATATAGTAAACGGCAAAAAGTTATAAGTAGAACAAAAATGGCACATGATATTGATTGCGAATCCACAAAATTCTACTGTCGGCCTACATATTTGAATTTCTTTGCAGACATTTTATTTTTCTTGCAGATATTTATGACCCAATAATGATAACGACTTCGCTTAATATTATTTTTATTTCAGGTAAACAAGTCTAATCATGACTAAGATCTCAGGTTCGATTTTCTTCAGTAGGAATTTTCAGGCCACCTCGCCACCGTGCGTTAAGCGTATAAAATGACTATGGAATGAGTTGAAGAGATTAGTTCGAAGTGCGCGTAAGTTAACCCGAAACACCCTGCAGTACTTTAAAAAAAAAGAGTCTAGCTATGACCACCTTGATTCCTTGAAGTAAGCTAGCTACTAGCTTTAAGTGACATTGCATCAATCTATGACTAACACTGAGAATATGACAGCAACTTAACTGAAAATATCATTATATTCCATTGTCACTCATTCTAACCACGACCAAATTCGATACCGCTAACCATGTGTACTACTTTATATAAATAATAATAATTACTTATTCATATTTCATAGAGAGAGGCACGGTTAATAATTTGGGAAGTGCGAAAATTACTCCCCAAACAAATTGCTCATATTAGGGACGAGCTTCAAATAGTTAGTTGTCTTATTTGGTTCAATGTGAGAGAACTTTGAACACATACACCACAATTAGGGGGTTTTTTTGTGTGGCCAAAATGATAACAAAATGATATTATGGATTCAAGAAATAGTACATCAAGAAGAAACTCCATCCCTAAACAAGAGATGAAGAAACCACAGGAGGGAACTCCGTCCAAAAACTAGTACCCAACTCTAACTAAACTCATCGCTCCAAACAGTCGAAGCACTTCAAAAAACAACCAAAATTACGCACACAGGGGGGTGATAGAAGTCCCACAAATGCGGAGAAATATTCCCACACATGAGGCACCAAAGAAGAGAATAAAACAGAGAAAAACCGGTAACGGAACCGGACTGAGTCCACCATACCGAAGCAGACTTCATCCACCAACCTAGATCTCCTACTCTGGCGAGAAAGGACGCCTCCGGCGACCACGACCTACAAGGTACTACCTCCAAAAGCCGTCGGATTACACGGCGGAAGAGGTGGAGGAGGGGCGGCAGATGGTGGTTTGGGGAGGAGAAGGATGGGGGTGAAGGAGAAATGAGAGAAAACCTCTAAGATTTAAGATCGGGAGATGGAAAAACCGCACGAGGGGTAGAAATTCCTCTCCTCCTGTCACCCACTGGGGCATAAAATCCTGGGGGGAGGGAAAGGAGGAGATGCACGACGGCGGCTTCTTTAGGGTTGGAGAGAGAGAGAACCACTAACGTTTAGGCTCTGTTTAAAGCTCTTAGTCAGAGAAGTTTATTAGGGTCACCAAAATTAGGTTGAGGTGCTGAAGGTTGTCACTGTCTGAGACATGAGTTGGGCCAAACCATGATCATTCCCCACACATTCCCCAGTCGGAAAAGTTGCTCTCTGTAGTCTATCTATTCTAATAAATTCCATCTTAATCCTTCTATAATGTAAAATGAGGCCTACCGCATTGCTGCAATGATCTAGTGAAATTGCTTACCATCTAGACTACAATTTGTTTATTCTGCTTGTAAAATATTGATCGTATACCGATAAATTCATGAGTAAATTAATTTTGTCTTCAGACAAATGGATGTTCAAAAGATTTACAGTTTGTTTTTACCAAGAAACCTATGCTTTGTTCATTTGCCAATCGAGATCCGATCAACCTGACTCTTTGAATGTATAATTTACACATTAAAGCATATGCACGATGAATGATTCAAATCATTAACATGAACTCATCGCGGGTCTTAATTGTAGTGAAATTGGGGTACCATATATGTTGGAAAAATATAATAGGTGGTATAGGATTTTCCGCTAGAATTAGAATCTCAACACGAAGACTCACTACACTCAAAAACCTCCTTCAAAATCAAAACCGAAATTTATTGGAGACCATGTACAGGAGTTTTGAGACCCAAAACGAATAAGTGAATCAATCAAAAATATTGATGATTGAATAAAATAATCAACCCAAATATCTATAGAGAAAAAATTAGAAAAGCCTATGGAGTGGTCGAAGCAAGTGAACCCGCGCTATTATTAGGATCAATACACCACCTTCTTCACCTGGTTTGATCAATATTGGTGTTCTTTCCTAAAGATATAACGACCTATATTGGTGTTCTTTCATTAAGATTCAACGACCTTCTAGTCCGCCTCCGTGCAGTGAAGCGGAACCAATTGATTGCCCAACACGCAAAAGTGAGTACTTCTTTACATAAATAAAGTTATCAACTATTTGTGAAAACAATCATGCTACTTGCACGTACACTTTTACACATATCTTGCACATACACTTTTATGGGGCCCACTTCCTTGTCTACCAATATGATCCGAACCGCTCATTATTTTTAAAATAATTCTTTAAGAGTTTCTGTAAAAAAATCAACTCGATAGGATATCGGTAAGGGCTTTTTCAAAAATCATAGGGTGAAACAGTCTGATTCGCACTGCGATTTCTGAAAAAGCCCTTACCGATATCCTATCGAGATGATTTTTTACAGAAACTCTTAAAACATTATTTTAAAAATAATGAGCGGTTCGGATCATATTGGTGGGACCCGAGGTGGGCCCCATAAAAGTGTATGTGCAAGATATGTGTACAAATGTATGTGTCCTTAGCATTTTTGTTGTGAAAATATGTATGACGAAACTCTTTTTTGAAGCAAAACGAGTTTCTATGGGTACAGATCCTTGTGCAGAGATTGTGCACAGTTGGCTTTGTGGGCACACTTTTGTGGGTCAAAACACAAATGATTTAAGTCGTTCATTAATTTTAAAATATTTTTTGAGTAAAAAAAAAATGAACTCAATCGAATAACTATAAGTGTTTGATCTAATCTTTTAAGTTGTCATTTAAAATCCTAAATTCTCAATGAAAAGTTAAACAATAGAATCAAACACTTACAAATATCTGATTAAGCTAATTTTTTAAAATTTATGAACAACTCAGATCATTTGTGTGGAGTCTCAAAGTGGGCCTCCCAAAGTTATCTTTGCGTGCATAAAAATCTGTACCCATAATCGTGTTCAATCATAGGCAATGGGGAGCAATAAGTATGTAACCACACACAAATACACAAACACTAAATTTGCACCACACTGTGTATTTGTGTGTGATGGTAGCATTCGCCAAACTATGAGTACACCATTTAGTGTACACTAAATTTGGACCACATTGCATGAGGCTCATTGCGATGTCTCACACTAAAAATCGGAGCCGTTCAATTTGTTTAAAACATTATTCGAAGAATCCCCGGAGAATATGAGATCATTTAGATATCGGTAAGGGGCTTGATCTATCCTTTTAGTTGTTCTAGGAGGATATTCAAGAACAAAAATTGATCAATCTCTTTTCAATGTCCGAATGAGCTGAATTTTTACAGACTCTTAAAAGCATATTTTGAGCACATTAAGCGGCCCGATCATTAATATGATACACCAAAGCGGATCCCATACAATGTGGTGTGTATTTGGTGTACACAGAATAGTGTAGCCATAATTTTTTGGGTTATGGGCTCCCATACATCAAAAAAACTATGGGTACAAATATTGGTGTATTTGGTGTACACCAAATACACACCGGTTGTATGGGAACTTCCTCAGGGTGCTGCACAAATGATCGTAATTGCTCAATTTATATTTTTAAGAATTTCTGTAAAAAGAAAACTAATTCAATCGAATATCGGTAAGGACTTGTTCAATTCTATGCTTGATTTTCTAGCTTTTTACAAGAATCCTTCCTCGAATATACTCCTATATTTTAACAAATTAAACGGTTTCTTGTGTGATCCCGAGATGAGTTAAACTTAAAACGGTGTGCATCTGGTGTGCCCATAAGTGGCCTCACCTCCCAACAAAAAGTTGGCCAGATACGGAGTACCATCTTCACATAGCGGTCCCGTGAAGCAACAGCCCTAAATTTTCCAAGTTGATGAAAGTGACATATGTCGAGTTGGTGCGGCTTTGGCCAAAATCTGGCGTCATTTGACAGGGCAATTTCGTCAAATAGAGCTTCCCAAGTCAAGCCAAATTTCCTCTTGGTCGTTGCCCGTGCCTTTCTTTTTTTCTTTCAAAAAGGTATTGTGCTTGCCTTTGATGGCATGATACTGCCTCCGTCCCAAAATATTCGTTCATCTTTCTGTTTAGAAATGTCTTCAAATTATTGTCCTTTTTTTTTTTTGATAAGTAAAATTATTGGCCATTTTGAATGGTTGTATTCAAATTCAGACACAAAAGTTGAGAAGGAATGAATTGGATTGGAGCATAAAAAGTTTTCATTGCATTTTCTAGAGAAGGGTATAATTTTGGAAATTCCTTTATTTGGAAGAGTAACAATTGTGTTCTCGATCTTAGAAAGTTGAATTTCCTGGATCAACATTTCAGGACAGAGGAAGTATTAATTAGGGTGAATATTACAATATGGTTAAGCAAAGCCAAAGGTAATACTCCGTCTATGAGCGTTTGCCCAAAACAAGAACAACAAAATAATTTAATCTTTCAATTCGTCAAAAATTGACCTCTGACCTCCCTTACCCCAATTAATTATATTTTATTACATTTTATAAAAGTATCATTATTGATCAACGAAAATAAAATTAACATCCAAACAATTGTTTAAAGGGAATGACTTCGGTGTCTCCAGTCATTTTGGGGACACCGTAACTTTTAGCATAACAAAACCATTATGAACATAACCAAAACCCATTACAAGCATAACAAAACCATAACAAAGAATATCCAAAAAACCAACCAAGGCATAACCAAATCCAACCAAAAAGTCAAAAATTCCAATATATTTGACCTTCCACGCCATATATAAAAAGAGAATAAATTCTTTACACATGCAGTATAAACATAAGGAGTATAATAGGCCTTTACACAGTATAAACATATGTTTCTGTTGCTCCCCCCTTTTTTCTTACCATGACAAGTTTTTGTGAAAGAAATCCAACGAGAAGAAAAAAGAAGACGTGAGGAGACCCAAAATTTTTAATTCTCTCCTATTGGATTATACTTGAAGATCCAGATTTTCAAAAAGAACTCATTTCTTCGTTTTTTCCTTTGTGACTACATGATAAGGACTTGGTACGCCCCCAATCATTTTTTTTTGAAATGGAAGGTAGTTGAAGATCACAAGTTATAATTGCCTTGCGTGTAATTAAAATCCCAGTACACTTTCATGTTTTTAAAGAAGAAGACTTGGATTCGAGTTATAATGAATTGAAGGTGTCAACCGTTTGTTCCGGTAAAACTTACCGAGGAGTAGTACAATACATGACATCCGCCATTCGAAACATGAAAATGTTCATAAAAAAAAAAGAGCGGTTTAGATTCACAGCATGATGTATATCCCAACATTTTTGAACTTAATAACCCACATTACAAAGACAACCCCTTTTTATGTTTTGTGAGTCTTTGGGTACATGGGGCGTAAAATATAATAACGCAAAAAATAGGAGTAAATGGAATAACCCATCCAAAAAGTTGAAAATTTCAATATATTTGACCTTCCACGCCATATATAAGAAGAGAATAAATTCTTTACATATGCAATATAAAATATAAGGAGTATATAGGATTTTACGCATACGTACCCAATTAGCAAATGACACGTCATTATGGATTGAGAAATTTAAGAAAACTACCAACTGTTAAACCAAGGTTTAAATCAAATAGGTATCACTTAACCTTGGTTAGCTTCATTAATCGATTGGAGTTACATGAAAACGAAGGGAAAACATGGCCTTGTGATTGTCGTGTTTAATTTCTCTGCCATCATCGAAGACCTACGAAGGTCCACGAGAGTTTATTTTCTCTACGTTTTCTTTTGTTTCGGTTCAACATAATCAATCAGAAATCATGATTAGGTTACAGAGATTAATGACTAACTAAGCTTGAGTGGTACTTTTATCTAATTTAAGGAAAAAACTACGGTACACAAGTATGGACCATATTCATCCGTATAATTAAACTATTGAGGGGAGTAACTAAATCATTAAGAGACGTACCATAGGCATAACATTTTAGGTGTAACCAAAACCATTAAAAGATGTAACATAAACGTAACCGTGCATACCTTAATCATTGAGATGACATAACCTTAACTATTGAGAGACTAACATTTTTAGTTATACTGAATGTGTGCTGTCTATGATTATGCTACATGCATAAAGAATTTATCATTCCACTCCATATATATATGAGTCAAAGCATTGCCATCGCAGTTTTAAGGTTAAGGAACAAGTGGGGAATCTGAAGAAACAATTCTAATTTTAATTCTCGATAAGTTTTACTAAACAATTCTTATAACTTTCAATATGGATCTTAGAAAATATGTAATATAGATCTTGTTTGATAATTCTCGATAAGTTTTACTATACAAAGTTTTCAAACTCATGAAAAACATTATAGATTAAAAATTATAAGCGATGAAAAATAACACGAATTTCAAAAATTGTCATCATTTTTGTGACGAATGGAGTATATTTGAGGAAAATGAATTGACACACACGGTACCAAATCGGAGTAACATTGTTAACTTTTTGACTTTTTAATGCTGTAGCAAGTCGCAATCATCCTTGTTTAGTACCAAATTTGACATCCAATCTGGCAAGGACGGCAATTGCTAAAATTTGGCGCATCATCCTCATCATTTAATATATCAAAAGCAAGATGACTTTAATTCAAAGGGTTTGGATTAGAAATTGTGCTAAAATGATACCAAACCGGTGCAATGGCAATGCTATTTTAGCTTTTAGACACTATAATAACAAGCCATATAGTATATTAAAAGAGAAATGATTTTAACACTTCATATTTTGATAGCTGCACTACAATATTTTTCTTTTAGTTTTCATCTTATATGTATTTTGAACACTAAAAGACAAATAATAAAGTGTTATTATAAAAAAGTTGAGCGTCAAAATCAATAACTATATTAAGATAATTTTAACAATTTCATTTCAGCATCAACGGGTGAATTTGTTCTTAGGTTGCGTCTTATTTCAATATTTTTTATTTTTTGTAATTTTTTGTGTAGCTTTTCATCGTAGGAGTAATTTTTTGGGTTAATCATTTATCTCGACAAGACGAATAAAAAAAATATAAAAATATAGAACAATATTGAAAAAATTCAAAAAAAAACGGCACTTTAAACAAATAAGCAGCTGTTTGATACTTTTTTCGTCTTTAGTGAACTTTTTTTTACTTTCTGCCACAATTTTATATTTTTTTAGACTCCTTTTGTTGAGACAAATGATTAATCCGAATAATATGATGCAAATCTAATAAAAAATTAACAAAAATCGGACAAAATACACAAAACAACGGAAGAAAATTAAATTTACAATAATTGAGCCGTATGGTGTAAAAGAAGAAGTATACGTAAGATATTTGTCCTTTTGGATTCTTGATTGATTTATTAGAAAGGCTGCATCTTCTTTCTCTGTTCCTTTTTCCCTTCCACAATGTCACGATCCGAAATAGAAATGCTCTGTTTTAACTTCTACCCCGAACGAAGTACCCTGGAAGCAGAGCAGAGCTTGGGTGGAAATAGGAAAAAGCATAGACCCGTAGAAGTGAGTTAGAACCAACCACCTTTAAACCCATCACCATACATAATAAACAACACAAAAGCAACCATCATCCATCCATCCTTTAATTTGGATTTGGATTTGGATTTTACTCCTAACCGATGCTTCCTACCTCCCCCTCAGAAACCTCATCCGAAACCACCTCTCTCTCTCCTCTTCTTCTCTCTCTAAAACCACAAATTCCACACCTTTATAAATCCCCTGCCTCACTCCCCTCTTTCCACTCATCCCTCAACCCACCTTTGAATTTCAACACCCACCACCCCCTCCTTTCTCTCTCTCCTCTCTCTCTATAATTATTGTCTCACTTTGAAGCAGAAAATTTATTTGAAGTTTTAACACACTCTTAATACTCTCACTCTAATGGCCTCACCTGATGAATCCTCTGCTCTAGATCTCATCCGCCAACACCTTCTAGAAGATTCTTCATTTGCAGAATCCTTCAGTGCTACTACTTCCTTTGATCTCTCCAATTCCTCAAATTCGCCCAATACCCAGTACTTCCCACAAACTCCGAATTTCCAATCCCCTCCTTTTGAGCTGAATCCTAGTCCTGCTGAACAAGACTTCTCTTTTGATTCCACCAAAAACGGAATTGATCACGTCGAATTCGAAACAAAGCCTCAACTCACAAGCCCAAGGACGTCTAAATTAAGCGAACGCCGCCCTTTGATAAACATATCGATTCCGGTGGCGGGCCTCAAGAAAATCCAGGGGTCTCAGCCGCCGCCGCCTGCGGAAGGCGGCGGAGAGAGGGGGCAGCAGCACTACAGGGGTGTGAGGCGGCGGCCCTGGGGGAAGTTCGCGGCGGAGATTCGGGACCCGAACCGGAGAGGGGCCAGGGTCTGGCTCGGGACGTTCGACACGGCGGTGGAGGCGGCGAAGGCGTACGACAGGGCGGCGTTTAAGCTGAGGGGGAGCAAGGCGATACTGAACTTCCCTCACGAGATTGGGAGTACGGTCGAGAGCTATCCGACGTCGGCGGTGGAGAAACGACGGAAGAGGTGCAGAGGAGGAGAGGTTGAGAGGGCGGAGGCGAAGAGGGAGAAGGTGGGGGAGAGTGACGACACGGCGGCAGCGGCGGTTACGCCGTTAACGCCGTCGAGTTGGATGGATGTTTGGGGAGAGTGGAGTGATTTGAAGGGCATTTTCGATGTGCCTCCGTTATCGCCGTTATCGCCTCACCCTACCCTGGGATACTCGCAGCTCGTGGTCATATAATACCAACACGAACGAGGTCATAAAAAACGGCGTTTACTAATTTAAGGAAACGGGAGGTGGTTGACGGCGTTTACTAAGTTTAGGACCACCTGATGCCAAATGGTCTAAAGGTGATGTAATGGGGAACTATACTAAAAGTAAACACAACAAAAAAAACTAATGAGAAAAGAGAGAAGAGAGAGAGTGGAGGAGCGAAATCGCTATGAAGCTCGTACATATGTGAGAGAGGTAGGGTGGAATTTTCTCCGTCTATGTTTGGAGTTATTTGGAGCATAAATTGTGTACCTAAAACACATCCGGCGATCGCAAATATATCTATGTTCGGATCTGTACGGGGACAATAGAAATATGGATTTGGATTAATTTGTTTGTTTGCAGTACTCGAGTTATCCAATGCAACATGGATGCATGAATAGTGAATATGGAAAACTCATAATTTCAGTGATGTTTCACCACCGCCGCCGCACCACACGGTGTAGTGCGGCGGTGCACTACAGCTCCTCTCATTCCGTTGTAATGAGGAGGCTGAGGCTTATGGTGGTCATTAGGGCTGCAAACGAGCCGAGCCGAGTTTTACTATGTTTAAGCTTGTTTATTAAGTTTTTAACGAACACGAGCTCGAGCTCAATGAAAACTTAACGAGTCGAGCTCGAGCCGAACGGGCCTTGGCTTGACTCAAGCTCGAGCTTGTTCACGAGCCTCAACGGACCAATAAAAAATGTATATATATCCTCGCATAAGCCTAATACAACCAAAAATATTTTGATTGTGAAGGTATATATCTTTCATTTTCCTATAGAGGGATGGTGTGCTGGTGTGTAGGTGCTCTCGCCTCCCTTGGTTGACTGGAAACTGAAAACAAAAAGAACAAATTATGAAATAACAATAAAAATTCTAAACTTAAGTGTATATACCCGGGCTCGAGAGCCGAGCTTATTCTAGCTCGAGCTCGGCTCGTTTACAAAACGAGCTGAAAAAATCGGCTCGAGTTTTTTTGTTTAACTTCTGAGCCGAGCTTGAACAAGCCATTAACGAGCCGAGCTGCGAGCCACTCACGAGCGGCTCGATTCGTTTGCAGCCGTAGTGGTCATCGTTGTTTGATTAGGTTTACAGTTCGAGTCTTCCAAAGCCCAACAAATGTAGAGCTTGGGTTTGGGAAGGAACCCTGGCAAATGGAGTATTGGTGTGTATAAACTTTGAAAGCCCAAAACTAATTTTTAATCTTTTCTTTATGAAGCTGATCAAAAAAATCTTTTCTTTATGAATGATAATTAAGAACTATCTAACAAAGGTACAAGTCCCATAGTGGATGATGAGTCATAATCTGACTCTCAAACTAACCAGAGAAATTTTTTTTGTTGCAAATCGAGTACCACGGGTATCCGTGCAACACATTCAAGCCATCAAAACAATGCAACCGACGGCTCGAATCGAAACACCCTTTTTTTTTTCTTTTTTTAAATTCGTTCGGTACCTTTCAATCCAAACCATCGGTTGTATTTTTGGACGACTCGAATGTGCTGTACGAAAGACCACGCAGCCATACCCTATTTACACCATCAAAATTTCTCTAGTAACCAACATTGTCAGAGCCCTCGGAGCTAATGGTGTTTTCTGGCTACGACAAGACTGATGGTGTTTCACGCCTCCAAGGATTTACACGCTATCACATTATCCAATATCGCAGAGCATACATATACTTCTATACCTCCTGACCAATTTTGAACATCAAAGCATTCGTGGTTGGAAACACCATTAGTCCTTGAACTTGCTTTGCAGAGTCCGCCATAGTAGGCAGACCCGATAAGTGACATCCGAACTTTGGCATCATTGGTGAATATGTATGATTGTTTTCTTTGGTCTACATAGAAAGAGGGTTTCGAACTCGTTATTCAACAATTACTCCTCAAACAAATTCTACTTAATCGTCAAGCTGAACAACTATTTCCAAGGCTGGATCGTAGGAATAGGGCAATCATTTCCTAACATGTATAGAGATAAATTCTACTTAGTAGTAGTCCAGATATTCACGTTCTTCATTGACTTTTTTGGTGCACTTTGGCCAAACTCCATTGTGTTCTTGCTCTGCTTCTTTTTAGTTTGACAAAACCTAAACAAAGGAATTGGTCCGGTGGCATGGCCTGCGATTTCGAAATTTGCTCCCTTCTAAAAGTCTCATTTTTTATTTTCCTTGCCAGCAATTTTTGAAGTCACCTCACCCCACGCATAAGCATATGAAAAGGCTATGGAAGACGCAGTAAGAATTAGTTAGAGGTGGACTAGCCCGGAAAACCTTGCATTACCAAAAAAAATTAAGATAACCTCCATTTTTTTCAAGCGATTGACCTATATATATATATATGCACCTAGCTAGTTAAATTCTTTTAGTATGTTGGCATGAAGTGGAAACAGTACCAAAAAAACATGTTTATTTCCTCACTTCTACAACTGATCTGTTGTCTAATTTTAACCTATCTGTATAATTGTATAGAGGATTATTACAGTTAAGACGATCGATTGCAAACTAGATATGTACAATAAACTATTTAACGATATGAGTAAAACGTGGAATTTTATTGTGTCCCGGCCTCGGGCCGCCACCATCCCTGCCGTAACTTTAGCTGTAGCAAGTGCTGTCTGCAACCACCTCGCCGTCTCCGTATTGGTGGCTTAATAAGGGTAAGACAGTTTATCTGCTGGTCGGTCTATTAATGTTGGGTTGGGCTCCTATTGTGTGTTTAAACAGACAGTACTAAAGTAGCTTATATCGATAGCACAAATTTTAATGTAGGATCGAGCCAATTCAAAACTGAATCTTTAATTTCTTCGTGCGGACATGACTGTTGACTTTGTAAGCCGGGTATAATTTCAATTCATGACCTTTGGGCAGTTATGATCTCTCTGACTTTGAAATTAAGGTATACCCCTCCCAACAGATCCCAATCGCCAAATCCCAAAATTCAGAAGTCCAATATTATGGCTCTAGATTCATCACCCATTCTCTCTCTCTCTCTCTCTCTCTCTCTCTCTCTCTCTCTCTCTCTCTCTCTCTCTCTCTCTCTCTCTCTCTCTCTCTCTCTCTCGCGTCATCTAGAACAATATTCTACTACTCATTCAAAGGACAACTTTACGGCCGTTAGAACTAGTATTAATGAAAGTATCATTTTAGCACGAAAATTACTAATAAAACACATCAACATGAAAATACACTCAGGGAAAATCGAATGATTTGAAAATAGTGAAAGTACGAAAGAGCTAGCTTCTGATAATGATAGGCGTGCTAAGAGCACTGTTTTAATGGTAATATTCCTCCTCTCGTGAATGTTCAATAAGAGTGTACTAATCCCAAAGCTCAATTCAAGCGCTCACAAGCTTTCCCTCGTTCCAATATTTGATGTGTTCACGACCAACAAAATGATTTAAACGAGTCATGAACTAAGTGTCTGACACTACAACAGAAAATAGACATAGAACTAATTAGTAATCAAGAATACTGCATATCTTCTCCTTTTTTCTCATGCTACTCACACCCTTCGTGGCACTCGAAATCACCTCTGGATTCTGGTCGGTAGGCGAGTCCGTAGCATTACTGTTGACAAAATACTCCTTTGCAAATGTATTAGATTTACATCTCATTTATGCCTAGTAATATTAAGGCACAGTCATTAGAATAAATCTCATTCGTAATTTTGTAAGGGACAAAAATTTAGTATGCACTGGTTTTGTAACAGAAAAGTAATGACAGAGAATAAGTATTTTATTTATTGTATTTTTA
This sequence comes from Rhododendron vialii, assembly GCF_030253575.1. Lineage (NCBI taxonomy): Eukaryota > Viridiplantae > Streptophyta > Magnoliopsida > Ericales > Ericaceae > Rhododendron > Rhododendron vialii. Next base: position 25,824,932 of record NC_080559.1, read on the forward strand.
GTAGAGATTTCCAACTATGGCAAGTGGGGCGGCTGAAACTGAAAGCTTATTTGATATATACCCTACGGATGAGGGATGTTGGAACTTTATTTGTCTCTATTGTCTATTTTTATTTAATTTGTTGAGTCTGTTGGAACTTTATTTTTACGTATTGTCAATTCAAAAATAGCTATAAAAAAAAAATTATTTCAGCTAAGTTGTTGCACATGCGATTAATCGGTCTACTCAGTTGGATCTCAAGTTATCAAAAAAAAAAAAAAGCATTTGGATACAAACGCGATGTTCGGAAATACATACTACTGTGCAGACACCCGTTTCGTGTAGGATAAAAAGTGAATTTTCTCATTTGTGATGAGAGACGGAGACGGAGACGGATTTGATAGATAAAGAAGGGGAAACTGAAACCAACTTTATATTATCCAACCGCAACTAACCAACAAAGCAAAAAAAATTTACTACATAACAAACGATAATATGGTTCATGTAACCGGTATAGGAGGAATCTCTCCCCATCAAGTGTGTCAATTATTTACGTCCCTACCCAATTGATTGGCAAATGATAATATCAGAGCTGCTATCATTTGGTACCGGATTACAGTACCAAGTTGTGTGCCTTGTCCCCCAAAATTCATTGCACCAAGGATAAGGTCGGGTCGGTTTGGATTGGGTGTCAGCTAGAGACGTACCTCTGCAGTATAACCAGGGCTGCAAACGAACAGAGCTGTTCGTGAGCAGTTCGAGACTCAGCTCGGTTCCTTTAGTAATCGAGTCATGCTCAAGCTTGAGTCTTAGGCTCGTGCAGTAAATAAGCCAAGATATGCTATAAAACTAATCAACCCGGCTTGAAAAAGCTGATCGATTTGCTCATTCGTGTGGAATTCGGCTCATTTACAGAGACTCATTATGAAAATTATCCGAGCTTGGCTCGTTTACAAATGAGCTGAGCTTGAGTTCGGCTTTTCGGCACGTTAAGCAAATGAGCCGAGCTCAAACACTAGCAGATTAAGTGATGCAAGCCAATATTTTAAAATATATGAATTTTATTTTATTTTTTTCGTTTTAGCATAAACTACCTAGAATATTAAATTTTCTCATTTAAGTTTATTCTGTTTCTTTTTTATTATTATTTTTGTTCTCCAAGACTTATATTAAACTTTTCATTATTTTGTTTCTTTTTTAGTTTTTTAGGGTAGAATGCTATCGTTATAAATAAGGATATAAGACTTAGGGCAAGATGATTATTTTTTACTATTAATGAAAAAAATCAAGATTATTTCTCAAATTCGTTTGTTCAAAGAAAGAGTACCTCTGGCTCAAACATTGTTCTTGTTGCTTATTGCAAATAACTTCGTAAAAGAAACAAACGCTACAGAACTCGGCTTGGCTTAATTAATTCAACAATTATCTCACGCCACTACTGGGGGAGAAGTTTGGGGAAGCGGGCGGGTGGGGTGGGGTGGGGGCGGGGACAGCAGCGTGCTGCTGTGTCCGATTTCTGGGCCCACTCCGGTCTCGCTCCGATGATCGGAATTGTTCACTTTGTAGAGCTCGTCGAGTAGAATAACTATGCAAAATATCAGCTTAATTGGATATCATTAAGTGTCTGATCGGAGCTCATATAACTCTCGGTCCACGGATTACAGTGGATTTGAGATGTGTAGGTGCTTTGTCCCACCCAATTCACAACACAAGACCCCCAACAGAAATGTGATCATTATCTGTCATTTGGCCTCTTAAAACACGACCATTGAGCTGTAGTAGAATTTACCAAATTAGTGGACCAATACTTTGGGCTCATTCTACTCTCTATTTCAACCTGTCACTAATCACTAATTTAGAATTTTACACAAGTGGGACGGAAGACCATACCATACATGCAAGAAAAATTTTCAGTGCTGGGTGTGTACCGAGTGATGTCCGTTCGGCGCATCCAAACCGTCTATTGCGTTTTTGAATGGCTCGAATTTGGAGAGAGAAAAATAGAGAGGAAGTGTTTCAATCCGAGTCGTCTAAAAGTGTATTGAATGACCCCGGATATTGTGAGCAGATAGCACTTAGGATATACCCACCCGACACCGAAAAAATTCTCATATAGTATTTCATAAAGCATTTTGAACAGCTGTTATGATCTCGTCATAGACAACATAAACAAATATCTATGATTAGCTCACCGTGTAAACCGTTTTCTATATACTATAGTATATGGTACTCCCACAACCCAGCTCAAGTGGAAGGAAAAAAATTTCCAATAGAACGGTGACTAGTAATGCTCCTCTCACATCATGTACGAGTACTTATACATATACGAGGACTCACCTCATGTGAAAATGCGTTAAAATAATCGTTGTACCCCAAAAATTCTCACGTGGAAACATAAATTAATTAAAAATCCAAACATCTTTAAGTGCAACTTTTTGGGGCCAGGTCAGAGGAGAGAAATTAATCTCGTGACTTTCTAGTCCCGGTATGAATAATCTGTTTTTTACCGAACTGAATAAGACAATAATCTTGATGCTCATAAGCTGGTCCATACACCACGTGAAAAAAAAAAAACCCGTCCCCCTCCCTATATATCCTCACGACACCCATTCCATAATCATAACCATACCACCACCCCACCCTCCTCATTTCCAAAACTCCCTCCCAATTCAAAGACACTCTCTCTCTCTCTCTCTCTCTCTCTCTCTCTGAAGTGAGATGACGACCGACGAGTTCTTAACTCTAGAGCTCATAAGCCAACATCTCCTCGAAGACTTCACCTCCATGGAGTCCTTCATCGCCAGCACCCTCAATTTCTCTCCCTCCTCCTCCTCCTCCGCCGCCTCCGATGCATGCAACACCTTTTTCTCCTCCGATAAATCCGACCTTTCGCCCGCATCCGTCCTCGACTACTTGAACTCCGACCTCGACTTCCCCGACTACGAATCCAAGCCCCCAATCCTAATCTCCCTCCCACCGGAAGCCAACAAGCCCGACCCCAAGGGTCGGGTACCGGGTCCGGACCCGATTGCGAACGGGTCGGGCCCGAGGGATCCTTCGGGTGTCAACTACGACAGGAGTCATTACAGAGGGGTGAGGAGGCGTCCGTGGGGCAAGTACGCGGCGGAGATCCGGGACCCGGCCCGGAAAGGGTCCCGGGTCTGGCTTGGGACGTACGATGAGGCGGTGGATGCTGCCAGAGCTTACGACTGCGCGGCTTTCAAGATGAGGGGAACCAAGGCCATCTTGAACTTCCCGCTGGCTGCCGGGAAATCCGAACCGCCGGTGAGCACCGGCCGTAAGAGGCTGAGAGGCGGCGGAGCAGGAGCAGAGCGTTGTTAAATTAGGTGGTTTTTACGTGGGGAGGGAGGAATAGGATTGGTGTCGGTTAACGGTGAGTTTAACGCATCACCGACAGCTCAGGGACTTTTGTGGGGCCCCGTGGCATGTGTTAAAAACAGAGTAATTATTCATTGGTTTTTGGGACTATAACAAGGTGCCCAAAAACCTTCTTCGCAACGCGTTCATACAGGATTCGCACGCTTAGTTAAGCGTACTGCGAACAATATGGATGTGGGGCGGGGATTGGTGCCAGTGTTATGGTGGCAGTGTCCCAAGTCCACTGAATAATTTCTTGGATTAAACGGAGAATGGTGCCGGTGTTAGGACGGCAGTGCCCAAGTCCCACTGAATAATTTCTCGGGTTAAACGACGGGGTCTTAATCCGAAGCAGCAATCAAGTGAATGCTTGTGTAGATTAGTTATGTGGACTTGATCCTATTCCAGTGTAAGAACTGTACATGCTTATGATGGTGAAATATTCGGAATAATGTCAAGCTTAAAATATCGGAAAGTTTGTCGGCACTGATTTTTTCTGCGCATTTCGGGTCTTACAAAAATAATCTGAGCGATTTAAATTTAAAATATTGTTTCGAATATCTTCGTAAAAAACCAACTCAATTGGATACTTGATCCAATCTTTGAACTTTTCATTTAGATTTTTTATCCTGAAATATGAATGAAAAGTTAGAAAATTGAATCGATTACTAACTTATACAATTGAGCTGATTTTTTATGAGGTCAGTCAACAAAATATTTTTAATTTTAGTGAACAGTTCGGATCTTTTTTGTGAGACTCAGGATGGACCCCACACATAGACCTGTGTACGATCTGTGCATGAAAAATATGTGCCAATAATCGAACTGTTAAAATATTGTCTTAACAAAATGCATGATGCAAAATTTTACGTGCTTATACAAATACAATGTTCTCAATGAGTTTGGCTCCTCTTCAATCCTTCGGGAATTAGAGGATCCTCAAGTCGTATTAATAAGGCGACACATGGCAACTACTCCCTCCGTCCCTTATTTATAATCCGGTATTCCATTTTGAGCTGTCCCTTAATAAGTATTCATTTTGTAAAGTTAGAGGGTAAAAATTGGTGAATTGTCTATTTTGTCCCTAAAAGTAGATTCCATTTTAAAAAGTAAGTGAGTAAAAGTGTAATGATGATGGGTAAGTAGGAAAAGTAGAGGAAAAAATTGATGTGAAAGGTATAATGATGATGTCTTTTTAATAAGTTGGAATTACGAAGCAAGACACTTAAAAAGGGATGGAGGGAGTATAAAATTTAACGGCCAAGATTATTAATGGCCACATAATCCTTGTCATCCAGCGAAACACCAAATAATTTCACTTCCCCTTCATTATTCCAGACAACATCACCGCCCCTTCCCTCCATTTCCGTCCAACTCGCCATTAGCCATCACCACTGTTTTCCGCCTCTTCCGTCCCCTTTTCTCTGCTCCGACAAATTCTTCGCTAATGCCCACTACCCCTTCCCCGCGATAGCCCACCCCTAACTCTCAAATCTTTAATCATCACGGTCAACAAAAATCAGTTAGCGGCCATGTTTTCCGGAGGCAAAATTATGAACTACTCATCTTGTCCCAAAATGTTTGTCCGGTCCATAAAGGGGATCTTAAAAATAATACACTTTTTTCAAGAAAAAATCCAGTTTTTTTCAACGATTTACTATGTACAATGAAATCTTTTGATTTGTTTAAAAAGTTTGAATTTTTTCAAAAAAAAATGTACTAATTTTTAAGTTGTTTTGCTAACCGGATAAACATTTTAGAATGGATGAAGTATTGATGGAGCAGTAGTTGAAATAGGTGATGCATAAAAAAAAAATTGCCAATGGTGGTGAATGGGGAGGGAGGGGAGAGAGGGAGTGTGTGGGGGTAAATAATTATGTGTGCTCATCCTCATAGATTGTGTTCAATGTTATATTCTTAGCCGTTAGATTAGAATTGGAGGATCCTCCAATTCCTCATGGATTGGAGAGGAGCCAAACTCGTTCTCAATGCACTTAAAAATGTTACTTACTCATTCTGCTAAAGTTCTACTATTTTTTAAGTACTTATTTTCTGCTTTATAAGATAAATCATTATCTCACAATAAATCACCTTTTAATTCAAAAAATGAGTACTTATTTGAAAAATAAGTACTCTCTTCGTATCTTTTTAAGTGTCCAGCTTCGTAACTCCAACTTATTAAGGAGACATCATCTTTACACTTTTATTTACTAACTTTTCAAAATGAAATCTACTTTTGAAGACAAAATGGAAAGTATACAGATGAATCGGTTGATGGTGCGTCCAAGTCAGCCCATACTCATCATGTACCAATTTGTACCCACTAACTTTACAAAATAAATACTTATTAAAAAACAATCAGAATGAAATACTGAACTCTAAAAAATAAGAGGATGGAGTTTATTATTATTTTCCTTAGCGCGGAACATGGCCTACATGAAAGTTGGTATCAAACAACGACAATAAGTGCCACCAAAACCTTTCCTCGATCGTGAGCTTAAAAAATTGATTAAAAAAAAAAAATGTGCATCTACAACATGAACAATGACCCGGACACTCTTATTGGGGGGACAAAAGAGAACGACAAGCCATCAAACACCCTGAACTTAACCAAATTATTACATCCTGCAATGGATTACGTGACCAAATTCCACCTTTTTTTTTTATGCTCTCGTAGAGTTGCATGAGATATATATCTTCTTTGCGATTAAATCAAGTCACCAGACTCACCACACATACCATTCGATCATCACAACTATCCCGAGAGACAATTATTAATCATGACCTCAAAACTTTTTTTCAGCCTAATGTTTATTTTGGATCCATGTTTCAAAGTCCTGAAAATGATTGGTACTCAAATTTAAAAAGGCATAATTTTTTAACAAACAAGCTACGCATGAGATAAAGATTTCAAAAGCTTTATCATGAACCGTCCTGATTAATTCAAGAATCAAATAAAACATGACACAACAAAAATCAATCGAATAGAGTCAACATGAAAATCAAGCAAACAAAAGCCTAATCATAGAATAATCATGTGAGGAAACCAATTTTCTTTTTATGAATCAACAAGAGAGAGGAGAGGTGGTTTTAAAGAAAATGACAATAAAACACATACTCAAATAAACTTTACACTCTTCAATATATTTCCTTAAATTTCCATACACTTTTTCAACCTTCACAACGGACTAGTGGGCTGTTTTTAGCATTTTGCAAGAAAAATTGATGATGATCCATTTCTCTGACATCAGCCTACGTAAAGGATGCCAAGATAAAATTAATCAATTGCCTTTATTTTCTCGACCTAAAAGTTTGTCAATTGCATTAATGCAAGTGACAGCACATGGGTTTGCTTATACACAATGAGAAAGAGGGAAAATGACCTATCGCCATGGAGGAAGATATTTCCAATTGACTTTAATTTTCTTACAAAATTTGTATAGTTCTCTCTTTCTATGGTCACCCACACACTGTTTGAACTGGAAATATGACAAAATCCATGCATGGGAGGGCACAAGGAATATATGATCAACACCCTAATTTTTGCATTCTCAATAGCTCATTTGTCCAAATCAAGAAGTAACAAGTGGCAAGAGAAAACTTGGGCACACTCAAATACTAGGTTCTCCTTTTTTCTTGGTTTTTGTTTTTCTGTTCTCTTTGTTCACACTCGAGCAAGACTTAAACCTCAACCATTCAACTCACCGTAAAGAATAAGAGAGAGATTACCTACTTCGTGTGATCATCACAGTTACACATTGCTACTAGTATATGGCAAACTAATGAAGGAGAACAAATTAATAAGCAAACAACCAGACTTTGTTAACTTTGCTTTTTCAGTACCCTCAGCATGGTCTCCAGTAAATTTTTACTCCAATTTTAACCTCGTTTCTCTACCTATCTTTGTCCACTCATTTCTTGTCAATCCTGTTTTCATAGCATCTCCAACCCAACTCTTCAAAACTCCATTTATGAGGCGGGATAAAACAGATAACTTAACCCCTTTCCAAGAATATTCAGTTATAGAATGCGTTAAAGGGCTCACGACACGAGCTGACGACAGCCATGTAGGCAGAAGCAGAAGTTGCTCTGGTTGATCAATTAGCAGTTTTAGCTTTTGGAGAATGAGACGACTCCAACCTATCATCTCCATTTTGGGTCCCTAAAAAAGTTTGACACTATTAGAGGTTGTGCTTGGATTTGACCTTTTCCCTTGCCCTTACACATAACTTGGCAAAAAAATTGCAAATAGAAGTACCATATACACCAAATCTTTTGACAACTCAGGCGTCCGAACCAACTTATTACACTCAGGTCAATTGGGAGTCCAATCTCACCGTCTACCTGAGAGGAGCCCAATTAAAATCGGAGCAAAACTGTTGATAGCACCTAACAACTAACATATACACCAAATTTTATACCCTTCCAGGTGTCAAAACCTCTACCCCACTACATTCATGCAGGTACATCATCCATGGGCAAGTCGGCCGTAGCCCCCAAGTTGAGGATAGGGTTTAAATAATGGGGGCCCAAATGGCAGCTCAGTCATCTCGACATCAGTCCTATAACGCCATTCTGCAATAAATTAATAATTCACAATTAACAGAGAAAGCGACAAAAGGCTTGTTTCTTCTACTTGCATTCAGGACCCTCCATTTGGCATAAGTTGTCTCCGAAATCCCCTTTCATGTCTCTGTACAAACGTTCCCATCGGACCCAACAGCTGCAAGTGATAACTCTGAATTCCAAGGGTAAGATATTTATCCTAGGAAGCCTATTTTTGTCTTCATAACCCAAGCTTTTTCCTCCACAAAATATGTAAGGTCGCTCTATTCATCATATCCAGGGCTATTCTGGGACTAATTTGTTGCTATAGGGATGGTCTCAGATCTTGTAACAGATGATTTTGGTCCACTCAGATTGAAACGCCAATCCGGCATAGTGACAAATACTATTGGCCTCGTAGTTTTGTACCGACAATAATAAGCATCCCCACAAAATTTAGAGGGTAAGATTGCCTACCTTATTTACCTCTGCCCTCTGGCGCGCGTCACTTGGACTGGCATCCTTGCGAAGGTATTTTTACCGGAAAATGCTTACTAGTACCTCACCGGATTATGTTTTGACATGCCGAGTCTGAAACATGACACAAGTTCATTCCAAAACAGCAATTTAGCATGACGAAGTTAAATAAAAAATCAAATGTAATGAGCTAAAACCTATGAAGCACGGATACTCCGAAACTCCTCGAGTATGGGTATCGGATACGGAAAAAAAGGATCCTATATTAAAATTATTTAATTTTAATATCAAATACGTTTTGGATACATGAAGGATACGTGGGGATACAGCTGGGAGAAAAATGAAATATTTGAAAGAATCAAGAAAAACTATTAAGGGGAAAACTATAATAATAGTACATGCACAAGTAAGAATTAAAGAATCAAGTAAAGATTCACAGGTTCTCTCTCTCGCACTCATACATAGTCGCACACCCCCACTATATATTCATATCCTTTGTGATACAATATACATTCGTATATAGTGTTCTTACACTCTATTTTTGCGTGTTTGTGTGTATCTATATACTCTTTTTATACATTATGGAGTATTAAACACGCTGTATGCGTGTTATATACACTCCATACACTTCGCTTTAACTATATTTTAGTAAATTTACCTATCAAAATTATGTATATGCAGAATTGATGTACATAAAGTACATATATACCTCTTCTATATACCTATACTATTGTTTTAATGACTTTTAGCATTTGCCTATCAACTACTCTTTTATTTCTTTTGGCTTCATTTTTTTGCCTAGTACAAGACTTATAATTGTAAAAGTACACAATTTACGCAGACGTATCCCTGACATATATCTATATCCTATTTTGTTAGGTTTTAACGTATCACCGTATCCGTGTCATATCGTATCCATATCTATGTTTTATAGGCTAAAACTCTAGACAAACTGAACTTGGGCAAAACGCGATAGAAAAAATAGGTTAAAATGCTCCTAAAAAGTGGATTCTACATGTATTGTGAGAAATACTACTCAGCCTTGTTAGATGTTGATCACTCGAAAGAGTAAGTGCAAATAACGTAACGATTGTTACCCTACTGCAGTTCTACCGCAATTTAGGACGTGTGATGCACCATGTTCGAGTTTCTATTAGTTTCGAGATACAAAGGTGCGACACCTCTCAATGATTGTTTTGCAATCTTTTTCAAATCATTTCCCTTCCCTGATGCGAGTAATATGAGCTATGAAGATAGATTTTTTTACTTCCAAGCAGTTGTCTGTAGGCGATATTCAGGTCCCAATTGCCAGTATTGCAACTTTGCAAGCAATAAGACAAAAGGGACTAACTAACTTCGCAATACACATGTGCAAACAAGAGCTGAAATGCTCAATAATCAATATACTGATATTGTTGACTGCCATCAACCAATAACCACGAATAATACATGTTGGAACTTTTACCAAAACATATTTACTTGACGTCACCTAAAATAATTCAAAATATTTTCTAAGAAACCAATATATTGAGAACAAACATAAACAGCCACAGTAACACCTCCCTGGAAATCTAGTAAAAAAATCTATCCTTAAAGCCAATCTGTACTTGACTGCACAGCAAGAATACTGTAAAAAGACAATAATGAAGTCACCTTTAAGAGCTGCTTGATAGGCCTTTCAGTGTATAATGCTAAAAAAAGAGGGTGGCTCTTAAAAAGTCCTCATTTTCAGTTTCTCCAGCTGCAATCCTTGAGTATTAAATAGAAGTAATCTACATTTAGTTGATCACATCTAGAGTCTTTTTGTCAAAGCTTTCCGTCCCTTCTTCATTCTGTAAGAAACTGGGTTGATTTGTCGACGCGAGAAGTCTAGCCCACATCCTGTCTGTTACCTTGACAATGTTATGGGTTTCCGTTACACGCTGCCATGCCAATGGCACTCAGTATTAGACTTCAACAAGATCATGTTGTTAGATCACGAGATCAAATAAAATTTTCTGTAAGGGGATTAAAAACATCATTGGTTCTGCATGCACACTTCACATCAGGTAACAAGTGAAAATTATGCTGTCCTCTTTTGGATCCAGCAATTACGTCAATCAAGTACAAGAAAATAATTCAAAGTCTAGAACCTTCATATCCTCAAGAATGATAATACTTCTTATATCCCATGTAGAAAAAAATGAGTCCTTTTGTCTCCATTTTCACCATAACAGACTAGCAAAAGCCCAAGGTTGGCTTTCCTCCTAGTTACTTTTAACTTATTTAACGGTGACAGAGCCATTACCACTCGTTTAAGGCTCGATTATGAGCTAAACTACCAGTATGAAGAGGAAGGTCAATTATATTTTTCTTGCCACCAAGTATAATACTTTCTATCAGTTTCAATTGGGTCTAGCCAGTAACCATGGACTGACTCCAGTTCGGGATTTGAAGGGGGATAAATAAAACATGAGCTCCACATGCTCCACAGGACATTGGCACTACCTCCATGAGGGATCCATATGAGATCCACATGGTAAAGAAAGTCATACGGCGTCACGGTTATTCCGACATGGTCAAGAAAGTCATGATGTCGACACGTGGTTATTTCATCCAAATCCTTGATGAGAGTGAACAACTGACCAACTACACTGACCAAAGTAAAACTTATCCCAACTACAGGGCAGTGAACTGTAATTTACAGACAGCTTCAAGCATAAACCCAAATAAACAACATAAGTGCTTACAGAAATTGGGATATATGCATGTCTGCTGTTCACAGGACCAACTGTGAAGCCTGTGTACCCTGCCATTGCTCCATGCACGGCACTCTGAGCAAGCAGTGTGCAGTAAATATTATCGGATGCATTACTTGGAATAGCTCGGATCATGTATGTAGGATCTGAAGAAAATTTATAAAGGAATCTCAGAACAATGAAAACTGTTTAAGCAACAATATCTACAGTAACTAGATTCAGCAAAGAAAGTGTAGGAGAAGATTGTATGTTGAATGCTCTGACTTGTACATGTTGCTAGACCTTGTATAGTGACATTTAGAGAAAACCTTCTTCTATCTGTGAAACTATACAAGTTCATTTAGCAGATTTTGATACTCTTGTATAGATATACGTATAAAACTATCATTTTCATGACACTGGACTACTAGAGCACGGTTACCACTAATGATAGTGGTAATGAAGCTTCCAAAGGATGCTTAAATGAAGACTCTCCACAATCACTTCCATTGCAAGTGTTTAATCTAATCTGGGTCTAAACATAAACATGTGAACGAAATTACTCTGGTTGATTACACGACTACCTCTCCTAGCCCAGAGTAAAATTTGTTCTCACCCTCCAAAGAATTCTATCCGCAAGAATGACATAAGCAATGTCACACAGCTAAACAACTGTCCGTTCCTATATTATGGTCCTCTTTTACAGAAATATCAGCTATGACGCCTGCAACTACTCCTCCAAACTGTGAAGCATATGATGAGTTCAGATGATCACTTAAGAGTCGATGACTCGGTATTGCATGCAACTCCAAAAGCCCTCGTTATATATAGCACCCACATTGGTTGTTCATACTGACCAAAATAACCAAACTGTGATCTAAATATTCTAATATTTATTTCAGACAGTTGAGCCCATTATTCTCCCCACAATTTCTTTCACAAACAAACAGCATTTAGATAGAAAACAGATTTCTACATCAGAGTAGTTAAATGAATGATGAATATTAAGTCAATTAACTCCTTTTTCTCACCATTCTGACCCATAATTTTAAAGAAAAGAACAAATAGGGACGTATAACAAAAAATTGTGGTGGTGGTGTTGGGGAGGGAGGGGGGGGTGAAAAGAATAAATGTCACTTGGAGGTACATGGTTCCCAAACTGCAACAAAGAAGTTATCATACAGAAAAATGGGAAGTACCTATATATTTCAGGTTTATTGCCATCTTCCGGACATTTGTAAAATGATCCTGTGATGGGGAACATATACACCAAATTAACAAATCCAGTATAATAATGAGGAGAAGAAATGAAATAGTGGACACTGGACAAAGTAAGAAACAACCCATCAGGATGAATATTAGTAACACATAATCCATGGTCTTGACTCTTTTATTTCCCCTCCCTCTCCTTTTTTGGGCTACTGGCAATTTTAAAACACCAAACAGGAAAGGGCCGGATTGTGAAGAAAGATTGAGAATGGTACTGGAGCTAGAACATCATAAAATATGGAAATAAGAGTAGTCAAACACCTTAAGCTGCAAACATTTTCACCTTTTCTTTCTTATGGACAAAAGTCAAAACCATTCATGCTTTGGGCTGCCAAGACCAGAAATAGAGGTTTCCATAATTGATGAGATCAACATTGAAGAAAAAGGATTTGATGGATAAAATTGCTTTCTCAAGTCAACCCTATGGGATAGATTTTACAATTGAAAGGATAAAAGTCATAGTTCTACACCACGACATAAATACCACTTGAGAGATTCCTAAATACAACTAGATGCCTGCAGAATCTCCACTGTCATGGACAGTGCATGGTTGACAGAAGAAAATATATAGGAAATGACAATTCTCATGTTTTGGGGCGTGATCAAGAGCCAAAAGCTTACTGAAAAAGCTAATGAATCACAATAAGTCACACAGAAGCAATCCACCTTTTGGTATGCAATGTTATAAGAGATTCTACGATGTCTTGGAGGAATATGAAGCCTAGACAGGAGAATAGAGATATATGCAGAATTTGGAGTGTGCCTCATTGGATTCTTCAGGCTGCCCCTCTGTAATCTATTTTGGATGGTTTCCATTTGTTTTTAGGTTTAGTTTGGGCATGGTTCTGCTATGGCATGTCTGTGTTTCTAGTTTTGGTCTTTGCATGACCATCAGAAGAGCGTAGATCTTTTGCTTGGACTGGTGTTTGTGTCCTTGTTTGGTCTTTTAGTGAAATGTACTCTTACCAAAGGGGGAAAAAAAATTCAACTTGTAAAGGAAATGGTACAACACCTTAATCTTTTGAGTTAGCCATAGACCAACATCTAGAAGTAGCCTATTTCCGGATGCATCTTTCTCATCAACTGGATGCATGCTCTGAGAAAGATATTCCTGTCCTGCTCCTTCTGCCAACACAATAACCATATGCCCATTTTCTTTCACCCGCTGTTCAATAAATTCAAAAAGCCCACCTTGGCCTTCTAGATAGAAATGAGACTCTGGAATCAAGCAACAATCCTGTTGCAATCAGAAACATATCAACCAATCTCGTAACAGTCATGTTGTTAATAAGACCAGTGACGTAATAACAAACGTGAAAAATGTTTCAAATCCCCCAGTCCTGTTTCTACTTTTGAGCTGTAAATATAGTCTATTGACCAATGATAGCAGGCACTTACTAGGTTAAATTACTATGAAGAAAAAACTTTATCCTATACATTCACCAAACGAAAATTCCAATAAACATACAACTCCAGCACTAAATACAAGTTTGGATACAGATTTTCATGCACGGTGTTGAGATTAAGGAGAAACAGTAACCAACAAATGATCATAAGTCTGCTTGAGCGCCTATGTCCTTCCAGATTAAGCAACTATTGGCTTTGTCAGTTATCTCACCAAATCAATATGATGGGTAGGGAATTAACAGGTCACATGCGTGACAGGTGAAAATGTCTTTTATGATAACAGATAGACACAGATGTATTGTCTGTCACAAAACTGAAGCTTGTATAGACACAATTTTTCTCTATATTAATCTGACATGTATGCATACCACTGTATAGTATACACCGATGGAAAAAAAGAAAGAACTGCTATGTTAAGTCAATACAGGCCAAACTAGAAATTACAAATGGGATATGTCAGCAAGAAATTTAGGCAATTGAAATTCGCCAGTGGAAACTTCTGGAGAGGCACCCTATAGATACGTCAATACAACTAGGATGTCAAAAGGAATTACTTGGTGCTGGTCCCCATTAATCGAGGATGCTTAGAGACACAAGATAGGCCTAACCTTTGGCATTGTTTGCAAAAAGGTGTCTACTCTCGTAAACTGTATTATTTGCACAACTGGTTATAATTATGATCACTAATTTATGCAAACTACTAAACAAGATGAACTGGGTCTGAAGTTCTGAACGTGGTGTCCGGCACCGTATATCTACAGATACAGTTCCTCATCTATGCATAAAACAGTGCACTCTAACTACACTATGGCCAGATCAAGAAAGCTGGAGATAAAAGAGGTAGTTATGTAATAAACTCTAACCGGAACCAAAATGGACTGAGAACCATTCACAATGATCTAAACAATAGAGAATACATGAGTAGTTTACTGTATAAACCATCATAATCGGGTTGTCTCACCACATCTCGGCTAGCCAGAGTTGCGAACATAGCAATGAAGCCTGCAGCAGAAAAGTCGGAAAATGGAAGCAGAAATAAGAAATCCATCGCTAAATATCTATCTGGTAATCAATGCATTGCACGTGCTCAACTCACCGCTGTATCGACCCATAAGCTTCACTATTCCAACTCCATTTTCCACACTCTCAACCTCCACATGTGCAGCATTAATGGCTCTCTGAGCTTCTTCAACAGCTGTGTCAAAACCGAAAGATTTGTCTATCACCTGAAACAAGTTAAGTATATTAAACCCAATTGTGATGAAAATACCCATGAATTCACATCCAAATTTCAACGAACATAAACAGCATGCATACGAAAATTAAGTTATGTTAGCTTGGTGCAGTGGTAAAATTTCAGGCTGCATGAGAATGGAAGATGAAATCCGCACAACTTATCAACCCAGGCTCTTAGCAATCCATGTGAGTCCGACCAAATCAGAAAAACGGCACTTGCAAAGTAAATTACACAACCAAAATAGCTCGATTAAGCAAAAATGAGTTTCTTTTTATGCCTCTTTTCTACGAATCCCCTCCACTGGATCAATCAAATTGAAAGTAAAAGAGTACGTTTCGAAATTAAGACAATGCTACAACTTCATATTCAATTAATGATTGTGTTCAACTTCAGCACCTTCAATCTGCATCTGAGGTGAATGGTATCATCTACATTATTTACTGAAACTTTAGGGCCCCAATTGATTGGGACTTAAGGCACGGTTTAGCTTAGTTACCGAAACTTTAGGGCCTCAACTTGAGAGAGACCAGGAAGCACATCATTATCCTAATGAACATGTATACTTATTTATCCTCCTTCAGGAAGGTAAGTGCTAGGGACACCATGAAGCCATAAATCTCACTATGTTTCTTCATCCCATTTAGACTATGTAGAAGCAAAGAAGAGACTTTAAACAAAGAAAGTGTTTGGTCCCCAACCAACATGCATTTTTAAGTTCCAGACTAGTGCTTGGCTGTCAACTAAGTTCTCTTTTCAAATACGTTCAAGTTTGCTGACATGGTCCCTATATGCCATTTCCCTTCACTGGTCTCCCGAATAGACGGTTCTTGGAGAACATATATAAGTATGGTAGAATTTCCGTTCGACCAAAAAAAAATATATGTATGGTCAATTGGTCATGATTTTCTACTGTAACTTCACTGTATTTCTAAAGACAAGAGTCTTCTTGCAACAACATATCTGCTATAGAATGGATCCTGCTTTCAGGCTTTGTATGCTGCAAAAAACTAATCTAAAACGAATTAAATGCAAATCAAAATAACTCTTAAAGAAATTGTCTGCCAAAACTCAATTCAATAAAACCAGGACCGAGATGAAGAAATAGTCACTACATTATGTTAAAACGTAACATAGTCGCCCATAAATTAGAGCTACACTTATTTGCAGGCATAGGTTATCCCAAGTAAAGACACCAAACTACATGAAGGAAAAATCAAACAAATATACATATTCGTCAACTGATTTTGTGTCCTACCCTACTCGTCAAAATTCTGTAGCTCAGCCTTCAGATTTACATTCGAAGCATGCATGCTTCACACAACAACAAGGTATGGGAATGGTTGGTAAGACTTAACTGCAATATCATTATCGATTGTCTTGGGAATTCCTGCCACTGCCACTTGAAGACCACGTTTCACAACTTCCTTGACAAAAGTATGCACGTTTAGCATCTTGCGGGGCACACTCCTAGCAAAGAGTGGATAAGAGAGAAACAAGATCATATTTATGGAATTCAATACCTTGTAAATAGCAGCTGCCCCTTTTTGAGTCCCATCACCTCCAATTATATAAACCTATAAATCAGAAAGAAAACTAATAAAACCTTCATCCAAATGGAAGCCAAAGGGAAAAAGCAAGTCACCTGGTTTATCCCCCGGTCATGGATGTTATCAACAATCTTGTTTGTATCATGACCGCCTCTTGAAGTTTGAAGAAAGGTGCCACCACGTTTATGGATATCATTGACAACTTTAGGCGTCAACTGCATCGTATTTTTAGAGTAAAAGCCCCTGTATCCCCCCTGGAAATTTCCAATAGCGTCATGATGTGAACATGAATCCAAGTATTATGCAAATAAGGAGATAGGACGTAACTGAGCATATAGCACATGATAGACTGAAATGGTGAAAAAGATTCATATAGAAGCTTCAATCTTTTATAATATTTCAAGCTTTCAGATTTGTGCACTACTCGCTGTGATCGCATGAAGGGCCAAAGCAGCCATAAAAATAACACCGATCAGCAGACAACTACTAGAATACAACACAATTTTGTGTAAACTAAAAGACTAACTGTTTAATTAGATGATGTTATATAACGGAAACAATTATATGGTCGGAAACTTTTACAAAAGAGGAGTACTAAATAGACAGCCGATAACATTTCACTGCCAATGCTTCAGCATTAAGCATATAGGTCCGAGACAAACTCACCTCTATTCCAAGTATGTTATCAACGCCATACATATAATTCAAGCCACAAACTATCTCCCTAATCACTGTATTGATCCCTGGGCACAAACCCCCGCAAGTGACAATACAAGCACGCACCTCCTCAGACTCGAAATAAACCTGATACGGGAAAAAACATAGGTGAAAGCTGTTCAAAGTTGCAACAGCATCTGATTAACCCAATGCCAACCTTGACAAAGTATACTGATGACCTACCCTTTCCCGAGGCCCTGCACGCCGAAAGTGTACTCCTCTAGGACTGTTCTTTTGAACGACAATCTGAAGGACAAAAATGACACATAGATTAAGATACAAACAGAAAATTTTGGAACAAAAACATTACAAGAGAAAGAGAGGTCACATACTTCTTCTGCGACCACATCTTCTGGGCTGACAAAAGTTTGCCTAGTAATCACATCGAATTACCATGCAAAGAAACTCAAGTTGGTATGTGCTTCAAAATGGAAATACCTAACAGACGAAAAAATGTAAAGGAAATGTGAACTTACTTGACTATGGCATAAGCTTGGCTCCTCTGTAAAGGATTCGGGTAGGACTGGAAAAAACAACAAAAAAGAAAATTTAAATCTCAACTAATCATCCAAAGATTGAAATCAGATCCTTAAGATGACCAAACAGAGGGAGTAAATCTATAAAATTTGCATCCCAAGCTACATATTAAGGTCTCAAATTTAAACAACTTAATACATACTAGCAGTTTAGGCACACAGAGACGCGTGCGCATGTATGTTGAAATTGAAACGTGGGATAGGGAAGTGGGGTAGTTGAGCATGAGTGATTTTACCACGTTGCCCCCTAACAGTTAATTTGTGTTATACTTAGGGCATGTTTGATTGCAGATTTCGTTTTAGGGGGATTCGTAATGAGGTGGGATTAGGATTGGGATTGAGAATGAGATGCGATTATTAATGAGGGGATGAATCATTTATTCATGTTTGTTTTGCACAGGATTTGATTGTAGGATTGTAAATAACATGTTTGTTTGGGCTAGGATTGGGATTGAGGTGGATTTTTAGACTGGTCTTGCTCAATCCCATGGGAATGAGATTCATAGTAAACACACCCCCCCAATGGTGTTGCTAATACCCCCATTTTGGGGAATTAACAATCCCATGGGACAACTAGTCCCTCCCACAAAAGCCTAACCAAACAAGGTATTAGGGGCCCCATAGGATTATTAATCCAATCCCCCCCTCCCAAACCTCCTATCAAACATGACCTTAAAGTAATTGCAAATTTTTCCTTTCATAAGGACAATGATGAAAATCACTTTTGTGACAGGGCTTCAAAAAGGGGAAACACCAAAGGTGCTCTCCCTTTATATATTAGAATAGATAGATTGGCCAACTTCCAACTCGTGATTCCGCAACAACTGTTTACCCACTGTATTTCACTAAGGCATAACCACATAGCTAGAAAAACAAGCAAAGTAAAACAATATAACACGAAACGTTACCCACTGTACAATCAAGATATTGCTAATTTAACACAAAGCAAAGATGGTTCCTTGTTGATGACGATTTGGTATCACAGATAGATGAGTCAAATGTACTTATGCAGTATTGTTTCTCATGAATAATCCAATAGAAATATTTACATTTACTTACTGCACTAGCATCACTCACAAAACTTACAACCTCAGCAACATATTCATTTTCTCCATTTCAAGGATACATGCCCACACTTGCATAGTTGCATGTGAAAAATCTCTTACTTCTTTACTTCAGTTTAATACAATTTTACCAATTATAATCCTTTGGAAAGACATTAGCGTTTTGAAGCAGCATTGTAGCGGAAGACGGAAGTAATGACTAGATATCGTTATAGTAGATGAGTTGGTTAGACCACGTTCTAATAGACGGTCTTCATGAATCCACAAGAGCAAGATAAACACTTTGAACACAAGGAGTAGATAAATCTCTTAATTTAAAAGTTTTGATTGAATGCCTTTCCCTTAGGATTACAACCCATATTTATACTAGATAAAAGATAACTAGATAAGCCAAACAATTGACTGACCCTTCGACTCTTGTGTAAAATACAAAGAACCCTTAGACTCCTACACTTGATGCAAAAGACTAGTTAATCCAAAGAACCAACCTAGGAACTTTGAAAGACACTTATTTAGAACAAAAGTGCTACACACACAACAGTTGTGTAAAACACAACACACAACCAATCTCTAGCCGTCCATTGCTATAATAAATGGCCAGGATTCGCTCAAACTCTTCCCCATAAAAGTTAAACTTTTCCTTGGAAGAGCTTTTATAAAATCTAGACCGTCCAAATACATCTAGACGGTCAGAATTACGCACACAATCAACACAACGGTTGTGCAAATAGCATTTTTGTATTTAGAATTCCCATAGTGTTAATAAGCAACTATTAGACTACTTTGACTTGCAACTGTCCAACTTCTTGAGAAATTCTTCGGCAACCTGCTCTGCATCACGTTTGATAGTTATAAAAATGTCTCCTAAATAAAATTCCCTTCCCTGGATGCTAGTCTTCTGCCTTTTTCATAGTCTCTCCAAATTTGGATCTTATTTAGGATTGGATACGCGCTACAACTTTAAGTCTTTAACTACCGCTTAACCAATCAATTGGGGCTAGCCCAGTTGGCCAGGACTTTTGCATCTCACTCGGAGGTCGGAAGTTCAAATCTCTCCACCTGCGTGTGGGTGTTTTTCCCTTAGAGGGACTTTTCTTTTCTTTCTTTGTTTCTTTCCTATGATGGGCTAATTTCTAATATTGGTTGAGTTGTTGGGCTTGGTTATCTCGTTGACTCTGTCCCGGATTTGCACTTAGTACTCCATATATGATGTAAATGATATCTTCCATCTATTGACAAAATAAAAAGACTACAGCTTAACCAAATTACAAGGGCAAAGTCTACTTTGACCCCTTACGGTTATCGTCATGTGCGGATACCCCCATGGTTCAAAATTGAGCACATAACCTACCTGTGGTTTGAAAATGTGCGGATAGACCCCCTGCCGTCATATTTTTCATCCATATTAACTAACACAACATTAAAATACCGATATACCCTCATCACGTCCCTTGATTCTTCTTCTTTTTTAAATCTAACCATACCATCCTCTATACCAAAAATTGAATCCAAACCGTTGATATTGTAAATTTTGACGAGTACTACATCTATGCCAAAATTCAAATCAATCAAAAAATGAAAAGCTCATGGTCAAATCGATTTTGTTATGAAATTAAAATTTCAAATTTGAATTTACTAAAAATTAGATCACTAGGTTATTGATGCATGATCGAGATGATTTTTTTACAGAGATACTATATTCTTTATTTAATACATTATGAACGACTCATATTGCATTCTAGAGGCGTGTGAAATACACCTCCGTTAATATGAATGGAAAACATGACAGCAGGGTCTATCCGCACATTTTCAAAACCACATATACGTAATATGCTCAGTTTTGAACCATGATGGGTATCGGTACATGGCGATTACCGCAGTGAAAGTGGACTTTGCCAAAATTATAACTTACACGTTTAACCTAATAATACTTAAGCAGAATGTTGCAGTATGCATGTCTTACATAAATTTTTAAAAAAAAAGTATTTAATTGAAAGAAAGAATTACCGGTAAATTGGGGAGAAAGGTCGTCAAGTGAGGAACGTCCTCGAGGACAAATCCGTCATTGATTATCTGATCCTGATTTTGAGCTCTTATTGGTTGAACATGGCGCCAAAGCAATGGCCTTCTGATGGAGGCCTTGGGTTTGAAATTCAGATAGGGGAAAGTGGAAAGCGGCTTTATTGAGTACCGAGAACAAAGAACGGATGTATTTTCGGAGAGAGAAAGCGGTGGAGGAATTTTGGAGAGAGAGAGATCCATTGGAAAGTTAAAGAACTGTGCGTGATCGAAACTTGAATGGCAGGAATGGTGGAAGCTTCGACAGAGAGAGCGAGAAGCTGGAACCTACACGGGTGATCGATATTGCGTCCGGCCTCAACAGTCAACACAAGGAACGTTTGATTGGACGTGAACTGGAAAAGCTGTTAAAAAAGACGAGCTCTTCCCTTCTGGGCTACCGCCAAAATAACATTTGGACTTCGGCGGGGCGAACACAGGCCGGATCGTGCGAACCCCTTTTGTTGTTAGTTTTTGGCCGAAAAGGCCATAAATTGTAATCAAATTGAGAGAATACTCATTTTTCTTTTGTAAAAATATGTTATCGCTCTTTTTCAAAAAGGTGTTATAGGTTTTCTACGTGGCAAAAAGTCCCAAGTCAAATTTATAACGCCTTTTTACAAAGGCGAATTGTAAGCATTATAGCTCCTTTTGGAAAGGAGCTATAGGTTAAAAACTCAGACTTTAATCAAACCATCCCCATCTCTCCTCCTATTTGATATTTCTTTTTCTCACTCTACGTCGATCGCGACCTCCGAAGGTGCGCAATCTCCTTCCAGACAATGAACGTCTCTGAGGCCGAAGCCGCCCGAAAGTGAATCGAATCCGAAATGAGATGGATGATTTGATTGAGCACCAACCGCCACAGACGTGCTCAAAATGTGGTCAATAAGGTCACAACAAGAGAAGATGCGGAAAATGAAATTCAAATTACGTGTCATGTGAAATGATGTTTTTATATGAAAATTTTGTACTCAGCAAGTCTTTTATTATATTAATCAATTATTTTATCCGGATGTGTTTTCACTAGTTGAATTTGTTCAATAAGTTAAGTACTTAGGTGAGATTTAAGAGAAATCAAATTCAAGAGAGAGCAAATTCATTTACTTGGTGATCGTGGGAGAAAAAAATTAATAGTACTCACAAACAATCATACTACAACAATATATGTCATTCTGTAAGAACAAACCCATGTGGTGGGTTTCTCTCTCTAACTCTTCTCCCTCTCTCTGGGGTTTCTCTCTCACACTAGCTAGCATATCCCACCATACATATTTGTAAACAAATTACATAATCAACAAACAACTAATAATCAACCACTCCTCCCTCTAACTATGTACCACATTCAACCACCAATTCGGGCTCCTCCTCTCTCGTTTCTTGGGGAAGGTAATTTGAAAATTTCTATATCATATCACTCAACTCTTTTATATCCAATCTTTTTCAAATTAAAAATAATTCTAATTTTTTTAACACAATCGTGAAATTTTTTAATATCTTTATGGCTAGTCTATTTCTTTGGATAATACTACAAATTCTCACACTTTGTGTTTCAAAAATTGAGATAACTAACATCGGTGTTTTTGGGGTTAGGATTATATATAGCGCCTTTTGAAAAGGAGCTACTAGTTAAAATTTTAGCTCTTTTTCAATATGCAGTATTATGGTTCGAATGATAGCTCCTTTTCAAAAGGAGTAATTAGGGTTTAAATTATAGCTCTTTTTCAAAAGGAGCGATCTACGTGGCGGCCACATGGCGCCTAACCGCTATAACGCCTTTTGAAAAGGAGCGATGTCATATTTTTACAAAACGTTTAGAAAGATGGATATTCTCCCAATTTGATTACAATTTATGGCCATTTCAGCCAAAAACTCTTTGTTGTTACGCCACCAATCCCCTCCGAATAACAGTAGTACTACTGTATATGAACTGACGAGGGGGAGGACCGATGGTGCACAGATCGGTGCACAGAATTTACTTTCGGATCCCAGAAAATGATTCGAACAATTTGCTTAAAATATTTTTTTAAGTGGCTGTGAAAAAAATCAAGTCAATCGAATCACTGGGCGTGTTCGGTCTAATATAAGATGCTGGATTTTGAATAAGAAATTAGTACATTCGATCGAGCGTTTGCAGTTTGCAATTATCTGATTGAGTTGATTTTTCACAGCAACGACTCAGAAAAATATTTTAACTAATGGTTCAGATCATTTGTGCGGAAACAGAAAAATGGGTCTGGCGCGCTATTCTATGCACCAATGCCCATCAGTGCAATCTTATGGGTACCCAGTAGTGCTACTGACAGATTTCTCAAGCACAAATTGTGCACAGATTGTGATGTGGTACCCACTACGAATTCCACATAAATGATCTGAGCCGTTTATTAAATTTAAAACATGTTTTCAAGAGCCCTCGCGAGAAATCAGCTCAATCTACTACATATAAGTACTTGATCCAATCATCTAACTTTTCAGTCAGTTTTTTATTGGATGAAAAGTTGGATGATTGGATCGAACACTTATAGGTAGCGGATTGAGCTGATTTCTCTAAGAGAACCTTGAAAACATATTTAAATTTAATGAACAGCTCGGGTCGTTTGTATGAAACCCGTAGTGCGCTCCACGTCACAATCTGTACACGATCTGTGCATGAGAAATATGTGGGGACAGACTTATTGTTTTTCATATGAAAGGACAATTTGATACCATCAGTATCTCATGGATAAAAGTGGTGCATTTCCCATTTTTTTAATCATCTTTGACAGTGTATGAACACGAAACTATGCGAGGCTCACACAAAATACTCCAACACAGAAGCAGCACACATTAATCTTTAGTTATACATGCATCTAATCTATACTTTCACAGCTCTGAACTTAGAAACCTAGTCTGCATTCACCCCTGTAAAAGTTCTTCCGATCTGTAGGAAAACATTGAACATGCCCAGATTTATGTGTATGTGCTGTAGTTCCATTCCAATGCTTCCACAAACTTACAGTGCTCTGAACATTCCTGCATTTCCTTGCTTTGACAAATCAGGTTGCTCGTTGGTATGTACTTTACGTCGCTTCATTCATGCTTCGCCAGCCAGCTAGAGAAGAGTTGGAAGCAAATCCTTGACTCCTCGAATACAACGGAATTTCACCCATGGCAAATCTCTCACTCTACCTCCTCTTATTAAGACCATAGAATGCTCCTTCAAATTATGACCTCACCCCCATAGTCCACTAGAGCAATTTGAAATAATTCCCACCGATTCCTATGAAAATAGGAGACTTGTTTTTCTCATTCACAAATCCATCTTTGTTTATGCTACTCACTCAGTTTGGTCCTACTTCTGGTTCATTTTGTTACTAAAAACGGAGGAAATCCATTGGCAAAAAAATTCAAGGACTCGGCTCCATTAGAAGGTGAAAATTTAAGAAAACAATTGTCTTTATGCAGCAAAGACACCACATTAACCAGTCTTTAGATTTTTACCTTGTCTTCCATAGACTTTAAGAACAGTTCACCCGAGATTCTTCAACATATCATATAAATCTAAAATCTTCAGCCTAATCAGATACACACAAAGATTGATGATATATTTGAAAGCCCGAATTCCATTTTAATGATAGATAGTTTGTGTTCATGCACATTGGAGGAGGTAATGGATAAACAAAATTTCTTATAGTTGCTTCATACTTTAGCAATAGTTTTCATACAGTTTGTCATTGCCGATAACCTGGTAACTTTGCAGCTTACAACCCCGGGAATTGGCAAACTCTCATCCTCCCAAAAAAAAAAAGAGGAGGGATTTTGGCACCAGGCCCATCGTAGCTTTACCAATACACCATGCATTCTTGGTCGGTGAAACTTGAGCTGATGACCATCTAAAGGATCAAATGATCAATCATATGTTGTATGACATCTGCGCCGTCTGAATGCAGAGCATGGTCTTTGACCTGTCATATATTGCCCAACGGAAAATCAGTACGTACTGAGGTAATGAAGATGCAGATCTGAACTAGAAAACTTGTGCTAGTCAACAAATCAAGAGTTTTTTCTCCTAATTGTATGGAGAAATATCCAACCAAAAGCAGCAAGATAGATGAAACGTTAAGATTTTCAAACTAGAAAAAATGCTCTATTCCATCTGCAGGATTATGGCTGTAGTTTCTCTTAGACAAGATTTTTACTATTACCAAAAGAGCTCGCCAAACATTAAATAGATATTAACCATGTTTCCTGGGAAAATTTGCAAAGACAGCCACACTGCTAAGAAGGTTCACGTAAATACGTATTTGTCATAACCACGGAGAGAGAGAGAGAGAGAGAGAGAGAGAGAGAGAGAGAGAGAGAGAGAGAGAGAGAGAGAGAGAGACCTGAATCAGACTATGAGCAGCAGACCTCAGTTTGCAACTATGAAAACTGACATCTACTTTTTCCCACGATACACGCGATAGGCCAGTCACAAGTTCCTCTGAGTAGTACAGTCCAAACAAAAAAATCAGCAAATAGTATCTGGAATACCAAGTGCAAGAAGAAACAAAACCAACACCACTAAAAGATAATGCAATGCCTCTTCAAGCAATAAGATGAATTAATGGAGCCCCAGCACATGGCCCAAAACAAGTCTAATATACAATAAAAGCAATCTTTTGAATACTCTAATTACAAGTTACTGAAGATCAAACCTTCCAGCTTATCTGAACAATCATTTGCTAGTGCAGTGGGTTCACACTGCTCCATGTCGTACGCCTTACAGTGTTCTTCAAATACGATATGTGGATATTTTCCGTTTAAAGAATCCTCCCACTGATGAACAATATATTGTTTGGTCATTCAATTGCAACCACAACTCACATATAGTTTAATAAAAACACACACAGAAAACAAGGTACCTTGGGAAGCTCACTATTGCGTCTAATTGATGAGGTTCTCCAGCCCACTATATCTGAGCAACATTTGGTAAAAGGAAACAAGGAGAAAATTTACCACAAAAAACGAGGGTATAATATCGAAATACTAATAGATATAAGGGCTGCATCTAGAGTGTCAACAGGATACGGTCATATTGAACATTGGAATATGCCACACGGCGTTTGAATGAACGTAATGCAGACCTGCATCAACGAATCGGTTGGTATATCAACAATTTAGTACTAGGATATTGATAGATGTCGACATCTGCAGACATTTGCAATTTGGAAAAGCAATTCACTTAACAAAGGAATGGGCTAAAGCAATATACATGTAGTAACATTCACCGTAATCTTCTATCATCCGTTTAAGTAATGGAGGCTTTCCATCATCATTGTCCACGAGAAAAAGATGTCGGCCTGTTCTTCTAAATATCAAATGAATAACAAGTCTAGCAGTTGTTTCAAGGGCAGGTGAACCAAAAAGAAAGGGTACCTGCATAAGGAAGCAAATTAATGAAGATCAATCAAAACGCAACCCCACCCAACATGGCGAATCAATGTAAAACCAGGTTATATTCTACTTATATATGCCGAAGAGAAATTGAGTTGTACGGACTGGCAGCATGGTGGTAGTGTTTCCAGTCTAGGATTAAAAGAAAGGAGGGGTTATGTGAAGCACAACTTTAGGATCCTTGAGTGCTGAATTTATCTGAAGTACAACTTTCATCTTCTGCATGGGATAAAATGCACGCATCCCGTAAAATCCACATGGAACCATGAACACCTCATCACCACAGTATCTAAAGATCAGCTAAAGGCTTGTTTACTTTCTCTCAAGTTACTCGGATACGCATTGTGAATACTGCACAAATGAAGTTACTCGGTGTTGGTTTAGTTAAGTTAGCCTGAATCACCGGACTCCAACTCTTGAATAGTAGTTGCAGAGAATGAGGTAAAGGTTAAACCATGTAGTTTGCCAGATGGCCCAAATAAGTAAGAACCCTTGAACTTTTTTTTTTTTTTATCAGCAAAAAGAAATTTCATTAACTCATAACACGAAGTACTGAGATAATAGGGACTTGGGTACACCGGCTTGACCACCCAAAACCCTTTTCTCCTAACCACACGGAGGAAACTGATTTAGGCCCAACAGGCTGAGACCAAACCAGGAGGAAAAAATCCTAAGAAACCAACCCAACCCAACCCAACCCAAAAAGAAACCCTAAACCCTAGGCCCACACCCACACTACAGAGAACCGAACACCCTAAACAAGATCAATAAGAACCCTTGAGCTTTAAGGCTCTGTTTGGAAAAATTGCCAGTTTTGTGTCTGTATGTTTATGAAAAACAAGAACTGAGTTTCTGTTTATTCTGTAAAAAACAAAAATAAAAAGCATGGTGGTTGTCCTTAATAGTTGGAAAATAAACCAAAACAAAAACGAAGAACAAGCATAATTCTAACCCAATAATGTATTAAAACATCGAACAGCAACCAGCCATTACCAGCACACTAAGAGAGAATCAATTTTGAACTTGGGAAAAATTTGCAGATTGATGGGTCTAAGTCAATTTCACCTTCGATCCTGCGTGCCAAAGACGACTTCTCTTCTTCGATTAGTGAGTGTAAGATCCAAGGGAGCCATGAAGTCAAGGAGCGATTAAGGCAGACGATTCTCCTCCGACGAACTTCGTACTCAATCATGGAGTGGGATGATCGCCGACGGCAGTTGATTGGGTAGAACATAGATCATCGTTAGGGAGGGAGGGAGAGAGAGAGAGAGAGAGGTCATGGTAGGCACTGGAAGAAATACAGTGGATATTTTCGGGAGTACAAGCTGCGGTGTAGTCAGATTTGCAAATCTAGTCGGCCATGGCTACATCGATGCCAGAGATCTACTGGTCTGTGAATTGAGGGAAGATGAATGGACATCTTCTAAAATGCTCTTAGTAGGATTGGAACTTGCGCCTACTGCGTGTTAGGTGCCAGTACTGTAGGTCCGTGTTTTGTTTGGCTGGGGAAAGTGTTTCAAAAACAAACGGAAATGCAGCTTTTGAGTTTCCAAAATTCCCCATAAACAAGTGGAATTGCTTTTGTATTTTGTAAACAAAAACACTAACACAAACAAGTTTATGGTGCCTGTTTCAAAATTTACCACAAACAAAAACAAAAAACTGGAAATAAAAACATTTCGAAACAGACTCTAAGAGGTTCTTGGCTAATCCTTTAATTAACTCTAACAATCAAGCTGACCAATGACTATACGTGCTATCAAACATCCCACAAAAACTACTATCACAGCTTAAACAAAGTCGCCAAAACCTCTCACAACCTAACCGTGTACTTTTTCAGATTGCATCGCATCACCCTCCTGACCCAACCCAGCAGAACCATCATGCAAGGTGAACATAAACTATCTATTTGGATAATTCAAATAAAGCTCTTCCTAATACTGGCAGAATCATCCAATGTCAGCATGATTGGAAAGTGCGATTACAAGAAAGAAACATACCTGTTTATTACCCCTAGAACCAAGATGGGGTGTAGCAGAGGTAATGAAGTTCATAGGCTCCAAACCACCTATTGTACCCTTGGACAGCTCTTCACAGGATTTAGGCAATGAATCCTCCATATTGTTGCTTCCAGGAGGTCGAAATAATCTCCCGATCACATATCTCGCCACAAGTCCTCCAACTGAATGTGCAACGAAGGAGATCTTGCGTAAACTTGGTTTTTGTTTAATCAACTCAAGAATCTGGATTATACAACATATTAGTGCAAACCACATACCAGATGTACAAAAATAAGCAGACTTAAAACATCTTCCACTGCTAACAATACTGCAAGTCTGCAGCACAAAAGGAACAACTAACCTCCTCTGCCAATCGGTCACCCATTACATCCACACCATCTAATGTCAGGCTGGCCGTATTTCGTTCACTACCTGCAAAGCAAGTCAACAAACATGAGTTTTGACCAAGCGGTCAAAATAATTGAATTGATGCCTGCATTCAGGGTACATACAAGACTTTTTCAATCTCTTCTCTTATGATCATCACTTTTTCCGGGTGGGGATACAAATTATTAGAGCAGCTACCCCTAGAAATTCTTGTTGTTCAAAAACCTCTTTCCTTTTCTTTTCCGGAGAACGTCTACAGCTTATAATAATGCAGACATCATTCGGAGAACAAGATTATCTATGAACAACAACGGAAATAATTTCACCAGTTTAATTAGCCAAGGCGAACAACTTTTACACCTGAATCAGTTGGTCAACATTGACAACCCCCATAAGAGAGCTAGACTGATTCAATTCATACAGACAATATTATTCATTCTGGAGATCAAACCAGAAAATCTATCACTTATTCATACTTTTGGATGAGAATTCTATATTCCTGTATGGCTCCACCCATGCAGAAAAGAGCAGCATTTGAATCAATACACACATATAAGATGAACGAGAATATCAGAAAATGATGCAAAAAAAAAAAAGGGGGGAAACTAAAACAGGAAAAAGAATACTCCTCTACTTTTATGCAGTCAAAGGCTTGATATCAATGTTCCAGAAGGAAGGGAAGAATGAGAAAACAAGTAGTAATGCAAGTTTAATAGTTGAAATACTACTTACGATGAACAAATACTTTATCAGGTATCATTCTAACAAACTGCTCAGCTGCAAACTTCCAATCTTTAGAACTGCAAAAACAATATAGCACCAGGGTGAACATCCATACTGCAATGTGCAAACAACAGACTTTCCAATCATCAGGAGCAAGAGAAGCTCCGCAGAGCATGAGCATTCAAGTCACCAATAACTTCATAAGCATTTGATCAGATGGAAGAAAGTCTCCAAAAAAACTTGAACATTATCCTCTTTCTCTCTCTCTAGCAAAATTTTCTCAGTGGAGATATTTCCATTACAATACATAAAAGCCAATATTTGGGGATTATCAATGTAACAGTTAACTGCCACCACTAGTTTTCTTGGGTAACGAGGAAACCAACGCAAGGTCACTCAGACTCACCCCACGGGCTAATCTCAACTACACGCAACCATCTACAAATCATGTGTATCTGTAAGTCAAGGCATTGACAGCGGGAGATGTACACAGGACCTCTGAATTACAGTTGGTCCTGGATCCCTGGTGACAAACTTAAACCGTTGGACTACCCTGGTGTGGTAATTGCCACATTTTTGCCTTTAGTACATGATCTTCAAGCCTATAATTTTGAATCCAGAGGTAGATGAAACGACAACTACCACCACCCTGAAGGTAAGTAAGAATGAGAAAGTGTCTATGGAAGACAGAGGTCTGATTGACTGAGGAAAATAGGGGAAAGATAACCAGTGTTCTGTCTGAATGATGATTGCGATAAGAAAAACAATGGTATCCATAGGATAAAAATCCAAACGAAAAAGCCTAGTTACAAAACGTCGGAAACAACTATGTTCGGAGCCATTTGATATATATGGATGCACGTGCATCAAACGGCTTGTTTCCAACCCATTGATGTATGTGGATGCACGTGTGTCAAACGGCTGCAGACACAGGTATGCCCGGAGTTGTGTTTTAACGTTTTGTTCCTAGAATTGCTCAAATCCAAAATAACAGCCTTAAAGAATAAAAAATAACCACGGTTTCAAGCTGACAAACTCCTGAATATAGTATATCCAGACGACAAGAGCTTCAACTTCCACATATATTTTCACAGTTTAAAGGCAAAAAATCATCGAACGACATCAAAATTCCCATTTTGCAATAAACATCACAAAACCTTTTGACAAAGGGGGAAAAAAACAAACTGAAAACTACATAAGAAAAGAATGACTGAACTTTCATCTCGACAGCGCAAAATGCAAATTAGCTACTACAGTACTTCAACTTTGTCTTCCAAATTAATTCAATTCAAGCAAAAAATTCATCAAATCGAACATCAAAGAGAATAATCCACCACAAAAACGAAATTTACGAACTTGTACGCCCAAATATCTAGATATGCATATCGAATGTGTGCGTACGTGTGTGTGTGTGTGTGTGTGTGTGAGAGAGAGAGAGAGAGAGAGAGAGAGAGAGAGGATTTGACCTTCCGAGAATTCCGTGGACCATGACGACAAGATGATCAGCTGAAGCAGCAGCAGATTTGTCACAACTCCACATATCTTTCCCGCCATTCACCGATTCCGACGAGCAAACACCGTTCTTCACTGTGACGTTTCCCATTCCTCTTGCTTCGCTCATTCTCAGGTCACCTACCCCGCATCGGCCCGCTATTAATCGAAAACTAGATTGTGAAGTACCAGAAACTGATCAATCTTCGAGTTAAGAATTCAAACGGTCGGGACAAGTCGGATGAGAGAGAGGGCGTGTGTGTATACACGAGGGGAATGCGGGAGGTGGTTGTGACGAGAGAGAGAGAGAGAGAGAGAGGTGTCCAGGGGGCGAAGGAAAAGAAAAGTAGAGTAATAGGTAGAGAGAGAGGCCGCGTTGCGGAAAACCAAATCCAAATATAGAGCTTGGGGGAAGGGTGGAGTTGAACTTGAATGGGTTTGATTTTACTTTTTCAACTTTTATACTACTCCGTAGTAATCGTTGTTCCTACTCCTCGGGACCAGTCGCCGGTCGGTGTGATGCTACGCGTCGTGATGCTAAGGGATGGGACCCAAGTATCATCGCCCACCTAAGCAGCTTTACAACAATTTCTCTACTAACGCATTTTTGACCATCAAATGGCGGGAGGGGACGACCAGCGTACCAATTTTTTTTTGGGCGTGATCATAGGGGCTTCCGACTCATCGTGGAATGTCCAGTTCGAGCCATAGCTACCGTTCGGGAGGACGGGCCGTCACCACGGCACCACCTGGTGCAAAGCGGCGAGAAATCTCCCTCTTCAGTCCAACTACGGGTTAGAATCAAAGCCTAATAATGACACCACCGGGTACATGCACACATGTGCCTCCCGGGGCTCGAACCTACACAGTTATTAAAGAGAGGTAGTGACTCCCACCAACTGAGCTACCACCTTAGTGGTTCTACTGACGCATTTACTCCTTGAGGCCTTTACTCCTTGAGGCCTTCTGCCATTACACTTATTCACACACTCACACTTATAATAGGAGTAAAGCCCGCACATATTATACACATAGTGTGTGAATTCCAACCTTATTTTGAGTAAGAATATGTAAATAGATGTGTGAATAAGTGTAGTGTTAGAATTATTATTTACTCCTCACTCTCTTCCCCTGGGATCGCATTCAAATCGACAGCAGAGAGAAGACGAAATATTAAAATATTGGGTTTAAAGGAAAAAGCTAAGAGTTGTGCTACGTGCACAGCACCGGTTTTCTCCCGCCTCGGGTCGCAAAAAGATGATCGGAGCCGCTCATTTTGTTCAAAATATCGTTTAAGGTCTCTGTAAAAAATGAGCTTGGTTCGATATCGTTAGAGTCGTTAACAAAACACCCAAAATCACTTCAGAATTTAGCCTAAATTCTGAGGCTAAATTCTGAAGTGATTTTGGGTGTTTTGTTAACACCTCTAATGATATCGAATGAAGCTCATTTTTTTCAGAGATCTTAAACGATATATTTTGAACAAAATGAGCGACTCCGATCATCTTTTTGCGACCCGAGGCGGGAGAAAACCGCTGCTGTGCACATAGCTTTTCTGAAAAGGTAAACACTGCCGCGCACAATAGCCTTTTACATAGGTGCTGGTACAAATGTCTTGTTGTACCGACACACTCCTTTACTTTGTCGATACTGTCCTTTCACTTTTCTCCAAATTCAGCTCTTCATTTTCTTGATAAACCCGTCTCGCTCTTGGATAAATCCATCTCGTGTTGATGATTTTTTCTCTTTCCTGAACTCATAAAAAATTATTTAAAAATAATTTACAGTTAGAATCATCTTTATAGAATTCGTGATGGCCCTTGCAAAAATTATTAATTTTTTACCATTTTTTGCTCGACCAAACGGGGCCTTTGCCACAACAATTTCTTAATTTTTGCAGAGCTTATTGCGGGTCCTATAAAGATGATTCAAATACCAAATTATACTTAAGATATTTTTTATGGGTTTTTGAAAAAATTAGTTCAATTCCATATCGGTAAGGATTGTCTTAGAATTCGTAAAGTGTTTCAGAATTCGTAAGATGCCTTATCATTTCTAAAATAGCTCTTACCGATATCCGATTAGACTACTTTTTTTGAAACGGTTAATCTAACGGGCGCATAGTGGCGCTGGGTATTTAGGTAAAAACCCGGCGGACAAAAGTTTCCGAGTCAGGTATTGTCCTTTCCTTTTGACACAGTGGGACAAAACCATGATTACACGTTTTGTACTTTTTTGGAATTACACTTTTAATCCATCTCTTATTTTACATTTCTCATTATCCTATGTCCCTATTTCTCCTTATTTCCTCTTTTGACCGTGAAAAACTATAACTAAATGGGGATGATTAGGGGGTGTTCCAACTCCAAAAAAAAAGAAGGTTTTGGAAAAAAGAAGATAATTTCAAGCCCAAAAATTATATGTTTATGCAAATAATTTTTCTACCAATATGGATCTTGTTTGATAGATTTCATTGAGATCTTTTATACGGTGCAAGAAAAATCAAAAAATTATTTTTCATTTTCATTATATTTGAGTTTGAAAATTGAAGAAAATGAACTTTTTAAAAAGGAAGGTTAGTTGGAACGGGGCCTTAGAGCGCCGGTCGCGAACAAATATGTATTTTCTTGTTCTTATTATAACGCTTCAAATATTTTTGATAATTTATGTGTTCGGGTCAAGTTAAGTACACATCGATTAATTCTGATACTAATTCTACTTTTCAGTAACGGGAGCTCCAATTATGGTCAAAACAAAAGATTTCATGGGATAATCTTTTTAGGACACTGGGGAATGGGGATGTTCTCACTGATCAAACATGTGAACGCGCGACAGCTTTTTGACTTTGACCTTGTTCAAAAAAAAATTGCATTTGTTAGTTTTGTGCTAAACTTTTATTTGTTATAGATTTGTCTCGATAAGAGGAATCGAAAAAGTAAAAAATTACGACATTTACTCAAGCATTTTGTGAAATATCCAAGAGAAATTCTTTTTCTCATCGAGACGAACCCATATAATACATAAAAAATTGATGAAAAACTAACGAACGTGAATTTTTTTTTGAATAAAGACAACATCAAAAACTTGTGGTCCATAATTTATTGCTCAGTGGAAACGCCCCCTAAAAAGTGCTAACTAGAAATGTAAACTCGTCACTTTTGCCCATCACTAATCAAACATGTGAACGACAGCTTTTTGACTTTTGTCCTTGTTCAAAAAAAAATTGCATTTATTAGTTTTGTGCTAAACTTTTATTTGTTATAGATTTGTCTCGATGAGAGGAATCGAAAAAGTAAAAAATTACGACATTTACACAAGCATTTTATGAAATATCCAAGAGAAATTCTTTTTCTCATCGAGACGAACCCATATAATACATAAAATATTGATGAAAAACTAACGAACGTGAATTTTTTTTTGAATAAAGACAACATCAAAAACTTGTGGTCCATAAT
Source organism: Rhododendron vialii (assembly GCF_030253575.1). Taxonomy (NCBI): domain Eukaryota; kingdom Viridiplantae; phylum Streptophyta; class Magnoliopsida; order Ericales; family Ericaceae; genus Rhododendron; species Rhododendron vialii. The sequence goes on from NC_080559.1 coordinate 25,859,334, forward strand.
TTATTGCTTAGTGGAAACGCCGCCTAAAAAGTGCTAACTAGAAATGTAAACTCGTCACTTTTGCCCATTACTTTTCGTCTGCATGGGACAATTTTTTTAGGACTCTAAAAATTGCTAATTATAAACAAAAGTACGAGATGGTGGAATCACAAGGTTGGGTTCTTGGAAACTTAATTTATTTTTTTGTTTTTGTGTGTTATTCGTCTTTTCTGTTTTTGTTTTTGTTTTGCAAGATATTTTTTGGATTAATCATCTGCCTTGACAAGAGCAGTCTTAAAAGTACAAAATTATGAACAAAAGAAAAAAAAATCATTAAAGACAAAAAAAATATCGAACTGTCTTATTTGTTTAAAGTGCCGTCTTATTTGGATTTTTTCAACATTCGTCCATATTTTTATATTTTCTGATTCGTCTCGTTGAGGCGAACGACTAATGAAAAAAATTAGGACGAAACGCTAAATAAAAGTTACGAATAGTAAAAAAAATACATAAATAAGTTTCAAACTTATTAGTTTACAAGAATGCAACCATAATATAAGATGAATAAGTTGGGCTAAACTCCACGTTAGGATTGTGAAGATTGCAAAAACTATTTCCTGGAAAAATGCGAAGTTCATGCAGTTCTTCTAAAGGGTGAAAAGGAGAAGGCATTATGGAAAGGGGTAAATTATGTAATAGCAAGAAAACTGGAGGGGTTATTGGCATTTTTCCCATAAATTTTCTGTACCACCTTAGTAGACATTTCCTATAAAGATGGTCCGGATTGACATTTACTTTGGGATAAATTCAACTTGATTGCAATATATTCATAGTTTATTAATTTTATCGGGTGTATTATGACGCCCATTGGAATAACCGTTTTTGAAAATTCATAAAAAAAAATTTAAGAATAACTTGCTATTTGAAATAGTATTTTTTTAAGACCCGTAGTGAACCCGAAAAAATAAAAAAATCATCAACAGGAATGCAATTGGCTAATTGAAGCCGACGGGTAAGAGGAGAGAGAATGTGGGTGGAGATTTTTTTTATCGGTCTTTCTATTGTCAGCCCAGTGGGTTGACAATAAACACATAAGAGAATAAGAAAAACACATATTTTTATATTTTTTTTTTACACTTTTTAATACACATTCACACTTCTTATTGTCAGCCCAGTGGGCTGATTTTAGATTTTTCTTTTTTTTATTAAAATTGAGAAGACAGAAAGGTTAAAATTGTCATTCGGATATTCAAAGACACGTGTCTGACAATGGAGTTATTGTTGAAAGGAAGTGGAGTAACATACTCGCGCGTGGGAGACCAAAAAGTAATTTTTTATTTTCTTAGAAAATGCATATTTAACGCCTGTAGTGTTAGCGGGACCTTTTTTTTTTTTGTTAATATTTGTCCTAATATAATCAAAAGCCAATTATTTTTAAAGTTATAATATTGGTGCAAAAGATGATTCACAATGGTATAATCAAACTTAGCAACATCCTTAAAAATAATCAAATTTTAAGCTTTGGATAACAAAAACTAGCAACTTTTTTCAAATAATCAAATTTTGTGGATTCTACACCACATAAATTAATTAGTTCCAAATTTTGTATAAACACGTGTTTCAATTGGTATTTTTTTCTTATCTTCTTCGTCTACTCTATATCTTCTTCATTTTACCCACAAACTATTTTTCTTTCCTTCCCTCAAAAAGTGAAGCTCATATCTCTCGATCATTTACAATTCAACCCATCATCCCTGAATTAAGGTATTTCACTCTTTTTTCTCGTTTCAATTTTTTTTCCCCAAAAAAAAATCATAATTGGAGGGAAGAAAGTTACCGATTTTTTCCCAAAATTAATAGAGGGAATCGATATATTTTTGCCAAAAAAAAACTGTAAATGGAGGGAAGTGAATGACAGAAAACAGAGGGGGAGAGTGAGTGAAATTGTAGTGGACCCTTATTTTGGTTATGGACTAAAAGTCTAAAAGTGACCATTGTGAAACTCAACATTGTTAAACTTAGCAACCTCTTAAGTGAATAATCAAAAGCTGATGTGGAGACTTTTGATTATCTTTTTTTGATTATACCATTGTGGATGGCCTAAGCCCAGATGTTAATCCTCATTTACGACTTGTTCGTTTCCTTTTTTGAAAAAAAAAATCAACTCAAAAAATAAAAATGTTCATTATTTTTACTTTCAATTATTACTCTTCACTTATTACTAATATCTTCGATCATTATTTATATTTTCAATATAATATTACTCTTCACTCATTACTCATATCTCCAATCATTATTCTTATTTTTCTTTCTATCTCTCATTACTCACTATCCCTAATTACAATCATTACTCTCATAAAAAATTTCTCGAAAACTCATCCAAACACAGCATTAATGAGACCAAATTACCCCCCTTTTTTTATTTTTTTCCTCCTTTTATTTTTCTAGTCTTTCAACTCCTGCGGGTTTAAGGAAAAAAACAAAATCCTATGGGTAATCCATATTAGTCACCGAAGGTCCGAAATGGTTTACTAAATGCAAGTAATTGTTTATTCCGATGAACACTTTGAACTCGAAGCAAAAAAAAAAAAGGAGAGAAAAAGCGAGAGGGGGTAAACCGCTGAAGCTTGGAAAAACAAATGAAAGAGTATTGTAGTACTTCTTCTTTTTTAATAACTAAATACTACTGTAATACATTCAAGAAACAAGTTTTTTTTTTTTTTTTCCCTTAACCAGATTTTTATGAAAAAAATCCCCCCAGCCAAAAAGTTTATATTTTTGGCTTATTCTTTTTTTCTTTGAACGTCAAACTTTTGGCTTATTCTTTGGGCTGATGTTATATTTTTTGAACCTTTTTTATATTTCGTCTTTTTTTACTTTTATTTTTTCTCTCATCAAAACAAATTAGCGAAGTAAATTATTTTGATCAAAAGTTCAAAACAAGAAAAAAAAATCACAAAAGCCAAAGAATAGATAAATTATTAGTCAAGAAAGTCCAAACGGACTCTTAATCAACATACTAATAATTTTTAAAAAGAGTAATGTTGCTATTGGAACTTTGTATGGGAGAAAGTGGTTAGGTTTGATTCAATAGCCTCTCATTTTTTTTTTTCTAGTTTATATGTGATAATTAAGTTTGCTAAAATTATATTCCAAAAATTCACAAGAGAACACATGCAAACATTTTTTTTTCAAATAAGTTTCATTTTTATTTGGTTAATTCTTAAATCTTAGGTTTTTGTTCGCTGGGTTGTTAGCGGCAATTTCGTCAAATAAAAAAAGGTTTCTCTTTCCAAAATGCAATTTATTACTCTACCATTGTTTGTGTTACTTTTCCCGTGGGAGTGGAGTAATGTGGAGCAATTAATGCGCTTTTATCATATGCTCCTTGGCATATATTAACAAAACCCTTTAGCACTATATAATTCATTTTTTAGACAAATCAATAATTCATAAAAATTGGAGCAAAACTAACAAATACAAAAAAAAAAAAATTTCAAATAAGACAAAACAACTTCTTCTTTTTTAATAATAAGTTTAGAAGAATGAGGCCATCTGTTTGTCCGCATGTAATCCGTCACCAGAGCCCTTGGGGCAGTGAAGGTTGTGATCCGTTAGGTGGTTTTTGGGAGGCTGGATTTAGAGCAAGATCTAGGGGAGTTTTGTCTCTCATTGTGAGAGTTTTGTTTCTCTTTGTGAAAGTAATAGAGTTCGTATTTTTGGTGATTTGTTTACTGTTCGAACTCAAAAAGATTAATATGCATCTATTGGTGATTTGCTAGAAATTGATTAGTGCGCTCATTTCTGGTCAAACTTCATCTAATCGTCTGAATTTTTGTTGTCTTTTTTCCTTGGCTAGCAATGTATCTCTTTTTGAGACTGCTATAGGATATATGAATTTTCCGCTCAGCAGAATGTGCTTCAGGCCATGCCTTTGCTGGGGATAAAAGATATCAATCATCTTATTCTTTCTAGTTTTGTATCAGTTAGATGATTAGTTTGATTTTGTCTAAGTTATTTTTAATAAATTTCGTTGTGTAAGTGTCGTTGGGCTTTATCAATGCAGTACGTCTCACTTTTGTAAAAAAAAGAGAGAGTAGGGATGGGCATCATGTCGTATTTGTGTCGTGTCATCTTATATTCGTGTCAAAAAAATTTCAACCATAACTTGGCCTGTTTAGTTTTTCATGTTAACGTATCATGTCATATTCGTGTTTTGTATCATAAATAGCCAACTCTAGCCCGCTAACTTTGTGTCGGGTTCGTGTTGGATTATCGTGTTCTTTCATATAAATTATCGTATTGTGTCATCTCTTGTTCATGTCGGAATTCTCTCAATCTTAATCCGACTTGTTTAACTTTTCGTGTTATCGTGTGTTGTCATATTCGTGTTTGGTGTCAAAAAATAGCAGACCCTAACTCGATAACTTCTAGGCATAAAAAAGAAGCATCTAAATTGAGTATTTTTCTAGCAGTCTTAATGTTTCGGAAATGTTAATTGGAAAGAGTAAAGTGGGGTGAAGTAAAGGAATAGAGTACCATTTATTTTTCTCCATGTGTTCTCTTGACAAGGAATTTTGCAAAAAAAATTAAAATTCCTTCCTTTTGGTGGGTTACTTTTTTTTGCAAGAAAGTGTTTCTCAATGAGAAAATTATAATTGTGAGTCTCACAACTTTTTGGGTTAATGAATACACAAAAAAAAATTATTGAAAATTTGATATTTTCACCATTTCTCATTATTTCTGCGCAACTAAACGGGATCTAAGTATTGCTAAATAATAATTAATTACTAGGCGATAACGAAACTGTGAAAGTGACTGAAGAAGACGGCTGCCAGTATTGACGGGGACAAGTATTTTTTTTGGCAGGTAGAAGGGCCATATTAACAACCTTAACTTAACTAATTGAGATACGCCGACAACACTAATTATTAAAAATAAATAAAAAACAAATAATTGGTCATTTCTTTGTTGATTGCTCTTAATCTCCACATAAAAAAATAAAATGTTGGTTCCCAAGTTTATTCAGTTCTTTTTGTTTTTCCTCGGGTTGGAAGCAACGTGGTTGAAACAACGTATCGAGTGATTTACGAATCATTAAAGTCTATTTTCACGGCTCAACATTTACGCTTTCTTCACCGCTCTCTATCTCACCGTTGGAAAGTGTTTTGGACAGTCTGGATTTTAAAAAACTCTAACTATTGATTGCTGAGATAGACAGTGAATGTTGAGCGGTGGGAGTAGACTTGCTCTTTACGAATATGGAAAAAATTGATAATCAACCTTGCTCTTTTGTGTTGATTTACACTTTTATATTCTTTTGTTGGTGTTTTGTTCGGTTGTTCGCCGCAAATTAACATAAATCAGTTTTTTTTTGCATCAAAGAGTAGTAAAACAATACTAATGTATTTTTTGAGTTTTCGCTTAATGAGGACCAAAACAAAACAAAAAAAAAACTTTCCCACTGAAAGGAAATGCAGAAAAAAATTTCGTTTCACAGATTTTCGAGAATTTAGTTTGACAACTTTTTGATTGGGAATAAACATTTTGAGCCCTTTAGGAGCAAATGTTCATAGTTGGTCCACTCAAGTTGTAACCAAACTTCAGGATGACAAAGAGAGATCAGAATGAATCTTGAAACAAACCAACTTTTTAATTTTTTGACAAATAAAATCATCTCAGATATATTATTGTAGATAACAAATAAACAATACAAATCAGTTGATTACAAACCATAAAAGTAGTCTCATACATCAACCAAAACACAACATAACCCAACGAAATAAAACAAACCAACTTTCTTGTATTTGGAATTTGTGATAAATTGTAAGGAAGCAAAACATTTAAAGAACCCAATTAGCTTCAATCCATACAAGGTATAGGAGATACTTCATGAGCAATAGGTACCCAAACAACTTACCTGAAAGTGCCACGAAATGGGAAATCAAAAGTCCATATTCATTAAAGAGATGATCTGAACACTTAATTTTCTTTTTCGGAGTACTTTCTCTATAGGTTTTTTTTTTGGTACCTAGTATATTAAACTTGAAGTATGTCAAATCAGGGAAAGTCTTCAATACACACCCTTTTAAGGTGTGTACGATATGCACCTATTGTGTGGTTCATATTGTGCCACCTCATAAAAAATTACTTGTAGGACCGGTCATTCATAACATTTTATTTCGTATCGTAACTTTTATACTAAAAATTCGTAACTTTTCAACAATATGATTCGTAACTTTTTAGCAATAGATTCGTAACATTTTAGGATTCATAACATTTTGGTGTATTTTAATAAGGGTGCATATGATACACACCCAAATAAAGGATGTGTATTGTAGCACTTCCCGTCAAATCATGACATTTACCTTTATAAAGAGTTCCAGCAACAATTGCAAATCCGTGACAAGCGTAACACTGATAGAAAAACAACACATCATTTGTCATGCTCAAGAGAGTCAAACATAACATCTGAATCGTCGAGTTATTAAATTATTTTTTATCAGCTAGAGTTATCAAAATTACCAATCAGATACAACTGAACTGCGTAGGACCTTTGGGGCGGCTCCACTAGGGTTCGCTTGACCCCCTGGGTTGAAAAATGTACTAAATTTTTGTATATTTTTGCGTATAATTTGATATTTCTCTCCTACCGTCGGCACCGAATCAGTGGTGCGAAGCAGAGTAAATGAAAATTTATTGAAATTTGTGAGTAAATAGATCATGTAGCTCAGCAAAATGAAATAAATTAGGCTCGATTAGTCTTCAAACAAAATAAAATATAGTGTTTGGTATGCAAAACTTTTTGTATAATTTTTTTGTCACCGCGGAGTTAAATCCTGCGACTGCCGCTAGCGTAGCTAACGCTATTGTTTGTTCAATGGTGCCATTGCAACGGGATAAGTTGAGTCTTTAGCATAAATTTGATCATGTAAGGATAGACATATCATAAAGAGGCATGGGTATTTCGGTGTTTTCGAAAGTAGGGGAAAATCAAAATCGAAAAATGAGAGTGCAAAAAGCTCCTCCCGGACAAATTCTCAAATTGTGCTTCTACTGTGTGATTTTGAAACGAGCAAGGCTCCCGGTGTTTACGTTAGTGATTAATTTATGCAGAATAATTTTTTGGTTGTCTTTATTCAATTTTTTTTTTGCATTTGTTAGTTTTACGCCAAACTTTTATGTAATATGGGTGAGTAAGGACGAGAAGAATCAGAAAAGTAAAAAATTTTAACTTTTACACAAGTATTTTGAGAAATATCCAAAGAAAAGCTCAAAAAGTCAATTTTTGAAATTTTTCTTGAATATTTCCCAAAATACTTGTTTAAAAATCATACTAATTTTTTACCTTTCCAATTTCTCTCATCATTTCTCACCCATATCACATAAAAATATGGCGTAAAACTAACAAACGCAAAAATAAAAATAAAAATAAATAAAGACAAAATCAAAAAATTATGGTACATAATGTAATCATTAGCGTGAACGGATCTGCAAAAGATGATGAATGACAGGTACGCATATACTTTTGTTCAAAGTAACATCCCAAGCGATTAATGTGGAAAGCATGGTCTCCATTTTTGTTGACTTTTGGCCCAATAATTCGATTTGGCAGTACGAAACGTATCCTTGATCAGATTTCCATTCAGTGCCACGATACAACACGTCTATCAGAGTTGTATTAACTTATTACTACTAACAAATACAGTGAAGTAAAAAGGAAAGAAAGAGAGAAAAGAAAAAGAAAACGTCCAATCACCAGCATGATTTTTCTCTCGCTAATTCAGGTGTCCGGAATAGGTTTTTCTCACTAATTCAAGTGTCTAGATAACTTAAGAGCACCTCGATTAAGAGACCAATCTTATCTTATCACAAACACCAACTTGTGCGTAACCTCAAATAATGAAAACTTGGATAAAGATCTGAAACCCGATCCAGATTACGTATTTGCTTTCAATGGATGGATCGATGAACGTGTTAGGACGGGCGCTTGCACATGGCTGAGTCATCTGCTAACACTAATTTTTGCCTTACTGCCTTGTTTGGCAGCAGAATTGGGTCCCGAGAGTCGATACCATAATATGGCATCAACTGGAAACTAATCCTGCATAACTGAGAGTAGAGCATTATGATTGTATAAGAAGTAAAGGCCACACATGCTCCAGTAAATAACTAACAGCCAGGAGAAAAGAGAACCTTTAGGAGGACCCAAAACTTTGTGAATGGATTGGGGGCCATACATGTCATTACATGATTATACCAAACATTTCGTCTGGTCCCTTTGGTAATACCCCATGAATTTCTAGGTGGGACTTCGACGTAATGGTTTATGAACCAAAATGCTGGTCTAATTCAGGCCTCAAAGAATACAAAATTAGAAAACTCTCTCTCTCTCTCTCTCTCTCTCTCTCTCTCTCTCTGATACCATGTTTTACATGATCTTGGGTAGAGACATGCAAGCCAGAGACATGCCACATAATTCCTCGGCAAGCCAGAAGCCAGAGACATGATACCTAAACTCTAATACAAAATTACTCAGGCAACACTTGCCGCATACAAGCCATAAATATGCACCATACCCATTTCTGCTACCAAACTCTGATACCATGTTACATGATCTTGGGTAAAATTCAATCCCAGAAGCTAGCTGTTGAAATGGGGGTGCACTCATGCTTATATATTACTCACTCTATCCTAATTTATTTGTCCACTTTGGTAAATTTTTAGACGTCCCAAATTTTTTGTTGACTTGTATTTTGGATGAATAAAATTTCAATTGCCCTTTCTTGTTTGAAATAAATTAACTTCTCATAAAGTTGAGGAGTAAATGTTTAGAAAGTTGAATCTTTCTAGGTGCAATTATTGTGTTACCTAAGAAAGTTGAATTTTCAAAATTGGACAAAAAAATTGGGCGGATGGAGTATATATTATTTTGATACTTAGATGATGTGGGACTTCGCTCCACACATCCATGGGCTAAAACTAATATCAGCGACCTATGGTCTGACAGCATATGCAATATCATACAGTATAAATCTCGTAGTGTCACAAGGTTTGGGTTAATTTACTCAATAGGTAGTTTCCTCGGCCTTGGCCTCACAAATAGTTGGCACTTATCGGCCCGCTCTCATAATCTAAGTTCAACTGCACACAATTAAGCAAACATTTTCACAGTTTTCTAGGCACAGGAACCAGTTCATGCCTTTCAAAACATTAGGCATTCCATGCAAAATCAATTGACAATTAGTGAAAAACAGCACGGGAACACGTACTAGTGTTAGAGGGGATAATAACCAAGGCGGGAATCGCGGGATATGCTCTAACACTCCCTTGCACATTCCACCCATGAATCGTACGTGGAGAGGCAAACAAAGGATAACGAAATGAAAGCCAATCAGCAATGAGTGGAGAGGCCACACAGGCTCATATACTAATTTTAGAGGTGATAATTCACCAATGTTTGACAATCTCTAACAACTTATAATGACGGTAATTCGTAGCACTACCACAATGCTCCTAGTATGCTTCGGGTTCTAACATAGGAATCGTAGCCACTTAAAATAAAATGTATACTAGCATGATTATCTAATAAGATGTGGTAACATGACAAAATAGGCTAACAAATATTTGGTTATGGCTTCTAAATCAGGACTACAGTTAGATTCTCAGCAATGCATCAATATTACAACAAACAACCAGAGAGAAAGACAGAGCTTCCACATTTCTACCAAATCGCTAGCTAAATATACCCCTTTTCAATCATCTGAGCTATAGTCAGTGGATTCTGAAAGGAGAGGCACAGCGGCACAACAGAATGATTCCTTGTCCTTGAGCAAAAGACAGCTCCCATCTGAATTCCATTTCAGATCAGTTATCATAAACTGTGGCAGAGGTACGTTCACGCAGTAAGCACCCGACGGGGTCCACATGTATAAGTGAGGGCTTCCAGTGCACAACAGGAGTCGTGTGCACGTGGGGTCCCAGGCTGCTGCTCGGATGGGATCTTTTTGGACCAAGATGGCAGCCGGCTCAAGATGGTGTACGTCCCATATCCACAGAACAGTGGGCATGCTATCATTGCGAGTACAGATATACCGACTGTCGTGGCTCCATGCCATCAGACCTGAAATCATTTGAGTTTGGCCAGTTCAAATATCAACGATTCATGAGATAATCAGCCAGAACAATAATTTCTGGGGATTTGAGAGTTTTGTTGTTACACCATATTTCATGCAAAGCTACTATAGCTTAACTGAGAGAGAAAATCAATTAATTTTCAATCAAACCTGTATGGGAGTATTTCAGATCGAAGACTTTTGAAGACCTTGGTGAAACGTTCTGACTATGTGGAGTCCTCGTATAGGCTCTTTCGAGTTTGTAAAAATACGCATTCAACATTTAAATGGAACTATAAAAGGGACATGGAGTCGCAAGAAATACTAGGTTCATCTTCTAAGGAATCTTCGCTTTGCAACACTCTTCATTGATATGAAAATTTTCAATTAGGAAACTTAGGTATCTTCAGAACTAGGTATGTTCTCCATAAACGTACAACCCACACTGGTACACCATATGCAGTATCATGAGGAATTCATCGTCACATACTACACATAGCACAAAACTCCCAGATGTGGATGTTTACCTACAATACTATTCAGTGCATTCTTTTTCCAACATAAATGGTTCTAACATGAATTAAGCAAAAAGCATGTTCAGAAAAAGGGGAAAACGTGCTTACTATCTGTGTGTATTTCCATTTCCAAATATACTATACGGGAAAAAGAAAGTAAATAAGAAAGCAATGGAAACCAAAGAAAAGCTCAGCTTACCAATCCCTTGTTTCGGATTGGGTTTGTCAGAAGGAGGCTTCTGAAAAGGCAAGGTAATGGGCAATTCCATGACATCATACCTAACTTGGATGTGTCCTTCAGAGAGATTTTCTACAGGGAGAGATAAAAAGGTGAGATAGCAATTAATCTGAAAAATTAAAAAGCTAGTATGTGCTTATTCAGAAGTAAGATGGCATACAGCAGATGAAAGAAAATTTCCAAAATACAAGTACTGTGTATAATTAAATTAAAGTCATGCTGAAATAGGAAAATAAAGTAGCTACAAGAAATTCAAAGAAGTTACAACCACCTCTTAAAAGGCACATTAATTGAAAAACACCAAGTATTAATCCATCAAGGAAGCTTTACACAAATAAAAGGCCACCGTGAACATCAAGTTGTTGTAGATGCCAACAAAAGCTCTAATTACCAGTCATCATAAACAAAATGAAGGGTGACCCAGTGCATAAGACTCCAGTGAGGGTGTGATCTGGGGAGGGCATGATGTACGCAGCGTCCCACCATTTCTTCAGGCTCCAGGGACAATAACCACAGAGCCACAGACGTTACATTTTCAGTCCTCACAAGAAAAGCGCTGATAAAAAGTTTTACTGTACTTATATATTCCAGTTACATATCTCGTGCCCTCGTAGCATCACTACAGAGTGAATTTCAACAAGTTTCATAAATGTTTTTTGCACATTTATCCACATGAACTTAGAATGTGTCTCTATGACAGGTAGCCATGTTCTGCCAGAAAAATCAACCCACTTGAAAAATCAAACCGTTGGAAAAAAAAAGTTAGTGTTATAACAGTAACGCCATTCAAAAGGAAATGGTGACAAGTATAAGAAGTCGTTCAACAGAGTAAATTCTCCGACAGAAAGACAGTGAGACTAATACATAAGGAAACAGATGGACAAACTTTTGAGTGTCATTTAAGACAATAGACTTACCAGAATTGCCACGTATGAAATCATCGCTCAAACACAGTTCAGACATATCAAGTTGCAATGGCTCATCTACCTCCTGAGATTAAACGTATGCAAAGGAACAAAAATATCAACAAGCTATATTCATTGTTAAAGTTTGTGACATATTAGATGCTTAAATACCTTGAAGGTAGCGGCACAACAAGGAGCACGGACAGTATTCAAGTGCATGAATTCAGCAAACACTTTCCAAGTCAACTGATTTAAAACCCGTAACATCTGATCATAACTTCCCACTGCAAGAAATTGGCCACAAGGAGACCATGACACACTTTTCACCCCAAGTCCACTTTCATATGCTAGATATTTGAATAAACACCTCCCATCTGGCGAGTAAATCAGAACCTGCAGAAACCGTATGACAACTAGCATCATGTACCAGGATTCAACTGTTTGCAACTAAAATGCACCACAACCATGACTCACATGCATCTTAATGCGTATCTAGAAACAGAAAATAGACCTTTGATCATACGACACGAGACAATTTTTAGTCAATACTTGTTGGCAAAGCGCTACTTATTACTGTTGATACTGTTCAGATTAACCAATTTTCACTTCTAACAGGAAATGTATTCTGCAACCAAATTAATGAATTTAGAGGACTTCCACAATCACTTAGAACATAGTGACAGTATCATCCATAAAAAACAACCTTTTGGCCACAAATTAAAGACCAACAAAAACCTATGTTTCTACAGGAACGTTGCATGTTCTGTGGACACGATGGCGTACCATTATGTTTAAGGCAATTAACTGTGGAATTCCTTATCATTCATCAAGATGGTCAGAGTCATATGGATTAATCAATTAGTATCAGGACTCGGAAGCTTCACAAGCATGGTATGACAAAAATATCGACCACTGAAAGGAGTTGTATGTGCATAAACTGCAAAATTCAAGAGGATAACACCTCTAATAAACCCTTATGCAGAAAAATAGAAGAGCACCTAGAAGTAGAAGAAGCATACTGTTAAAGCAATTACAAACGAACAACATACCTTATATTCAAGAGGTGAATCCCATATCACTATAGCACTATCATCTGGTGACCATTCAATATCAGCCAAATCCAGTGTATCGACAGCAAAAACACCCATTATTTCCCATGTGTAACAAGACAGAAGATTAATATAATCCTTGCAATCACGCCTCGTGCAAATCGCAGCGAATTTACCATCTTTAGTGAAAGAAATCCCCTTAGAAGCATGCTTTGGCCATTGTACATGCACACATGCCGTGTTAAGCAAGGACCAAACTGTTAATCGCAGCTGGAAGTCGGACGTGGTAAGTATGTGGCGGCTGTCAGGGCTCCACCTTGCATAAGCAATACCTGCAGGACCCTCGTCTATTTTGCACGTCCACTCAGGCTGTGTCAATGACCATGCCTGAATCATTGGTCTCTTGAAAAGGCCACATAATATGTATTCAGAATCTTGTGCCCATTCAATATAACTTATCTTATCCAAACACGAGAACAGCTGCACAACCTGTATTAGCATACCAGCGGTTAATTCAAAACTGGTAACTTCCAAAGTTACATTTTCAGATGAACTAGTGGTCAAACAAACAATGACATCAGACTCCTAACATACAGCATACATTTCTTTTACTAGAATCAAAGACAGACTACAAATTCTACAATTCTACCCATTTAGCCTCACTAACAACCTCCCATCATTGATCTTTGTTTTAAAATCTCTCATTCTTTGCCATAAAATAAAGCTCGAAGGTGATTAGTTTGATAGTTTGGAATTCCTTGGATCCCACAGAGTTGCGAATTAGATTCTGAGAAAAAAACGAATTTTTTGGGACATCATTCACAAGACGAACATTTTTATGACTGGACATTCTTCAACATTGCAATGCCCTCTATGTCTCAGATTCGAAACATTCCCAAGGGCTATCAACCCATATGGGGTCAGGGCTTTGCTCAGGCTTTAATAGGACCCTTGTCAATGGGGAGTGGAATGGTAGTTGAGATGCACGTAAGCTCGCCCAGACACCCAAAACCTTGAGTTATACAGAAGAAACATTGCAATGCTCTGGCTTTGATAAGGCCCATGTTAGTGAGGGCTAACTGAGGTGAACTGCCTGCAGTTATAAAGAAGAACATTGCAACCCTACAAGGCTACGAGATCTCTTTTTTTTCCCTAGTACCACTAACTGGTAACTGGTACTTGATGTTGCTCGGCAATGCCAAGTAAATATCAAATATTTCCAATGCGTAATGGTAATAACCAGTCCTAAAATTGCACTGTCTCAGTCTCCCATAGCCTGAGCTCGAAGAAGAAAGAAACAAGACGGCCTTACCGACAATGCGGCCGGAAATTCGTAACAGAGTCCGGCCACAAGGACCGAAAATTGATGCCCACATGGACAGTGCAAAATAAACTTCCAATTGGAAATTGGATTACGAAAATTGAAGAGTTAAAAGGAACGGAACAAATTACCTTGAGCGAAAGCACATCACGGACCACGAGGCGGTAGTCGACGGCGACGGCGAGAAACTGAGCGTTGGGCGAGAAAGCACAGGGACCGGACTGCTTGTAAGTTTCCGTGAATTCCATCAGCGGCGCAGTATTTTCATGGGAAACACAACAGAAACAGACTTCAGTCCCCAACAGAGTCGTGCTATCTAAGTTAGATTCGGAGCTAAGCTTCAACGGTGACACATTGCGGTACCGTGTGGCCCAGATTGGGGCGGAGATTGTTGGATCCGGGATGAAGATGGCCGGCGCGGTGAAATGATATAGGTATATACGGATGTATATACGCAGATCAAAATTTTGAAACAGGGTGGCTGTTTTTTGCCGGCGCTGTGGAAAATGTTGCTACTGTAAAATGTGATTGGTGGGAAATGGGGTGAAAATGATGGAAAGATCAAGTAGGAGAGGAACATGGTGAAAAATGGAATGAATTTTACTTTCTTTCTTTTTTTTCATAAGAATTTTTTTTATACATGGATATTTGGACTAATTTGTGCGCATCTTGACTAATTCTGAATCTTGAAGGTAATGACTGGAGTATAACCCCAGAGGCCTCAAGGTTAGAAATGTTTCGCCTCCATAAAAATAGAATTGGTGACTTCATGGAGGACATTTATTACTTTCTTACAATCACTTGCTAGTATATTAGATTTGCGAAAAGCATAAAATGGAAATGAGAGAAGTTTATGAGGTTAAATTTGGACTTTCAAATTTTTACTTCATTCATAAGTATATTTCCTTTTTCAAGCATATATTTAGGCTAAGTTCCGCTAAGGTTTTCTTAAATTTTTTACTTAATTTTTTTTTCGTTTGGCAGTTTTGTGCCTGCTTTTGTGAGATATTGATTCAAAAAGTAAAAATTATGACTTTTACCCAAATATTTTTTAAAATATCTAAAATAAAGCCAAAAAAAACTAAAACCCAAAAATTTTATAGGAACTTATTAGCCTCACTACCCCAATTTGATTCTTTGAACCTACTTGAATGCTGGGTAGAAAAATTAAGTTCCTTTTTGAATTTTCTTTCTTTTACTTTCCTTTCCTTTACCTTCTTATGTTTATGTTTAGCATTTTTTTTCCTAACCAAATAAAGTGAACATAAAAATACTACCGATAAAGTGAAATATGATTCTAATAATCAATATGCGGCTATGGTTGGAAATTGGCATACAACGACACAAATTGCTTTTCAAATCTCAAAAGATGAATTTTTGTTATTTCTATCTCTTATTTTGGCCGATCGACAAGGATTTTCGTAACTTTATTCCAATTAGTTTGACACGAGAAAGCATTACAAAAGTATTACTTTAACTGAAATTTTCAACTGTTTATTCAAAGTAACTTTATTGTCATCCTAATTTTTAAATTCATCTTGGTAGATAAATAAAAAAAAATTAGGAAAAATGACGGCCCATTATGTGTTTTGATAATTAATACCCGTTAAGAACATACTGAGAACATTTGTCAATGCTGAAAATGTCATTGACGGATATTAATTATCAAAATACGTCATTAACCGTCATTTTTCCAAAAAATTACTCCACAAGTTCATTTTTTGAGCTTAGTTTTATGTCTCTTCATTTTTTTTTTTTACCACAGTACTCAAACAAGACAAAACTGAAAACCCTAACCGCCTAACCGGCTAACCCCCATCATTCGAGCCGTTTCCTTCATTCGAGCCCATTTCCTCTCAAACTCAACAGGACCCAGCCTTATAACCATCCCAATAACAAAAACCCTAACCCCCCATCATTCGAGCCGTTTTCCTCCCACCAAACACTCACGCAATAACGTTCAAGGGTTGTAGGGTTTTGCCACAAAACCTCTCCCAAAACCCTCACTCCACACCTCCAATGGCGACCTCAATCGCCTCCCAGTTAAAGGCCATCAAGTCTCTCATCAAAACCTCCGATTCAGACCCCCGCAAGCGCCCGTTTACTCGCCCCTCCATCCTCTTCAACCCCAAAGAAGCCGCCGACCTCGACCTAGACACCTTACTCTCCATCGCCATCTCAGGTACCCTTGGCCGCCGCTCCATTAATCATAAACATAATAATCATAATAAGAAAGAAAAGCTTTTATCTTTCTTGAATTATGGTTATATTTGTTGTCTTGCATTGTTGGTGATTTGGCAGGTTTGGAGGTTCTTGTAAGCGCGGACGAGAGGTTTAGGAATTACAAGAATGATTTGTTTAGTCACAAGAGTAGAGAGTTGGATAGGGAGCTGATGGGCATTGAGGAAAATAACCAAATCAATATAGCCATTAGTTCTTATTTGCGGTTGTTATCAGGTTATTTTCAGCTCCCTTCGGCCTTAAAGACGCTCGAGTACTTGATACGTAGGTTCAAGTAAGTATTACAAACGTTCAATTGGTGGTTATACCTTTATAAGGTACATGATGGATATTGTGAATTATATAGTTGTGGGGGATTATGAGTGTTGGTGGAATTTTTAGGGTTCATGTATACAACACGGAGGAACTGATTCTATGTGCTCTGCCTTACCATGACACCCATGTTTTTGTTCGAATCGTGCAGTTGCTTGACATAGGGTAAGGAGATTCACATATTTTTCAACTCGATTATATGCGTTTTTTTGGAGACAGATTTTGATTCTTAAGTTCTGATGGTGTAGGAATAGTAAGTGGAAATTTCTTGACGGTGTTAAAGCATCGGGTGCACCGCCACCTAGGCAAGTTATAGTGCAACAATGTATTCGTGATCGGGGAGTTTTGGAGGCTTTTTGCAACTATGTAAGCTTGTGTTCTGCATAAAATGTTGTTTGATTGCTAAACAGCCGTGGACATACTACACGGATTCATAATTGTTTGTAAAATTTGTAGGCCTCACCTACGAAGAAGTTTCATCCTTCTAAAGCCGTGATTAGCTTCTGCACAGCAGTTGTTGTTGAGGTTTTGGGTTCTCTTACAACTCTTGATGATGACGTTGTGAAGAGAGTCCTTCCATATGTACTCTCCGGATTGCAGCTTGATGCCAAAGGTGGTCTAGATCTCAAGGTAAGGTTTGAAGATATTATCCTGGAAATGTGGGTTGTAGAAAATCTTCTCTTCACTGGTTTGTGTCTTCTATTTCCTGTGCCCTTGGCAAATTTTTATCAACAATCACTCGTACAGCTTTAAGTTTTTAATGGCTTGTGCCATCAAAAACTTGTGATCAGTTGTAGTTGCATAGTTTCTGAAGTTAACAGTCCAGAAGTGCTCGGTGGCTTGATATAGACGTGGATATCTATGTGCTTGTATTTGTGGCAGCTTCTTTTGTACACGAAATTAAACATAAGAAAGCAATATAAGACTGTCTTCTTCGAGGCTAGATGTGTTCCAAGGTGAATGCTGATTTATTTTTTGAATGGGGTACACACAGCTAAGGTGGGTTCATGGTGGCTTTAGAATGTGATAAGTAATGGTAGCTGTGGTTGGCTACATTTCTAAACTGCTACACGTATAAGTTGCTTACTTGCTTCTAGAAGTGTTTGTTAATTATAATTGACAGAGCCCTGAAATGTCTTTATGAGATTCAAAACAATGACATGTCTGTTATCTAGGTTTTATAGGTTTTCATGTTTCTTGAACTAGAATTAATTATATTTTGTCAGAAAATTTTGCATTGATTGAGATTAAAGACTTGTAATCCTTGTTATCTCTCAGTTGACATGGGTATGTTCTTTACCTTGTGTACTTTTTAGTAGTACTGCTAAGCACTGACTGAGTCTTACTTCATTCAAGTTTGTGACCTGAAATTCGGTTGGTTTGAACTACAATTTCTCTACAAATATGAACTCGACTTTGAATTAACTTTTATCCTCTCATTGAAGCTGGTAGCTTGACTTACGGCATTCTTTTTCTCTCATTAACTTTTACATTTTTAGGCTGGTGCTTTGATGACTGTCAGTTTGCTAGCGAGCAGGGTAGCATTATCCCCGAAACTTGTCAATAGCTTAATAAGGTCAATTGCTGAGGTAGCTAGAGAGGATGCTAAAGAATCTACTGATTTGCAGTGGTTTCGCACTTCATTTATGGCCTTGGTCAATCTAGTTCAGGTAATGTTTTGAATTGTGTTCAATTTTAGTAGCTTTACTCCTATGAGTACTTTATTCTTTTCCTTAGTTGTGGAGTTCTGTAGATTAAGTGTCATCGATCTCCTTGACCTTGAGTTAGTGGACTCTTGTGTTTGCTTCCCTACCATGAAAACAGATCCTAAAAAGCTGTGCTTTCCCTTGTCGATTCTAGCTTTTTGTCCGCAAGCTAGCTTTTACACAGATGGATATGCGGACTATTGCTGCAGGCTTTGGTTTAGAAGCGAACTTGGATATTTGAACCTGTTGCATTAAGTTCATGATTTAGGGCGAATATGAAGACACTCTCCTAGTCTCCTATGAGCTTCGATAGCAGGATTAGTAAAGGGAAGTGGCGGAGGCTTTATGGAGGTCCTGATAATAACGTTTTTGTAGTTAAAAAGTTAACGAAAATCTGGCTTTGTTGTGGTTTTAATGAGATTGAAAAAAGGAAGTTTATATGGTTGTGTATCCGAGAGTAATGCTGGAGCCGTTTGGTGTTTTTTTTTTGTGTGTGTTACTACTTACTAGTGTGTTGGTGGGAAAAATGTTGCTTGTTCACGCGCTCACTTTGGTTTGGATTTTTTTTGGCTAGTTGCAATCTGTTGTAATCTTCCCCAAGAAGGCAGTGGATAGTCTGAAAGAGATCAGGTAATTCTTAAATCTTGAACTGCTACTGGAAACGTAGGAAAAAAGAAGCAGCTTCCTGGTGATACTTTCCGTTATGCTGTTCAAAAACTTCTTTTTGTGAAGTATTATCATCGATTTATAGGGATGTTTCGGGGATTCTTGCTGGACTGACCAAGGAGTTCAATATCGACAAATTCTTGGCTGTGTTTCTGGAATCTCTCCTGGAGTACAGGTGTGACTGCACATGTTTTTCAGTTCTACCCTTGGGTGTTCTCATTTTCTCTTAATGGCACTGCCAAACTAAATAACTTTTGTTTGCAGTTCTTCTGATGATCTTTGCCATTTTACTCTAGTATCAATCATAGAGGCAGTTCCTGTGAAGCAATTTGTTAATCGTATAGTGTCTAAGCTCCTTTACTCTTGCATGAGGTCATCACAGAAGAAGAATGAGCCCATATCATCAGAATCAGGTTTCGTTGGTCATGAAATATTTTTGTTGTTTTCGTTTTCAAGATTTTTCAGCAACTGGCATGCGTGTTATCCACATTTAAATGCTAGAGCAATCCATCATTTTGCATTTTCTGCTATGCTGTTGTCTCGGCTCTTTTCTTTTTCTTGGCTCTAAACTTGTTTTTTCTCTTTGTGTGGCTCTCGACAATTGTCAGGAAGCTGGGCCAAGCAAATTTTAATCTCCATTAATAAGATGTACCCATCTGAATTTCTTGGAGCAGTTCACAGTTTTCTGGAGGTGTGTTGGCTCACTGTGTCTCTGTTCTCCCACCTTTGTTTTCTTTCTTGTTACTTTTCTGTTTTATTCTATGCATAGTGTTCTTAATATCCATTTCCCTACACCTGCAGGATGCTAAAGTGCAATCCAAGAATGATGGTTCCATAGATGAGATCATGTGCAGAATATTAGATGGGAATTTGGATTTGTCCATTGACGTCTCTGATTCTAAAATTTGGTTTGCACTGGAACATCCAAAGGTAGCTGATAGGTTGATTTGTTTGTCTATTTCTCGTTTTGTGTTCTACAAACTTTATTTTGTTGGCATTTTACTTCTACCTTATGTGGTATTCATATCCAGGCATCATCTGGTCCTCATGGTTTTTGTTGCATAATGTATGTAGGCTGAGGTTCGACGCTCTGCACTTTCTGGGTTGAATGCATTTGGCGTTCTCAAAGAGAAGTCTGTTGGTTCGGAGGTGAAGTTTTTTTATTTCCTCTTCCTGTGTTGCAGGGAAAAATTTGTTATGTGATGCTGCAGTACCAGTCAATCTGCATGTTATGTTACAACTCATCTAAACATATGCTTCACCAGCTTATTCATGTTTTTGGTGCTTTGAATTGGAGTTGGGTGTGGTTTGTAAGTTGCTCAAGTTTTGTTTTGGGGTAAGATTGTTCACTTTATTTTTGTCTTCCTGGAAAAGTTGTTCGTCAAATGGAAGATGCTCTTTTACTTCTTTGGGGGACTTAACGTTCGTCATGAAGTTGTAAAGGCTGGTTTGTGACAGAGTGTCCATATACAACAGAGCAGTAGTATATTCACAAGGCAAAGAAGATGGGCAGAATTTTTTTGACCATGCAGGGATTTTTTAGTTAGTCTTTGCTTTTATTAGATTACATTGCATGTTGATCCATTAGCTAGTAAATGGAAACTGAAATGAGATAGCAAACCTATTAAGGTTCTTTATTTATCAAAGTGTGAGAGAAAGTTCCACATATGAACTATGTAAGACTGAAGTCCGCGAAATGATTAGTATTGACACCAGTGATTTGTGAGAGAGCTAAACATCCAAGGCGGGACTCAAGTAATGAGGGAAAAGATGGACAGTTCTTAATCTGGTAGAGTGGGGTTTGTGGATAAAATAAGGAACGTAGAAATGAAGGGAAAATAGAAGTCAGAGTACCTGGAATGCTGTGTTGTTTGTTCGGTGTTATTTGGGCAGCCGGCCATATGCATTTGTTTCTTTACAATGTTTAGCAGAAATTTGCCTACATATTACTCCCTCCGTCCCATAATATTTGTCCGGTCCGCAAAATGGGGACTATAAAATAATGTATTTCTTTCAAGAAAAAAATCAAATTTTTTTCATAAGTTAAAAGAACTCGTCAAGATCTAGTAAATTGTTGAATTTTTTTCCAACTTTTCTTACAAAAATTGTATTATTTTTACATCTCCGTTTTGCGGACCAGACAAATATTATGGGACGGAGGGAGTATTTTTTTTTGTGAGTATTGTTAGTGTTTTTCTTTAAAAACATATTTGGTCTACCATGTGATTTATGTTAGAATGAAATGATTTTAGCCTTACTAGATGCTGCATTTGTAATTCTGAAGGTTGGAAATATACCTGGAGGCTGGAGTTGATCATGTTCTCCTGTATATTGCATATAATGAAATTAATGTTTTGCAACACTTTAGTGATCAAAAGGGAAAAAAGTCATGTTCTTTCAGTTATCAGCGGTTCTTTCCTTTCTGCATTTCTGATGACGACTCCCTGCTTCTGTGCAGAGACTTGTAGCTATTCAAGATGCAGTATTACGTCGGCTTCGAGATGATGATCTTACTGTGGTGCATGCAGCTCTAACTGTAAATAGATTGGATGTCTGCATTTGTCCTCCGGCTCTTATTGATGCGCTTGAGAATGTGCTTCAGAGATGTCTCGGAATTGTAATGTCAAGTGAGTTTCTTCAAATTTATATATAGATTTTGGAACAATCTATTTTATTGCTGGTCTTTGTTTACACAATGTTTGATTCAGCAAAATATTCCTTTAATTAATCGCCGAATTGAGGAGTAGCAGTACAAGGAAAGATTCAATTTGAGGGTAAAGAAGTTCAATATGGCCCAATGTGACAAAGAGGATAGTTAACCTATTAATATAGACAAGTGAGATGGAGTTGTTGATTGGATTTTCAGATGCCATTAGTATAAATCTTGACACAAGGACATGGATTGAGGCTGTGATAGGGAAAATACCGTTGTCATGGTACAGGAAAAATGCCAAAAATTTCTTCCTTGGTAAATTTGGTTTCCTGAAACTTAATTCTGATGTCTAATTTTATTTTTTTTGGTTAATGCATGATTGGGCAAATTGTATGTGAACTTTAAGTCAGGATGCGAAGTATGAAGATAATTTGAAAAACCAATCCGAATTCATGTCCTTAATAAAACCAAGTAACCCATGTTACTGGGAATGGTTTAAGGCTGCTGACTGGATGGCAAACGAAGGAATGTCTTCTTCATCTGTTGTATGGATAAGTCTCCATGGAACTTTTTTGGTGAGTGGGAGCTGATCAGATGGCTCTCTACTTAGGACTTGTTTATTCAAGCGGAATTGAAGAATATAATTGTAGATGAATGTTATATTTGGTGATGTGATGTTAGTTAAGTGACCTTCACTATGGAAATGGTGAGGTCGGATCATTCATAGTTTTCAGATTGTGAGATCTGCATGCATATCTTATGAGCTTACTAAGGTGTATCCACTAGTTTAAAATGTTTACTTAATTCAGGATGGTTAATTTCACTAAGACAATGGTGGTTGTGATAGGCATGTCATCTTGATATTGATCTCCAGAAAGAACTGAATTTGGCCTTGTTATTTAGACAGTTGGAGCCTAAAGAAGCTAACAAATGATGGTCACAGGTGTATGAAATCAGAGAATTTGTGCCACGGTTTTGGGTTATGTTATTAAAGCTTATAAACAAGACAGAATTTTCACAGTTGTTGCATTGGAGTTTCAACATATTGGACATAGGAGGCTTACTTTATTGGACTTGATAAATTACATGCTAGGCAGATGAAACATTTTTGAGCAGCTCTCTCTCATTCTATACTTGTGTTGCAGTTGCATCGGGTGACACATCTCTACCTAGCGATGTTGCTTTTTTGTGTCTCGAACGGGCTATTTCAAACTTCCAAGATCAGAAAGAGTTTGCAAAACAACTTGCAACGATGACGTTTCCCTTGCTGCTAATCGTACCAAAGGTTCCTTGATCTTTATGTTGTCGTCCAACTTAAAGTTAATGATGCATCATTTGGTGATAGACGTCCATTCATTGTCATTTTCTTATTGATGTAATGTTCCTATTCCTGAGTGCAGAGTCAAAGGTTAAATTTGAAGGCTTTAGGATTGGCCAAGGGATTAAAGTGGCCATTCTACCAGAATCTTATCATTCCCAGCAGCCTGGAGAAGGTAAAGTACGGATTTAAAAGCTTCTATGTGGGAGTTAACATCTTTTAATTTTGCTTGTCCTAAGGCGAAAGAAACAACTGAATTTATGCATGACAGCTTGAGATGTGTATGGGAACTTATGGATCAAGGTTGCATAAAATTGGAATCCTTCTATCCTTGAATTCAACCGATCAACTTCCTTCATGGTTTGTGTATCTTTGATTTCTTGGATGACAGAGAAGGCAAAGGATTTCTCTTTGCCAATCCAAGCTATGCTTCCTTTATCTTTTCTTTTCCATTCACAAATCTCGCAGCAAATGGAGCTCAAAGTATGTTTTTATGTATTCATTCCTTCTGCTCGCCACTTCTCCATGGGCTCAGTTGTACGTGGGCTGTAGGTCATAGTCCCTTGCATGTTACTACTTCCATTAGGCCCTCTTCAGGGTGTTGTTTCTTTACCTAAGAGTGACGTCCGTGGCATAACTAGGCGCTATGACAACTGACAAAGGTTATATCATGCTTTATATACTGATGTTGAACTGAAGCTCCTGAGCATAGACAGATTAGATATGAGACTTTTTGTTCTTGAGCTACTGACTCGCCTTCCACTTTGTGTTGCATGTGAATGCTGTTGTATGCTAATCCTGAACAAGATGTTATAATCAACGAGTTTGTTACCCTTGAATTTGCATGCCTTTTATCAGTTCTGCTGTCTCGCTTTTTTGATATTTTGGTATACCTAGATGTCGCAAATGCTAGTGGTATGCTCTGGAAGACTTGAACCATGATTCACTGCTTTCTAGTTTAAGGTGTTTTTTTACCTTGTGTTATAGAAGCCAAAAGAGGCCATACTGAACCAAGTTGACCTGAACTTATAAAGGGTGGTGTCTTGTGCATTCCAGTTATTTTGTTTCAAACAGATCCAAGTTGGGAATGAAATGTTCTTTTGCTAAGTGATTTTTATTTGCTCGAAGGAGATGGTAGATGTATTTTTGACATTTGAATTTTGAAAACTTTTTGAGATTTTGTTCCATTCCCCATCAGCTTTAGCTTTGGGACGGCAGGTTGTCTTACATGTTATTAGAGCTTTGTTTTTATGTGTGTGCAGGGGTTTTGGTTTTCAAATTGATATTTTGTTTGCTGATAAAGGGTCTCCATGTACACTTTGTCGTCTTTACTTGTCTGTCAGAAACTGTCATACTTTGTCGATTATATGTGAGAGGACATTGTGCATAACGGCATAAAAGTTTGTAGGTCCTATTTTATCAGCTGAAATGTCAAGGGTGTGGGTTGTTGAATCCTGTTGTTACTCTATATATGTGATTTTCTTGTTTGCTTCTTATTTGCCCTCTTAGTTTTGGCGGGCGTGTTGCAAATTGATCATGACTTTGAATTATGATTTATGCTTGCAGATGTTGGATCATGAGCACATTTCTTCTACTAATATGGATACGATAAGAGGGATGGCAGAAACATTGTCAAGGCACCCTGAAGAGTATATGCCTTGGCTTGTAGAATGCTGCAAGTTTTCGGAGCTGTCAAAGACATTTTTCTTCTTGGTTTTGTTGCAGTCATTCACGATGCCTAAGATTGGTATACTGACTGGCTATGCTGCTTCTTTTTAATTCTTCTTAGAAGTCTTTTTATACTCGTGTTTATTGACGTCCATCTTATAATGTACATGTTGGGTTTTGATTTGACTGCTTCCATGGCTTCTCTTGCAATGCAAAATAGTTATCGACTAGACAATTATTGGTGAAGGATTTTCTTGTCACTGTTACTTTAGCACATCTGGTTGTGAACTTTTGATCTATAGAGCACTAGTTAAGATGCTCCTTATAAATGTATGTGGCAGATTATGATATGTTTCATGTTGTGCATTTTGTTGGTGTATAGGGATGGGCCCAAAATGTCATTCAAACCCTGAATCCCTAACTCTTGAAGAAACTACTATAGAAAATATGAAATAATCTATTTCATTTTGTACTTTTCAGAAGCACCAATCTCAACATACTTCCTTGCATAACAATGGATAGTTACCATTCACATGGAATGCGATTCACTTTCAAGATGCCTGCTTTCGTCTGTATTTGGAAGGATAAGCAAGGGTGGTGTATGAGCAAGTTTGCGAAATGGTTATTCGTATCTGAACTCCTTGTGTTCTGAATTAACATGAATCTTGAAAGTTACAATCTCCCTGGCACCTTCTCAGTTGTCATCTACCCCTTATTAAGATGTACCTAGCCTTTTAAGATCATTCCATGTTGTCAATTTTTAAGTTGAGTTAGAGATGGTATGCATTAGGTTTTTTTAGCAAATCAGTCCATATTATTGAGATAGGCCCTTTTGACGCTGTTATTGATGGCAGTGAAATTATTTCTATTTAAACGATTGCGTATAATGCCCTAGGTGGGTGATTTGATAGAGGCTAGCAAGTTGGGTATATTATCAGATGTGATTGTGGTAATGTTGCCATCCACTTTGCTGCCTTGTCTTTCAAGCACTACAGGCAGGTGTACAAGACCTGCTGATTTCATTGGCAACTTCCCCTATGAGTCTGTCGCTATGCACGAGTTTTGTTTGTCATTTAGGAAACCATTGCCCCCACGACCACTTAACATTTTCGCTCCTAAAGTTCATGCTCCATAGGCAGTTGTCTGAAGCATATACTTGACAGAACAAAGTCGATGTTGATAAGAAGGTGTCAATTCATTTGACTATATCCAGGTTTAGATACAAAAAAAGAGGTCAATTCACTTTAGTAAATCTGTTTTCACTGGGTTTGATTGTATGTTTTCAACCCATTCCTGTAATTTAATCAGGCGACATGTAATGTAAACCTTTATGTGGCTACTGGACTGAATTCATGCTTTATGCGACTCATGGTATGCCTTTTTAGCTGCATATAAGTATTTTCTGGAATATTATTACGCCTATATATTGTGATGGGATTGCCTTGAAATGATGAAGGTCCCACGCTGATTTTTGTTTTTTCTTTATTGTTAGATGTTAGTCGGTTTAATGCATTGTATGATGCTTGCTATCAAGTTCTGGTAGCTGAGTGGCATGTGTTGAAGTCTGTGGGACTTGTATCTGCAGAAGAGGTACATAAATGATTTCTGCATTCCATAGTTTATTATTTCTCAGTTTGGACTTCTGTACCTGCAAATGTTTTATTGATCATATGAGGAAGAGTGGGCTTGTTAAGTTGCATATCATATGGTTCTGCTATGTAATTTCCAGTCCAAGACAAGAATGGTGGATAGTGATTGCAAAGGCTTTCTGGATCAGCTGTTTGAGGCCAACTTTAACACCAATTTTAGGCAACTGAATTCGAAGATACTAGTTTGCTTATTTTGGAGGATACTGGAGGTGTTTGTCTCAACAATGCCGGCAGATGTCTCATTGGTTCGTGATGCATTTTTTTGTTTACACATTTTTATTTCCCACCGTGTGGAAAATATTGTCACTATTGTTGCTGTAACATAAGTGAGCTTGTATTTCTTTCAGGATGATAGTGGAAAGTGGATGTCCACATTTCAGGATCTATTTGTGTTCCTTGCTGACTCAGACCGGAAGAATGTTTTCCAGAAGCATCTTCACTTCCTAGTTACAAAATGCAAGATCTCTCCAGTCCGATTTTTATTGAAGCTTGTCACTGAAGAAGGTTTTTATCATAGGATCCTATTTCAATGTTTTATTTCATTTCTTTTTTTGGAAAATTCTTGGATTTGGTAAATTAGTCATTCTTCGCTTCTGGCCAACTGCTACTTTCACGTTTCTGGTAAATGTGAAAATAATTTTAACCATACTCGTCTTCCATTTGTATCTCTTAGCTTGAATGGTAGTAATTAATGTATGTTTTCAAGTTTGTTATTCACACTTGTTTTGCTAGATATCAGGACTATATTGTTACTGGATTCTATAGAGTGCTTTAAAACCTCTGGAGATATGCTTGAATAGCTTACCACAAGTATTTCCATTGCTGAAATATCATGACAGGGTGGAATGGTGTGGGGAAATGGAAAACCTTGAAATTTTAATTTTTGAAAATAGTCTGAATTTTTGATACTGACCAGTTGACCACCGTTAACAGTTAACCTTGAAAATAGTTTTCCCTTACTGATTATATATTAGTACTTGGTCTCCATCTGGAGCTGTGATGCGGATGCTCTTGGTCTCATTTAGGGATGTAGGGACATCAAATTCAGTACATGTGGGTCTAACATCATTGGGTATAACCTTTACCAGTTTTTTCTTTGGAAATTCCTTTTTCTTTTTTTTGCAAAGATCTAGCTGGCTTTGTTTTGTGATGGTTTTGACATGTAGAGATTATTTTTCCATAATGTCTGTTTCAATTTTGCAGGTGTTTCTGTTGCTGTTCAAGTCGAGAGTCTTCATTGTTTTGTGTTTCTTTGTTCTCAGTTAGATGAAAGCTTACATTTTGAACTTCTTGGTGAATTTCCTTCGATTCTTGTTCCACTGTCAAGTGATAACAAGGTTCCGAACCATTTTCTTGAAGCTTATCTATATTTTGGCAATCCTTTTGTGATTTTATTTTGTTTTTTTGCTTTAGTTACATTATGTATTCTTGGGTAGGATTTATTTTCTTTATCATTTCAGGATTTACGGGTGGCTGCCATGAGCTGTATTGAAGGGTTGCGCACACTGTCGCCTCATGTTGATTTCTCCAAATGGAAATCTGGTATTAACACAATGCGTTTCCTCCTTAGTGAGGGTACCAATTTCAGTATCTTATTGGCTCCTGCATCAATACTTCAATCTTGGGTTTTATAATTCTTAAAATTGACAGGACAAAGTGCAACGTGTCCACATTTTCTTGATGAACTTCTGAGCCTGATGGTTCAACAAAAGAAGCTGATACTATCAGACAGAGATGTTTTGCCTTCATTTTTAACAACTTTGCTGAGTTCTTCCTGCCATAGCCTTTTAGTACCAGAGACAATTGGACAGAGGTTTTCATCATCTATTGTAGTTACTTCCCATCATGTTATCCTTATAATTGACAGTTCCATCTTTTCTCTCACCATCTTTGTCCTTTCATTTGGGCCACTTGTCAATATTCAAAGAATGGGAAGTTTATGAAGTTTATAATAGAGGTTGAGAGTTGCAAGTTGCAACCATTTTCGATAATAAGAAAAGACAGTTGCTTCCGGTCTCTAAGGCACAGATACTGAAACGGGATACGGATACGACATGATATGGCGATACGGCAAAACCTAAAAAAATAGGATATGGATACGCTGGGGAGACGGCTGTAAATTATACATTTTTATAAGCATTAGTCTCCTAGGCATAAAAGTGGAGCCATAAGAAATAGAAGAGTAGTTGAATTGCCAATACCAAGCATTAAGTACATGTCAATCTCTAAAGAGTAGGAACTTATCATCCAAAAGATTAGAATTTTGTAAAAAAGAAAAAAAAAATACAGATTAGTAGGCAATAGACTAATAGGTATGCATATAATATACTTCATATATATACACATATATCTATGTACCAGTGCATGTATTAGATATAATTTATTGTATATGTAAACAATAGAAATCCACACCAGTAAAACAGTGAGAGAACCTTGTGAATCAAAGGTTCAAGCGATCTATGGTAGGAAAATATCGACCGGTTCAAGATTCAAGGAATGATCTATCGATGTGCATAATTTCCGAAGTTTTATATTTTTAGTGATGCTATTATTACAATTTTCCCCTTTTAGTTTGTACTTGATTCTTTAAAAAAATTCATTTTAACCCCCTCCATATCCTATACGTATCCCCGCATATCCCTTGCGTATCTGAAACAAAAAATATTTAAGTTAAATACTGGATACTTATTTGCCATATCCGATACGTATCGGGTGTGTATCCGTATCCCTCATGTATCTGATACTCGTACGTGACTAGTTTCGGAGCATCCGTGCTTCATAGCTTCTGGTCCTTTAAGTGTATTCTATAAGCATTGTCGCAGGTGCAAATTCATTGATGGATTGTACCTGTAGCTGGGTAATCAACATGCACTTTTGTCATATGCCCTATGAATTAAGGATGTCCCATGCACATTAAGTGTTTAAATGTTGCTGGATTTGTTGCATTTAGCTCTGAAAAGTGACAGTTCATGGTTGGGGCATTTTCATGCATTGAAATATTTTGACGCAGAATCATAAAGAGCGGAAAGTCAAAGCTTTCTACCTGAAATGATATCACTCATAAAACTAAGAAACTTTTGCTGCTCTTTCTTTTTGACATACGGTTTAACTAAAGTAGTTGCTAAACTTTTAGCTTTGTTCTGTCCCTAGTGAATTCCGGGCAGAACATGTTGTGACTGATGTATATTTTTTAACCGAATACATTCCTTTGTCATCTCTGCTCTGTCTTTTTTTGATAGAAGATTTTACACCCTGCCTGATGTTGTATTTTGCTTGGGATTCATAACTATGTTAGTTGTTCCAAATGGTCCCATGTATTATAGCAAATTCCTTTAGTGTTAATAAATAAGAAACCACAAGAAATTGATTGAGAAAAAGCAAGGTTTAGTTAATTAATTTAGAATCACGTAGAGTAGATAAACTTGCTGAAATGAGAAGAATTATACATTCTAAATTTCTCTTAGGGATCTATGATGGGATCGAGAGTGAAACATGCATTCTGAAAAATTGAGGGAAATGTCATCTAGAAACTAGGAGTAGGGTACCAAGATGACCTTTTGGGGCCCGAATAGGATCTAGTCTATAGGCGAAGACTGCCTATTCTGTGAAGATTGTATTCGGCTTTCCGTGAGCAGCTGCTTATGCCAATTCGCAAATCAATTTTTAGAATTTTTGATGTTTGCTCCCGAAACATACTCACAAATCAATTTTTAGGCAGTTTGATGTTTGCTCCCGAAACATACTCAACAGAGATGCCATTGGCTTTTTGGCAATTCAAAGGCTCCAGGATGGCACACGACCACTTGTTACTACACTTTATTTTAGTCATAATGAGGAACACATCTTGGCCTTTGTTCTTTTGGTGTTGAGTATATGCATTATGATTGTCTGGGCCTCCATATCTATTCTATTTTCCTTATGTATGATTTATTTGACTTTTCAATTTCTTTTGCCATTTTCTGTCCTGAATGAATGCAACAATTAGCAGTGCTATATGGATTGGTTACCTATATTAACTCACTCTGTAGTAACATTTTTGACACTCTTTTTCAGATTCAATCAATCTATAAAGAATGAGATACTGATTTTCATTCTACGCTCTGCCCTAAAACTTTCCACATACGCAAAGGTTAGTATTTCGGAATGGGATGGACTATTTTTCAGATACATATAGTGTAGTTGTCTTTGGAAGTTATGCATGTATCTCTGATTTATTCGTTATTCTGACTTCTGGTTGTGAACTTGTTTTTATTCCTCAACGATCTTATTTATATTTATATTCCCAATAGTGTTTGACCATAGATGTTCCTTTGACAGCTAGTCATTTTGTCCTTGCTTAAAGGACTAGGAAGAGGAGTTATGCGTGTTGAGGATGTTGAGTCGTTGCTCTCTGTACTTTTGGAAAGATGTCGCCGGTATCATTTTGGGAAAGAAAAGACATTCAAAAAATTGTCAAAAGTTGAAGTTGAAACCCTCTGCCTACTATTGGAGGTGGTTAAAGATGTTCTACATAGTTTGTTTTCCTTGCAATTTCATTTTCTATCGCATTCTTCTAATTTTACAAGAATGCTCTCACCGTGCTAGAGCTGCTCTGTGCCCACCTCTTCATTTGATGAGCCTGTTTTTGAAGATCAACTATTGGAGGTTCTACAGGTAATTATCTATATCTATCCTGATTTATTTGTTTGTGTTTGCTCTTAGATGTGAAAGACTTCAACTCCATGGACTTATGTCTTGTTGGATACTGCTTTCTCTTCCAGTTTGGTGGAGTGACCTCTGAAGATTCTGCCATTGTGCTGCCTTGTATAACTGTGTTGAGGAATCTCAATGCTTCCTTTTACAGAGGTTTGAAAACTGAGAAACAGGTTATCCTCATTCTTTTCTAGCCTCGTCACTAATCAGCATTCTTAACTTCTGGATACCACTTATTAAGGCTTGGGTTGTTCTGCGTTGGATGGATATACGGGACATATTGCTAAAAATAGTTTTGCTGGAATTTCATAATATACTTGCTTTCTTTATAATGGAATCTAAATGGCATGTTGATAAAATGTTGGGCTGTGAACTGAGATTTAATTGATGCATTGGTATTTTGTTTATGTATGTACTCCTAAATCTGTCATCAATGCATTGTGTTTCCAGCGCCTGCAGATGTTCCCTCGCCTGCTCATGGTATCAATTTTGACTACAGTCCTCTTCAGCCTCTGTGTGTGTGTGTGTGTTGGAGGGGGAAGGGGGAAGCCGTTCCCAGATATATTTTGCTTTAATTTCATAATTTGTCAGTACAATGGGCAGGGAGAGCCTTTTTTGATAAAGCTTTTGCATTTTTGGAGAAGAAAAAAAAACAAAATCCTGCTAAAAAAGCAGGAGCTTGATCCAAATGGAAGGTGGTTTGCGATGTACACTTCCCTGGCATCGGTGCTCTTTTTTTGGACACTTTGAGATATCTGTTATTGTTTTTGTATAGAAAAGTGAGCTTCAATCATCGTTTCGTTTGTTTGATTTCCTTATAAAGGACATCGTTGTCGGCAAATATTGTCAATTAAGCTCATGGGAATGAGCTGTAAGGTGCATTGAAGTTTCTCCAAAGAATTGAAGTTTTCGTATGGGGTTGAATTATTAACTTCCCCTTTCCTCATCCTAGTTTTGATAGCATTCCCCGAAGACACTGGATGCCTCTGTAGTCTCTAGTATTTAATCCAGTTAGTAGTGCATTAGCTGCTATTCTAGCGATTACATTTAACTTTTTGGTGCATAGTTTTTTGTTCTCTTATTAACAAAGTATTATTGAAGTGCTGCAACTACAAAATTTAGAGTTGTGTCATGATTGAATAGTTTTGTTGATCTATGCTTCTGTGATTATAGATGTGTTCTCAAATCTTAGAGATTTTTATCCTATGTTTTTATCCTAATTTCTGTCCTGTTTCTTGCTTTGACAGGATCAACTTTTCCGAGACCTGGTGCTTCTGTTTCGGTCTGCTAACGGTGACATACAAAATGGCACTAGGGAGGCATTACTGCGTATAGAAGTTAGCTTCTTGTCTCTCAGCTTTATTCATGATTCAAATTTGGTACAATTGAGTTTAACTTGATGTTCAAAAAAAAAGAGTTTGTCTTGAACTATTTCCCTTTTTTTGTCCATTAAACAAGTATTACAATGTCACCTGCTTGTTATGAAGCTCATTCTGATTAAACTGACAGATTTTGTGAGTTGATTTTTCCTGCTGTATGTTTATTTAAAGTTTTCCCAATGTCGATGCCAAATACTTACTTGTTACTACTTACTAAAAGCACGAGGAGTTGAGTTCGAGATCACAGGGATCAACTTTATGAGCTCCACCTAAGGCATTTGAGATGGCCCAAATCTGTTGATCTAATGATTTGTTACCATTCATCTATAAAAAGCAGCTATAGATTTACTTTCCACCTCTTATTAAGATATTATTCTTCTATCAAGGTGTCCATCTTGTGTTGCTATTCTTTCGACACTATCATCATGTGGCTGCCATGCTGTCTGGATCAAAAATTTCTAAATTAAGTCCTTCTGGACATGCTAACAAGTATAATCATCATTTACATTGCCTTAAATTGAGCAATCTATGGATGACTTACTAGCACTCCTCTAAATTTTTGCAGTTTTCTTGCTCCACGGTCGTCAGGATACTTGATTCTGTTTTCGAGCAAGAAGTTTGCATAATTGGTTCTCCATATGGGAAGAAGAAAAAGAAACATATGTC
Source organism: Rhododendron vialii (assembly GCF_030253575.1). Lineage (NCBI taxonomy): Eukaryota > Viridiplantae > Streptophyta > Magnoliopsida > Ericales > Ericaceae > Rhododendron > Rhododendron vialii. Next base: position 25,892,406 of record NC_080559.1, read on the forward strand.
TCATCTTAACCAAAATAGTGGAAGAACTGGCAAAAATGAACTTTCTTTCCTGAGCTCTCTCCTAGATTTTTTGCTGCTGAAGAAAGATTTAAAGAACAGGTTTGCTATAATGACTATATCTGCTCTTTGATTATCTGTATTACTAGATTATTATGTCGTGGTCGCTGTTCTGTTTACCATGATGCCATTGTTGAGTTGCCCTCATATATGTTCTCAACTTCTCATACTGGGGCTAACGATATTATTCCCTTGGTGTGTAGGACTTCCCTAATAGGGCCCTTATTTAAGCTTCTACGCAAAATGTTTACGGATGAGCCGGTTCACAATGATGTTGACCAGGATGTGCAAACTATGCAAGCTTCATCGGGCATCTCTCAAACCGTTTCCAGTATGATATGCTACAATCAACAGACGCTACTGTTGATTCTGGAAGATATAAGTGCCTCACTTTCGACTATTGTTCCTTCAAAGGTTGCCTCCCATTTTTCTAGGAATAGAAAACTTCTAATAGGCCTTTATTTCCTCTACTTATTCCCATTTGTTTCTAAACTCTGGGTATAACGAATTTGATGCCAGGATGATACAATGAATAACTTTGACTTGAAGCTTTTGATTAATTGCGCCCGATCTACAAAGGATGAAACCACTCGCAATCAAGTATTTTCATTATTATCTACTGTTGCAAAGGTTGCTCCAGACAAAGTTTTGGCCCATATAGTGGATATTTGTACTCTTATTGGGGAATCAGCTGTCACACAGGTCTGTTGGTATTTGTTTCTTGCCTTTTGGTTCGAATGTGCTGTTCTCTACATTGAACATGCTTCAAAAGAACTGTTTGGTTATTGAGTTTTTTTCCCCACTTAAACCTATTGTAGTCGTATACCTATGAATAGAAGTGTTTATGAACTCTTTTGTTGCAGTGGAACAGTCATTCACAAAGAGTGTTTGAAGTTCTCATATCGGCAATAGTGCCTTGCTGGTTATCTAAGAATGGCAGCATAGGCACATTGCTTCAGGTAATATGATACTACTACACTTGCCAAACCCTTCCTTCTCCAGTGGTACATAAATGGTTTCTTATCTCAGGTTTTCATTGGGTTATGTTTGTCTTTCAGATTTTTGTGAATGTAATGCCTGAAGTTGCTGAGCATAGAAGGCTGCCAATTATCTTGCATCTTTTGAGGTATTAGAGAACTTCCTTCAGTCTAGGTTATCTTTGCTTTTGCCCTGATTGACAAGCTTTTCCCTTCCAGGACTCTTGGAGAGAGTGCTAGCTTGGGTTCATTACTTTTTCTCCTTTTCGGTTCATTGGTTTCAAGGAAACTATTATCTGCCCCTGATAATAGTCTACACTCGTGGGATCACTTAACTTCTCTTACTCGTATAGAATGGGAGTTTGTATTTGCAATGAGAATATCTGAGCAGTATTCATGCATGATATGGCTTCCTTCACTTGTTAAGCTGCTTCAACAAATAGAAATTGGTACTTGTGGTGTACAAAGTTTTAAGGAACTGCTAGTTGCTATGCAGTTCATTTCAGACAAACTGCTAGATCCTGAAATTACATTTAAGCTCAGTTCTGGTGAAGAATCAGATGACGTTCAGGTTTGTATAAATTATGTTTGTTTGTTTCATTCCTTGATGAGTTATGGACGACTAACAAATCTAGAGCTTGGATGTGGCATCATCAAGGCCTTGGCCCCCAGACTCTAGAAACAAAACTTCGAATTGAGGCACTTTAAAAGACAAAAAGAGAGGACTTATGACTGAAATAAGCCCCCACCCATTTTTCTTCATTATGAAAGAAAAGAAATCCATTCAATCAGTGACTGCCTGAAGAACATTATGCCGCAGTGGGGGGAAGCTGCGGCTATGGACCTGCGGTCAACACATCATTTTCTGTTTGGTGTCCTAATTGGAGAGAAGTGTTAACCCAGCCGCCCATCCATCTCCGCATCAAACATGTACTCAACCCCTCATCAAACACCCAAACCAACCCCACCCTGCATCAAAATTGGAAGTGCTGATTCAAGTCGAGCGGTTTTGTTTAAAGGCTAGAAACAATTACTCCCCCCATCCCAAATTGCTTTCCCCTTTTGGGGAAGCTAAATATTAAAAGGACAAGCGATGATTGCATCAAATTCAATTTGTGAGGCATAACTTTCTTACATTGCCCTTGAATCCTATCTTTTTAAAACATGTTAACTACCTTTTAGGGACAATTTTGGAAAACTAAAAGCCTTTTAGTTTGACTTTTTAAAGGGACTAAAATTTTGGGACTTCCAAAAAAGGAAAGGACTGGCAATTTGGGACGGAGGGAATAATATACAGCAAATGTACTGCAACATATGCTTCTCTCCAACAAATTTGTGGGGCCATGTGCTTGATGGGGATAATTCATCATGTCTTTGTACCATTGAACTTTCAGTGGGTTTAAAGTAGTATGGGAGGCTGCTTTGTATAATGCAATCTGTTCATACTTTCCCACATCTACGTATAGCTGTTCTTCATATCCTTAGCTACTTGATTTAAAATCTTGTTTATGAATTACGATACTTTTGCAGAGAACACTTGGAGCACTTATGGAATGTATTGTTTCTCATTTACAACTGGTTGACTCGAGCAGAAAGCATGTAAATTTTTCCACAGTCGTCAGGAAAGAACTGAAGGAGTTAATGCGTACTGTCTTGAAAAATATTACGAAGGGGCTCATGCCGTCATCATACTTCAATGGGATTATTAAATTGCTGAAACATGCAGATAGAAGTGTGAGGAGGAAAGTAAGTAATGGATAACTTATTATCATGAATCATGTGTAGAGAGAATATTAAACAGATGTCTTTTTGTCGCATTTTGTAGTACTGTTCTATCCTATGTGGCAAGGTTGGATTAGGTGGTGATTTTGTGTGAGGTTTTTCACATAGAGATTTCCGCGGTTGGAAACCGTCGTATACATTCCTTTTAAATCCTATCGATTCCTTTAATGTCTGTAAATTGATGATCTCTAGTTAACCACAATTAAAAACTTTCTGCTGCTTGGAACAGAAGGAACTTTTCACTTAACGGATCCACGGCTTAAGTTCTACTGTTTCTCTCATGGTTCATTTTGTGTTTCTTGTTATCTGCTTGATATTGATTTGTAATCTTGGCACAACTAAATCAATACCTTTCATTGAAGCAGGCTCTCGGGCTTCTTTCGGAAACTGTCAGAGACTCTGACACTACGAAACTGAAGCATGGGAGAAAGGGTTTGACTTCGAAGTCAAGTTCTTGGTTTCATCTAGATGACAGTGCTGTGGAGTCATTTGGGGAGATGTGTTTGGAAATTGTCAAGTTGGTTGATGATTCTCTCGATGATTCTAATACTTCATTAAAAGTGGCAGCTGTTTCAGCGATGGAAGTTTTGGTGTACAAGTTTCCTTCCTATTATTCGATATTCAGCATGTGCCTCTCATCTGTAACCAGACACATCCAGTCAGACAATGTGGCATTCTCTTCTTCCTGCATTCGAACGACTGGTGCTTTGATCAATGTGCTTGGTCCAAGGGCCCTTCCTGAGCTTCCTTCTATCATGGAGAATGTGATGAGTAGGTCTCGCGTTGTCTCCTCATCTGTGTCTGCAATAACCAATTATGGCGAAGATAGAACTTCTACGTTGTCAACATCCTCCAAGGAACCTCTCTTCACGTCTATTCTTCTCGCATTCGAGGCAGCTATTGACAAGCTTGGTGGGTTTTTAAACCCATATCTTGGAGACATTCTAAAACTCATGGTGTTGCATCCCAAGTTTTTGCCTGGATCAGATCCAAAATTGAAATCGAAAGCTGATATAGTTCGAAAGCTTATAACTGAGAAAATAACTGTAAGTATCTTTGTCAAATTTGCTGTGTTTTTTGGAGCTTTTGGTTGAATTGAGTCAAATTCATCTCTCTTTCTTTTCACTATTTTGTGGAGCAAGAGTGAACCTCAGCCGTCATCGTTTACTGACCTACATTTTGCGTGCCAGGTCCGACTTTTGCTTCCACCGTTGCTGAGCTTGTACTCTGATGCTATTAAATCTGGTGATTCAAGTTTATCAATTGCTTTTGAAATGTTGGGAAATTTGGTCCGAACAATGGATAAATCATCAATTGTTGCTTATCATGCAAAAATATTCGACTTATGTTTGGTAGCACTTGATCTTCGCCGTCAACATCCTGTTTCAATTAGGAGCATTGAGGATGTTGAGAAATATGTCATCAACACAACGATCTTTCTTACTATGAAGCTTACGGAGACAATGTTCAAGCCTTTATTCATTAGGTGTATTGAGTGGGCTGATTCAGATTTGTATGAAAGTGGAGGTGTGGGAAGCACAAATCTTGATAGGGCAATTTCTTTCTATGGATTGGTACATAGACTAGCTGAAAGCCACAGGTGGACTATATTTCCCTTTCTCTGCAGTTTATATTCCTGATGTCAAATGAAATTCTGTTTTGGCAGATAGCTAGATGTTGTGGTACGGAAATTCGGTAGAGGCTCAATAATTTGGTTCTTAATTTGTATTCTAGTCTTTGTATTTAGATTATTGCATATCTCATCAGACAATTTCGTAAACTGTCTCTGAAATGCCAATCCCGAGCTCATCTTTATGACCTTGGGTTGCTTTGATTGTGGGGGTGAATTGTCTTTTGGTCATGCACTTTTCCAAGTTCTTCTGTGGAGTTTATATTCGAGAGTTTTCTCTGGTTGATGAGAAGACCTCTTGGAGGGGAGGGCTGTGAGTGTACAACAAAAGCTGCAAGCCTAACGGTAGATTTATGGTAGCTGAGAAGTAAAAAAATTCATAGTTCTTATGAAGACATTACTCTCAAGGACATGCTTCTGGTTTTTCAGTATCTTTTTTGGTTAAGTAGCATTTCAGTTTGCTTTCAGTCATCCTTGTACCCTACACTTCCCTTGGTGGTTGATTCTATTGTTTTCCGAGTGCAGATCTTTGTTTGTCCCTTACTTCAAGTACTTGCTTGATAGTTGTATACGACATTTGACGGGCGCTGAAGATGCAAATGTTGCTGTGCCACGGAAAAAGAAGAAGGCCAAACATCAAGAAGGTTATAGTAATGTAGATGAGGAAAATGGTACAGTGACGCATCAAGTATGGCATCTTCGGACGTTGGTTCTATCTTCCTTACACAGATGTTTCCTTTATGATACTGGAAACCTGAAGTTTCTTGACTCGTCAAATTTTCAGGTTAGTCAAAACACCTGGTTCACCTTTTATGCTTTTGAATTTGCTGTTGTTAACCTGGCTATTTTTTCTATGTAACCTATTTCTTTGACTGTCTTATATCCATGGTGCCTGCAAGGAGTGGTTTTGCTTGATGAATGAATTCCTGTGGTATATGTGACTCAAGTCTGATCGTTTCATTCTTTTTTGCCCGTTTGCCGGACTTTTTGTTTGAGCAATTAATTCTTTTGTAATTTTCTGTTAGGGCATTGGCTCAAGAAACTAAGTTATAGATTTAGTTGCTTCTCCATACTTGTGTTTCACCTTTTAGTCTGTCCATTGGTTCGGTTGCCCCCTCCAGTTTCTGGTCTACAAGATGTCCAACCTTATCATTTTCCTGATTGATGGTCAATGCAGCTTTTTTTGTTAGTGGTTATCATGTAAAACCACTTTGGATGCTTTTGTTCAACTTAAGACCCAAACTAGAATGCAACTATGAGAGCGGAAGATGCAAACCTGCAGGGAGAAAAGGGGCTAAAGAAGGCTAATTAGTTAACCAAATTTTGCCATTTCCTTTCAAAAGTTGGTACTTCTGTTAGTTTGTATTGATGTTGTGTAGGTTGCCAGCTCCCAATAAAATTAGCATAGTTGAGAAAAAGGTATGGTTAGGACTGATTGTCAATTTGATTCCTTTTAATGGCCAAGTATTACTAAAGTCTGCGAATTTTAAGGAACTCCGATCATTCACTTTGATGAAGACTTTAAATGTCTTAACATGATCGGATAAATAATTTGTCTGATTGATGTTGAATGATGTATCTGAAATGGTACAAATGTGATATACTTGAATTATCAAATGCGATCATTACGTGACTGAGAACTGAGAAGTATCAAATGCGATCATTAATAACTGCGTCGTTGTGCCTGGGCTGTGTTTGGCACTTGACCTTTAGATGTGGATCATCCAAGGCACATTAACATGGTGTACTCCTCCTATGCGAACCGGGGTTAAAAACCAAACTACTCCTCAAGAGGATACATGGGGCGAGTAAGGTGAGATCCAATGTAGATCCAACTTTTGATGCACTGCAGCTTTAGCTTCATATGTGCTTTTGTTAGCTCATTGGTTGTGTTCTCATTTGGAAGTATCTTGAAAGTAGGTAGTTGGGTTTGACTGTCATTGGTACTAACTCTAAATCGTGGAGCTCTTGGGCTTATTGGATCTCCATTTACCTGTGATGCAATTTAGAATAAGTTTGACGGTATCCTCTTTTGCAAGCTTCTATCACCATTATGAACCAGTAATATGTGTCATTCTTTCATCTCCATCCATGTCTGCCGTTACCTTTTGATTGACGTTAATTTGCTTGTTTCTTCAGGTTCTGTTAAAACCTATTGTATCACAGCTGGTCGTAGAACCACCTGCTTCTTTAGAAGAATATGCAAGCATACCTTCATTAAAAGAAGTTGATGATTTGTTGGTTACTTGTGTTGGTCAAATGGCTGTTACAGCTGGCACCGACCTTCTCTGGAAGCCCCTGAATCATGAGGTGAGTGCAGATCTCCTTTGAATTGACTGACTGGATGCTGTTGATGCTCTTAGCTGTGGGCTTCTACAGCTTATGCCCAAAAAATATGATTTGGACAAAAAAAAAAATATCGCCTTGCCACCACCACAACAAAAAGAAAAAATAAAGGGAAAAGAAGACTCATGTGCAGCGGAATTGCTTGAGCTTTCTTCATGACATGCATCTGTGGCCCTCTAAATACTGTCTGCCCAAAATTTTGTGCGCCAAGATTTTTGCTTATTTGACGAGCTTTGAAATTAGTTGCAAGCATCAATGGTGTTTTAAGTAACCCCGGTCGGGTGCCACTCTGCCAAACCAGGGCCTGCACGCAATTTTTTTTAATGGCGTCCCGTATTGTGCTCTATTTTCTGTGCATTATTTGACTACGTGTCTTGTTATACTTTTGTGACAATACTCCCAAGTTTGGGTTCTCCAAATCAATGTTCCGACTGTTTACAATATGTGTCAATAACATGGTGGTGCATATGGTTTTTACCACTTCTATTGCAGGGGGTTTGTCATTTGAGTTACTGTGTTCATTTTCAAAGCATGCATCTTTGATATCAAAGGCCATACTATTGGCTACCAAGGATGCGGTTATTTTTTCCTTCGGGGCATTACATTCTGTTTTCGATATTGCAGGTGTTGATGCAAACTCGTAGCGAGAAGGTTCGATCCCGCATTTTGGGGCTGAGAATTGTTAAGTACCTTGTGGAGAGTCTTAAAGAAGAATATTTGGTATTATTACCTGAAACCATCCCTTTCCTCGGTGAATTGCTGGAAGATGTTGAACTACCGGTCAAGTCTCTTGCACAAGAGATACTCAAAGAAATGGAGTTCATGAGTGGTGAAAGCCTCCGACAATACCTCTGATGTCGTTGATTAGCTATCCAATTCCTTTGTAGCACACTGCAAGCGGTGGTATACTTGAGAAATGGCAACACGGTGGTGAAACTCGATAGAACGAACTGTGCTTTCTGTGGAGCTGATGCCTGTGTGCCTATTTATCGCATGTACATAAATGTAATGTAACATGTTTTTCATGGTCAGTGTACATGAACTCAAAGAAGTTTTGACATGAATGCTCCTTTTTATTTCAGTTGGTTTTAGATTTTAGGGGGCAAATTTTGTAGTTTCTGATGTGCCCGGGTTGTTGATACATCATGTATGCATTCTTGTTTATGCTAAAGATGGTAATCAGTCACGTTCTGCTCAAGTTTCTGGATTTGCTGAATGATTGGAATGCTCCTTACGAAAGTTATTTGTGTTTAGCAAGAAATTTTGGCCAAAGGTGATGATGAAGCAGTTCTATTTCTTCGACCTGGTACTTGGAAAGTAATGTGGGAGGAAGGAGAAGATCTATCAGGAATCTGGCTTGTGAGTTTCATCTTAGTTTGGTTTGGTGCTAAGTATGGAGGAGGAATGGAATTGGTTTTTAGTACTATACCGGGAAATACGATAACTATAAGGCGTAGGATGTTTATCGTGAATCAGTATTGCATTTGATTGACTGATGGTGAATCAGGGGCGTATTTGTTATTCATCGGCCGATTGTCAGGGGTCTTTGGGATGCGGTTCTTGTTCGGTCGAGCATGTTGTACTTACCAAAAAAAAAAAGCGCTTTCATTTCACTTCATTTACTTCTTTTCAACATATTAGAAGTCCTTCCATAGCATTTTTCTCCAGTTCTCTCATCAATGTGGAAGACAAAAGCTATTCAAGTCTGTGAGATGCCACCAAAATTGAAAAGAATCAGAATGGACAAATTTTTTTGAAACAAGAAAGATTAGAAACAAAGTACTCCACAGAATCAATCATGTGGATTTGAAACAAGAAAGATTAGAAACAAAATACTCCACAGAATCAATCATGTGGCCGATGTTCCATTCTTAAGTCACTGTTGTGTGATAAAGCAAAAATGAGAAAGTGAAAAAGCGCTTTAACTACTGGAAGTTCGTGAGAACGAAAATTGAAAGTGAGCGTAAAACGTGTTTGTAGAGAGCCAAAATGAAAATGAGAAAGTGAAAACGTTTCAAACTAGTAAAGAAACTCGTGAGAAAAGCGTGGATTGATATCGGAAGCTAAGAGAAGGATTATGTGTAGGACTGCAAACAAATTGAGTTGCTCGCGGCTCTGCTCATTAAGGCTCGGCTCGTTTAGTAATTGAGCTAACGTTCGAGTTTTAGGCTCGTTTACTAAACGAGCTGAGCTCGACACTTTACTGATTCGGCTTATTTAAAGAGGCTTGTTAAGTAAAATCGCTAGGCTCGGATCGAATTTTAGACTCAATTACCGAGTTCAATCACTACAAAGCTCGGCTCGACTTGTTTGCACCATTGTGTATATAACGAGGCACTAGGGTTTTAACATTGCTAAAAGAGCTACGTATCCATACTCCAATAAGCAGGAACCGCTACATAAAATTCTCCCCAAAGCCTACAATGAACTCAGCTCTCTGCTCGACCCTCTCTTTCTCTCCTCGCTTCAATGAACTCTCCCTCCTCCTCTGCCATTCATTTCTCTCTCCTAACTTTCTGCCCTTAGATCTCTTTTTCTGCTCTTCATCCCTCGCGCCCTTGACCATTACGTTCTAGGGCTTAGCCTTCTAATCAACCAATCGTAAAAAAAACGAACGACGCACTTTGGAAAATCACAACCCGACTCCAGCACGAATCAGGTTCTTTTTGCTTTGTACTTACACCCCCATATATATGTATAAATATATGTAAAAATATACATATACATAAGCTTAGTTCTAATTGTGGTAGAGGTTTGGGAAATGTTGTTTTGAATTTGACAGGTTAAAGGCCGCCATGTTTTCGAGATGGAGCAGAGCCGTGACGTATCTCTATAGGGTTGGACCACAGAAGGACGTGGTAATCAGGAGAGATTTCTGTTCTCTCTCGGGCCGAGGGTATTCGAAAGTGGCTGCCACTGCTGAGGTGCCGGCAGGGGTGGATTCCGGTGAGAAAGGCCATGCGAATATGCCGGAGGTATGCATTCAGAACCAGCAAATTCTTTTTGGGGAGAATCTGTGGATAGAGAAATTCAACTTTGGGGTGTTCTGTTTAGTGAACTTACTGAATTGAAAAGTTTGGTACGCGTAAGGTGATAGTAGATTTGATCCTTATGTCATAGTTATGGGTAGAATTTTATGTCTTTTCTCTAGGTACATTACACAAGGAAAATGATAATGGCAGAACTGTTTTTGCTAATGCCAAAATCTTAGCGCACCAGAGCCTTGTACTCCACACTGTTAAATTTCTTGGAGGGTTCCAACCTAAAACCAATTGGCAATAGGTGAAGTAGTCTCTAAATTATATTAACCAAACTTGGGTGGCTTGGATGAGCGATGTGAGATAAAGTCTAACACTCACCCTTATGTGCAGCCTGGATGCACTTGGAGGCACGAATTAAGGAGACTAGGAGATTTGACTCAGGTGATGGAGACTTAGCCAGGTGAGGTGAGGCCACCCAAGACTTAGCGCTAATACCATGTTAGAATTTCTTGGAGGGTTATGCAAAATCAATTGACAATAGGTGGGGTAGCCTCTAGATTATATTAACCAAACTTGAGTAACTTAGATAAGCGATGTGGAATAGTGTCTAACAAGTCTTTTATGCGCTATAAATTTTGGCATTAGCAACACTGTTACGAAATTGAGAAGTGAAACTTGAAATTTACATCCATACATTCATATACACACGTGTGTATATATTGTGTGTGGGTGGGGGGTGGCACGGGCCTCTTGATACCTCCTCCCCTGGGAGTAAGGATGTAAAATGGATATTGGTGGAGTTTGGAACAGAAGGATGGATGACAACACACACACCTCTCATGTTGATGTCTAATGTTCTGAACTATGAAAAATGTAGATTTCAGGGATATCACCGGGATCAGCCATCCCTGAATACACTTTGGTAATTTACTTCAGCTTGCATTATTGTTTTTGGATTTCAAATGTTGGTCTTGTTCAGCAAGATGAATTGATATCATGAGAAAAAATTTTAAATAAAAGAAAAACAAATTGTTGTAGTTCCTTTGAACTGTTATGGTTTCTTCTCCTTTCCTCGTTTGATAGTGGTATGTTAAGTTTAAAATCAAATTTTGGTCACTAGAAGATGGCGTGTAGAGTGGCAGATGTATCCATCATCTGTTTTTCTATCGAGCCAAGAATACTCTGCTATTTTTCTGTTGTTATTTGTATCATTATCTTTGGTCTCAACAGATAGTTACTGTAAAATTGGTAAAGTTAAACAAACAAATGAGCTCAGGCGGTCTCTGTTTCTGTTTCTATTCTGATGAGTATAATCTGCTTTGAACCTTACTAAGAAGATGTGTATAGTCTGGTAATGAGTTTGTTGAAGGTTTTGTTTTTGAGGTCATGCAATGTTCTCTGATAGTGCTCTATTACCCAGTAGTTGTCAAACATATAAATAAAGCTATTGTACATTATTCGATGGTAATAGGCTGTTGACTAGTGAAATTTTCTTGTGCTGACTAACACACTATACACTTGGAACAGGTAAACTTGAATAAGATGTTTTGGGCTAAACCCCGTTCATTGGCTTTGGCCGCTGATTCCCCATTACGAGTTGAAGAGCCAAAGTATGAGGGCATCAGGCATATAATTTTCAAGCTGCTGCTATTTTATAGTAAACAAAGCAAGTCCATTCGAGGGGCAAATGTTGTTTACCGCCGCATCGTTTCACAAGTTGATAAACCTGCCATTTATAATGGTTGGTCTTTCCATGTTTTGTTTCACCAATTAGTAAATCTTTCTTCTCATTAACGTGGTGAACTCTAGCTTTCCTGCAAGTTTCTGTATTTCTGTTGTAATTTTTTCACAACACAAAGGAATTGTAGTCATTTCCCCTTTTTAAACATTCACCTGATTTTGGTGAAAATGTTGGATGAGAATAAAACAACTCAGAAAAAGCTACCCTAAAGAAGTTTGATGGTTGAATTTTATATTCTTGTGTCGTTATGCAAAATTTTCCAATAAAAAACAGGATAGAAACAATTTGCAGGCTATATACCATATGAGGTTGGGTTTGCTCTTGTGTGTCCTCAATATTTACATCTATAAAAGCCAATATTGAGGTCCATACCATTTTTCTAAAAAGTTTCGTAAACTGAGGTGAGCATTCTGACTGAGAATAAGTGAAAATCAACCATTTCCTCTCTATAAGGCCAGTATGGTAGAAAGATGCTGACGCATGCAGGTCTAGACCTCATCTGTGCTGCATTGTACTTCAAACTTAAGCTACTAACTTGACTGATGCTTCCTCCTGGATTTTGTGTCAAAGTAGCGGGTGTCACTCCTTACTGAAAACTAAACGTTTTTAGGGGTGGCAGGTAAGGTTTCTCGCTGAGAATTCAGAAGCAACATCAGCATTTTATGTGGCTTTGAAACTGGAATCATGAGCCTAGGCATTGAGTGCGTGTTTTTGTAAAATGTCTGCAATAACTATATTGAGAAGACCTTCAAAATGACACTCTCTTTGTTTGCAGTATTTAGCCTGGAGAAGACCTTCAAAATGACATTCTCTTTGCTCGTGCTTCACATGTGGCTTTGCTTACGCCGGTTGAAACAAGAGGGAAATGAAGGTGTTGAGTTTGGGCAGTACTTGTACGAGTTATACAATCATGATGTAGAGATGCGAGTATCTAAGGCTGGGGTTCGTGATTTGTTTCCATTTGGTGACTTTAACACTTCTCTGTTTAGTATTGCCTATCAGAAATGAGCTATTAGTTGCAGCAGGATGAAATTTAGGAAATTGATGAGGAAATTGAATCAATTGACTTTTAGAATATTGCCTATAAAAAGGGTAGACTGGCTGACAAAATGAGGGAATCACACTGGAATGTATTTTGTAGATTGATGGTTAAATCAGTGATTTTGGTTGAATAGCCATATCAAAGTAGGGAGATCATTTATTGCTCGTGTTTTTGCAGGTTAACTTACTATTGACTAGATGGATGAAGGATTTGGAGAAGATATTTTATGGAAATATTGTTGCTTATGATGCTGCCCTGCTACCAGAAGCTAAACAAGAGGAGTTGGAAAATGTGCTGTGGAGGTGAGGCATTCGCTTGAGTTTGATTGGCCCATGTTTTGTCATGATGGTTCTTAACTCTCTGCTTTAATGTTTGTATATGCTGCAGGAATGTGTTCTCCGATGATGGCTCATCAATACCAGATGATTCTGGTTTACGTGCAGTTCAGGCAAACTTCTCACCTCTGTTTTATTTCCTTAAGCTTGAAGGGAAATATAAATCCGTGAAACTAGATAATCTCGTGTCCTGATACATAAGATGAGAAATATGACCATAGCATCTATGTTGATGTTGGTATGCATATAGGAGCACACCCACATGTAGCTCCAAAGAAATGACATTGGTGTTGGGTGCTCAAAAGAAATGACATTGGCAGTTAATCGCATATCTATTTCTGGTGGGGTAACAAAAATCAGTCATGTAGCTGCGTTAGCATCTACAGGGGTTGTACTCTATGGTACATTGTAATAATATTGTAGTAAAGGCCCTTCTGTCTTTCTTCCATTTTCCACCACTAACCATAAACCAGAAGTATTTGGTGTTGCTATTGGAGGATGCATTTCTCAAAATTACTGGGCACCCAGAAAAGGTGTTAGCAATTAGTTTAAGATTGAGTTTTTGTGTTCACAGAAGTTGAAATTGGAGGACCATCAAGTTTCTTAGCTTATTGGTTAAGTGGGGTCTTATGACACACAAGGAATGTAACAACTTCATAACTTGACCACATGTAATAGTTGAGTTCAAGAGGGTTGTATAAGCATCGATTTTGTTTTTTCCTTCTAAATTTTCCCTGTATTCATTTGAAAAATCTCTCTACTGTCCTTGTAAGGAAATACATCTTGGATTAAAAAGCGAAAAGAAAGGGAGAAAAAGAAGTTGAGGGAAAGCTTAATGGACTCTTCTTGGTTTATATGCAGGCTATGTCAAGGTATGTTCGCAGGGAATCTACTTGCCTCTCGTTAACAGGTACATATACCTTTACACAGAGTCTAATGTTGCTTTGGGACAACATAACTACTTTGTGGGTGAATATTAAGTTCTGTGCTGCGTGGAAGAACTTCAATCAGAATGATAGCATTTCCCATCTGTCTTACCATTGATTTTTAATCGGCAGAAAAAGAAGCTTTATTTTCTGGGAACTTTATGTTCACGTCATTGGAGAATTCGTCGAGCCATATGCCAAAGAATACAGCATAGAACAGTCTGAGACGAGATTATGGCAACATGTTGACACAATTAGGGGGATCCTATGGTGGTTCATTGGATATATAAGTAGGCAGGATTTCGGATTGCACACGAGAGTAATGAATATGAAGGCATCTTTTTATTCTTTCTTTTTTTAGAGAAGGGATCTCTTTGTTCACCATGGATATATTTGTATGTTTGCTGAAGAAAGTGATTTGTTGGGTACTTGACTTTCGGTTACTCAATATCAGCTGGTTGAATAATGAGACCTTTTATGATGATGAGACCCTTCTTCTTCTTCTTTGGTACATGCAAGAAACTTACTTTGTCCTAATCTAAGGGGTAGGGAATAAGACCCTACGGTGAGAATTGAGCAAGGGAGCACAGGGCTACCCTTTGTTCTCTCTGGGCCTTTGTGTGGATGGATCCAGCTGCAGCTACTTGGTCCTTTTGTTCAGCAGAGATGTAATGTACGTATATTGTCAAGGGCTCCTTTGGTTACCTTTCTTAGGCTTGTCCTAGTTCCCCCCGCACGGGCAGGCCTTTTTTCCTTGTCGCACCGTACATAATTTGGCAAAGCAGTTGGATTTTTTTCCTCTTCTTGTCTACGGCTTTACACACCAGCACAGTACAACCCATATAGAACGCAACTGCACAATTTTTCTTTATGCAAAATAATTTCACTTCTTCAACCTCAGGCTTTATAGGCCTAAACAAGTGTATTTCCGCTATATTACTGAACTACTGGTTAATGGCAATAGTCACGTTTTTATTGAATGGTAATTTAGTTGACGTATGCGAAAAGAATGACACGTCTTGAAATCCGTCGAAACATATGTTGTAGTCCATTTAATTTAGTGAAAACGCCCCTGTACCAAATAAGCAAGACACAAACATGATAGTATTACTTATTTGCTTTATTTAGCTAGTCGGTGAAATTTGTTTTATGTTTCATTTGCGTATTATTATCCGTGTGAGAGTAAGAAAACTCATCTGCTTATTTTTATCTACAAAACAAGGATTAGGGATCAATTGTACAATTCCCCCGTAATCCAAACACAGAGAAACCATACCACGAAAAGAAAAAAGGAGGGAAAATCCAGGTAGTAGCATTGTTTCCTGAGTAAAAATATAGGAGTACCAGTATGAAATATCAAATCCAATGTCATAGAGCTGAATAAAAGTCCTGTGGATTGAGGATATGCCACTCCCCCATTCACTCTCCCCTCCACGCTGGGCTTTTGGGTAATTGGGTGTATGATAAGATCACAGCCACGACCACGAGCACCACCGCGAGGGCCAAAACTGGCTTTATATTTAGCATCCCCTTCAAGATGGTCCAATGCCCCTTTCAAAGAAACCCAGTTGGAACTTCTCAGATCCCGACTCCAAACAAACAAAGACTAATTATGCGCCAAAGATTGTTCAGGAATACATTCAAGAAATACTGTTGGAGTTGAAGAGATTATAATGTATACGAGTATGTTTGTTTGTGCGCGCGCGCGGAGAGAGAGATCCTCGCCTTTTCCCCCAATCCCAGAATCTGCAACCCCAAAGAGAAAATTAGAACATCAGTACATTGCCAGGATAGAAATGAGTTGAGTTTTGTTCACCCTCCACTTAAGAGGGTGAACATTACCCTCCTTCCTATTGGTTGAAATGATGTGGATCCCACTACAAAATGATGTCATGCTTACTCAAAAGTGTATTACATGGTAAGCATGACATCACTTTGTGACGGGGTCCACATCATTTCAACCAATGAGAGAAAGGGTAATGTTTACCCTCTTTTAAGGAGGGTAAACAAAATTGCACTCGATAGAAACAGTGTACTTAATTCCCAGATGAACTCAGTTTTTAATTACCTCCAAATACAGAGAAATTAAAAACTGACTCATTAATAGAAATTAAGTGCATCAAGTGCATTGTTTCTATCCTTAGAAGTAATTTTTTTGTTTTAAATAAAAATTTCTGTTTTAACCGTTCTTTTGAACTTAACTTAAATCTGAGAGTTTTGTCCTTATTTGAATTTTTTTCGCATTTGTTAATTTTGCATCAAATTTTTGTGGGTTATTAATTCGTCTCGACGAGAGGAATTGGAAAAGTAAATTTTTTTTTTACTATTACCCAAGTATTTGAGAAATAACAACTTTTTAGCAAAAAAATGTCAATCAATAATCCACAAAAATTTGGCGCAAAATTAACAAATGCGAAAAAATTCAAATAAGAACAAAGCCCCCCGATTTAAGTTCAAGAGAACGAGGATAAAAGAAAAAGCTACTAGCCCCGTTCCACTTTCTCTTCTAAAAAAATAAGTAGTTATTTTAAATTTTTATTTTAAATTTTAAACTTAAAAATAATATGTATTTACAAAAATAGTTTTTCAATTTTTTTACATCGTCCAACATTTCTCATCGAAATCTATCAAACAAGATTCACATGCCATATTTTTAAATTTCGATAAACTCAATATTTTTAAACTCAATGTTTTTTTTTAAAATTTAAATTGTCCAAATACATCTGGACGTCAGAATTACCCGCACAACCAACACAATGGCTGTGGGCGTATCATTTTTGTTTTAGGTACTTATTATTTTTGAAACGACCCGCTCTAGGAGGATTAACATAATCAGTCTAATGAAAGCTTAATATCAACCTTAATGAAATTCGTTCCATAAGCGCAAGACAATGTCGACTAAGTATATTACAACCGGCTTCCAAAATAAAATTTACAAGTGAACTATACAAGATGAGTTGCATCCACATACGGTACGACAACTCTCCAAAAATTGATATTACAAAATGTATACGCCAAAAGGACACCAAGTCGCCCCTCCTCTCCACTCCTACAGCCTGTCAGACCAGTCGTGGACCAAAACTCTACTTCAGTTACCTAGAAGGATTGTGAGTGTTACTACTTCATTCAAGCAAAAAGCATAAAACAATTTACACGAGCAAACATGGATCAAGTAATGCTTCTAACCATATTTAGCAAGAAACAAGTTATTTTTCACAAACCATTAAATAAGCACAATATTTCAAGAAACCATAGGGTTGCTTCCCTCGCAACCAGGAGTTATGACGGTACCGTGACCCTGTGAACAGGGTACTTCCAACAATTTATACCCTGTTTGTGTACAGCAAACAGACAATTTATACCCTTCTTGTGTACATCAAGAAGAAAACAATTCCAACCAACAATACAGCTATGGCATGCTCTTAAATTAAATCATGTTTCAAGCAACTTGATCCATATCACTATCGTCAAAATTTCCAACATTTGCAGAAAAATGATAAATTTATGTTTTAGCTAGCCACTTCAATGAAATAGCACGCTCACCTTAGAGATTCAAAAGACAAAAGCGAAACGCCTCCTTCTCAACCTTGAGGTGGAGACTCGTCCCCCGATCCTAAAATATGAATGACACTAAACTTAGTATATTTCATACTCCAACTCGTGTTAAAATGCAAGTAAAATGTATCAATAAGTCTAGCATATGATCTTCTTTTTAATCTCCAACCCTAGTATGATACTGCATGAGACCAATGCAATAAAAATGATGGGTGATGTGCTTCAATGCTCAAAAGATGATTCAATGAGATTTGATACAAGAATTCTCAAGAATAAGGCTTAGACCATGACCAACATGTATTGTTCTGACCGTAACCGAAACATAATCGTCAATTGAAGAAAGACACTTTAACCATTGAAAAGTAAACTTCTTCCTCTTCGAATCGACAGGTCATTCATAAAAAACGGAGTTCGGGTAACCTTATTACGGCCTCGCAATTAAAATTTAACATAATATCAAAACTGGTGCAGAGACAGATTTGGGGTCAACTTTAACAGCAGTTCTGTTATTGCTCAGGCAAAACCACAGAGCACGGGTTGCGTCTTTGGAAAGCTCTACGTGTCTAGTTTCTAGCAAAACAAGCGGAATGTGATTTCGAGTCTCGAGCTAGGAGATATGACTGTTTTCCCAACTTGTGTCAGTGCAGTCAGCAATGCGAGTTTCACAGCAGCAGTTTGGTGCGCGATTTTTAACTTTTTCCCCTCTTCGAAATAAATTCTGAAAATTTTACCCAACAAACTAGACATGCATATCCATCTCCAGTAAAAATTTCAGAAAATTACAAGGTCGGAAAGTCTATGAGAAAAATTCGCTAACAACAGGACAGATTCAATTATGTTCAAACTCTAACTGAGACATGTCCCAAAGATGGACGAATTTGCTAGGTTAAAATCCATTCTCCTATGAACCAATTAGGATTTAAACTACAAGAATATGCAGGTATATACATGTTGATCAAAACCCAAAACATAGATTAGGTATAAAATAGGGTTTACCTTCAATTAGATTTTCCCAATTCCTTTTCTTCTTCTTCTTCTTCTCATCACTCACTCACTCTCTCTCTCTCTCTCTCTCTCTCTCTCTCTCTACGTGATACAAAAGAAAGCGATGGAGAGGTGGAATAATGTAGAATACCGTAGAAGGTTTTTTTAGGGAATAATTATCCCATGAGGTTGGGTGTATGGGTTCTAATAGGTCAAAACTCATCTTAACCCTTCATTCCACCTACCAAGTCAATCTCTTTTAATTAACTTAATTAAACCCTCAAACTCAATCATGTATTGCTTAACAATTAATGAATGATATGCGAATAATAACACAACTCGTGTAACAAATAGCATGACCTATGCAACATAAAGTTAAATGTCATATGCGATGCACGTGCATGTTCGGAACGGGTGTTACAATTTTGAAACTGAAACGGGGCCACTAGTACTTCATTTTTGAACAATAAAAGAAACCGGCGACTGTCGGTGTGGGGAAGACGGAAATTCGACCAAGAGGTCCACGCCTCCGTCGACTCAACATGAACGTGAATTACCATTAAATTAACTCCAACAGGTCAAAAACCCATAAAAAGCAACCCACATCAAAATCACTCAAAAAAATTTAAAAAAGAAGTACATACGAAGCACCACATTACATGCATAAAGATAAAATGCACAAAATCAACATTTTGCCCAATAAGTTTTCCACCACAAGTCACAAAACCTAGTAACCAACTAAAATAAGCCCCTTCTTCCCGGCGCCAAAAAGCTGAAACTAAATACACTCTAATGAGCTGTCAGAAACCCTAGTAACCAACTAGAATGAAGAGACAGCCCAAACAAGAGTATACAGTGGGAAAAACAAAACAAAAAAGCAGAAGAGAAGGCCATAACACCGTCTTCCTTATCTTCTTCGTCGTTGACTCCATCACCATCGATGGGTTCTCTCTCGTCCTCCTCAACATCGAGTTCATCTGCACGAACGCGCGAAGCGGAAAAAAAAAGAAAGAAAGTTAGCGCCACATATTTCGTAGCAAACATGCTTCAGAAATACACATCTTTGTGGAGTTAGATTAGGGTTTTTACCTTCGTCGTCTGAGATTCAGTTGTTTCTGGCCATTTTCTGTAGAGAAAATTAGGGCACGAAAACCCTAGGATTTGTCAGCAGGTGCGATTCGAGCGAAAACCCTAAAAGAGCACACAGATGCTTCTAAACTACAAGAATCTACAATGTCGTGATTTAGAGAGAGAGAGAGAGAGAGAGAGAGGGGGGGGGGGGGTGTGGGAGTTTGTGAAAGGGATCGGGAATTGCTTTTGGGCGGTGCAGTCCCATTGCTCCCTCACCACGTCCTCCACTCCATGTACAAACGGAGAACATGTACAGTGAAAGATTTTAAGTCCCTGCTACAAAGACCGATATATATAGGAAAGTTTCACGAGGCCCTATCGGTCTTCTATATATATACACACACACACACACACACACACACATCAACGTGAATTCGAATTAAATTAACTCCAACACGTTAAAAACCCAATTACTTTGACTATACTCCTAAAGGAGCCAATAAAGAGTGGAAGAAGGGACGGATTTGAGACTACCGATGTGCTGATACATAGAGCTGCCGGTTAGTGGATTTTCTAGAAAGCGTGTTTCTTCCTTTTATTAGACTATAGGTTTTTTCCTCTTCTCTTCTCCGTGTGTATTGAATGATGGAATGAGTAGAGCTACATAGCGCATAGCATAGTGAATGTTGAAAGCTCCGTGTAGCGTTCTTATTCTTAATGAACAAGAGTTGTCAATTGCAGAAGTAGAATAAACAGCTCTTCTCTCTTTTGGTGGTGTAGAGCGGGGGCTTGTGTAGCGATCTGGCAGAAGCTTGTTCAATACGCTACCTCCGATTGATTATTCAATGAATGAATGCAATGAATGCGTTGTTAATAAAGAGCGCCCTTCGCACTTTAGCAACTATAAACTCTGAGCTCTAAGCTACAAACTCGTACTGGATCGAGCTCCTCCCTTCAGTAGCTACCTAAACGGATTGATTAGATTTGGCTCATTAAATGGTGCACATTAAAATCAATCAAAAATTTTAAATTAATACTATGAAAATGGTTTCTTATCTTCTTCTCTTTTTTTGGTAATTAAATGGGTTCCTATCTTACTCAACATGAACGTGAATCATCATTAAATTAACTCCAATAGATCAAAAATCCATAAAAAGCAACACACATCAAAATCACTCAAAAAAATTTAAAAAAGAAATACATACGAAGCACCACATTACATGCATAAAGATAAAATGCATTAAATCAACATTTCGCCCAATAAGTTTTCCACCACAAGTCACAAAACCTAGTAACCTACTAAAATAAGCCCCTTCTTCCCGCCGCCAAAAAGGTGAAACTAAATACACCCTAATGAGCCGTCAGAAACCCTAGTAACCGACTAGAATGAAGAGACGGCCCAAACAAGAGTATACAGTGGGAAAAACAAAACAAAAAAGCAGAAGAGAAGGCCATAATACCGTCTTCCTCATCTTCTTTGTTATTGACTCTATCACTGTCGACGGGTTCTCTTTCGTCCTCCTCAACATCGAGTTCATCTGCACAAAATGTGCGAAGAGGAAGAAAAAAAAAGAAAGTGAGCGCCACAGATTTCGTAGCAAATATGCTTCAGAAATACACATCTTCGTGGAGTTAGATTAGGATTTTTACCTTCGTCGTCAGAGATTCGGTTGTTTCCGGCCATTTTCTGGAGAGAAAATTAGGGCACGAAAAACCCTAGGATTTGTGAGCAGGTGCGATTCGAGCGAAAACCCTAAAAGAGCACACAGATGCTTTTGAACTACAAGAATCTGCAATGTCGTCATTTATAGAGAGAGAGAGAGAGAGAGAGAGAGAGAGAGAGAGAGAGAGGGGTGTGAGTGTTTGTGAAAGGGATCGGGAATTGCATTTGGGCGGTGCAGTCCCACTGCTCCCTCACCACGTCCTCCACTCCATGTACAAATGGAGAATATGTATAGTGAAAGATTTTTAGTCCTTGCTACAAAGACCGATATATATATATATATATATATATATATATATATATAGGAAAGTTTCATGAGGCCCTATCAGTCTTCTCTCTCTCTCTCTCTCTCTCTCTCTCTATATATATATATATATATATATAAAAGTTTCCTATTTTCCAATGGAATACTGTTTGTGTTTCTTGGTTGAATTTCAAGAAAAAGGGAAAATTAGTATTTTGTTGGGTAATTTCTCACTTTAAAAAAAAAGGAGATAAAACAATAGGGTAGTGAGTCTTTTATGCACTCCACTTTTTACTAACCACATTCAATCATTAAAATGTTCTTAAATTTTATACAAAAATTATTTCATTTTCATAACAAAAAGAAGAAAATATTAAAAACTAAAAGGTTATTTTGGTAACTTCACACACTAAAAAACATAGGGGGGGGGGGGGGGGGGGGGGGTGAGTAGTCAAAAGGAGAGTGCATAAATCACTCCCATTCTTATACTCCTTTTTTTGCAACCGTGTTTTCTTTTTTTGTCTTCCTGGGATGTGAATTGTAGAGACCCGTATTTAATTTAATTAGTTTTAATATTTATAAATGAGGAAAATGAAAAAAGTAGCGTTTATGTGATTTGGGGCTAAAATGAAGAAATTGATTGTGGAGGGGTACAATGTGTAGTTTGCATATATGTGAGTATATATAGGAGGGGGAGAGAGTAGGAGATCATTTTCTCCTCTCCACCTCTCACGCCTCTCTCCCCGCTCTCTCTCCAAATTTCACTCAAAACCTACCAAAACAACCTTCAATCTTTCACCCTCTACGCATATTGTGGCCCGTATATCGCTGGTTTGAGCTCAAAAGAGTTGTATTTCATTCGAATCAAGGTTTTTCGGAAGCTAGGGCTCGTAACTTCTTGGGTTTTGTGCTTCGACTTCGAGGTAGGGATTCTACCTCTCAATATATGTAATAGTAGTGTTTTCCTTGCCTTGAATCGTGTGCATGATTGGTATAGTTGTTGTGGTTGAAATCGTCAAAATCTGCTCGAAAGCCATCTGTATCGATAAGGATACAACACTCTCTGGACTGCTTTGAAGCTCACCTGTATCAATACTTATTAAGCTCGTATCGATATGGAGAGCTTAGTGACAGATTTTGTTGTTTTGCTCTAAACTCCATTGATTTGACCCCCGATCATTTATAACTTGTTCTAAACATCACCAAATCATTCCATAACATCGTTGATCATATTCATTGAGTTCGTTGTGTATCTTTACATCCCTTGCCACTGTTCGGTAAACTTTGACGTCGATTATCACATGAGCTTCAATTGAAATGAAATGACACGTTATGAGAAGATGAGACGCTTGAACCCTTGTTGACACAACGATGAACATTCAGGACCTATTGACGGGTAGGTGCCTGGCAAAGGATATCGGGGTCCCATAATTAGCCCGGCAGGAGCTAATGCTCATGTTGAATACTCAAGGCCCGACTTTCTAGGTGGGCACTTGACAGGGGGTATCGGGGTTTCATAATTAGCCCAGCAGGAGCTTCGGCTCATGACACACGACGCGAAATGACATTGGAGACACAAAAAGTTGAAACGGTTAAAGGTTGAGGTGTATACCAAACTTCGTATCGAGTACGTGGGATTGTTAAGCCTTAGTTATTGTCTGTTATGCGGTTTAAATCCCGTTCTTGCCTTGTGATCATTCTTGCACTCCCCTTGCATATATTGTTTGAGTAGAATTTCCTACTGGGCTAGTGTAGCTCAAGCCTATTATCAATTTTAGGTACTAGCGCAGGGCAGTAGCGTGCATGGTTGAAATGCTTGGATGTGGAATTACATTTGAAAGCTAACGATTGAGGAGTTATTTAGTCATCTTTGTAAACTTCTTTTGGAAGATGTATTTGTAACTTTAATTGTAAATCTTTTGACTATGGAATATTGTAACCCTTAACTCTTGGATATTCGATACTTATGTTAATTTGGGCCTTAGAGCCAAAGATGTAATATTTTGGGAACTATTGATTGATGGAAGCGTGAGTAGGGAAATGGGAAAGCTACGTCATTTTGGGTGTCATACGAATTATCGTGAGGTTTTATTTATGGAAATCATTTATGTTTATGTTAAAAATCGAGGGCGTGACAACTTGGTATCAAAGCGTAGGTTTAAAACACCTAGAGACCGTGGGGAGACGTTCCGTCTCATGGGTTCAAAACGTAGCATCTTTTAACATGACTTGTGCATGCTTGTGTGACTAACATTCATATGACTACATGGCATTGCATTTTGATACCGTAGAGTGGTGTGGAGTTGTTATTAACCCGTGTTGGGAATTTAGGGGCTTAAACCTCATAGTCGTGATGTTATGATTAATAGTCTTTCCTTTCTTATATCATGTTGTAAGATGCCTCCGAAATCGCGTGTTAGACGGGGTGCAGCAGGAAACCGGGGAGGTCGTGGTCGTGGCCGTGGGGTGCCACCAGAGGATGAGGTTAGTCAGCATGGGGAGAACCCAGGTGGGAATCCGGGGGCTGGGGCCGGTAGGGGTGCAGGAGTACCACCCAATTAGACTCAATTTGCTAGGGATCTCGTTGTAGCACTTACAGCTGCAAATCTCTTAAACCAAGCTGCTAAAGAGAATGTCGAGGATCGGGCCATGGTGGCGATGCGAGAGTTTAGCCGTAGAAACCCTCTAGTGTTCGATGGGACTAGTGGCGACCCTTTGGTAGCTGACCATTGGCTAACGCAAATCTGCAAACTCTTTAGAGCTCTCAATATCACTGAAAACAACATCAGGGTCGGTATTGTGGCCGTTTAGCTAGTTGGGGAGGCCGGCGAATGGTGGGAATCTGTCCTGGAAGGTAGAAAGGATGCGAGGAGGGCGACAAGGACCGCGGCTCAAGTAGGTGAGCTAGACGTGGGCGGAATTCGAGGCGCTCTTTGAGGAGCAGTACTTTCCGAAAACTTTCCGTGAAATTATGACAGATTAATTTGAAAAGCTAGAGTAGGGTAATATGACTGTCTCAGAGTACGTGCAAAAATTCCAATCCTTGTCTTGTTTCGCTCCAGAGTTGGTGGCGACAGAGGAGAGAAAGTGTCGACGATTTGAGAAGGGGCTGCATAGTATCGTGAGGAGAATGGTAATGGTCCAACGTAAGATGAAGTTCTTAGAAGTCGTAGAGTGCGCAAGGAGCATCGAAATACCGAAGGAGGCACAACGAAATTCGAAGGTCTGGGAGTCGAGGCAACCGGTGGGGAGTTTGAGTTATTCTTCGAGTAGTTTTGGGAGTCAAAGACGGAAGAGACAGATGGAACCATCTCAGCAACCATCTAATCAATCCAACTTTAGGGTACCTTCTTCTTCAGGGACTCGAGGTGCTTTGTCTAGACCTCTGCCTGTGTGCTACAAGTGTAATCAACCTGGACACATTCGTGCTCAGTGTCCACACCTCGAGAAGGCTTGTTACATTTGTGGTAAAGCGGATCATCTTGCTTGGAGTTGTCCTTAGGGGTCGGGAATGCGCAGTGAGTCAGGTTCCGTGCAGCAGCCGGGAACGGGGCATAATATGGGCCAACAGTTGAAGGGTACTCAGAGGCAGCAGTAGCCTCACTTCCGCCAGACTAGGTCGGTTAAGAGTTCTGGGGGTGATAAGGGAGCGAGTTCTTCCGCGCCTATTCAGGGTTCTGGGCAGAGGGGAGCTTTTGTGCAGGGACAGAGTACTTAGGGGCGAGTTTTCAACATCACTTATGCTATTCCACCTACCACTTCTCAGGCTCCGGAGACATCCGTTGTGAGGGGTACATTTCTTTTGTTCAACTCCTTTGCTAAAGTACTCTTTGATTCTAGAGCATCACATTCATTCATTGCTGCATCATTTGTGTGTGCCTTGGAATTGGAAACAGAGAGTATTAGTCCTCCTTTATTCATTGAGACACCTTTAGGGGGTAGAACGCCTCTTGATCATATATGTCGAGCTTATGAGTTAGTCATTTGTGACCGTCGTTTTGTATTCGACTACATCATTTTGGGAATGTCAGGGTTTGATCTTATCTTGGGAATGGATTGGTTGTCCACATTTCATGCTACTATCGATTATTTCAAGCGTCGAGTTCGTATTTGTCCTTTTGAGGGTCCTTGTTTCCAATTCTTTGGGGAACGTCCGGAGCCATTGAAACAGTACCTATGTGGGTCTCGAGAGCACGAGTCAATTTATTCCTTGTTGGCGAGTTTGACATTAGATGAGAATGCCTCTGTGCGTGGAGAGTTACCCTTAGTGGTTTGCGATTTTTCGGACGTGTTTCCGAAAGAGTTACCTGGCTTACCTCCCGAGAGAGAGATTGAGTTCATTGATTTGCTTATTGGTACCACTCTTATCTCCGTACCTCCGTATCGTTTCGCGCCCGCCGAATTGAAAGAGTTAAAAACCCAGTTGTAGGAATTGGAGAACTTGGGATTCATATGTCCGAGTACGTCACTGCGGGGAGCACCGGCTCTTTTTGCGCAAAAGAAGGATAGTTCACTCCATTTGTGTATCGATTATCGTAAGCTAAATCGAGTCACCATTAAGAACAAGTATCCCATGCCTAGAATCGATGATTTGTTTGATCAACTTCGGGGTGCGACATGCTTTTCCAAAATTGACTTGAGGTCCGGTTATCACTAGTCAAGGGTTCGGAGGGAGGATGTTCCTAGGACCGCATTTCGTACTCGCTATGGTCATTACGAATTCGTTGTTATGCCTTTTGGATTGACGAATGCTCCAGCTACTTTCATGGACCTAATGAATCGTATCTTTTGAGCATATCTTGATCGTTTCGTGGTTGTATTCGTCGATGTGTAGACACCCCAATCCGGTTTTCCGATTGTTTTATTTTGTTTTTCGGTTTCTTGTTTCCCCGATGATGAATCAGATCAAAAACAGTCTTGAGAGCGAAATGGTTTGAGCTTGGAGTGAGTGGAGCCCATCCTAAACCCTAAAACCCTAAGTCAAAACCCTGTTCTCAAGGTGAACTGTCGCGCGATCAATTGACTCTCTCGCGTGATGATGTACCTGCCAGGTGTTGGTCAAAGTCAAAACCTTGACTGTTGACCATCGCGTGGGTTGGTACGACCGTCGCGCGATGGAGTCACTTCCTCGCACGATGGTCAATACCTGTCACTTTCACCTTTTTCTAGCTGAATTTTGTGATGATCAGGGGGCTACTGTCCTGAGGAACCCCGTTTTCGTCGACTAAACAGTGTTCTGCAGGTGCATGGGTTGCACCACCCTCACAATCTCTCCTATCACCTTGTTGGAACCCTTCTCCACTAAGCCTCCTTTAACCAGCCTTGTTGGCTGGTTTTTCCACCAAGTTAGCCACCCACTACCTTACTCCCTCCTCGTGTTCTATAAGTACACCCCCATTGTCTTTCAAGAAAAAAGTTATGAAAAATCAAGCAAAAGAAGGCATACAAACCCAAATATACTTCATATTCTCTCACTCTAGCCATCATCGTACACTTATTTCATAAGCTTTACCACCTTGTTCAATCCATTCTCAAAACACTCAAGTGAAGGTATAATTTCCTACTGTTTACTGTTTTGATCCCTAAGGGGGGCTGATAGGACCAAGGCTGGTAATCTATACCAGTCCTGGCCCTAAAGTCAGTAGGGCTACACGAACTGACTCATTAGCATTCCCGCGCGCGACGGACCCACTATCTCGCGCGACTGTTTCAGTCAGCACGTGACTGTCCTCGTGGGGATGGGGTGCTGATCCTTTCTTGTTTTTATGGTATTATAAACTACTGTGAAGCATGTTTAAATATTAACCCATTGTCTTGCATACTAAAACTCATAGTTTAGTTCAGATAGTTTGTTTAAATTCTCTAGGATGCCCCTGGGTGGCTTCTGAGTATGTTTCAGAGCCCAGGCATGCAAAGCAATTCCTGGAAGTTCAGTCAGGATCAACGCGCGAGGGTTTCACACCATCGCGCGATGGTTTTCTTATTTCCAGGAACCGCCCTTGCATGGGCAACTAGGCCTTAGGCCTTTGCTTTAATACCCCCACTGTTTAGGGTTCTAATGCAAAGTTTGGTTATTCTGTTTGTAATAATTATTTGCTTTCAGTTCTTATAAATTGCTTGGTTTAAACCTGGGTGTGCAATGGTCCTTCCAGAGCCCAGAATGAGGTAAAATTGAACCTGTTGAAGGGACTTGACCATCGCGCGATGGTTGACTTGCATGCTGGCAGATCCATGCATGCAAGTTGGCTACTGCTTGTATCAGATTCATTCCAACGCACTGTTTTGATGTCCAGCCACGGTGTTTGATTTCACCTCATTTATTTTCTAGTATATCCATCCATCCATGCCATTCTTTTGATCACATCCTTCAAATTGTTACGGTTTTAACCTCCGATTAACTGTTTTCTCGCCCTAATTGGCTAAAAATTGGTTAATAAACGAAGAATAGCAAATTTTTCATAAAATGCTTAAGTAGAGACCGATCTCCGGATTGGGTGAGAGGGGTGCCTTAAAACCCTTCCCCTCTCGTAACTTGGCTCCCGAACCCAAATATGGTTATGACAGACTGGTTCCTTAAACTTTTTCAAATCAAATACCGCGGCAGGTGCTTCGAAATACGGTTCCTTAGGTGTCGGACCTTTAAAACCCAAGTGGCGACTCTGTATTTTGCAAGCGTTCGCTGTCCGCGCACGCGCTCCCTCGATTTCCGGGTCCTCGCGTTTGGAAATTCAGAAATTTCCAAAGGGCACGGTTTCCACACGATGACATCCTTATTTATTCGCCAACAGAGGAGGAATACCAATCTCATCTTGCCATTGTTCTTGAACTCTTGAGAGAGCACCAATTATACGCTAAGCTTAGTAAGTGTAAGTTTTGGTTATCCGAGGTTAAATTTTTTGGTCACGTGGTTTCAAAAGGTGGAGTGTCCGTTGATCCAGGGAAGATAGAGTCCGTTATGAATTGGCAACGACCGAAAAATGTGTTTGAAATCCGTAGTTTCTTGGGTTTGGCCGGGTACTATAGTCGTTTCGTTCTCGATTTTTCTCGTTTGGCAGCACCGATGACTAGGTTAACGCGTAAAGGGACCCGTTTCATTTGGAGTTATTCGTGTGAGGCAGCTTTTGAGGAGTTAAAGAAGCGATTAACTACCGCACCGGTTTTGATTGTGCCCGAACGTGGAGTTGGCTACTCCGTATATTGTGATTCGTCTAAGGAGGGATTGGGGTGCGTGTTGATGCAAGCGGGGCGAGTAGTAGCGTATGGGTCGCAACAGTTGAAAACTCACGAGCGGAATTACCCTACACATGATCTAGAACTAGCGGCCGTCGTTTTTGCTTTGAAAAGTTGGCTCCATTATTTGTACGGTGAAAAATTTGAAGTCTTTTCCGATCACAAAAGTTTGAAATATTTGTTTTCTCAAAAAGAGCTTAACCTTCGACAACGCCGTTGGATGGAGCATTTGGAGGACTACGATTTCGAATTGCAATACCACCCGGGGAAAGCGAACGTCGTGGCAGATGCGTTGAGTAGAAAACCAACACACCTTGCGAGTTTAGCTATCTACGAGTGGAAAATGATGAATGATTTGGGCTTTTGTGCTTCACATTTCGAGGAAGTTCGGGAAGGGGTTACGCTATGCAACTTGACCATGCAATCGACCTTATCAACTTGAGTGATTGAGGCTCAACAACATGATGAAGAAGCGAAGGAACTTCGTGCAAAATTCCTTAGTGGAAACGCTCAAGAGGGGTGGATGATACACGCCGATCAAAGCTTACGTTATCAAGGAAAGTTGTTCGTACCCGTTTCGTGTCAGGAAGAAATCTTGCAAGAGTTTCACCGTTCTCCATTAGCCGTTCATCCGGGGGGAACGAAAATGTATCATGATTTACGTAGGCAATTTTGGTGGTCCGGAATGAAGAAGGATGTTGTGACTTTCGTATCCAAGTGCCCTACGTGTCAACAAGTGAAAGCCGAACATCAACGACCCGCGGGGGAGTTACAACCGTTGCCTGTGACCGAGTGGAAGTGGGAGAACGTAACCATGGATTTTGTTACGGGTTTACCGAGATCGCTGAGGGGGCACGATGCTATTTGGGTAATCATGGACCGTTTAACTAAAACCGCTCATTTCTTGCCTATTCAAGTTACCGATTCCGTGGATACGCTTAGTCGTTTGTATATTCGGGAGATTATCCGACTTCATGGGATTCCTGTATCTATCATGTCCGATCGAGATCCTAGATTTACCGCACGTTTTTGGCAGAGTTTGCAAGCCGCTTTGGGCACCAACCTTATGTTTAGTACCGCGTATCATCCTCAAACCGATGGACAATCCAAGAGAACGATTCAGATTTTGGAAGACATGCTTAGGGCTTGTGTATTGGATTTCCGGGGTAGTTGGGAGGATCACTTACCGCTAGTCGAATTCGTGTATCGTTTGGCCTTGCCACTGAATATATCGGGTGTACATGACGTGTTCCACGTTTCTATGTTGACGAAATACGAACCGAACCTGTCGCACATGCTAGAGTGATCCGAACTTGAGTTGGAGGCCAACATGTCTTATGAGGAGGAACCGATACGTATCCTAGATTCGCGTGATCAAGTTTTGAGGGGTAAGACGATACCGTTGGTGCGAGTCTTGTGGAGTAATCAAGGTAGAGAAGAGTCGACATGGGAAATGGAGGATGAAGTTAGAGAGAAGTATCCGCATCTATTTCCAGAATGAACCAATGTAAGTGTTAAGATTTAAGTGTCATGATGTTAGATTTGTTGCGTAATATTGATGTCTATGATTGTCACATGCATATGTGATGTATATGTTAGCTGGTCTTGGCTTGAAAAATTTCGAGGACGACATTTCTTTAAGGAGGGTGGAATGTAGAGACCCATATTTAATTTAATTAGTTTTAATGTTTATAAATGAGGAAAATGAGAAAAGTAGCGTTTATGTGATTTGGGGCTAAAGTGAAGAAATTGATTGTGGAGGGGTACAATATGTAGTTTACATATATATGAGTATATATTGGAGGGTGAGAGAGTAGGAGATCATTTTCTCCTCTCCACCTCCCACACCTCTCTCTTGGCTCTCTCCCTCTCTCTTGCTCTCTCTCCAAATTTCACTCAAAACCTACCAAAACAACCTTCAATCCTTTACCCTTTATGCGTATTGTGGCCCGTATATCGCTGGTTTGAGCTCGAAAGAGTTGTATTTCGTTCGAATCAAGGTTTTTCGGAAGCTAGGGCTCGTAACTTCTTGGGTTTTGTGCTTCGACTTTGAGGTAGGGATTCTACCTCTCAATATATGTAATAGTAGTGTTTTCCTTGCCTTGAATCATGTGCATGATTGGTATAGTTGTTGTTGTGGTTGAAATCCTCAAAATCTGCTCGAAAGCCATCTGTATTGATACGGCCCTTGATCCATATCGATACAACACTCTCTGGATTGCCTTGAAGCTCACCCGTATCGATACTTATTAAGCTCGTATCGATACGGAGAGCTTAGTGACAGATTTTGTTGTTTTGCTCCAAACTCCATTGTTTTGACTCCCGATCATTTCTAACTTGTTCTAAACATCACCAAATCACTCCATAACATCGTTGATCATATTCATTGAGTTCGTTGTGTATCTTTACATCCCTTGCCGCTGTTCGGTGAACTTTGATGTCGATTATCACATGAGCTTCGATTGAAATGAAATGACACATTATGAGAAGATGAGACGCTTGAACCCTTGTTGACACAACGATGAACATTCAGGACCTATCGACGGGTAGGTGCCTGGTAGGGGCTATTGGGTTCCCATAATTAGCACGGCAGGAGCTAATGCTCATGTTGAATACTCAAGGCCCGACCTTCTAGGTGGGCGCTTGACAGGGGGTATCGGGATCCCATAATTAGCCCGGCAGGAGCTTCGGCTCATGACACACGACGCGAAATGACATTGGACACACAGAAAGTTGAAACGGTTAAAGGTTGAGGTGTATACCAAACTTCGTATCGAGTACGTGGGATTGTTAAGCCTTGGTTATTGTCTGTTATGCGGTCTAAATCCCGTTCTTGCCTTGTGATCATTGTTGCACTCTCCTCTTGCATATAATGTTTGAGTAGAATTTCCTACTGGGCTAGTGTAGCTCAAGCCTATTATCAATTTCAGGTACTAGCGCAGGGCAGTAGCGTGCATGGTTGAAATGCTTGGATGTGGAATTACTTTTGAAAGCTAACGATTGAGGAGTTACTTAGTCATATTTGTAAACTTCTTTTGGAAGATGTATTTGTAACTCTAATTGTAAATTTTTGACTATGGAATATTGTAACTCTTAACTCTTGGATATTTGATACTTATGTTAATTTGGGCCTTAGAGCCAAAGATGTAATATTTTGGGAACTATTGATTGATGGAAGCGTGAGTAGGGAAATGGGAAAGGTACATCATTTTGGGTATCACACGAATTATCGTGAGGTTTTATTTATGGAAATCATTTATGTTTATGTTGAAAATCGAGGGCGTGACATGAATTTACAATATTGCTCTTTTAATTGTGAATGATTGTACAAATAATAAGTTAATTTTGTAAATTTTCATAACAAGAGGACAAAAATAGAGTTTGAAGATCAATTACCAAACAATATATTTCTAGTTAGCAATGTTGGAAGCTCCCTTCTAGCCAAAGTATCTTCCATCATTCAAAATGGGAGTTGGCACTGACACTGGCCCAGGTAGAGAAACATGGCAATCATGCAAATTATGAGGAGCACATCTTCAACTCTTAGACCTAATCTAGCTGTGGAAGATTCTGTGAGATGACTGCCTGCACCTAGTGATATTTTCTCAGTTCAAACTGCTTGGGAAGCTCTCAGGTCCCTCTCCCTAAAGTTCCATGGGCTCATATTGTATGGCTTAAGCAAGGTATTTCTTGATGGGCTTTTATCATGTGGCTTGTTTGCTGGGGTAAACTCTCTACAAAGGATAGACTTTTGTCATGGGTATGAGGGTGGACCCTCAGTGTGTTTTTTTTCAAAGTGTGAATGAGTCCCATGAGCATCTCTTCTTTCATTGTTCTTTCTCAACTTCTATTTGAGGTAGAATTCTCCATTTGTTTCGCATGTCTAGGTGCCCAAGGGAGTGGGAGCATGAAATTACATGGCCTGTGCAACATCTCAAGAAGAAAGGTTTCCCTTCTGCTCTTTATTACATAGCTATGGCTGGGGCTGTGTATTACATTAGGAAGGTTAAGAATGGCTCAATTTTTGGCAACAAACAATACTGTCTGAACTCCATTTATGAGCAGATCATTAAAGACGTGCGTGATAGAGTGTTCTCTTAGAGAAATTGTGGTCATAGCCCTGTGAATAGAATCTTATGTAGTGATTGGAACATCTCGGAGAAAGTTCTGTAGTTAGTAGTAGTTAGGCTAGTCCTTTGTTTGTTGTTTCTGTGTTTTGGTTTCCAGTTTTGCTGGGGTATGCCCCTTAGTTTCTTTGTATATTGTCTCCTTTTTTGGTAATAAAATCCCTCTTTACCAAAAAAAAAAATTACTAGTTTCTAAAATTCGCATAGGAAACTAATATTTGAATGCTGATTATGTATTCTCTCAGAAATCAACTTTGTCAATGCAAAAGAAAAATTAGGCGTTTTTAACCGAGTCGCGGTATGATATATTTTGAAACCCTTCTCAAATCGTGTACGATTGGGCTGCTGCCTGTTAAAGGTTTGAATAAACGAACGAACATAAATATTATGAGACACCATGCATTGAAAAAGAAAAAAAAACATAGATAAGATACAAATAGTATGAGTACCACAATCCTATATCAAGGAATACCAAAAGGATTTGAAACAATTAATATCCAATTGCATATATAGTCCCAAGCAGTCACACAATGGACTTGTGCTTAGAAGTGTACGTTAAGATTCCTACATTGTTATTTACTTACTTTTCTTGCTGTGAATTTTGGTAAAAAAATTTTGATTTTTGCTTTTGAAAAATAAAGAGAACATTGTGTGTTATAGACATGATTAATACTCTTATATCATATAACAATATAGATATATGGATAGATAGAAATAGATCGATTTGAAATTCATCACACTATCTTCACGCTGCCGCACCTCCTTAAACTAACTATCCACTTCAATGTTGTAGACAAACACCTTTCCATGCAACACCGTCATAAGATTGGATGTCGCCAGCAATCGATGGACAATAAGTGTTACGTTGCCCATGGACATGTACAACTGACTAGGTAAAACCCATATTTAGCTTTTTTGCCTATTCAAATATTATCTAACATATATTTTCTAACACCCTCAATAGAGGCGAGTAAAATAGTTTTTCCTGTAATAACTCTCCAAAATTACCTAGTTACTATTCACAAATCAAATTGTTTTTTTCCCAAGTTCTCTATCCTTTGAAGTTTTCTTTCTCCCTTCCTCTCATGAAAAGTAAGAAAAAGAAAACATAAAAAAAAGCAATAAAGAGAAACAACGCATATTAAATTAGAGAATAGGTAAAAGAAGATATTAGTAGTGTTGGGATTTTGAAAGGAAACGGGATTATTTAAACTAAGAAATGGATGTCCTTTCGATTATGCTCTGTAATGGCATTAGGGACAACCTGCTTAGTGGATTAAAGATCAAAAGGGGATGTCCCGTCCTCTTTCATGTTCTGTTTGCCAAGATGCGTTACTTTTAATGTCAAACGAAAATCGTGGGATTCATAATCTAAAGAATATTTTGGATAAATTCTATGTAGCTTCTGGTCAGCTCATCAATTATGATAAGTCAGCCATCTGTTTCTCTGCCAATACTAGTCAAGATGCTAAAAGGTTTATTTGCAATATTTTGAATATTCCAATCATGGGAGCTGACTCAAAGTATCTTGGCTTATCTTTCTTTTGGGGGAGATCCAAATCTGAAGCTTATATGTTCTTGATTGAAAAAGCTATTACTAAGATGCAGGGCTGGAAAACGAAAGATTTGAATGCTGCTGGCAAAGAAACTCTCATTAAGCACGTCATCCAAGCTATTCCCTCATATGCCATGGCCTGTTTTTCCCACTCTCAGAAGTTCTGCAACAAACTTAACAAATATGTAAGAAGGTTTTGGTGGTCCAGCTCTCATGAGGATGCAAAGATTCATTGGGTTAATGGAGATGATCTTTGTAAAGCTAAAAGTCAGGGCGGTTTGGGATTTCATGATTTCAAGAGTTTTAATCTTGCCCTCTTGGCAAAGCAAGGGTGGAGGCTCATTCAAAATCCTAATGCTTTCTGCGATTGTCTTTTAAAATCTCTTTACTTTCCTGATGGCAATTTCCTTAAAGCGACGAAGGGTTCTCGACCTTCCTAGGCATGGGCTAGCCTTCTCCAAGGGAGGGATCTTCTGATGAAAGGAGTTCTTTGGCAGATACAAAATTTCCTTTTGTTGGACAGTCTAATTTTCAAGGATTTTGAAATATATGAACACTAGAGAATACCCACGCATAAAGCCAATTTATGAAAATAGTCTCTACAAATTAAATCAATCGTATTGCATATTATTGCCCCCTTACAAATTTAAAGCCACAGAAACAACCTTAGTAGCAGGATTCGTCCAACTTGGTGTCGCTCCCAACATAGGAGCGCAGATTTGCGCTCCAAAGTCAGATTCGTGATGGGAGCGCGAGTCCTACTACATGGGAGCGCGATCCTAACCAAGCTTGGAGTGTGTGGGAAGAAAACCAGTCGATCGAAGCAAGAACAGGGGCAGCCGCAGCTGCAGATCGAAAGAAGAAAAAGAAGGAGGAGGAGGAGGACGAGAGAGAGAGAGACTTGGACGACTGCTGATCGGATTCCTATTGTCGATGAAGAGCTGCGGCTGCTACTCTATCATTAGAAGAAGTAGAACAGTTCGTCTTGTTTAGGCTTTTCTTTGGTGTTTCTTTTCAGAAAGCTGAGCACGAAGGACAGAGAACCGTCACAGAGGCCGGGCCACCGAATTCATAAAAGAGAAGCAAGAAACGGACGGGGGGAGAAAACGGGGAAGGATCAACATAGGGTAGATTTGGTGGGTGGGGAGGAGAACAGAAGGGAGAGTAAAAAATGTTATACAGTAGCATTAATTTTGTAAGTCGTTGGTGTTAAGGCGGTGGTTTTGAATTGAATCACGGGCGGGGGCGGCCCACAGCCTCGCACACAGTACAATCGACACCACATACAGCGACCCTCTTGTTGTTTCCTAACCCCATGGGTGGCACGTGGGTCTCATTGTATGTTTATCACTGCTCCAACTAGTACATTGGAAGCAATTGGCTGCTAAGGGGGTGTTTCAGTTTTTGGTAAAGCTCTTTTTTTTTTGGGCCCGGCTAAATACAACTGCGAATTTATTACATGTAGTCAATTCATAAAAGGGAATCCCAAAATTTTCTTTTATGAATTGGCTACATGTAGTAAATTTACAGTTGTATTTAGCAGCACCTTTTTTTTTTTTTTTTTTTGCAAAAATTATGGTCGTTCCAGATCTCGGGACCCTCCTTTTTCGTAAAAATCTTCGACCAAAACGACGTCGTTTTGATCACTGTTCCCCACAGCCGCCGAGTGAAATGACAAAACTGCCCTTGACCCATTTTCACCTCCTAGGGCTTCCACTGTACGCCATTTTCATCTCCGCAGCCCTCCCTCACCCCCTCTCCGCCCTCCCTCTCCCCCTCTCCAGAAGTCGGAATGGGCTAGGAAGAGCTCCTATTTCCAACCTCATCTGTGTTGCCCTCCCTCTCCCCCTTTCCAGAAGTAACAACGGGCCGGGAAGAACGCGAAGAAGTAAGGTCCGATTCCAGATCCGCAGGTATCGATATTGCTGTTCTCTTATATTAAAAAGTGTAAGCTATGCCTCAAAATTGTAACTGAGAACGGCTGGGTTAAAATTCATGGAATAGGATAGAGTTCAACACTCTACATTTGATTTGAACTTTTGACTCGGGGTAAATGATCTTCTGGGGTTGTCGTACTGGTAATTCGGGGTAGACGTAGGCGTGGACGGTAGTGTAGCCGTGGTCGAGGAGGGTTCGGACCAGCCACGTGCCGATGAAGCCGTTGGCGCGGGTCACGCACACCGGTGGCGTACTGTCGGATGTCTTTTTCGCCATCTTTTTTCATCGGCGTCGATTAGTGTTTAGTAGTTAACTGAGCTTGAACCCGCAACCTCGGTTATAAGATTCAACCCCGATCACGTGCCGCTATCGTGCTAGTTGTTCTATCTATTCATAGCAATTGGTACCAACTGTCTAGGAAAGTAGTCTTCTCATCAAACATGCATTTTTCGGGCAGATAAGGTTTTGAGATACGGAAAGAAGTAGAGTTAAAGAATTGAGCGTTTCTCGGACGGATAATATTTTGAGATAAGAACGAAACCAAATTAAGGAGTTGATAGGATAGAATAAGAGAAAAGGGGATAAGACTTGGTTTGTTTGATAATTGATATGAACGGATAAGATGTATATGGTTTTCAGATAATGAAGAAGGAAAGTCTTTTTTTTGTTATTCGTTAAACTTAATTTACTCTAACGAAGAAGGGAAGTTAAAGATGTTGATATGATCGATAGAAGGAGAAAGTAATTAAGAAACAGGATAAGACTTGGTCTGTTTGGAAGTTGATACAGAAGGATAAGATGGATGGATAATGAAGTGATGTAACAAACTACTTGGCTGTTCTTGTACCCATATAATTCTGGTAGTGTTCATTTTTTGTTTATTGTCTATTCAAATTTAACAATCACATAACATTGGGCCTTCTCGACATTGTGATGAGACATCAATCGGTTTGAAAGTTAATGTACTTTTTCAAAAGGGAGGATATGGTGATTACATGTATAAAATTGGAATTAACGACTGTATTGGGAATTTACTAAGAATTCCTACTAACTTTGAAGATATTCTCCGATTATAATTTTAATGTTTGGTTTCAGAAAGCCGGTAATGTTACCTACAATGGAGAGAAGGTAGATGATTTCTGCGTTCAGAGGACTTCTGCTTACATAAGTCAAACAGATAGCCATATAGCGGAACTAACTGTTCGAGAAACTTTGGATTTTGCTGCTACAAGACTTTAGGTGGTGGCGGAGGATTTTCAGGTTTGTTGCTCTCTCTTTCTCTCTCTCTCTGAGGAAATAATGCTTCTATCCGTAGGGGGGGTGATGAACCATTAGTTGGTCTTGTTAATGGTCTGAGAGAACTTTATACTCATATCCTTTGTTGGTTTTTGCAACCATGTTTACGAACGACAATTGTTAATTAGGTGATGGTTCAACTTCTTTCATAACTTTTATGGACATTCAGTTTTTGTGGCATCAAATCTTTTGTGGATTCAGTAAGACTCCCACTTGTCGATGCTTTGATTGCCTAAGAGATCTTATGCAATGTGGCAAATTCCTGAGGAACATCCTCTTGTTCCCCTGGTTGTATCCCCATTAAAGGATAAAGCTTATCTAGCACAAAAGGTTCTCATGATTGAATGACCCAATGCAAAGATCGCCTGAATGGGACTGTATGTTCTTAGTAATTTCAGTGGCGCTGGATTAGGCACATGGCTTCTCCATTGAGTTGGGTTTTCTACAGATTAAGGAGCTGCATGGGAACAGCACCCAGTGTTTTACTGTGGTTCTTGGTACCTTATTAGCACAGTAAATATTTCCATACTCCATTTAAAGTGTTCTCAGTACACATACTTTACCTCATTTTGTTTTTTCAAATGAACAGCATTTCTAGATTGTATTCCATATTGGTCTCTTGCTTTCTTTTGCTTTTCCCTTTTGTCCTCCTGCGCTGATTTCTATGGCATCGCATGTGCATGTGTTATCCACCTTCACCTTTGCATCTATATCTCCACTTTCATCCACATACAGGATAATCGATTCTTATATTTGGTTGATGTATGAATACCCGTACAGATGAATCTTTGTGATAAAACAGAGCGCTTTCCTTTTGAAATGTCTTGGCATATAAACGATAACAACCTCTATGGTCGTCTGATCATTTTCTGTACTAAGGTTATAGCCGTGTGATTAGAAAAGATTCTAAAAGGGAAACATAATCACCGTTTTCTCTACCAAACAATCACCATTTTGGTATTGTATCGTACCTATCATTTTATCTACTCGTTTTGTAATCAAACAAGGAAAACTTCTCTACATGCTTGGAATCTCTCTTCTCACTTTTGTTGATTGTTTTTATTTTTAGTGGGGTCTTTTATGAATCTGAGAAGAGTTCCTTAGTTGCACGAAGTGAGAGCGTGGGAGCGGGCAAATATAGAAGCTCCCGAAGTTGGGAGCGGGATAGGAGCATATATATATATATATATATATATATATATATATAAATTTTAAACATTTAAATTTATTTTGAGCTAGACATGTACTAGTACCAAACAAGTCTACTTGGCCCAATAAAAGTCCATTATATGAGAGAAAAGCCCTTAGTGGGCTGCTGTAATACCTTTAAATATACAAAACAGGAGTATAAAAAAAAAGAAAGGAAAACTATGTTGCTATACAGCTGTACGCTTGTCACTAAAATTCTAATTTCTAGTAAAAAAAGAGTTGACAGCTGTACTCAAGTGGACCTATGTTACATGGAATAACAAAACCCTAAACAAAACGAACTGTTCTGCTTCTTCTGACAATAGAGCAGCAGCCGCAGCTCTTCATCGACGATAGGAATCCCAGCAGCAGTCGTTCAGGTCTCTCTCTCTCTCGTCGTCGTCGTCCTCCTCCTCCTTCTTCTTCTTTCGATCTGCAGCTGCGGCTGCCCCTGTTCTTGCTCCGATCGACTGGTCTTCTTCCCACACGCTCCAAGCTTGGTTAGGATCGCGCTCCCGTGTAGTAGGACTCGCGCTCCCATCACGAATCTGACTTTGGAGCGCAAATCTGCGCTCCTGTGTTGGGAGCGACACCAAGTTGGACGAATCCTGCTACTAAGGTTGTTTCTGTGGCTTTAAATTTGCAGGGGGGCAATAATATGCAATACGATTGATTTAATTTGTAGAGACTATTTTCATAAATTGGCTTTATGCGTGGGTATTCTCTAGTGTTCATATATTTCAAAATCCTTGAAAATTAGACTGTCCAACAAAAGGAAATTTTGTATCTGCCAAAGAACTCCTTTCATCAGAAGATCCCTCCCTTGGAGAAGGCTAGCCCATGCCTAGGAAGGTCGAGAACCCTTCGTCGCTTTAAGGAAATTGCCATCAGGAAAGTAAAGAGATTTTAAAAGACAATCGCAGAAAGCATTAGGATTTTGAATGAGCCTCCACCCTTGCTTTGCCAAGAGGGCAAGATTAAAACTCTTGAAATCATGAAATCCCAAACCGCCCTGACTTTTAGCTTTTACAAAGATCATCTCCATTAACCCAATGAATCTTTGCATCCTCATGAGAGCTGGACCACCAAAACCTTCTTACATATTTGTTAAGTTTGTTGCAGAACTTCTGAGAGTGGGAAAAACAGGCCATGGCATATGAGGGAATAGCTTGGATGACGTGCTTAATGAGAGTTTCTTTGCCAGCAGCATTCAAATCTTTCGTTTTCCAGCCCTGCATCTTAGTAATAGCTTTTTCAATCAAGAACATATAAGCTTCAGATTTGGATCTCCCCCAAAAGAAAGATAAGCCAAGATACTTTGAGTCAGCTCCCATGATTGGAATATTCAAAATATTGCAAATAACCCTTTTAGCATCCTGACTAGTATTGGCAGAGAAACAGATGGCTGACTTATCATAATTGATGAGCTGACCAGAAGCTACACTGGATTGATCCAAAATATTCTTTAGATTATGAATCCCACGATTTTCGTTTGACGCTAAAAGTAACGCATCTTAGCAAACAGAACATGAGAGAGGAGGGGACATCCCCTTTTGATCTTTAATCCACTAAGCAGGTTGTCCCTGATGCCATTACAGAGCATAATCGAAAGGACATCCATTTCTTAGTTTAAATAATCCCGTTTCCTTTCAAAATCCCAACACTAATAATATCTTTTTTTACCTATTCTCTAATTTAATATGCGTTGTTTCTCTTTATTGCTTTTTGTTTATGTTTTCTTTTTCTTACTTTTCATGAGAGGAAGGGAGAAAGAAAACTTCAAAGGATAGAGAACTTGGGAAAAAAACAATTGGATTTGTGAATAGTAACTAGGTAATTTTGGAGAGTTATTACAGGAAAAACTATTTTACTCGCCTCTATTGAGGGTGTTAGAAAATATATGTTAGATAATATTTGAATAGGCAAAATAGCTAAATATGGGTTTTACCTAGTCAGTTGTACATGTCCATGGGCAACTTAACACTTATTGTCCATCGATTGCTGGCGACATCCAATCTTATGACGGTGTGGCAAGGAGAGGTGTTTGTCCACAACATTGGAGTGGATAGTTAGTTTAAGGAGGTGCGGCAGCGTGAAGATAGTGTGATGAATTTCAAATCGATATATTTCTATCTATCCATATATCTATATTGTTATATGATATAAGAGTATATATGATATAAGAGTATTAATCATGTCTATAACACACAATGTTCTCTTTATTTTTCAAAAGCAAAAATCAAATTTTTTTTACCAAAATTCACAGCAAGAAAAGTAAGTAAATAACAATGTAGGAATCTTAACGCACACTTCTAAGCACAAGTCCATTGTGTGACTGCCTGGGACTATATATGCAATTGTTGGATATTAATTGTTTCAAATCCTTTTGGTAGTCCTTGATATAGGATTGTGGTACTCATGCTATTTGTATCTTATCTATGTTTTTTTTTTTCCTTTTGCAATGCATGGTGTCTCATAATATTTATCATCGTTCGTTTATTCAAACCTTTAACAGGCAGCAGCCCAATCGTACACGATTTGAGAAGGGTTTCAAAATATATCATACTGCGACTCTGACTCGATTGAAAATGCCTAATTTTTCTTTTGCATTGACAAAGTTGATTTCTGAGAGAGTACATAATCAGCATTCAAATAACAGTTTCCTATGCAAATTTTAGAAACTAGTAATATATTTTTTTTTGTTAAAGAGGGATTTTATTACCAAAAAAGGAGACAATATACAAAGAAACTAAGGGGCATACCCCAGCAAAACTGGAAACCAAAACACAGAAACAACAAACAAAGGACTAGCCTAACTACTACTAACTACAGAACTTTCTCCGAGATGTTCCAATCACTACGTAAGATTCTATTCACAGGGCTATGACCACAGTTTCTCCAAGAGAACACTCTATCACGCACGTCTTTAACGATCTGCTCATAAATGGTGTTCGGACAGTATTGTTTGTTGCCAAAAATTGATTCATTCCTAGCCTTCCAAATGTAATACACAGCCCAAGCCATAGCTATGTAATAGAGAGCAGAAGGGAAACCTTTCTTCTTGAGATGTTGCACAGCCCATGTAATTTCATGCTCCCACTCCCTTGGGCACCTAGACATGCGAAACAAATGGAGAATTCTACCCCAAATAGAAGCTGAGAAAGAACAATGAAAGAAGAGATGCTCATGGGACTCATTCACACTTTGACAAAAAACACACTGAGGGTCCACCCTCATCCCCCATGATAAGAGTCTATCCTTTGTAGGGAGCCTACCCCAGCAAACCATCCACATGATAAAAGCCCATCAAGGAATACCTTGCTTAAGCCATACAATATGAGCCCATGGAACTTTAGGGAGAGGGACCTGAGAGCTTCCCAAGCAGTTTGAATTGAGAAAATATCGCTAGGTGCAGGCAGCCATCTCACAGAATCTTCCACAGCTAGATTAGGTCTAAGAGTTGAAGGTGTGCTCCTCATAATTTTCATAATTTGCATTATTGCCCTGTTTCTCTGCCTGGGCCAGTGCCAGTGCCAGTGCCAGTGCCAGTGCCAACTCCCATTTTGAATGATGGAAGATACTTTGGCTAGAAGGGAGCTTCCAACATTGCTAACTAGAAATATATTGTTTGGTAATTGATCTTCAAACTCTTTTTTTGTCCTCTTGTTATGAAAATTTACAAAATTAACTTTTTATTTGTACATTCTTTCACAATTAAAAGAGCAATATTGTAAATTCACATCACAGGAAGACAAAAAAAGAAAACACGGTTGCAAAAAAAGGAGTATAAGAATGGGAGTGATTTATGCACTCTCCTTTTGACTACTCACCCCCCCACCCCTTATGTTTTTTAGTGTGTGAAGTTACCAAAATAACCTTTTAGTTTTTAATATTTTCTTCTTTTTGTTATGAAAATGAAATAATTTTTGTACAAAATTTAAGAACATTTTAATAATTGAATGTGGTTAGTAAAAAGTGGAGTGCATAAAAGAATCTCTACCCTATTGTTTTATCTCCCTTTTTTTTAAAGTGAGAAATTACCCAACAAAATACTAGTTTTCCCTTTTCTTGATATTCAACCAAGAAACACAAACAGTATTCCATTGGAAAATAGGAAACTTATATATATATATATATATATATATATATATATAAAAGACCGATATGGCCTCGTGAAACTTTCCTATATATATCGGTCTTTGTAGCAGGGACTAAAAATCTTTCACTGTACATGTTCTCCATTTATACATGGAGTGGAGGACATGGTGAGGAAGTAGTGGGACTGCACCGCCCAAAAGCAATTTCTGATCCCTTTCACAAACCCCTTCCCCCCCCCCCCCCTCTCTCTCTCTCTATAAATCACGATATTGCAGATTCTTGTAGTTCAGAAGCATCTGTGTGCTCTTATAGGGTTTTCGCTCAAATCGCACCTGCTCACAAATCCTAGGGTTTTTCGTGCCCTAATTTTCTCTCCAGAAAATGGCCGGAAACAACCGAATCTCAGACGACGAAGGTAAAAACCCTAATCTAACTCCACGAAGATGTGTATTTTTGAAGCATATTTGCTACGAAATCTGTGGCGCTCAGTATCTTTTTTTTTTTCCTCTTCGCACGTTTCGTGCAGATGAACTCGATGTTGAGGAGGACGAGAGAGAACCCGTCGACGGTGATGGAGTCAACGACGAAGATGAGGAAGACGGTATTATGCATTTCTCTTCTGCTTTTTTGTTTTGTTTTTCTCACTGTATACTCTTGTTTGGGCCGTCTCTTCATTCTAGTTGGTTACTAGGGTTTCTGATGGCTCATTAGGGTGTATTTAGTTTCACCTTTT
The DNA here is from genome assembly GCF_030253575.1 of Rhododendron vialii. Lineage (NCBI taxonomy): Eukaryota > Viridiplantae > Streptophyta > Magnoliopsida > Ericales > Ericaceae > Rhododendron > Rhododendron vialii. The sequence goes on from NC_080559.1 coordinate 25,935,965, forward strand.
TGGCGCCTTGAAGAAGGGGCTTATTTTAGTAGGTTACTAGGTTTTGTGACTTGTGGTGGAAAACTTATTGGGCAAAATGTTGATTTTGTGCATTTTATCTTTATGCATGTAATGTGGTGCTTCGTATGTATTTCTTTTTTAAATTTTTTGGAGTGATTTTGATGTGTGTTACTTTCTATGGGTTTTTGACCTATTGGAGTTAATTTAATGGTAATTCATGTTCATGTTGAGTAAGATAGGAACCCATTTAGTTACCAAAAAAAGAGAAGAAGATAGGAATCCATTTTCGTAGTCTTAGTTTAAAATTTTTGAGTGATTTTAATGTGCATCATTTTATGAGCAAAATCCGATCAATCCGTTTCGGTAGCTGCTGAAGTGAGGTGCTCGATCCAGTACGAGTTTGTAGCTTAGAGCTCTGAGTTGATAGTTGCTAAAGTGCGAAGGGCGCTCTTTATCAACAACGCATTCATTGCATGCATTCATTGAATAATCAAGCGGAGGCAGCGTATTGAACGAGCTTCTGCCAGATCACTACACAAGCCCCCGCTCTACACCACCGAAAGAGAGAGGAGCTGCTTATTCTACTTCTGCAATTGACTACTCCTCTTCATTAAGAATAAGAACGCTACGCGGAGCTTTCAACATTCACTATGCTACGCGCTACGTAGCTCTATTCATTCCATCATTCAATACACACGGAGAAGAGAAGAGGAAAAAACCTATAGTCTAATAAAAGGAGGAAACACGCTTTCTAAAAAATCCACTAACCGGCAGCTCTATGTATCAACGTGTCGGTAGTATCAAATCCGTCCCATCCCCCACTCTTTATTGGCTCCTTCTGTAGGAATATAGTCAAAGTAATTGGGTTTTTGAGCTGTTGGAGTTAATTTAATTCGAATTCACATTGATGTCGATTAAGATAGCAACCCATTTTCGTAGTCTGAGATGTGTTTTGATTATCTTTTTAGCAGTAGGGCATGATGAATATGAAAACGATTGGTTACTAGGGTTTGTGACAGTTCATTAGGGTTTATTTGGTTTCACCTTTTTTGCTCCCTGAAGAAGGGACTTGTTTTAGTAGTTTTTTTCCCCTTCTTTCTTGAATTAGCTGTGACAATGACTTGTGGTGGAAAACTTATTGGCGAAATGTTGATTATGTGCCTTTTATCTTTATGAATGCAATGTGGTGGTTCGTATTTATTATTTTTAAAATTTTGAGTGATTTTAATGTGTTGCTTTTTATGGGGTTTTGACCTGCTGGAGTTTAATTTAATGGGAATTCACGTTCGTGTTGATTAAGATAGGAGCCCGTTTTTGTAGTCTTGAGGAGCGGTTTGGTTAACTTTTGGCCAGAAGAAGGGTAAGATGAATATGAAAATGATGGGTTTATTGTTGATTATGTGCATTTTACCTTTATGCATGCAATGGGGTGGTTCATGTTTATTTTTTCAAACTTTTCAGTGATTTTAATGTGCTGCATTTTATGGGTTTTTGACCTGTTGGAGTGAATCTAATAGGAATTTGCATTCATGTTGA